>NC_135850.1:35000-1235000 GCF_029677425.1 Wolffia australiana
TCGCGCGGACAATGGTCCTAATGATGGACCCTCGGTGGACCAGCAATGAGTTAAAAAAAAAGAGCCGTTAGCATTTAATGTCGACGGCTCTTCTAACCCCCATTACCACCTCGAAATGCACCCCGCATCCACGTCATATCCGACAGCTAGAATTGAATCCAGCCGCCAGCTTGATCCACCTCTGGCCGTCGGATCCGACGGATCTGCCCACGTGGATGGAGGGCATCACGCTCCTGAAAGCGCATTAAATGTGCCGTCGGTAATTACACCCCTTACGGCGCCTACAATAGTTGACCATTCAACGTCGCCACCGTCGTTAGATCACCCTGTGGTACACCAAATGGAGGGCTGTGATTGCACCACGTCGCCTCCTTCTCCTATTTTAAACATCTACGCTGAGGTGGCCAACCCAAATCGTGCCCTCAACGCTCCACGTGGCAAAGACGAAGAGGTCCTATTGGACCAAGTGGATTATGCTGGCCCGCCATCGAAGCATCATGCCCTGTCGGCGCTGATTGGGCAGACTGATGAGGCCACGTTCGACCGAGTCGACTCGACGGCCGATGGTCGAGTCGACCAGGTCGGCTCAGGCGGCCCAGCTCGAGTCGATCCACTCGACTCGTCCGACCCGGTCTGAGTTGACCTAGTCGACCCGGCCATCCCAGGGCGAGTCGACCCGGTCGACCCGGGCACCCTTGGGCGAGTTGACCTAGTCGAACCGGCCATCCCTGGCCGAGTCGACCCGGTCATCCTTGGCCAAGTCGACCCGGTTGACCCGGCGATTCCTGGTCGAGTTGACCCGGCCGACCCGATCATCCTTGGCCGAGTCGACTCGGTTGACTTGGCCAAATATGATCGAGACGAACCGCCCGACCCGGTCATCCCTGACCGAGTCGACTCGGTTGATTCGGTCAACCAGGACCGATTCAAACCGGTTGTCTCGGTCCACCATGACATAGTCAAACTGATCGTCTCGATCAACCATGACAGAGCCGAACCGGTCGACTCGGTCAACCATGACTGAGCTGAACCGGTCGACTCAATCAACCATGACCAAGTCGAACCAGTCAGCTCGGTCAATCATGACAAAGCCGAACCCATTGAATCGGTCGTCGAGGAAGGAGTCAAACCAGTCGTCTCGGTTGACTTGGTCATTGCCGACTCGACCCATGGTGCAGAGGAGCACAACGCATGCAGACAAAAGGACAGGCGCTTGAGGAACAACTAGCTGAACGAGTACCACGGATGACATGGGCGGCGAGAGTGGCGGGAATTACACACATGGGCCCTACACACACGACTACTACACCTCTGCTCCCCAAGCTCGCACTTCCCTCTCATTATGATGATTTGACCCCCAAACGGGGGTACACTAATTCTGAGGGATGCGCGTAGTGACCTTCTCCAAAGAGGAGGTCTCGAGGATGGCAACACCATTTGCCTACTCATTGATTGGGAGATTCACTACGAAACGCCCACTCATTGACGATATTACGAGGGTATACTTAGCAACTGGGAATTTCCTCGGCTCGGTGGTTATTGGCGCACGCAACCATCGAAGTGTCCTCATTCGCTTCCACTTGGAAGCTGACTTTAGGATGGCCTGGAGTAGAACTACATGGACAGTCAATGGCTCCACCATGCACACATATCGCTAGACGACTCAATAGACGAGTACCACCAAGAGCACTATCCTCACTCCGTGCCGGTATGGATAGGCTTCCCAGGGCTACGGCCCCATCTCTTCACGCCCGTTGCTCTTGAATCTCTAGCTGGTGCAGTTGGAACATTTATACGTCTTGATAAAGATGTACATTTGTTTAATCGCCCAGGATATGCGCGGGTATGTGTCGAGATAGATCTCCTTGAGCCCATTTACCGCATGATACTCATTAGGAATGAAGACGAGCTGATCCGTCAATCGATTGTGCATGAGAACCTCCCACAGTTCTGTACACACTGTACCCTCCTTGGCCATACCCTTCATACGTGCCGCCAAAAGGCGTCACAGACCACCCCAACTCCCATGGAGGAGTACCTTCCCCCTTTGCCGTATAATGATTATATACTAGCTGCAATGCCCACTACCCATTATTGTCGCCCTACCTAGAGGCCACCCCAGACCGCCCGTCATACCCCTGTATCGCAGGGAGTGCCTAGTGTTCACCCCTCACAGGTCCCCCTGCTGGCCAAGTCGGTCCCGGACAAGCTTGGCCCGCCTGCATCACAGTGGGTGAAGAAGGTTGCTAATAAGCGACCTCCAACCCTCACCCTAGAGGCATCTACTACTAGAATTCGATCAGGCAAAGGTAAGGAGATAAGGGCACCCCTTACCTCCAATACCTTTGCCTTATTAGATGTGCCAGGGAGACACGATGGAGATTGCACGGAGGTCGCGCATACCCACTCCACTATACCATCCCCCCGTCCTTCATCCTCGAGTTCCTTCCATGCACCTCAACCTTCCTCGCCCTCCCATCATCGCCCCCTCACACCCATTCCCACCCCAACACCTTCCCCATCATCCCCGCCTACTCGTTCTTCTCCATCACCAGATCACCAGCCTCCATCTTCGCCTCGCTCCCCTCCCCCTTGATCCCCTCCACCTTGCTCTCCCCCACCCTGGACACCCCCGCCCTCTAGGTCATCATTCGGATACTCCGCATACATGTCGTATCTACAACACCCTGATGTGAAACGACGACGGCCGGGATCGATCGGCGCGTTTCACGTCACAGGGTTATGATGCGAATGTATGGGATGTAAGCCGAATGATGAGAAAATACGAATGAGCAGATAAGGACTTGACGGATAGCGACGTCGGCCGTACCGATCAATGAGAGACGAGTGAACCTAAGATCAAACTCCCAATGACCCGCTGGACCTACTAGACGTCTACTAAGTGAGGGGCATCTAACAGCCCTCGAGTGTTCGGCGTCCAAGTCGGATGACAGTCCGTCTACCACAAGAATCCCTATGCTCGACAAGGTGGCTAGTCCTATCCGATGATGTTCGAGAATATCACGGTAGCGGACGCGATAGGGGAAGACGAGACTGTCGAAGATAATAATACTGGAGTTTATAGAGGGGAGACGAGACTGACCTTTGTATCGCTTAGTCCAAGGTGTCCAAGTCGTCGAGCGGATGCTTAGTGTCGGGTCGTGCGGACGAGTGTCGTTGACGAGGACAAAACCGGTGCGGGACGGTGCGGTCGTAACTACCAGCAGAGAGCTGAGTCCACGGGTGGCGTGCAACAAAAGTCGGAGCAGAGGGCGCACAAGGCGCGCGCTTGGCTGGCGCACGGCGTAGTCGTGTGGGCGGGCAAGACAGCGAACCAAGTATCGTGGGAATAGTCGTGGGGGTGGGGCAGAAAACCAAGTAATCGGTTATGGCGTAGAGGTGGGAATCAAGAAATCAAGAAAGATGAGGCGAAGGGGAGAACGAAGGGAATCAAGGAGATATGGTGAGATCAAGAAATCAAGAAATCATGAAATCAAGAATTCAAGAAATCAAGAAATCAAGAAATCAAGGGGAAAGAAAGTGGGCGATCAAGAAAGACAAGAGGATGCGGTTGGGGACCAAGAAACGATGGGGAAAGGAGGGTGGGCGATCAAGAAAGGCAAGACGAGGCGGTTGGGAATCAAGAAACGATGGGAGAAAGGAGGGTAGGCGATCAAGAAAGGCAAGACGAGGCGGTTGGGAATCAAGAAACGATGGGGAAAGGGGGGGGGGGCGGTCAAGAAAGGCAAGACGAGGCGGTTGGGAATGAAGAAACGATGGGGAAAGGAGGGTGGGCGATCAAGAAAGGCAAGACGAGGCGGTTGGGAATCAAGAAACGATGGGGAAAGGAGGGTGGGCGATCAAGAAAGGCAAGACGAGGCGGTTGGGAATCAAGAAACGATGGGGAAAGGAGGAAAGAGGGGAAATTCAAGAAATGTGGGAGGGTGTTCAAGAACGGTGGTGGGGTGGATCAAGAACGAAGAGAAGGGGGGGTATGGATCAGGAATGGTGGAAGGGTGGAAAAAAAGGTACCAAGAAATGGCTTTCTTGAACTGTAACAACCAAGAACCCTCCAAGAAAGAGGAGTTCTTGATGGATCTGGGGTGTGCTCCCTCGGCGGAGCAGATTTCCCAGGTTGATGACGTGTCGGCGACGCTTCTTGAATCTCCCAAGACCCCCAGAGTAATCTCGACGAAGGCCTCTTTCGATTCTTGATGGCGGCGACTTCTTGAAACTCTTTCCTCACACCGGAGTGATCTCGACGGTGCGCTTTAACACGTCTCCCTCAGAGTGATCTCGACGGGAGAGATGTGGGCTCTACCCACGGAGTGATCTCGACGTGGGGTGGGGCTAGCCAAACCCCCTACACTACTCTCTACGATAGGGGAGGCAATTGTCAATAAACTTTTCAACAATGACTCCAAGGTGTTCCTTGGGCATGCCATCCCCTTATATAGTGAGGATGGGTGCCAAGTGAACGTGGGAGAGGACGAACCGTCGCGAGACATGGTTCGGCCTCCCTTACAAATTCAAAATACAAACATAAAAAGTAAATGATGAGGCGGGGCCCAACAACATTGGCCCAGTCCACGAATCCAAAAATACAAACACACATGAAAATGAGCATAAGTAAAAAGATAAAAGTTCTTACGCGGGGTACTTAAACCCCGGGTGGCGAGCGTCGGCGCGAGCTGCTCGGCGTGGCTGATGACATCCCGTCGCGTCATCCTCAAGATGGTTCTTCGTCATCGTGGCGTCGTCCTCGAGATGGTCCTCCATCACACCCGATCTTTGGTGCGTCACGCGAGCCGATAGATTTATGATTCCAAGTCTTACTTGGAATTGTAGAGGGATAGGCAACCCTCTAACTCATACACATCTCCTTTCCCTCATCAATAAGCATAACTTAGGGATAGTTGGGCTCATCGAACCGATGACTACGTCGGATCATTCCCACTCCATTGCGAGGAAACTCGGAATGGATCATGTTTATTGTCATTCGTCGAATAAGCTCTGGCTTCTTTCGAAGCGAGATTATTCGGTCGCACTCCTGGCTGAAGGGACATAGTAGATCACCTTTGACGTATTGTACTCCCCAAAGCCTTACTCACTTACTGTCTTGTACGCCTCGCATAGGCACCTCGAGCGGAAGGCCCTCTAGGAGGAACTCGCTCAACATATCCACTCCCACTCACGGCTAGTTGATCTCCCTTGGTTTATAGCTGGAGATTTCAACTCCATATGGGATGTTAGCGAGCGCCAGGGGGGCCGCCCACCTTGGACACGCTCTATGCAAGCATTTAACGATTTTATCCATGAGGCTTCACTGTTTCACGTAGGGGAGAAGTGGACCTGGTGTAATGAACGTCAAGCGGATGCGCGTATGTACGAATGGCTTGTTCGTTGTTTCACCAATAGTACCGCATTGATGCATTGTACCATCACGATTGAGATCCTACCGAGATATTACTTGGACCATATGCCGATCCTCCTCCCAAGCTCGAATCATCGAGTCCACCGCCCCCCATTTTGATTCCAAACCATGTGGTTAGAGCATAGTGACCCTCAAATTCCACCTTAAATGGTGGAATTTGCATGTTTTCGTAGACGTCCACGCATAAGTCGAAGAACTTAAGAAGGAACTCGTTGTTGTCGACCGCCAACTACAGAATGGTTGGATGGATGATATTGGAGAGCGTCAGCTCCGCCTTAGAGAGCAGCTCGAGGACGCTATGCTGCGTCAGGAGATCTTTTATCTCCATAAGTCGCGTGTCCAATGGCTGCGAGAGGGTGATAGAAACACACATTTCTTTCACCCTTCGATCTGTCACAGAGCGCGCCCTAATTATACGACCATATTAGAAACGTATAGTCAGGACCTCGTCTAGCTGGCAGGTGCAAGAGTGGAGTAGTATCACTCGCTCCTCTCCTCACAACCCATTCTTATGAGCGAGGACCTTCTTGCCTCTATCCCTCACTTGGTGACCGATCAAGAAAATACACTTCTGACAGCCCTTCCGACCCGAGCAGAGATCAAAGAGGTAGTTTTTTCCTTGGGTCGAAACAAAGCCCCAGGACCGTATGGATTCACAGCAGAATTCTATACTGCGTGCTGGGATATCATAGGCACTGACTTGGTCCTAGCTATCAAGGAGGTGTTCATGCGCAAAGTCTTCGCACGAAGTTTGAAATCCACTTTTCTAGTGCTCATTCCAAAAGTGGATACTTCATTTTCCTTCCGAAACTTTCGCCCCATTAGTCTTTGTAATGTATGCTACAAAGTTGCATCCAAGATCATTACAAATCGACTAGGGCACTTCCTTGATAGACTTATCTTGCCAGAACAGTGTGGTTTTGTCAAGGGTCGACAGATCCATGACAATATTACGCTAGTTCATGAGCTAGCCCAGTCATTAGACACTCGTATCCTGGGCGCATATGTCATCATCAAACTCGATATGGAGAAGGCATTTGACCGAGTTGAGTAGAAATTCCTCACCGAAGTGTTGCGACGCTTCAGATTCATGGATGCATTCATCGAACTCGTCGATGCTTGCATTAGGGAGAATTATCTCTCTCCTGATGGATAGAAATTCCACTGGCTTTTTCACAGCCACGAGAGGACTCTAACAGGGTGATCCTATCTCACCTACCCTCTTTATATTGATGGAGGAGGTTTTCAGCCAATCGCTCACACGTGCAATCCAATCGTACTTTACAAAGAGGGGTTGCCCGATTCTCTCGCACTCACTATTCGATGATGATGCCATTCTCTTCCTCAATGGATCTAAAAAATCCATTAAGGAATTTATGAGTGTCCTTACAGCATACGAGCAAGCTTCGGGCCAGCTCGTCAATGCCTCGAAGAGTAGCTTCATAGTTAGCCCCTCCACCACTATAAAGCGCTCTGAGATACTCTAGCATTATACGCGCTACTCACGAGGATGCCTTCCGTTCGACTATCTTGGATGCCCCATCTTTCTCGGCCCCTCTAGGCATCATTACTTTGATGCCTTAATGGGCAAACTTAGAAAGAAACTAGAGGGATGGAAACTTCGTTTCCTCTCCCCTGGAGGACGTATCCAACTTATATGGCATATTCTCATGAGTATCCCGCTGCACACTCTTGCGGTCCACTCACTATCTCTTATAGTTCACCGCTCAGTCAAACTACTATGCGCACGTTTCTTATGGTCCGGTCACCTCGAGGGTGAGAACCGTCATCACTATGTTTCTTGGGAGAAAGCATGTCGGCCGATGGAGGGGGGGTCTAGGGATCAGACGCCTCACGGACGTCCATGACATGCTTCAAAAGAAGCTTGTATGGCGTATGCGTACCACACACTCCCCATTGGGGAGTTTTATTTCAGCGAAATATGGTGAGTGGGCCTGTCGAGAGATAGATCTCCGGGGCCCTCTAAGATGGCAAACATGGTAGTGCCACTGGCTTGAGATTGCTCGGGTCACACGTTGGCATATAGGCCAAGGAGAAATTAGCGCGTGGTTTGATACCTGGCATGCTGATGAGCCATTCGCTCGCCACCCACAGTTCGTACCACATCGAGTGCGACTCACAGTGGCCAAGTTGCTTAGGGGCACCACACAACATCTATGGGAGTAGCATGACCTCCCCTTAGCCACCTTACTCGAGGTCCAGAATACTCCAATCGGGGCTAGTCCCGACTATGCCATTTGGATGCTTACATCCGACGGCGCCTATTCATGCAGCTCCTCTTGGGAGCACTTGCGAGCCAAATCACCCACCCAGCCTTGGGGTCACCGCATCTGGCATCTGGCATCCGGCGATCCTTAAGCGCGTCTCCTTTTTTCCATGGAGACTCTTACATCGAGGCCTTCCGACTGATGATTGAGTGATCCGTATAGGTCACTCTCTCAGTTCCCGCTGCCAGTGCTGTCTCACATCCCCCCATGCAAAGACCATGGACCATCTCTTCTTCCATAGTGAGACATCCCTTGAATGTTGGCGCCAAATTACACACCATTGGCATCCAATACCCCATGCTACACTGACCCCATTTGAGTGTTTTGGCCAGGTGTTTCTCTTTCCAACCCGCTCTAATTGGAGCCCCATCCTACACATCACCATAGCTTATCTACTATGGGAGATATGGAAAGGGAGAAATTCTTCTCATTTTGCAGGTTCACCCATGCGCGCAGTGGATATCATGCGTCGAGTCAAGCTGTAGATAAGGCGCATCCACCATCTCATCCCCTCGTGAGCCTGCAGATCAGCACTCAAATGCGACCTCCTCCGCTCCTTGGGAATTCCGGTGACCCTCGCCCCACTCCGCATTCAGTTACGGGTGGTTTATTGGCTTCCACCGCCAATTGACATCCTCAAATTGAATGTGGAAGGTGCAGCCAAAGGGAACTCGGGACCTGTAGGGGGAGGTGGTATCCTCCGAGACTATATAGGGAGTATCCTCTTTGCTTTCTCCTCTTTATACGGCATACAAACTAATATAGTAGCCGAAGCTACGGCGATACATGATGGTTTAATTCTCTACGAGGAACGTAACCTACATAATATCGTCGTGAATTGGACTCACAAGTGTTGGTTGACATGCTCCGTGCAGGCAATTGCTCCCAATGGCGACTCCATCGTGTATGGCAGGACATCATGCGATGCCGTCCTCGCATAACCAGCTTTCGTCATCAGTTGCGAGAGGGCAACCAGGTAGAAGATGCCCTCACTAACCACGTAGTACACGCGCGAACCCCTTCTTCCCTCTTTCTTTCTTGGCAGATGCTCCCTCCGACAGTTAGGGGTTGTTATCGCGTCGATCATCTCGGCATGCCGACCGTCTGCACGCAGCGTATCCTCTCGACGGCAGGCCCGCGCAAATGGAGGATTGCGTGGAACACTCGAGGTGGACACGCTCATCCTGCCACCTAGTCCAAAGCCATATCATTTCAAGCTAGCTAGATGGACTACGCCATCCTCGAATGGAACATCGCCACGTACTTCATCGCTGCCATCTATCGGAGGCGAGGACAATTCCAACACTACTCCATCATCGTCACTCGGGGGTTCCAGTGAGTCGTCGACGCGCGCACTTCTCCGAGCACCTGCCAGTTCTCACTTATGTATCATTTCCTTTTCTGCACATGGGCGTGGACGAGTCGGATCCGAGTGTAATTGGGATATTTATACTCGCTTCACGCCTATAAACATTAATAAACACCACTTTATAAATAAAATCTCCCTAGGTGGCGTCCATGGTACGGATGGATCGGTCTACGGGCACAACCCTAGGTTTGGCCGAACCCGGCACCGTGTTTTTTGTTATAAAAAAACCCCCAAACCCTAAACCCTCGGGTGAGAAATAGGTGATAGTTTGTGTTGGAAGCTAAGAGGGGGGGTTGATTAGCTTATCTATTTTTTGTTTGCCTAATTAGCTTTTAAGATTCCTTGATTTGACTCTCACCTTCTTTCTCTCAAACACTTAGATTTACTTGGTTCCTCGATCCGATTAGTGATCGAGTCAATCCAAGGCCCCCCTTCGAGTCCAAATTAGGACTCAGGATAACCTTACTAAGGATCCTCCCCTGTAAGGTACCCTAACCCAACTTACAGAGTTGCTTTTGCAGAGGAGTCTTCTGATGGCACGTCACGTTCTTTGGTGCACGAGCTTCAAACCTGAACCGCCTTCGGGTAGACCGTCATGAACTATTCCTTATATGTCCACTTCCCTCATCACCGTCATGTCCCTGGTGCCACCAACATCATCTCCCTGCCTTCTGGATCTTCTTCACTTGCTCAGATTAGTGAAACAGAAGCTATGCCGCTCCCCGTGATTGATCAAAGGTCAATCACCACTCTCAATGATGTATGAAGGATAATCAACACTAAAATTCAAGATATGATGTCAAGATCAATATGTCAGCCTTTTGCTTTCCAAAATGTCTACTCAGATCACAAATTCAATCCCACTAAAAACTTCTTTCAAGAATTCAAGATAAATCATTCACACTCTTTCAAGAAATCACACAAATTCACCACTAATAACAAGAATGTGAAGGAAACTATCACTCTATTCACTAAATGGATGAATGATGAAAATTAAAAACTTCCCCTATCAATGGAGAAGCACAACCACGCTGATTGCAGGGGAGAAACTTCACAAGAAGGAGTACTTTCTTCTTCAAGAGTAGTACAAGAGAGATGGTTTTCAAAAGGGATGCCTCAACCCTTGCTCTGAAGGGGTATTTATAGTCAGAGGGGTAGGTTGTAATTTTCTGAAATTTTCAAAAAAAACTCGAGCTCAAAAGGAGCTGTATTTAATTTTTTATGAATTTTCACAGATTTTTGGAAGGTTTCATTAATGACGTAATTAATGACATTAATTACCCATTAACGAAATTAATAATGGAATGTCAAAAGTCGGAACAAATTCCAATTTTGGCATTTAATAAAGACCTTTTCGGAAGGTCAACCGTCAGACCCGCCCTTTGACCCTTTAAATTCCTTCTTTAATTAAGTTTAACTTAATCAGTTATTATATAAAAAAAATCTTTCTATAAATAAAACCTTCATGGCGCACTGGTAAGGCGCTCCATTGATGGGGCAGAGGTTGTGGGTTCAACTCCCGCCCTCCCCATATATATGTATATATATATTTTTTATTATTCAAACTTTAGTAGCGGACCCGACTGCGGATTTAACTGGTTAAATCCGCCCGTCGGGTCTGCCACTAAGGCTAATGGGCTCCGCCCATTTAGGCCTTATTGGGCCCTTTTTAAATGAACTAAAATACCAAAAAATTATTTAAAAGTCAATTTTTCACCATTTAAAAGGCTTTTAATTGTTTAAAAAATTCAGAAAAATATTTGTAATATTTTTCTAAAGTAGTTAACAATATTTCTAAGGCTTCTGAAAGTAATTTCAACATACCTTAAATATAAAATGACCTTTTAAAATATTTTAAAGTATTAAAATAATATTTTAATACTTTTAAAGTATTTTCAGAATGTTTAAAAAACATTTTTCATTCTCCCAAGTACTTTAAGATTATTTTAGTCTATTTTATAGTTTTAAAACAGTTTAAAAACATAATCTTAAAATATTTTTAAGCTCGAATTATAAATTAGTTTCTTAATTAGAAATTCATGATATTAATGTAATAGTGTACAGTAAAACACAAAAACCTCAACAGTTTGTAACTTGAAAACTACGAGTCGAGTGATTCCCTATGTACAGGTGGCGCTCGTCCCTTACTTGGGAGCGCCAATGGTGTTATATCGTTCGATGTCGTAGTCACCGTAGTCGCTCGGACGAGGGTCAGAAGGTCACCGTCATCGTCATGAGTCACCCACCCCAGAGCTCGAAACTTGGCGAATCCCCACGAGTCGGGGCCTGCACGTAGGTTTGCCTAGGATTCTTCGCATCACGTAGTTACATCCTGCTAGGGAATGATCTGTCGGACGACGTCACTATCAACATCCGACATCATCTAGGTATCCAAGTATCATCTCGGCACCGACCGGATGACGTCCCCAATGACGTCCAACATCAGACCTTGTATGTCACCTTTGTCGTTCAGATCTCCTCAGTGCCTTACACACTCATGGTAGTCTATGCATCGCATAGATACCTCAAGCGAGAGGTCCTATGGGAGGAACTTCTCCAACATATCCACACCTACCCGCAACTTGTTGATATCCTTGGTATATAGAGGGGATTTCAATTGCAAGGAGGAGTCAGTGAACGCCAAGGTAGTCGACCACCCAGGTTGAGATCCATGCAAGCGTTCAATGACTTCATTCACTAGGCCTCACTCGTGGAGCCTCCTACTATAAGCAAACGATGGATGTGGTGCAATGAGTGCAAGGCAGATGCATGTGTGTATGAACAACTTGACCGATGTTTCATCAACAACACTACACTGATGCACTGCACCAACACAATCGAGATCTTACCGCGTTATTTCTCAGATTACTCATTGCTTCTGCTTATCCCAGGGTCGAGTACTCGTGCTCGTCACCCCCCATTTTGATTCCAAGATATGTGGCTAGAACATGAAGCTTTTCATAGCTTCGTGCACAACCAATAGCATGGAACAATCTCTATATCGCCTTTAGAAAATTTCCGTTACAGATTGAAGAATCTCAAATTCCACCTAAAATGGTAGAACCGACATGTATTCGAAGATGTGCACGCACCAATTGAAGTACTCAAGATGGAACTAGCAGCTATTGAGAGACACCTACAAGATGCTAGGACAGACGAAGCGTGAGAATGCAAGCTTAGGCTTAGTGAGCAGTTTGAGGATGCTATGCGACAACATGAGATTTTCTACCTGTAGAAATCACGTATCTTATGGCTACGAGACGGTGACAAAAATACACATTTCTATCACACCTCGACCTGACACAGCTCGTCCAAATTATGCGACCCTATTAGGGATGCATAATCAGGACCCTGCCCAGCTAGCGACCGCTAGTGTCACATAACAGCTCCCTCCTTGTTGCACAACCGATTATTGTGAGCGATGATCTACTAGATTCCATCTCCAACTTGGTGACCGACAAGGAAAATGCCCTTCTTACCATCCTTCCTACACGAGCAAAGATCAAGGAGGTGGCCTTTTCCTTTTGTAGGAATAAGGCCCCGGGACTGGATGGGTTTTCTGCGGAGTTTTACATAGCATTTTGGGATATCGTAGGCATGGACTTAGTGCTTGCTATCAAGGAGATCTTTACACGTAAAGTCCTACCTCAAAGTTGGAAATCCACTTTCTTGGCTCTTTTCCCAAAAGTGGACAGTCCAGCTTCGTTTAGAGGCTTTCGGCCTATTAGTCTTTGTAATGTATGCTATAAAATTGCATCTAAAATCATCACAAATCGACTTGGGATCTTCCTTGATAGACTTATGGCACCTGAACAGTGCAGTTTTTTCTGGGGTCGACAGATCTATGACAATATCGTGCTAGTTCACGAGTTAGCCCAATCACTAGACACTCATATTCCACGCTCGAATGTCATCATCAAAATGGATATGGAGAAGGCTTTTGATCGAGTTGAGTGGAGTTTCCTTACCAAAGTGTTATGTCACTTTGGGTTCACTGATGCATTCATTGTTCTTGTGGATGCCTGCATTATAGAGAATAATTTTTCCCACTTGGTAGACAGAAACTCCACTAGTTTATTCACTACCACGCGAGGTCTACGACAAGGTGACCCTCTCTCACCCACATTTTTCATATTGATTGAGGAGGTCTTCAGCCAATCATTCACACGAGCAATCACTCGAGGTCTTATCCAATTATATTTTATGAAATGGGGGTGTCTGATCCGCTCACATTCTCTATTTGTAGATGATGCCATCCTTTTCCTCAATGGATCTAAAAAATCCATTAAGAAACTTATGAGTGTACTTATTGCCTAAGAGTGAGCTTATGGCCAGCTCGTCAATGCCTCAAAGAGTAGCTTCATGGTCGATCCATCCACCACTATAAAGCGCTCCCAGATTATTCAACAATATACCCGATACTCACGAGGAGGCCTCCCTTTTGACTATCTCGGACCCAATTGACATCACTATTTTGATCCTTGCTGGTCAAGCTGAGAAAAAAACTAGATGGATGGAAACTTCATTTTCTATCCCTTAGAGGGTGCATCCAACTTATTCGACATGTCCTCATGAGCATCCCATTGCATACCCTAGCGGTCCACTCACTATCGCTCACAGTCCTATGCTCTATAGAGCGACTGTGTTATTATTTCTTATGGTTGGGTCACCTCGAGGGAGAGCGTCGCCTCCATTAGGTATCTTAGAAGAAAGTTTGTTGACCGACTCACGAAGGGGTCTAGGGTCCAAGACATGCATTAGAAGAAGCTCGTGAGGTGTATGCATACCAAGCACTCCCCATTGGGGAGTTTCATCTCGACCAAATACGACGAGTGTGCACGCCACGAGTCAGATATCAGGGGCCATCACAAATGGCAGATTTGGAAGCCACACTCGCTAGAGATAGCCAATGTCACCCGTTGGCATGTCGGTCTGGGCGCGATTAGCACATGGTATGATATTTGGCTTGCTGATGAGCCTTTAACCCGCCATCCCCACTTTGGTTCCCATAGTTAGAGACTGACAGTGGCACAACTGCTCACGGGCAACACACAGCATTTTTGGGAGTCGCACGGTCTCCCACCAGACACTTCACCATAGGTTATGAACACCACCATTGGGACCTCTTACGATCGCCCTATTTGGACACCCACCCTTGATGGGACCTTTTCTTGTTTCTCCTCCTGGGAGCATTTTCGAGAGCGATCCCCCACCCAGCCTTGTGGTTGTTGCATTTGGCATTTGGTAATTATCATTCGAGTCTCCTTTTTCCTTTGGAGACTTATGCACCGTGGCCTCCCCACTTATAACCGGGTGACTTGTATAGGTCACTCTCTTAGTTCGTGTTGCCATTGTTGCCCCGCTTACCCCCAGGCTAACACTATGGAGCACCTTTTCTTTCATAGTGTAACAACCCTACATTGTTGGTGCCAAATTACACATTATTGGCGCCCACTACTATTCCCCCACACTACTCTAACCCCTTTAGAGTGTTCAGGGATTGGTCTACGACCACAATCGTAGGGTTGGACGTACCCGACACCAAATTTTTTCTGAATTAAAAAAAAACCCTAAACCCTGAACCCTGAACCCTAAACCCTAAACCCTAAACCTTGAACCTTGAACCTTGAACCCCAAACCCTTAACCCTAAACCATGAACTCTAAACCCTAAAGCCTAAACCGCTATCTCTAGGTTGTCAAGGACTCGATGATTCCCTAAGTGCAACATAGGAAAGGCTAAAAGAGATAACCTGAAAATGTGCATACCATGGGATAGAAGACGGGGAAATTGTATAAACTTTTTATTCTGGATTAAGAGATCAGGATAGAAAAATGATCGATGCTGCTAGTGGAGGTACCTTTATGCATAAGTATTTAGATGAAGCACTCAGTATTTTAAAAACACTAACAAAAAATGATGCATATTATGTTGCTCTTAATCACAATTGGAGAAATGCAAATTCTAAGAGAGGAGGTATTGACATTAGTGCAATTGAACCTAATATGCGAATTGAACTAGTAAAAGTTGTTTCTGACTTAACTACATGCATTGATGGTTGAAAATCACCTAACTCTTCTCATCTTTCTCAAATGGATATTTCACTTTGCAATCATTGCTCTAGTGCTGATCATGTAGAAGTAGATTTCCCATTGCATGAGCAAGTCATGGCTATTGATCAGACCCAAATGAATAGACCTATAGCTCAAAATTTTTGGAATCCTAGAGATAGTGGATATCCAAAGAATAACATGCCGAGGAATACCCATCAAAATTCTTTCCCTTTTCAACAAGAACAAAGAAATTTTAATCCAACGCCCAATCACAATAACTTTCACCAAACTACTAACCCTTCGTATGATGAGTTCTATAGGAATGTACAGGAGAATCAAGATAAAATGGAGCAAATGCAAGCTCAAATGATTGGAATGCTCCAAGAATTCACAAAGGAAATGGAGCTGATGAGAGAAGAAAATAACTTAAGAGCCAACCTCAAACAAAAAGGTAAAATGGAAGAGAATGGATTCCCTATCCATGAAACAGGTCGACTCCCAATTCAACCTCATATTAATCCTAGGTATTTACATTTCATTAAAAGTCATGATTATTTTTTGCACGAAACCATGCATGCAATTTCTAAATTACGAAAAGTTTTGACGGATATTTCTGAAGTTCAAAAAGAAGAAATAGAAATACCTCATGAAGATAATGATGATTCTACCAAAATAGAGCCTAATCCAAGTTACTATGTTCCACCCATTCCTTCTCCTGATGCTTTGAGAAACTTTAGAGTTAAACCAAAACCTCATAATGAAATTCTTCTTAAGATTTTTAAACAAGTAACTATAAATATCCCATTGACTAAAGTAATACAACATATTTCTTCCTATGCGAGATTTTTGAAAAATCTGTGCAATCCTAACCGAAAACAATAGAGAATTCAATTATCTGAAAATTTCAGCTCTATTCTACAAAATCTTCTTGAAAAACATGGGGATCCAAAAGCCCCCTAATCAAGTGCGGGAGAGGAGGAATGATTTTTTCTAAATCATTAATTGATTCAGGAGCTACTGTCAATTTGCTAAAAGCCTTATATGAGAAATTTAAATTTGGGGAATTAGAACATATCTTTTTAGAGTTACAATTAGCTGATGGCTCTATTAGGGAACCCAATGGATTAGTAGAAGATGTTGTTGTCAAAATAGAACAATGTTATTTCCCAGTTGATTTCATTATTGCCAATAGGAAGGTGACAGATGACATTAGAAATGCTCCTATCATTTTACGTATATCCTTTTTGGCTACATCTAGGAAAACACGGATTGCGAAAAGGGAATTATAGAACTCAAAGTTGGAAAAGAAAAAGTGGAAATTAACTTATCCAAGTTGATTAAATCTCAAGAAAAATCCTCCAAAGAATTATGTTTTCTTGATGTCTTAGCATACTGATTACAACTCTTTATGTGCATCATCTAAGAACTCTTAGATTCTTCAATTGTTCAAATGGATATATGCTCTCTTGACGTAAGTATTGATTTGAAGCCACTACCATCAACTTTAAAGTACGCATTTTGAGGAGTAAACAAAATTTTTCCAGTTATCATCTCATCATCTTTATCTTTGAATCAAGAAAAAGAATTACTCGACATGCTTAGAAAATATAAATCTGTCATTGCATGGTCTATTTCTGATATCAAGGGAATTAATGCATCTACATGTGTTCATAGAATTTTCACAAAGGAAAATGCTAGACCCACAAGAGAATGCCAAAGAAAATTAAATCCCATCTTGTAGGGTGTAGTTAGGAAAGAAATATTAAAATGATTCGAAACTCGATTTATAAACAAGAGAAGAATAAATTTATGAGAGAAGTCCAATACTATTTTTGGGAAGATCTCGAACTATTTCATTTAGGGGTTGATCAAATTTTGAGGAGACATGGACATTTTGCATAAAAATTACTACTTCAAAAGGTTCTTCAATGCAGTTTTTTCTGGCCTCCGTAATTTCAAGATTCATATGAGTTTTGCAAAAATTGTTAAAATTTTCAATCCATGATCAATATAAAATAGAATGATGTCATGCCATTAAGACCGATTATAGAAATTGAGATATTTGATTTATTGGGTATAGATTTTATGGCACCCTTTCCACCATCCTTTGGACATGACTATATATTGATGGCTGTGGATTATGTGTCCAAGTGGGTTGAGGCAATACCCACTAGGAAAAATGATCATTAAGTAGTATTGAAATTTTAAACTCAATATATATTCTCTAGATTTGGATGTCCAAGAGCAATATTTAGTGATGGTGGATCCCATTTTAACAATTGTCATTTAAGATCTTTACTTAATAAATATGGAGTACATCACAAAATGACCACTCCATACAATCCTCAATCTAATGACCAAATTGAAGTAAGTAATAGAGAAATAAAAAAGAATATAAAAAATATAATACGACCTGCTAGTAAGGATTGGAGTGAGAGATTACTTGATGCTTTGTGGGCGTATAGAATAGCCTATAAAGAACCTGATAACATGCAAATTTATGACATAAAATCATCCATTTTACACATATATTTGGCTCAAAATGACTACATTTGCATGTTATATTGAACTAAATTGATTAATTTTGCCTTTGTTGTGATTTTATGATGTTATGACGTTTCCTGATTGTTTCATATTTTTTCGGCTTCAAAAATTGTAAGGAAATGAACTTTTAAAGGAAAATACAATTTTATGGATTTTATAAATGATTTTTAAATGATTTTTAAGGTTTTTATTTTCGCTGGGGGGGTTAGTTATAATTTTCCTATCCTTCTAAGGTCGCAAGGGCATAAATGCAATTTATGCCATTTGAGTTGATGAAACCCCTAACTCTTAAAATAGCCTTCTTCCCTCTTCGATTGGTGTTTTTTGGCATTCCTTTGACTCCAGGTCACTAGCAGGAAAAGGGGAGAAGCTTAGGCCCAAGCTTTGGCATCGTCAAATGCTCAAGTTTGCCCTGGAGAGGGAGACCAAGTAGAGCTCAACATCGTAGCGGATCAAGCACCACCCGGCCTAGGACTGGCATCAAATACGGGGTTTGTGTGAGGATTCTGATGAGAGATTTTCTTGTAATCCCCTCCAAGGATAGTGTATTAGGTTTCTCTTCTTTCATCTTAGGTTTGGTTTGATTCTCATTACAAAATTATCTAAAAAACATCATCTCCATCATTCCTATACATCCACCCATTCCAGCTCTCTCATCTCTCCATATCACCCCCCATCCCATCATTCCACCATTCATTCATCACTATTTCAACCATAAAAAGATCTATCCTCTTTTCTACTTCCATATCCATCAATTCTCCTCTCCATTGTCATCAAATTTGTCCACCCTTCACATCACCCATAAGGTGTTCGATGAAATTCCTCTATGGGAAGTTTTCTCTAAGAAGCCCCTAAAAATTGTAAAAACCTACTCCTCTCATATCAATATTACTATGGTAACTAATCTATCTTGTTTTAACCTCCTTAAATCTATAGAATACCTCTCCATTTTCTTACCTATAAGTATCTCTTATTCTCTTCATTAGTATCTACCTCATTACCTAGGTTCCCTGAGGATTTGACCCTTACTTGTCTCTATACTAGTGAGGAAAATATAAATCTATTGCATGAATTCAACACACGACAACGACACAAATCAACGCAAATTTTGAGTTCATCAGAACCCATTGGGATGTCCCCTTATAGACTTATATTTGGAAAAGCATGTCTCTTCATGTTGAGATTCAGCATCGAGCTTATAGGGCAATTAGGAAATTGAATCTCGTTATGGAAGGTGCAGGAAAAAATCATATGTTACAACTACAAGAATTGCAAGAGTTAAAAAATGAAGCACACAAAAAATTCGGTAATTTACAAAACCATAATGAAGGCCTTTCATGATAGCAAATTGAATAGAAGAAATTTCCATGAGAATCAAAGAGTGTGGCTTTACAATTCTCATTTGAACTTGTTTCTAGGGAAGCGTAGGGGCAGATGGGATGGACCATTTATTATTATTAAACTGTTCGATTATGGAGCTGTTTTGATTTCAGATCCAAAGACAGGTCGACAGTTTAAAGTACATGGATAAAGGTTAAAGCCTTACCTGGAGCTAGAAGATCAACCTATGGAAGCGACGATAGACCTTCAGGATGACCCACGGGTTAAGTCTTGCATTATTATAGATTTGCTTTGTTCACCATATAAATTTTCATTTAATAAATGACTATTAAATTAGCCATTTTATCTTATTGACTATCTTTCTAGATAGTTTTGGTTTTTAGAAGACTAAATTGTGCAGAGGCAAATGTACTTAACACAACGATTTATGACAACACAATAGCATCAGTGGCACAAGAATCATGGTTTTACAATTCCTTCTCCTAAAACTTTATTTCTTGCATTAGGGAAAATGCAGATTTTAGTTGGGGGGAGAAGATTGTTAATTTATAAATTCATGAATCAAGTCAAGTTGGGGGTGATAAGTTCAAAAATATGTGTTTATATGTCGTTGTTTTAAGGGTTTTCTGAACTTAATCACTAAAATTTATATATCCCTTAATGCTTGAGTAAGGGGTCGAACCCTAGGGCGGCAATAGGGAAATTCAATTTTTATCGGATTAGGGATTAGCACTTTAGATTTAACAGATATAAAATTTTAACTCAAGTGATGGAAGAGGCATGTAAATTGTAACTACCCTTCTAACTCTTCCGATTAGATTTATCTCAATTAATCAAAGGTTTAATTCTGATGTTTTTGTTAGCAGTACGAGTCAGATTAATGATTAATTAGAAATTCTTTGTAAGAATTGCTAAGTAATCTACTAAGTATATTGACTATGTTTGATTGGGGTCTTAGATTCTCAGAATTGTTTTTGCCCACTTATTTTCACCAAAACTTAATTCAGATCAATTAGGTTTTAGTGTTAACTAGTGAATTGGGGATGATTGAGGCAATTTTAATAACTTTCAATTTACTTCTCGAAATTACTTTGCAAAAAAAAAAACAATCACTGTTGTCACGGATTAAAAATTGAAATGTATGGTCTAATTGGAATCTTTTTAATTTTATCCAGTTACTTTTGAATTTGTAAAAATGCACCTAGCTCACAATTCATGGCGATGATTTGTTGACTCGGAGTGATATAAAGCTCACACCAGGTGGAAATTTTAGCTCAATTTAGCTGAATAATCTCACGCTAATTAGTTCTTAAGCATGGTAAAATCCCAAGTCAACAGATCTAACTTAGAGTTATTTATTTTTTTATATTTTTTTTTCGAATCTAAAAGCTACCCATGTATTGGTAAATCATGAACACGATTTACCAATTGAGGTAATTGGGATCAAATATGAATAGATTAATGCTCACTTTTGATTCAAAACTATTTCACTAGGACGACTAAAGCTCAAACAATTCAAAAATTATAGAAATTCTAGAATCAACAGAAATAAAATCGAAAATTAATAAAATGGCGAACAAGAAGGACACTACGAATTTGCTAACATTGAGTACAAAATGAAGGATAAAATCAAAGCAATAAGGGCCTAGAGATACCAGGATTGATTTTGTATTGACAGGCAGGAATCCCGCGCAATGGACAGCCGCACTTTTCCACGAGTTGATGCTTCGAATGGGGGACAAATACGACGTCGGATCTGAAAAATTCTGCTCCAATTTGAGCTCTGAATCGCTCCTAGCGAATTTTCTTGAGACTTCACGGGAGCTGGCCTACTCTCCTCGAGCTTAAAAATCAAGAACGACTACTGAATTTTTGTTTTTTTCCCTTCTATCGCCGTGGAATCAGAAGAACAGCTTCTTCCGATTCCGTTACCAACTCCTCTCCTTATCGTTTTGTACACAGGCGATGCGGAGCACCGCAATAGGCCCATTCGGTGTCTCGCATGGATTGGTGTAGTGCGCGACATGGATGGAGTTGCGTATGTGTGTGTCACGCACGGAAGCCATGGTCGCGCTTTCTGATTGGCAAGCGCCAATCTCTTGTGCTCTGCACCACTCACCAACGCTGTTAGCGATTAAACTGGCCCGATAAGGGCCGGTTTTAATAAAAAAATGATTTTTATTTAAAATTCAATTGAAATAAAAAATAAAACCCCTTTATTAATACGTAGAAAATGATTTATTAAATTCTAAAATAAGTTTTTTATGTTTGATTTCTTTTTATTTATAGAAATAAGTCAATTAAACATTTAATTTCTTTTAAAATTCATTTTAAAAACATTTAAAATGTAAAAATTGACCTAAATATTTATTAAAAGTATTATTTAACATGAAATTTAAGGAATTTATTATTTTAACCTAAAATCATGATAACATGCTTAAAAATTAATGTTTTATGCATTAAAAGCCCAAAAATATGATGAAATTAACAGTTTATCAGCTCTTATGTGCATGTTATCAGGGGGGTAAATTGAGTTTCTAAACAATCCAGTATTTTTTCCTGATATCTCCCTTCATTTAAACCAACCCCACCGTGGGAAGTTGCTCACTTTTAATCCTAGAAATAGGGGCGCAGAAGTTAGGCTATTGTAGCAGATCGAGTATACCTCTTAATGGTAGGAGCCGTGATTCTAGACCTATGATCTCTTCCTCAGTGGCTAGGATATCTGGTAGGGTGAGGAACATACATGAAAATCAAAGAGTTGAAGTACTAGTTTCTAGGTTGAGTGCCGAGTGAACCACCCATCGTACTACTTTCCATTGGCTGAATCTCTCAAATGAAAGGGATCTTTGTTAACTGGAATCTTTCTTGGGTTAGGGATGACCACCTTTTCAAGTCTTAGAGCACATAATCACTTTTCTTGATCCACCTTAAACTATATTTGAAATATATACCAGCTTCAACCATTCTCCTAGCTTACCTTGAGCAGTTCACCCGTCATTATTTATCCTTGTAGGAAACAATCTATATCATTACCCCTTATTACTTATGATATGCTTTACTTCCATAACTTTCCCCTCTTTCCCTTTGCACTATCACTCTTTCATGATATACTCTAATTGTTATCCTTTCCTTTCTCGTCGTCTACATCATCTCATCTCATCATTTTTCTTACTAGCATGAGAATAGTTGTCTATGAGATTACTTGATCAATACCTCATTGTTTATAAAGTATCTGTTTTTAATTCACCCATTTAAAAAAAAATTAAAAAGAGGGAAAAAGAAAAACGGAAAAAATGGGATTTTTTGTTCTGGAAGCTATATGCTCATTAGTTAGAGGAATTTATTGATCACTACATGCATCGTCTAATGCTTAGGGGGGACAAGCCCTTTTGTAGTCCACACTTATCAAGATTATCCTTCACCATCATCATCATCATTCTCTATGCCCTTCTACCATATTCTACTCATTCATTTGTTATTCGGAGTAAGTTATCTCAGTATTACCTATCCACCCGACATCCCTTACCTAACCTTACCCATTCTTTTGAGACATCCACCATTCACTTCTTTCTTTCCCCTTAGATAATAATTCCCCTACCCATAATTTGTTGATACCCAATTAATATTCTGTGCTCAAACAAGAGGAGAAGAATGTTTACCTTTTAACTTCAAGTGGAAGGAAGGTTAGTAGGGAATCCTATTTACATGCTTATTTTCATTTAATTAATTATATATGCATGTTATAGAGCTTGAAATGATTAAATCTATTTTTATAATGATGTTCTCAATTTTTTGCATTCTTATGTATTTTTGGGGATTTTTTGACAATGGATTCTAAAAGAATATAAGTTTTGGAGTCAGAATATGATTTTTAGGGAATTTTTCAACATTAAATTTGGAAAGATATGATTTTTCTAAGTCAAAACATATATTGATATATATATATATATTGGACTTTAATTTTATTAAATATGAATTTTTTAATTTTCTGGCGTAAGGGCGACGTGGACCAATCAGATAAAAATTCTCTCCTTTTTTTGCAATAAATGTTGCACGCGCAGAAGGACAAAATTATTTTTTCTTCTTCCTCATTCTCTTTCTGTGGACAAATAAAGGAAAAGACAAAATACTATTTTGTCTTCTTCCTCTATACTTTCTCTCTCTTTATGTGGACAAAGAAAGGAAAAAGACAAAATACTATTTTGTCTTCTCCCTCTCTTCTTTCTTTCTCTCACTTTTATCTTTTTCCCCTGCTGGTACACGTGGCAGCTCCAAAAAGTGTGAGTGCGGTAGACGAGAGGATGAGGAATATATAGGATTTGATTGTTCAACCAAAAACAAAAAAAGAGGAAGTGTTAGAGACGATGACAAGGAGAGAGAAAAAATCAAGGGTTAGAATCGCTCCAACTTCAAATGGCCATATCTGACGATCGATTGCTTCGATTGAGATGAAATTTTAAGCACTACTTTGTCTCCATATCCTCTTTCAGTCCATACCCTCTGATATATAATTGAGGCCTGTGTCACTATGAAATTCATCTTGAATTTGCTTCCTACTTGTGTTGGTTGATTGAAATATAGTGAGTTTTGAGATCCATCAAGTGTGTTCTTGGTGTCTTGGGTGTGTGGGAAGAAGCATTAGAGAAGAGGGGGAGCTTAGTGGCACTCACAAATGGCCATGATCATGGCAGAATGTAAGGATCTAAGGTAAGCATATTTGTCTTATGTTGCTCTTTCTCAGCATCATCATTTGCTTAATTAGATTTTAATGTGACCTTTTTTACCATCATCCGATTTTCTTACATCCCCCTTATCTGGTCTCTATCTTTTTCATCACAACGTTCCTACATTCAATCACTATCGTATCCTTCGCGTTCTCTATCTCAACCACATATCGCTTCGCATAAGTCTAGGTTCACTTCATCTTTTCTTTACTTATTTAAATTGAGTTATAACTATTACATCCTTTTACTTGGTATCACTAGCTCACATATTCTACTATCGTCTTCATCTCTTCTCATAATCACTATAGTAAGAAAATTAAATCCTTTATCATCATTCCCTGTGGAGACGATCTGTACTCATCACTTACTAAACATTGCTAAGTACGGTTCAATATATTTTTATTGAATAATCTCAATTACAAACGACGAATTAAAACCCCTAAATTTGATATTATCATGCATCATGCAATATCTCATGTTAACATATGCCCTAACTTATGTGTGGTGTATGAATTTTTGTGTGAGTGGGTGTAAATTGACCATCTCATATAGTCAACTCCACTTTCCAAACTCATTGGTCCACTAACTTAACGTAACCAACATTAAGTCCATCCAACTTTTCATTTTCCACATCACATTTATCATACCACATACTTATAACACAAATGAAATCACATAACACCTGCAATATAACACAATTATTTGAATAGTTCCAATTATTTTATTTAAAAATTATTTAAATTTATACATTACGTACAAAGTATTTTAAAGGAATATGTCTACATATATATATACAATAATGAGGGGTGGCATAGTGGTTGGGCCACCCCATTTGCATGGGGAACAATTCCTATATATATATATATATATCTTAATTATATATTTACATATTAATTATTTTTTCAATTAATTTCTAATTTTTCCCTTTTTTCTTAATTTATGAATTTTATAGAATTTATTTAAGCTTGGAATAATTCTATAAACGAAAATTCCAGGTTTTAAAATTAATTTTAATGTTAATTAATGTGGGGAAAAATTATGAATTTTTCCAGTTTTTATTGGATTTTTTGGGAATTTATTTGAGGAAGAAATGGATTTTTAAATAGAAAAATGATATATTTATAAGAAAATAGGATTTTCAAAGCAATTTATAAAGATGGAGGGACTTTTATGAAATTATGTTTGCAAATATGCCCATAAAATGACTCTTGGTTTCCCATTCCAGGGGTAAAAATCCAATAAAATTATTTCTAGGGTTTTATTGAATTAATCGGAATATTTCTATAATTTTTCTATGGTTTTTAGGGAAATATGGAGGAGAGAGAAAGTGGAGGAGCATATACATAAATAATTTTTGGGCGGCGTCCATTTGTGCACACCTATTTAACCAAGGACTTTTCTGAAAAATACGAGAAATCGAGTTACAGTGCTACGTGGCATAATCGCAGCCATCAGAAAGGAATCTGACGGCTTTAATGCCTTCAACAGAAATTCTCTCTCTAGGCGGTAAGTTCACTGCCCATGCTTGGCATACAAGGCGCACGCACAAGAGGTGACGTGGCCAAATATGAGTGGGTACCGGTCTTCAAAACGCACATGCAAGTGCATTTAAGATGTATTTCCGCATTTTTTGTTACTCTCTTATTTCCAGGAGGGGGTAAATGGCGTGCCGAGACAGGAGGCGCCAATTGAAGTTAAAATTTTTCCAGCCAATCAGCAGTCGACAAGTGACTGCGTGTAAGGAAAAATAATAATTAAATAAATGAATATTGATCCAACGGCTATGATTCATCCTGAAGTCCAATTTAGGTCAATTTTTTATGAATTTTCTCATCTCGACCTCCTCTTTCTATCTGTATGGTGGAATCATTCATATCAAGCTTACATCGATTGATAAAAATTAATTAACTTTTGGGGGTAAAATGGTAATTTTTACCATTTAACCTAAGTATAAAACAGAATTTTGAGTTGGGGAGGTCATTCTGGAAGGGGCTCTCTCACAGCTACAAGAGAGAGGAGAACCAGCCTGGATCAACTGTATTTGGTACTTTTTTACTGCATTGTATTTTAATTTTATTGTAATTAAGATTATGTGTTAGTACAATTTGTGATTTTTCCTGTTGATCTTGGTCTGCATTTCTAAATATCTTGGCTTGAACGGCATGTACAAGCACATACTAGGATTGAGAGTAGAGATTACTAGATTGATCGAGTTATTCCACTTGCACATTAAGGAAAATTATAAGAAAAGGTTTAATTTCGAGTTGAGATTAGATTAAGTTTATGAGACAGTAGTAATTTACTTTGGATACTTAGTTTCCCTAAACCCAAATCAAAACTAAATTTTCTTCTTAACCCCTCTATTTGACAACTTTGATCCTTTTTATTGGGTCAAAGAAATCAATTTTGAGGTCCCTGATTCTTCTAGTCTTCCCATCTCTTCTACCCTCTGTTCTGAATTCTTAATCTAATTAGGGTGATTTGATCTTCATTGAAGGTGAAATTAACTCTAATTAGGGTTAAATTGTTCAAGTATATCAGTTTTACTGGCCGTCGTTGAAGCGGGACGTTGGGAAGATTGTCTCCCTTTGCTTGGTTTGCTCGAAGGCCAAGATGTCGAAGTAGAATGCTCGGCTCTATATGCCCTTACCCATACCGACGCGTCCCTGGGATGACGTTCATATCAATTTCGTCCTCGGCCTACCGAAGACGACCCGACGACATGACTCAATTATGGTCGTAGTCAATCGTTCTCCAAAATGGCCCACTTTATACCATGCTCTAAGACTGCCGGTGCATCACGCGTAGCACATTTATTTTTTGACAGGATCGTCCTTTTGCATGGAGTACCATAGTCGATCATGTCGGATCGCGATGTGCGATTCACTAGCTATTTCTGGAAGACCTTATGGGTCTTGATGGGGACGAAGCTTAAATTTTCCACAGCCTATCACCCCCAAACGGATGGGCAGACTGAGGTAGTGAATGGTAGCCTAGGGAATTTACTACGCTCCATCGTCGGAGAAAATCTCTCCACTTGGGATCGTGTCCTACCTCGGGCCGAATTTGCATATAGTTCTTCGGTCAATCGTACCACCGGTCGCACTCTGTTTGAGATAGTTTATGGCTAGATACTTCGTAAGCCTTAAGACCTTACCGCTGTAGACGAGCATAATAGAGCTTCTAAGGATGGCATTTAATTTGCACAACATATTAGGGACATGCATCAAGATATTCACTCATGTATTGCATCGCAAAATGAGAAGTACAAGGTCGTCGCTGATGTGGGTCGTAGGTCAGTTAGCTACACCGAGGGAGAACTTGTCATGGTCAGGTTGAGGCCCGAGAGATACTCTCCTGGGGTCGCTATGAAGCTTCATGCTCGTAGTGTCGGGCCTTTCTCGATAGTCTGTGTGATCGGTGAGAACGCCTACGTTGTGGGTATCCCGCCAGATTGGGAGATTTGTCCCACTTTCAATGTTAGCGATCTGGTCCGGTACCAACCTATGCAACCTATCATTGAGCCTCACATCCCCTCAAGCCTTAATAGTAAAGAGAGCGAGAACAGCCATCTACCCCCTTCCATCTTGTCCCCAATGAGGCATGAGCATGCCGAGTTCGTACTGGAGGAGGTAATTAGCACTGTAGGGGAGCGGGTGGATCGCAAGTTCCTGGTGCACAGGCAGGGTCGACCGTCTTCCGACAACACATGGATTTCAGAGGCGGAACTTCTTTGACTTTGACCGGAGCTCGTCCAACCCATTGAAGACATCATTGGTTTCAACTCGTCAGACCCGAGTTTTTTCCACCACAGGAGGATGATGGAGGACCATCCAATCAGTCATGCCCCGATCCATCGCCAGCCACGTCGTGAAGCCCGAGCTGATGTGAAGAATCTCCAATTCCACTACCAAGCTTGAGAAGCGACATCGTCTTATCGCTTTGCGTCGTGTATCTTTACATTCTTTCTTTCCTTCGTCGTCTTTGGATTATCGAGGGGCCCCTCCTGCGCGAGTACCGGCCTCCTGAATGTTTTCGTTTATTTAAATTATGAGTAAGTGTCCTCTTTAGGGGACGAAAACCTTGATGGGTTTCTCCTCTCCTAAAGAGTCCTCTTAAGGGAAGCCCAATAGGCTCCTCCCTTAAGAGAGGGCCCAATAGGGCCACCTCCCCTTCCACAACTGCCACTTCCCGTTATAAGAATGGGAAGAGTGGACGTGGAGAAGGGGCATGTCTTGTTGAATCCTGATCTCGTTGTCATTTTGGCAGTTATTTTTATCTTTGTTCTCGTTCAAGAAGAAGGTGTTTTATTTTGTTCCATGGTGATTGTCTCCAAAAAAAGAAGAGGTTCTGATTATGATCAAGACGACGAAGGATTTTCTCATTGAAGCCCCATCCGCTTTCTCCCGATTAGGATTCTGACATTGATAATTTATCTCCTGAATCTCTCATTGTTCTCCGTCTCTTCGATGCATCTCTGAGGTCTGATTTGGAGTATGAAATCACATAAGAATACAGGCTACAACATTGGCTATTCCATTAGAAATATCAAGTTACAATCACCGTGAATCTCCTACAGCGAACCTGGAATAATTCCCCCTGTCAGGTTCTTGTTGATCGATTGCCTCGCTCTTACCTGGAAACTCCCGCAGATATCTCTGATACCATCATCGAAGTGATCAGGAGTGGCATCCCGCCGTCTCTCGTTCACAGTATTTCTTTCTCCGATGATCTAATCCCACTGTTGACCGAGATCCAATCTCAACTCTTCATCCCATGCTTCTGATCCGAGGGGCTGGCCTTTGAATCCTATGAGGCGAATCTCCTTGGCATTTGCGTGAGGAATGGTGGATCTCCCTATCGACACCCGATACAATCTACTCTACATGGGGAAACGTCTACAACAAGTATAGATCAGTGCATCACGAATTCATCCGTCAGATATTCTTGCATAAGTTCGCTCTTACCGGATCATCACTTCACTCAGCGTCCAACTTTTGATTATTCTGAACATTCATCTTTCTTCATTTCCGGAATTCCGCAGAGATCGACTGTTGATTCCGCGGTCTCCCCGTTGATCGTCGGACTTGATTCTGCCACTCGAACCTAGGGACAAAACTGATCAACTTACCACCCGTCTATAGTTACGATCCTTCTCTCCGTTCATCTACGTTTCTCCTTGGTGGACGCCCTGAAGGACCTAGTCTGGGTGCTACTGATTTCCACTTCAAACGCAACTCAACTTGACTTCCGGCCCCACAGATGAGATCTGCTCAATACACTCTCTCGCATTCATAGGTCACCTGTTTTCCTTATCCTTTCTTTGTAATGTCAATTATTTCTTCCAGTATTGATGTACAAATGCTCCGCTACCTAGAGAGAATTTGACGTGAGTTTAGGAATAACCACCATATCTGTGTAGAGCTTTTATTGACAGTGTCAGATTTGATCATCTACGTTGACCGTGTCGATGCTCTTGGACGAGATCGTCCTCCCCTCGTTGACTTTCGATCTGTCCACCCGGGTTATTGGGAGCCTGCTCGTGGCATAACCCGTTGCATGTAGCCCAATTGAACTGTGTCTCCAGTCATTTGACGATCATCGTACTTCTCGTTATTATTCTCCCAAAACATATACATTAATTCATAATTTTTTTATTGCACTTAGAGTCTACCTTTTTGGACGTAACACGAGGTGTCAAATTTTGACTATCGTGTTACATCACTTCCCCTTCTTCTCCTTTCTCCCCACACTTCATCTCCACTCCCGATGAGATCAAGACAGCGTAACGATGGTGATGGAGGTTGAAGGGGGTTTGTAAATGAGATGGAGGAGATCTGATGTGCTGAGGACTGCGTGGATACTTCTAGAGGCTACACACTTGAGCAGCTCCACGCAACTCATTCGAGGATCCAAGGAATCATGGATGAGATCCGTGTTGAGGTAATTTGTTTAATGTTTTACCGATGTTGTTACGACTCCATTTAAGTCTTCCACTTCAGATCGTTTGAATTCTTCATCCATGTCAAGGCCATTAGAACCCAACATAGGCTCGACACATGAACAGCTCAACCCATTTTTCTCGCTTAACTAAGTAATCATTCACCTAATCCATGAAAAGATGATTGATGATCATTTGTTAAGTGTTATTAAAACTTTGTTACTCATCTTCTTTTACATAAATAAATTTCATCTAAATAAAATCTAATCCAAAAGTGGTATTAGAGAAAGGTTTTGCCTTGATTTGGATGAAAAATGACATCACAATTGTCCGAAATGTGGTGCAAAGAGTAGTTTTCCATTATTTTGATTTATTCCACTTGGGTTTTTAGCTCTGTCTAGTTCATGTCCACTCAAGGCTTTAATGGACCCCGTTCAAATGCTAAACGGGTCCTGGCATGCAAAATGGGCTCCATTCTGGCGGAGGGGACTGTTTGGCGATAACCAGGCACTAACAAGTGGTGACAACTCTTTAGTGGCCCACCATTAGCCCATGCCAGCTAGAGACCAGTTTGGTCAGTGCCAAGGGGCCTCCCTTAAGTGAATTAGGTTTGGAAATTTAGATTTCTCATCATTTGAGTTCAACTATTTAAAAATATTTAGCGTTGATTTATTTGATGTCAATAAAATTACTTAACTAATGGAATGCATCTATTTTTGGATTATTTAATGAAATAATTCAAGAGTTAAATTATTCAATTTAAGAAAACTCCTAATATCATTCTAAATCATTCAAATAGTTGTTTCTAGATTTATTAAAAATGATTTTCATGTTTTAAATTTATCAATGATTTAATGTGAATATTTATTAGTTTAAATTGCATTTATTTATTTAATTTATAATTTGTAATATTTTGTTGTAAAATATTGGATGGAGCGATATCCTAGAAAAATCTAGACAAACCTAATATAGGATCCCAAGGATTTCATCGTCCAATAAAGAGTTATAGTGGGCATAGAATTTTGATTATGAATTGTAGTCAACATATATTTACATCCTTGCATCACACATGAAACATACATAATATATATGCCCTAGATGAAGGCGAATATAAAATGAGAATCCTCATCTCCTTGGAGTACAGTCAACATTGGGAAAGAAAATTGATAGAGTTCCTAATTTGATATTCAGATCTTAACCTACCAATTTGATATTGATAGGTCCACTATAATAACATAAATATATATGTTTTATTAGATGAATCAGGTCACCTCCAATTCCAATCTCTATATTCACCTATAGAGGTAAGTATTAAACCTCTAAGTTAGATACTAATTTATTGTCATTTCAATGTGTGGTTTGTAAACTAATTTACCTTAGTCACACCCAACCAGATATATTATACACCAATAATATTCTCTAACTTATGGATCAATCTAAATTGTCTCAGTTGTAGGTTGCACATCCAGTGCCCTGTCAATCAAAAGGGATATGGCTTCACTTTCTAGGAAAGACACAATTGACTCTCAAAATTTGTAAACTCGATTATGTTGGATCGAACAGTGACCGTCAGCCCACTACTAGCTATTTCTCACGTTTGTGTGGAAACCTAATTACATTGTGCCACAAGAAGAAAAATGGCATTTCCCAATATAGAACGCTGGCTAAATTCAGAGCTCTCGCAGAAGGGATCTACAAAGCCCTCTAGATTCACAGTATTTTCCAGGAATTATGCTTCCCCCTCACTAGGCCTAGCCAACTTTGTTGCAATAATAAATATGTCATTATTAGCACATCATATGATTCACTATGCTCAAACCAAGCATATCAAAATTGACTGCCATTTTATTAAAGAAAAATATGAGACTAGGATTCTTTGAGATTGTTCATATGAACACGAAGCAACAGTTGGCTGATCTCCAGGCCAAAGGCTCTCTAGAGATCAGCATATATTTCTGTTTTCCAAGTGGGGCATGAAGGATATGATGGAAATATATGTGGCCAGCAAGTGACTCACACATTCCACATCTCATTCCATATTCATTAAAAGAACATATTCATTATAATACACATGTGATGCTTATAATGAAGTCCATGAATACATAATCTGACTTAGTGAATTACGATGAGATCGTAATACAGAGATCACTAGCCATTATGTATGTGTTCCAAATATTCGAGAAGGACATCGAAGTATCCAGATAGAATAACACTATCTAGCCTTACTCATATGATGAGTATGGATAGTCCCGTAGCCATTACTGTGGGGACATTAAGTATAGATACTGGTTGCTCGGTAGTGTAAAGAGTTCACTGAATTGATCTGTACGAATCCCTGAATAGTATTATACCGAACTGTCAATCAGGCTGATTCACGTCACGGTTGTGTAAGTGGTCCTAAGACCTGAGACACCAAAGATGCCTTATGGACGGACAGTTGTACTTTGACTATGACCTACACGTCCCTAATCATGGGGTTCTAAATAGTCTTAGTTTGGGTGCATCAAGAAGTTCATGGAGACGATTGAGTTGTCATGATATGATCATCCACCCTCGGTATAAGAGGTGACAATTCAAGGAAGACGATGCGATGAAGTCCTTAGCCAAGATAGTGAAATATCAGAGAAGAGTTTTCCGATGATTTCTGAATGCATCAGTACTAACTCGGATGACAGATTAGGGTTTGAAAGTTAACCATACCCCAAGTCATCTTAGGAGCGTCAAGTGGATGAGGGACTATACATACATGGTAATCAATGACGAACATGTTCCATGAGTGAGTCGATACACACTCCTTTGTATCTTCTAGAACGCGAGGTGTAGCTTGGCACCCCACGTGTCGGAGTCTTGACCTATTGATTGGGTTAAATCAATCCAACATTAATTAATTTATATGATGATATAGTTAATTAATTTGGAAGGTCAATAAAGGTTATTGGGCCGTTGGACTCGTTAACTACACTGATACATGGGCCTAGAGGGTCACACACAAATGGTCTTTTGGACGTCGGAAGATATACTTAAGTTTTGGGGATTTTATGAAAAATACCCACTTAGTATAAATAGGGAAACGCCCTGAACTAAAGTCACCTAGGCCAGAATTGTTCAGGGGCCTTCTCCTTCTTCTCCCTTCTCCCCACACCCATTCTCCATGCCCGACGTGATCGGGATGGCGTAACGACGACGATGGAGATAGAATGGGGCTCGTCAATGAGAAGGAGGAGATCTGACATGCCGAGGATCATGTGGATACGTCTAGAGGCTGCACACTTGAGCAGCTCGACTCGTCTCGCTCCGGGATCCAAGAAATCACAGATGCAATCCGTGCAAAGGTACTTCATTTTAATGACTTTATCGATGTCATTCCATTCCTTACGTGTCTTCCACTGCGTAGAATCTTTGTCTTCGTCCAGATTTAGGCCTCTAGAACCCAATAGGATCTTCATCCCCACCTTGAGGGGAGGTGTAATTAGTTATAGATGTTACAAGTGGTCGCATTCTTCTAGGCAAATATAGCCACTAACGCCAATAGTTGTGTCCATGACTGTATATATTCCCTGATTCACTCGTAATGCCTGCAGTCTCTTTCTTATTCAATAAATGTTTCTCTTCTTTGTTCAACGTATCTCCCGATTCTTGACACAAATATATTTTTAATATCATTTACCTGACCAACAAGTTAATGAAGATACCTTGAGTTTAATTTCAACTTTTCTTACCACTCATTTCAAATCAGTTTTAAAATTTCCCTCCATATAATTTGTCCTCACTTCATCAATTAGTCAAACCCTTCTTTTTTTCTCTTTTACCATAAGCTGGTTCAGTTGTTGTCTAAGAAACTGCCAGGCTGGTCTTACATTTTGGTAATGTCTCATAAAGATGAGATTAACAAAATAATGGACACGATTGTAAATCGTATGGGGCAAAATAGAGTCGAAACATAGAACGACAATTTCTACAAAATTTTCATGGGCAAATGCAAAAGAAAGTATTAGTCCCTTAAATTAAAAAGGCCGGTGGAGTTAACAAAATTTCCAGTTAATAATATTTTAATACTATCGCGAGAGAGAGAGAGAGAGAGAGAGAGAGAGAGAGAGGGAGAGCAACTGAAATCTTGGTTAATGAAGCACGAAAGACGTCGTCTTGCCCGCTGACGACTTCGCTGTCCCAGCGAGCTGCGAACTGCGAACTGCGAACGATCGGGGGCCCGAGGAAGAAGATGTCCAGTCTTTCCCGGCTTACGCTGCTCCTCTGTTGCGGATGGGCAGTGACGCTTCTCTACGGAGAGATGATCACCTATTGGCTCCCTCTTTGGACATGCTCGTGGCCGCGGGGGGGATCCACCTCCTCGGTAGGCGACGAAGATTGGATTCCATCCTCCGATTTATGCGTCTTTTTTGCATCTACTGTTCGATCTGCGGTCGCCCATCACTGCGGGAGTCTAAATTATTGTCAGTGCGAGTGATTTTACGCGGATCCTATCCGTATTATTACGTTGATTCATCCGTATTGTTCTAGTAGCTATATACTGTTTTCTCGCTGGTTACCGCAAACCTGTTTTCTGCGTCTTGAACGTACAATCCTCGCGATGGCTCGCGGTTCACATTGACTTATTTTTCCTGTTGTTGATCTCAAAATACTCACTTTCTGTATCCCCTGATTCTGCAGTTGACCGGCAGCTCACAGAGTACAGATAAAAGGGTGAACATTGCCGTTTTGGCAGATCCTCAGGTCAATTTTCCTTTTTTCTCTTCCAATTTCTTTCTCCTTTTAGTGTATTCTGCGAATGCTTCGGTTCAAGGTTGGTATCGCTCTTGTAATTTCCAGATAAGTTGGCTGATATTGTTTGCTGAAATATTCATGTAAAGAAAATATTTGCCTGTCTTCACCGGCAAAGCAAGGTGTTACTGTTAAAGGATTATTATCTGGATCCATAGTTTCTCCTAAATGGAGTTGCGTTGATATCTGAATGCATCTTACTGATTTTTTTGTAATGCGTTTATTCATGTTTTGGGTGTTGAAGAGCTACATTCACTATGGCAGATTATGGATTGGACGTCTTTGAACCTGCCCCGAGAATCGATGACACTAAAGGCAGCAAAATTTTTCACAGATCTCTACTTGAGAAGATCTTTGCAAACGTCTATCCTACCTTTCAAACCAGATGTGGTTCTTTTTCTGGGCGATCAATTTGATGGTGGACCTTTCCTATCAGATAAAGAGTAAGCTGAACTTAGGCTGTACTGTGTTGTTTTGTACTTGGTGCTGCCAATGACAGCAAGCTGTTTTAGATTAATACTGTTCTCAACCTTTTTTTGTCAACTGCTTTTCTGAGGACTGACTGCGGAAGGCGTAGTTAAAATGTATTAAAGGAGTGCCTTTTGTATTCATTGAGAGTGCATTGAACTCTAGTTGCAACCAGAGGCCTCATATATTCCTTTGAATTGGCAATTCTACTCTTTTCTGAATCTGATTATTCTATTTTTTGTGGAGTACCTCGTGGAATTTCTTTTTGACCCCAAGCTTAATGCTGGTGCTCCGTTTTTCTCTTACTGCACGTAGAAATTCCACAAGTTATAGCAACAAAAAATAGGTCGCATAAATGAATCTTACATTTCAAATTCTGCTTACGATCCTGATGGCCTTGTGATCTATACAGGACTCCTAATCTTATATGTATCTTGAAACATCAGCCAAGCCCTTTAATACTGCCAAAATCCAATTGGATTTGGTTTGGAGTGAAGGTTTAATCATGAATCAGCTTCTTCTTCTTCTTTTCTTTTTCTTGTCGCCTAGAATGACGAATTTTTTTAATAATATTATCTTCCTATTCTCGGTGGTTGTCCTCTCATTCTCCAACCCTTAATAACAGGAATGAAAGATCATTCTCTGCTGATTGTATGGTATGGCCTCAGAACCTTCTGATTGCCGCTGTGAGGCAATTCCGTCGCATGCTAACTGCTTATGCATGATCTTTCAAATGGATGAATGCTTTTCTTGTGCTATGTGTTCATCTGAATATCTATGGATTGGATTTTGCATTCCATCTGTAAAACCTGCTCTTAGCATCTGCGAAAATGTGTACTTTTTGTGGATTAAATCTGTCCATTCATCTAGGTCTATTAAGATGGACATTTACCATAAAACTTATCAATCTACTGATTACTGATTTTTTTTTTTCCTACGTCATTAAATGCTTTGCTGATTTCCATTTGAAAAAATATCCAAATAAATATGACGAACAATGAGTAAAAGCATTCCTGAGATCTTAGCTCGCTTTTGTGTTGCCAAATCTTCTTAAAAAGATAAACTCATGCAAACTTGCAGATTTACTTTTCTTATGATTGATATTATTTTATTTACATACGTTTACATTTTGATAACTTCTTCTTTACAGGTGGGAGGATTCGTTGAGCAGATTTAAACACATATTCTATTTAAAGGAACGAGGAAGATATTCCGACATTAAGTTTTACTACCTTAGTGGAAACCATGACATTGGATATGCATCTCTGCATATGCATCATCCAGAGGTACGTTTTGAAGATAATAATTTTGGTTTCATGGATCGTGGCGTGGATCAGTACATATTCAACTCTGATATGATCAAGAAAATGAAATCCGAAATATGATCTTATTCTATCTTCGGAGAGAAGATCTTTATCAGTTGGTTACATGAGACAATTGCAGAACGAGAGAAATATACGAAATGTGTAAAATGTTACTTCAGCGGGAATGAACAGAACCAGGATCACGAGATCCTTCTTCTGGGCGCAGGATTCTCCTGCTTCTCCAGCCTTTCCCCGTGCTCCTAGACGGGACCCCAATGACTTCTTGGAAATTCTTACCTGTAGGTCTGTCCCTGTCTTTATTTATAGAGTCGTTGACCCTCTTAGTCCTCTTGAGCTGACGTGGACCTGGCTCTTTGGTTAAATCGTTTTCTTTTGTATTTTCTTGAAAAGAACATATCAAACTCTTACCAAGTTTTATGGTTGACAGCCTGAATTTCATGGAACATTGCTTATCGTTGTTCTGAGTCCTCTCAAAAGAAAAGAGCTGTCCTCTGTAAAAATCTGTTTCCTAGGAAAAGAGGTTCTTATTAAATCATTTTCCCTTTTTCTTATGCTGCTGTCCCATCTGAGATACAACCCTCTGTATGATACTCATGCATCACGGAGGGGATTGAGCAGGTGAGCATGCGGTACATTTCTCAGGAGTGGCCACCAACCTGGCCTTCCCTGTGGAACACTTATCTTAGAGTCTCACATGTGTTCATGCATAACGTGGGAGTTCCCAAATCTGTGAAATATAGGAAATATCCCTTGGGGACCCATATTTTCTCGATTTCGTATTTGAATAAAAAAAAGTTGAAGTGTACAATCTTGTGTTTACTGAGAAGTAATCTTTTAACCGTTGAGTTGTGATACCATTGAGGTATCTGATAGGAACTTCTGCTATAGCTTTTCTTTGAACAGTATTCACCAATGCAGCTGTTCAACAATCGTAAAACAAAATGTACATCAGGAGTGACAATATTCTTCATATTCAAACTGAGATCCGAACTGGTGAAGTTTCGGAAAGGAAAGAGAGAACAAGAAAGTAGAAAAGATGAAAGGAAGTACAGACTGAGAAGGATGGCACAGTCCTTCCCTCTGGTCGCAGGTGCCTCCTTCATCCCAGCCTTCTGCCGTAGCTGCCCTACAGAGTAATGATATCACAACATATTGTCGTTGTACCTGTAAGAGGATCCAATAAGTGGGCCACATGCAGGATCTCACACATGGGAACTTACCTACAGAGACCCTATAAATAACCAGCTCCAGGAGGAAGAGGGGAGATCATCTTTTTCAAGAATCTGTTTGTGAGACGGTGGTTACGGCTGAAGGCTGGGAGCAGGAGAGACCTGCAACCAGAGAAGTAAGAAGGATCATCCAACCCTTTATCTGTTTCCTTTTCCAACTCTTCTTCCTTTCCCCCAACTCTGGCCATACCACTGAAGTTTCACTTGCTCCTTCTACTCCGACATTGACTCTAGATTGATAGGTTTCTGATTAGGATGGAATTCTGAAGTTAATGATACCTGTCGGTATCAAGACACCAACTTCCTGAAAAGATGTCCGTCTTCCTTCTTGCTTCCCTTTTATTTACAGACTGCATCACACGTGTGGGAGTTCCCACATGTGACCTGACATACAGAATTCTTTAATTACTGCCCGTGCTACATTCTTTTCTAGTTAACGTATCATGTAGTCTTCAATTTTATCTGATCATTGATACAGTTCTTACTTGAACCTATCATACCAGCAAGAGGTGTCAAGTCGCATGTGACTCAGAGCTTGCACATGCGGATTCAAATATGTGAAAGGCAGGAATAGAGCATATACATAAAGAAGATGGTGGTAGCAGAAGGACATTGATCATTTTCTTGATTCTTGGAGAGGGATCTTGACGCAGCCTTAGTATCAGATCTGGGGCATCTTGAGCAAAGGAGGGAGATTGATAAGTTCCACTTTCGGAAATACCAAAGGAGGAGGAAATCAAGATCTGGTCAACAGGCCGTTGACCGAGACCCGTAAACAAGGAGGGGAAGAGACTCCCCTCAGCCTATAAATAAAGACCCACTCCAAGAGGGTCAGGTATGTTTTCATTTCTTGAAGAAGGAACCGAACTACCAGTTCGGGAAGGGCCAGGAGGTGTAGATCTCGCCACCGACTGGAGGGAGGAGCTCGCCATCAAGGGAACCGCCTGCGAGGAAGATCTCACCCGACGGAGCTGGAGCCGTCTTGCTCGAGGAGGAGGAGCTCGGAGAAGAGACGTCTGCTCGAGGAGAAGGAGCGCCACCGAAGGAGAGAAGTAGTCTATGTGACGATATCTGAACAATAGGCTATATTGAAACATTTACGATCTATTCAAGTTACTACGTTCATCTTCTTGAGATCTCTTCGACGAGAGATCTATCAGAGATACTCCATCTTCATGCAGCAGCAGGACGAGTTGATCCGACTCTGCCTCTGATCCTTAACTTTGTAACCCCGTGTTTTCTATGTTAGTTGTCATTTGGATTCTTATCCCGATTCAGTCCAGAATCATAAGACACATCTTATAGGGTTGCATGATAGAGTTGAGTAGAATGAGTGGATGACTTCTGCTCCATTAAACAAACGATAAAGTGAATGTACCAGAGTTTTTTTTTCGGTGTTGGGAAATCAAAAATGAATGAAGGGTCTTAACAGTGAGAAAAAGGGTGATGCCCATTCTGCTCTACTGCCAAGATGAGCACCCTAGAATGGATGGATGATACAAATGTGAACAGAGGTAATAGGTTGAGCAGTCTGGGAGGGCCAGTGGTTAATGGGGTTTAGAATTGATGTTTAATGAGATTGATAATATGCTTTAGGAAGACGTCCATAAGCATAACGTTATTATTACGAAGTTCTAAGGTCAGGTAAATGTTTCTCAATCTTGTATTTCGGATATGATGAATAATGATTTTTTAAAGGCTCATAATGAAAAATGATCTTCGATGAAACTCTCAAGCCCCAGATTTTGGCTGCATATTTTTATGTTTTTTTTCTTTTCTTTCGGGTTTATTAATAGTTTCTTTTGGGTTCTTGACTTTTATCTTATTCTATGAATGTACACATCATATGTACTGATCTATTTGAAGAAAAAAGGTTCTACGTTAATACAATAATAACCCGGAGCCCATCTCTTAGACATCCGTCTAAAATTTGTGAAATTTTCTTATGTTACAGGTGATTAGCCGCTTTGAGAAAGATTTTGGCTTGCGAAACTATCGTTTCACAGTTCAGAATGTGGATTTTATTGCTGTAGATGCCCAAACACTTGACGGTAATCCAACTGCTAATTTTGTTCGCAGATTTACTTAATCATCTTCATTTTCTAGTGCATTAGGATTAAGAATAAGACTCTATCATTTTTATTTTCTTATTGAGCATTATGTACTATTGACCATGATTCATGGAAGTTTGTCGCAATAACGATATATTTTGGGTGTTTATTTATGTTTCCGTATTATCTAGGTTTTTTCTTGAACCACTTAGTGTATAAGTTTTGAATATCACTTTCACCTAATGATGTGAGTACCCAGTTGTCTGAAATGGAATCAACGGCCAAATATTCGTATCATAAAATGAAAATTTTCGTTGAATATTTGCAAGTAGAAAATGTTAAGCATTTCTAATATTGATGGGATAAATATCTTTAGGAAATTTGAGAATTTCCAGTTGCTTCATTTCTTGTGCCTATGGAAGCAAAGGCATCAAGATTTCAGTGAGTTCCGGTTTTCTGTATTCTTCGTTAATTGACTTTATATTTTTAAGAACAATCAGTTGGTACAAATGCAACTAACCATATATTGATGGATTACACTAATTGTCGTCTTTAACAGGACCTGTGCAAGGAAAGTTCACATCGTCAACATGGGAATTTGTCCATAACGTATCAATTGGTATGTATCGTAATTTCCAAAGTAGAAACTATATTCTTTGGTAATTTCACTTGTATCATTAAAAAGCTTTTTCTGTTACTCCGCTCAAAGATCCTGCGCCAAATTCCAAGGTTTTATTGACGCACATCCCACTCCACCGGCCTGATGGGACACCTTGTGGTCCTCACCGTGCGTCGTCAGTAATCAATCAGGTACTTACGACCATGTAGATAGATCATTTTACTATCTGAAAGGATAGTGTACTTTTAGATCTTAGCTCTGAAATTTATAAACTTTCTAATTTATTTTCAGAGGGTGTCCCGTGCAGCATCCGATGAAGGGATAACGTAAGTTTCTGCATACTTTAGGAATCAAAATTGAATTCTAGTCGATAAGGTCCTGCATAGGATTTGTATATATTTTTCCTAAGGAGAAAATTTTTGTTTTTTTAGCTGTAGAGTTTACAACTAATGGAGACCTTGGCAATTCGATTTGTGCAGCTACCAGAACTACCTCACAAGGGAGACATCTGAAGAGTTGTTAAAGCTGATCAAGCCTGTAAGTAGATATTTCATGCCACTTTTCTTTCATTAACAGTTCATGATGATACCATCGTGAGCACATCACGGTAGTCTCAGCGAAGAATGACTTACTTTTAATCAGGTTCTTGTTCTTTCCGGCCATGACCATGATCAATGTTCTGTGACACATCCGACATCCTTCGGTCCTGTTACAGAGGTATACTCGTGAAACATGGACTTCGTTGAGTCAACACTATCTAACTAAAAATTTCAAAGAGAGTACATTCTTCCTCGTCTCTTCTCCGCCGCTTAAGCCTACTACCTATAGACTCCACCTAAACTGCAAATGATCAAACCACACATTGTTCCAATTTTACTTCATAAATATGCCGCCTCACTCTAATCCATGTTCTCTTGCCAATTCTGCAGCATACACTTGGAACTATGAGCTGGCAGCAAGGAAACCTCTACCCATCATTCATGCTGCTCTCAGTCTTTGGTACAAATGCAACCCAGTCACCCCATGTGTCAACCAGTCTATGTTTCTTGCCATGGCAAACACACATCTACCTGTGGTGAGCCATGTTACCCCTTCTTTTTTTTGCGTCGCCGTTTCCCGGGGTGTTCTTGGATGTTTAGTCGTTTTGGATGTGTTTTCAGGTACTTGGGTTCATTCGTGATAACTCTCTTGCTGGTCGCGCTCTGGCCCTCGAATCGGTCCAGCCTCTGGGATTGGTGTGTCCAGGCCATCACAAGTCTCGCAAACACTCCAAAGGAGAAGGATGATGATGACGACGGGGAGTACGACATGGTTTGGGATGCGGAGGGGTCTATGCATCTCGTGAAGAGAGCTGCGTCGGGAGCAAAAACTTGTGCTTCGCGTGACGCAGGCCCGATGGGAAGGTAGGTTCTCTGTTCGTCGTCATCTCTCTTTATATGTTCCTCTATTTTTGTGAGGGAACGACTGATAGTAAGCCTCGACAAACCCTTTGCAGGGGCAGCGCCGTTGCGCGGTCTGCAGCGAAGAAGCATCAGCGACAGGAGGTGGAGGCGAGCGTTGTGGTGGACATGAAGGCAGGAGATTCCAAGGCGGCGGAGATTGGTTCCTCTGGTAGGTCGACAGTGGCGAAGGCTGTTGTGCGACGTACCCTGCACATTTTCAGGATGCTTTCATTCGTTGCTGCTGTCAATTTACCTCTCTACGTCATGTTGTTGTTCAAGGACTGGATTTAAAGCTGACCAAGGAGGAACTTTAAGAATGTGTACCAACGAAAATAAGAGGCCTTTTTTCTCATCCGACTGCCTTCTTTTGCCCAATCATTGCCTGGGGACTACTCTATGAGTCAATTGGGTAATATCCCTATATCTTCGGTTTAGTTCAAATATGTGTCTGTGAAGTAAAATTCAGCGGCAGATGAATGCCAGCTGTGAATAGGTTTGCCATTTTGGACCATGGACTGGTAAGACCAGACTGAACTAGGACTGTCAGTCAGCCATTTCAGGGTGGTCCGGCCAGTTGGTCAAATTGGACCTGGACAGACGTTCGGTCAACCCCCGTCTTCCAGGTGTGCTCTGGAGCTCGCCACCCCCACCCCCTTTCCCAGCCTTCTTTTTTTCTTCTTTTAATATATACTTTTCTCTTTTTTCATGCCATTTATTAATTTTCTTCGTTGATTTTGACTTTGACATTCACTAATTAACGGGACCAAGGCTGGACTGTAACGGGACCAAACTTAAGATAAGGTCCTTTCTAAAAACCGGCAACGAAGGGACCGTCAAACCTAAGGGAAACGCTTTGGTTGGGTCAAAACTAAGGGAAATATTTTGGAAAAATGGATTATGGAGAGAATAAACTATAACAAAAGGTGTGAAAGTTCAAATTTCAGAATTTATGATGTGAAATTATCTGAGATTTTTTGGTGTGAGAATAAATGTGCGATACATTTCAATTAGTCGACACTACGTTTTTTGCTTTGTTCAAAATGAAGCGTTTTTGTATTTCCTATTTCAGTATCTTAATGGATTTCGCCATGTATTTTAAAGAAAAAGTATTTTCCACAGTACGAATCAATAAATTTGTGGCAGATGCCCCATTGTCGGGTGCATCATTTTTTTTTTGAAGAAATACTTTTGGTCGTCCATATAGTTAAAATAGTTTCAAAAAAGATTACGAAACTTGTCGATCAACAGTGTGCAGTCTGAAAACTTTCTAAACTCATCGCCAAAAAGCGTGAAATGTGTGAATATGCAGTTTTATACGGTCTTTTATAAAATAAAATACGCTGAATCGGTTATTGCAATTATATTAAATGATTATACACATCCACCTGGTATTCCACGCGAATCACTAGAGATTTTTTTGTGAGATAAATCATATATTTTGCTAGATCAATCATAGAAATTTTTTTGTTCAGTTTGATTCTGTTTTGCTATTATTTCTGTCGTCAGATCAATCATAGCATGTTGATGTGCATGAATTTGTTTTTTACTGGCCCATTTTTTCTTTAACTTGTCCGCCAATAATGAGTTCACGGTCAAATCATCTCCCAAACACAGCTCTTTATTCCCGCCCTTGTTTTTCCTGTTAAGAATTAAGATCGACCTTTACGAAGACTAGCACCCCTGAGCCAAACGTGAGAGAGCGTGTTCTCGACAGGAGTTGACGTACGATGAGAAGGAAGAGACTATTCGAGGCGTCTCAATGAAGGCCTCGCATGATGCCGTGGGCGTACCCGCCGACCATGACGAGAGAGACGAGAGAGACGACGCCGGCGGGGAAGATCTTGCCCGACTTCTTGAAGCGAGAACCCATCACCGCCAGCAGCGCCGCCGACAGACCTGCACATCGTCAACGGTAGGTGTTATTATGCTGGGTAATGCTCACCAATGTTCTTCATCAGTGGCGAGCCAGAGAGAGAGAGAGAGAGAGAGAGAGAGAGAGAGAGAGAGAGAGAGAGAGACGCACCCAGGCCGATGGCCGAAGCGAAGGCGGGTCGCGCGGGGAGCTGAGTGTACACGAAACACAGCAACAGGGCCGACGCTCCCCCAGCCCCCAACGACTTCTGGCTCCCACTCTTCAGGTATCCCATCACTCCCCCGACTGAAAAAATAGACAATAATATTAGTACAATGCGCCAGAAAATGTCAGCTTCAAGAGCCAACCCGTCGAAACGAAGCGAAAAATATTCCGAAAGATGTAGTCCTAAAAATCGTGGCCTTTTCAAAGGGGGGTAATATTTAAGAACATGAAGCCTAACAGAATAGCACTATAGTAAACTCTTGATCTCAGAAGGACGGAAGTAAACTCCTGATTTAGGTAACAACAGTACATTTAGAGTTTCGGAATCCTCAACGATGAGGAAAACACTAAACTCTTACTTGGTCCAATTATTTGAGAAGCATCTAGACGCGCTGTTCTGATCACAAGCTCGACCGGCAGGCATATTTAGCATTGGAGTTTCGGGCGATGGTCAGGTAAAGTTTCGACGCCTGATTCATCTTGTCGTGTGAAGCCTGGCACCAGCCGATGACGGAATAAGAAGTGAGTCATCTGCTTTGGCGACACCTGCGACTCTAAATTTCTGAAGCTATCTGCGAACTAATCGCGAGATCTGCGGGTTGGGCTCAGGAAATCCTCCCTACGTTCCCACCAATACGATACCGAGCTCATCGAAGTACTTACTACCTTCAAGGCTACAGGAAATGAGGGCTAATCTACAGTCCCTTGGGCTGATTAAGAAAAGGGATCGTTGAGCGACGAAAAGTCGGACTGGGTCATCGGTTCAATTTCAGCGCGCCGCTTGCACTTCCGTTGAAGAAATGATGGTCAATCGGGAGAGAAGACGAGCCAAACTCGGGCGTCGAGAGACAGCGGCAAACCGTAGAAGGGTGCAATAGAAAGGGAAAACACGTGTATAAGGGGTTCTTACGGCCAACGAGCGCGGCATATCCGAGCGTGATCTTCTGAGACAATGTCATTCCGCCTCCCATCTTCTCGTGTCCCCAATCGTCACTGCTATCGCCCCCACCGCTGCCTCCTCCTCCGCCGCCGCCGCCTTGGCCCCCGCCCCCGCCGGTCTCTGCGCCGGACGAATCAGGAACCGCGGATTGACGGGTAAGATCTGTCCTGGAAAAGCGAACGATCGAGGCACGGGAGGAGATGATTGATCCGTGGGACGCGCTCGCGGGGGAGAAATCACCAAGGCGAAGGGAAGGCCGACACGGCAGGCGCGGGCCAACTGGGAAGAGTCTGGAGCGCTGGAGGAGAAGGGTAGACTGGGAGTGCGAGCCGACGACGACAGCCATCGCTAACCCTTGTGGAGAAAGCAAGCTTTTTTAGGAATCGAGTTCCACCGACTTGTAATGAAGAGAATAAATTTCAGTCAGAGAGTCGACACGTGTAAGACACCGTATTTTCGAAGAATTTTATTTATCAACCGAAAAAATTGAAGGAAGTAATCTTTTCTTACTCACAAGATATATGAGCAAAACGCTCTAATCCCCTTCATTCTATTTACGTGAATGGATACATGTTTCTTCAAATTTCAATAATTTGAATGCACAGGATAAACAAACAATTTTTTTTACAAAACTTTGGTGACGCCTTTTAGCTTATCCTTTCTACAAATATTCATCCTCTTCTCGTCAAGACATATTAACTCTTTAAAAAAAATGAATTTCAAAAATGGCCAAGACTTAATAATTTTTAAAAATTTTGAACAAATATCTGGGTTATTCTTGTCATTGTACAAGACCTTTGTATCCTAAACTTTCTCAATTTTATATTGTTTCTTATGCCTGATTTGACAGCATTGAACATTGTGAAAGTACCCAAAATTTGAAGTCATTGTACCCAAAAGTTGTCTTATTTTACGGTCAAGATATCTTTGATTTTCTTATTTTTTATTCACGAGGGAACCAAAACATCTGATCCCAATATTATGGTTAAAAAACAAGACCCTATCATTGGATTTATCTGCATCGTCTTCCTTGAGTCAATCTCCTCTTATATTGAGGGAGATCAATCGCCCAAACCATTTAATCACCTCAGTGGACTTTTCACTACATCCAAACTAAGACTTATTTGAATCCCACGTTCAGGGACTTGTAAGCAGTAGTCAAAATACAGTCGTCCTTCCAAGAGATGGCCTTGGTGTCTCAAATCAATTCATCGCTTACACAACCATGAAACAAATCAACCAAATTGACGTTTTAGGTAAAATACCATTCATGGATTTGTATGAAATAATTAAGTGAAATCTTTCACCACCGAGTAACCTCCGTTTATTATCTCCACTCTAATGGCCACAATATCAGCCATACTTATCTTGTCACTAAGACAAGATAGTGATGTAATATCCTAATATTTTAATGTCGATCCTGACTATCCATTAAAAAAAAAAATTTAGAAAATGTATTTAAAAAGACTCATGATCAATCTATTACGATCTCATCACAATTCACTAGGTTATTGCACATACTCATGGAATTTATTATAAATATCATATGAGAATAATGATGAACAAATGTTTCTTCTAATGGACTTAAATAAAATGTGGTGGTGTGATTGGGTTAACGACTAAATAATATTCATCGTCCACTAACTCAGCTAGGGGTTTCACTACATATTTTTCCTTGAGTCAATCTCCTCTTATTGTAAAGATAGAAATGATGGAAATATATGTGGGCGGCAAGCCAATCACACATTCCACATCTCATTAAATGTTCATTATAACACATGTGTGACGGACATGATAAAGTCCCTATACATGATCTGACTTAGTGAATTATGATGATAACATAAAAATATTCTACAATTGCACATTTTGAGTATTACCATTCAAATAAAACTCAAGAAGGATGTCAATATATCCCTATACAAAATCAATATCTACTCCCACTCATAGGAAAAATTTGTATAACCATATAACCATTAGTGTGGGGACATTAAGGCCATATAGTGGGTGTTTCCTAGTGAAACAAAACACCAAATTGATATGTACGGATCCCTAAATAATATTATACCAAGTTGCGTATAATGCTTATTCACCTCATGGTTATGTAATTATTCCTTAGACTGAAGACACTAAAGATATCTTATGAATTGACATTTGTAGTTTGATTATATCCCAGCCGTCTTAGCTCGGGTGTTGGAATAAGTTCTCAAAGATGATTGAGTGGTATAGATGGGATTCTCATCCCTTGGTATAAGAGAAGACAATGTGATAAAGTCCTTCACCGAAGTAGTTGAATATTGGAGAATAGTTCTCTTATAGTTTTTGAATGCATCAATACTAGTAGATGGCAGATCATGGTTTGATAGTTGACCATGCCATAAGTCAATTTTAGAGCGTCAAGTGGATCAAAGACTATACACACATGGTAACCAATAAGATAAAGGTTTCATCAGGGATCCAATACACGGTGTAGCTTGACACCTCTCATGATGAAAACTAGACTTCCCAATTAGGCAAAATTTATATGTGATTAATTAATCTATATGGTGATTATATATAATTGATTTGGAAGAGCAATAAGGGTTATTGGATTGTTGGAGTTTTTTATTAGATTAATACATGGGCCTAGAGGGCAAAAACCAAATAGTATTTTAGATATTCGAAGACAGACTTAAAGTTTAGTGAATTCTTATGTGGTGTTGGTTTGTTGACCATGCACTTGTCATGTAATTAAGTATTATTGATAGAGGTGGCGATTGATCTCAATGCTAATGGAACAAGGCTTTGGGCTTCAAGCACTGATAGCTGAACTAACCATATGGGCCGCCCAAAACCTGAAGCTTTCAATCAGAAATCAACGTCATCAAGTATAAATAGGAGGAAGGCTTTGAACAAAATTCAACCATGCCAATACTTGTCATGTTTGCACCTTGTTCTCTATTTTCATGTCAGCTCCTCCCCCTCTTGCTATGATCAAAATGATGTGGCGATGCTAGCAATAAGATGACTGGCATTGTCAAAATGAAGGAACAACATCAATGTTAATGTTGTGTCAATATGTCTTGAGTCTTAACATATGAAAAACACAATATGCCTTACTGAAGGAACTAAAAGCTTGCAGATTCGGTTGTGCACATGTGATATGAACATGAGCTTTAAATACCCCTTATGATTCCACTTTCTATATTCTACTACACATATCGTTAAATTTTCATCTCAATCATAGCCCCATAACCTAACAAACAATCTCATCTTGAATACACAATCACCTTCATGGACTTGTGTACCAATTATAGATAGGAAAATTTGGAATATATGATGGAAATATATGTGGCTGACAAGTCAATCACACATTCTGTATCTCATTTCATATTCACCATTATAATGTATTCATTATAGTGCACATCTGATGCTTATAATGAAGTCTATGAATACATGATCAGACTTAGAGAAATTATGATGAGATCGTTATATGGATATTACTAGTCTTCCACCATATGTTCTAAATATTCCCATTTGAAGGATATTCGAGAAGGAAATCAAAGTATCAAGATAGAATACTATTATATAACCTCAATCATGTGATGAATCTGGTTATTCACATAGCCATTTTTGTGGAGACACTAAGGATAGACAGTGGATGCTTCTTCATAGAAAAAGTTCATTGAATCCCTGAATGGTGTTATACCAAAATATCAATCACATCGATTCACGTCATGGTTGTGCAAGTAATCCTTAAACCAAAACTCCAAAAATATCTTATGGACGGACAGTTGTGCTTTGACTATGACCTACGATCCCAATCATGGGATGCTCTTTAACCTTAGTTTGAGTGCACAAAGAAATTTTGTGAAGATGATTGAATGGTAAAGATGGGATCGTATACCCTCGATATAAGAGGAGACATCTCAAAGAAGAAGATGTGATAAAGTCCTTAGCCAAGGTAGTGAAAAATTTGATAATAGTTACATAGTGATTTCCAAACGCATCAGTACTGCTCGAATGACTGATTAGGGTTTGATAATAGACTGATAAGCCGAAAATAGGGGTAAAAACTATGCAATTTTTAGCCCTTGTCGTTGTGGATTTTGGCTTATGCAATAAAATTTATAAGAACTCCACTTAGGACGTATAGTGATAAGTACGAGTGTCGTCCAAGGGAAGCTAGTAAGGAATTCGATTTGGTGATTGTATTGGTCGTTTCACTCTGATTAAACTGAATTTGATCTTCAATGAGGATCAAGTCCCCCTAATTAGATGAGAATTTAGAAAGGGGGGTAGAAGAGTTGAGATGAATAGAAGAAATATGGAGCTCTAAATTCGCTTCTTTGATCCTAATAAAGGATCCAAGAGGTCAATTAGAGAGGTTAAAGGGAATTTTTAATTTGAGTTTGGTTTATTTTTGCAACTTTGATAATTCAGAACTGAAATGGGGGTAATTTAATCTCCTAAGAATTAAAACTAATTTTTTTAGAGTTTTTATTTGGAATGCAGTTGAATGCTTAGTTGAATCCCTCAAATTCTCCTCCCAATCCTAATTAGGGCTTGTACATGCCGCTCAAGCCAAGCGATTTGGAATTTCAGATCAAAACCAAGAAGAAGAAACAAGAAATTGAACTAATCTCATTCAAAATGCACAAATCCAAATACAATTAAGGAAAAAGTACCAGATAACTTGATCCAGGGTGGGACTCCTCTCTGTCTTGCATCTGTGATAGAGGACCATCAAGAATAAGCTCCCCCTCTCAAAATTTAGCTTTTATACTTAGGTTATATGGTAAAAGTCACCATTTTACCCCCGTTTAATACTTAATATTTATCTATCAATGTAGGATGGATATGAATGATCCAACCATACAGATAGAAAGAGGGGATCAAGACGAACAAATCCATAAAAAAATAATCTCAATCGGAATTGAGGATCAAAAGTTATTAATAAATCAAATTTAAACTAATTTAATCCATTGGATTTAAAATTGATTTATTTATTAATTTCGTTTTTAAACACGCAATGACGTGTCGCTCTCTCATTGGCTGGCGCATTTTGAATCCTCCTTTTTGCAGAAAAGTCCTTAAAAAGCCTGGAATTGCTTTTGGACGCCGCCCAAAAGTAATTGCGTATATGCCCCTGGTGCACTCTCCTAAAAATATTAAAAATATATATTAAAAATTGCAATAAAACCCTGTAAAATTTTAAATTGGATCTCTACGCCTGCAGTGGCGACCGAGAGCTGTTTTCAGCGTCTTTTGCAACGAAAGTTTGCAAAAAGGCCCTTGAAAGTTCGAAAATAATAAAAATACTTTTTTCTATTATAAATATAGTTTTTTCCTTAAAAAAATACATTTCGTCTTCAAATAAATCTCATAAAAATCCTAAAAATTCGTAAAAAAATTCTAAAAAATTCTAGAAAATTCACTGATTCATTCCCATGCTGATAAATGTCGAAATAAAATATTAAATATGCCATTTTCATTCAAAAATAATTATTTTGAGCTATAATAAATCCTTTAAAATTTATAGAATTAACAGAAAATTAGGGAAAAATCAGAAATCACTTGAAAACACAATTTTCATGTATATATATGATAACAACCCCATTTTAAGCTCTTTAAATGCATAAAATTGTGCTAATCACATGAAATAAAGACAGAAATTAGGGTGTTATCATAGACCATACCCTAAGGTGTCCTTGAAGTTTCAAGTGAATGAGGGACTATACATACATGGTAACCAATGCAAACAGGTTCCATGAGCGAGCCAACACACAGTCATTTGTATCTTCTATAGCACAAGGTGTAGCTTAGCACCCCACATGTTGTACACTCAACCTATTGGTTGGGTTATATCGATCTGACATTAATTAATCTATATGATGATATAGTTAATTAATTTATAGGGTCAATAAAGGTTATTTGTCTTCAAGCTTCATTACCTAAAAGGATACATGGGCCTAGAGAATAGCACGCAAGTGGTCTTTTGGATGTCGAAAGATATACTTAAGTTATGAGAGTTTTTTTATGAAAAGCACCCTCTTAGTGTAAATAGGGAAGGCCCTGAAAAAATTTCACCTGCACAAGAATTGTTCAAGGGCCTTCCCCTTTTTATCATATTTTCCCATGGCTCCTCTTCATTCTCAATGCGATCGGGATGACGTAATAGTGGCAATGGAGGTTGAATGGAGCTCATTATCGTGATGGAGGAGATTCAATGTGCAGAGGACCACGTGAATACTTGTAGAGACTGCACACATGAGCAGCTCCACATGACTCATTAGAGGATCAAAGGGATCATGGATGTGATCTGTGTCGAGGTGATTTGTTTCATAAGTTAAATGATGCTGTTGTGATTCATTAAATTCTTTCCCTGCGGTTCATTTTGAATTTAATGAATCAACTCTCTAGAATGCAACATTGTTAAGCCATATGTTTATTCATCTGTTCATGGTGTTTGATTTTGTCTCAACTATGTTTGGCTCAAAATTTTCATCGCCAAAATTCCATCATCAATCCCACTCCATCATTTGCTTGAGATATAAATGGTATGCCTGTTGGAGAAAGAGGCAACATGAGATAAAGATAGTAAGAGAGAAAGAAAAAGGAAGAAACAAAGAAAGAGAGATAGCACGAGAGATAAATAGAGATAATTAATGATGCTCATTGTAGCTGTAGGTTTGTTGGGCTGATGACAGATTATCAATTTTTGTTTTACAAATAAGAATGATTGATCTGGCGGCCATTAGTGTAGAGAAATATTGGACAGATGGTGGGTGATCTTTAGGTAAAAGGTTCACTAAATTGATTCAATTCATAGTCTTGTAAGTGGTCCCTAGACCGAAGACATCAAAGAAATTCCGTGTGCTGATTAATTTTTTGTAAATATTTTAATAAAATCCATAAGTATTTGTTTTGTTGAATGTTCAGAGTGGATTATGCAAATTGAACCCTCATTCAATGGGTTTGGATTAGTTGAAACATGTTCATGCATATCAGGGATTATGCATATGAAGATAAACAACTCTATATGGTTCACACATGCATTGGGTGACTACGTTCATGTATGCAAAGATATGTGATGTTCAGCTATGAAGTTGATGGGTCATATTATTGAGTCAGGCTTCAGGATTTTATGACATTTTGATAACCAAGGCCTATGTCATTGGTCAAATATTTATGTGAATCTGGCTCCATTTGGCTAGTGAACATATATTGGGCAACATGGACTTCTGTACCTACCTTGGATATTTATATATAAATTAAAGTATTAACTTATAATAGCTTAACTACAGATGAATAATATTAAATATTCATAATATTTTGAGGAAGATAATTTCAGATATCTAAAATTTTTTTTGAGTTTTTTAGTTGATATTCATAGAGGACATGTAATCATTGGATTTTATTTCATGCAATGTGAACTAAATGGGAAAGTTGTAACGATCCCAATTCAAAATTAACAAGTTATTATCCTTAAATATTCATAGGCTCCAGAATCATGCCATTTAATGCAGGAGTGAAGAAGTTACAAGGGGCACAATAATGCAACTCAAGATTTGTACCTTCATCAACATTTTCCTGAAGACTATTCAATGGAGGTTTTTTCTATTTATTTTTCAAGTTTTTGAGATTATATCTAACAGCCATAAAAATCCCTAGGCTCTAGAATTGTCCCATTTGATGCCGGATAATATTGTGACTCAAGATTTCTTGTTTCATCAACCTTAAATTTAAGATCATCCACCAGACATTTTGGCTATGTTTTTTAAAATAATCATGATATCAGAATATTTGTAAAATTATATATTGTCTAAAATTATTCCATTTCATGCATTATTGAATAATTATACGAAAATATGGAGAGCATTTAAAATCTTGGAGATAAAGTAATGAACTTGCAGGATGAAAAGTATTAATTGAAAATATTTTCTCAAAATTAATTCTGATCATTATTTATTCTCTTCTTATTATGCAGATAGCTTATCCATATATTTTTAATGTTTTAAAATTTATAGGCAAGAGGAGGAAGCATCAAGAAGTGATTTCACAATATCTCAAACATAAAATCCTTATTTTCACTAGTCTTCAACGGGTGCTGAACTAGATGCTGAGAAAGATTAAATCCAGATCAACATACAAGAGAAGGTAGAGGTAACAAGAATGGAAGCAAAGAATCATGATATAGGTAAAAACAAGGGATATTGAACCATCTTGTCATACTTAAATAATTATTCAAGGTATTTTCATAAAAATAATTTAAATGACTTTTTCTTAATGACTATCCTTGAAATTTTATGTGGCTGAAATTATCTACATATCCGTAAATTTTAGATTAATTAAATGTTTGAACAATTAGTTCATCCCGGAAGACTTCGAGGGTCAATTAGGCCAAGGCTTTGAGGATTGAAGAAGTGAAATCTTTGGGGGCTGAGTCTTGGAGATCAAGCATCCCCTTTCCATCGAAAAGATTAGTGTTTGAGGATGACTGAGCTTCTACAAGATTTTATTTTACTTTTATCCTTGTTACACACTAATAATAAGTGTTTTTCGTAGTGGGTATTCATACAAACTTGGTCAAGAGGCATCATCAACTTTGGCACGATACCCTCGTACAGCACTAAGGACTTGTTGAAGTTGTACAAAAAAAACTATGTCTACCCTAGGGAACGACAGGCGTTATCTGTCACTCACATATCACAATGACGGACCCACGGTGGATGACGTGACGGTGACGTGGGACAAAATTTATTCCCGTGACGGTGACATAGTACCCATGACGCATGACGTGACAGTGATGGAGGGTCTGGGACGCGTGACATGATGCGATGGGCAACACAAATGACACTCGTGAAAGAATTTTAAAATCATTTAAAAAGGGGAAAATTGGGGAAACAGTTTCTCTTTAGAATACTTTAATAAATAGTATTATGAATGGTTCAAAACATTTAGAGTTTTTAAAAATTTAATACGTCATTATAATATATTATTTTTATTGCATGATTTTTCTAAGTCAATATATGTGTTTTTTGGGCTTTTATTTCATTTAATATGAATTGTTAAATAATTTTTTTATTTTATTTTGCGCCGCTACGTGTCATCATTCAATTTATAGAACAGTGAAAAATCAGGGCATTCTATGATGATTGGCGCCAGCCAATCGTTGGTTGAGTTAATGGTTGGCATCAGCCCATCATTAACTGGGCAATCATCACTTCGTGATTCGCAAAGCGATGATTGCTGTCATAACTAAGACATTTTGTCTTTACTTGGTTGGCGCAGAGTGACATGGTGCGTTCCCATCCACATGTTTAAAACAAAAGGGAAAGAAAAGAAGAATAAAGGAGAGAGAGGATGACGTGACGCGCGCTATGATGTGGCGCCACGACAGCCTCGAAAAGGAACAACAATTCACTATAGCCTCAATGTTTTGTATCAAAGTTTGCTTCCCTGCATCATTAAATTTAAAAATGCACACTGTTAAATAATAAAATTGTCAACGGCTCAGAAAAATTAACAAAGTCCTTAATGAATAATCTATACAAGCCTGTGTGGCTGAGGAATCCTCTAAGTCCGTAGTGATGTGGAACGATGTGTAAGGATCGACGACCGTTCTGACATTTATTGGGAAAATTTAATGCAAGTGGGAATCAATGCTCAGGTGATCCCATGTCAGACAACGGATCTACATCAAGCCAAAATAAGAGGACAATTGATTTCCACTTTTAGCTCCACAAATGTAGAAGGTAGCTGGAAATGGGAAAAACACTGCTGAGTGTAGGGATAATGACGGTGGAGAATGGGGTACGATGATCACCAATCATGGGCACAACGACAGCCCAATGAGGGGGATGACGATCGTCAGTGAAGGAGATAAAAACCATTGATGATGGGGATGACGAATATCATTGATATAGATGATCATTGACATCCTAGACAGAGATGACAACCATCATGAATGGGGATGAGGAAGAAGACGCACACAATAAGTATTTCTCTCGTGCTCTTTCCCTGTGTATCTATATTTCTTTCTCTCTCTTGTTCACTTGCTTTCCCATTGTCTCCTCTTTTTTCTCTCACCCTCTCTTTATTGCTTCATGTCTCTCACTCTTTATCACTCCATATCCCTCTCTGTTTTTATCTCGTTTGTTCTGCATTTCTGTCTCATGAGTGTTCTTTTTCAATCTCTCTCTCTTCCAATCTCACTCTCTACCTCTGATACAAAATAAAAGATGTGGGTGAAGGCAATTAATGAAAGGGATTAGGCGTAAGAGTGAGGAGAGAACTAGAGAGAAGTAATTGAACAAAGATGAGAATTGGTGTGTTTTCAGAGCACATGTCTTTAACGATCTGGACATCACTTTTTCTTTTAAGAGGATAAAGCCAAGTATACTTACTCAAATCATCAATGAATAGCACAGAATATTAATATCCATAACGTGAAGTAACTGGCGAGGGCCCCCATAAGTCAGAATGAATTATTTCAAGATAGTTACTAGAAGAATGATTCGTTTGTAGAAATGGCAATTTATGAGATTTTGCAATATTGCAAGCATCACTTGTAAAGTTTTTGTCTCTCTGTGAAACAGGAAGTCCAAATTTATTATAGAAGATAGAGCACAAAATTGGGGTGTCCTAATCTTGAGTGCCAAGTGGTTGAAGATGCCTTTTTCCCCAATGAAAGGAGCTTTTGTAGGTCTATGAGTTTCCAAGTAGTAAGGACCATCCTTAATTGTTCCTCTGAGCAGAATCTGGGGGTTATTTTGTCCATCACAAGACAATAAAGATCATGAAATTCAACGTATACTCAGTTATATCTAGAAAGTTTATATACAGATAGCAAGTTTTTGGTAATGTCTGTTACATAAAAAATATCTTTTAAATTAAGTATTATATTTGAAGTAGAAATTATAGAAGAACCAATAGACAAAATTCTCAAACCTTTACCATTACCTATGTGAAGCTGATCATTCTGCTGATAAGGTTGTTGTTGAGTCAATGTGTTCTGATCAACAATAATATGATGTATAGCTCGGCTATCAACATACCATTCTTGATTTTCTTTAGACATGCGCCAAACCGTGCGAGCGGATTGCGCTCGTGCGGTTGGGCGCATGTGCGAAGCGGTTGTGCAAATTTTCGCACAGGAATTTCGCACACCGCAACCCCCCCCCCCACAGCGCGCCGCCCCCCTCCTTCCCCCCTGCCCCGCCACGCCGGCCCCCTCCTCCCCCCCCTGCCGCGCCGCCCCTCTCCTCAACCCCCTGCCCCATCGCGCCGCCCCCCCCCCCCCCGGGCCCAGCACGCGCTTGATCAGGTTGCTATTGTATGTGGCCGCGTTGTCCGCGGTCGCATCCGACTCCCTCCCCGGGTCCCCCTTGGCCGGCCACCCCGCCTCCGGCACCTCAGTCACGTTCATGGTGTGCATGGCGAAGTAGGTGGCGTCGACGACGGCGTCGAAGACGTTGGTGTAGTGGAGGAGGGTGTTGGGGTCAACGGCCTCCTTGTTGGGCGGCAGCGGCCGGAAGAGCGCGTAGTCCAGGGGGATGACGACGCCGGCGGCGACGTAGTCGTAGTAGGGGTAGAGATTGAGCGCGAGCGGGGCAACGGTGGCGCGGAGGAAGGAGAGCATGGGGACGAGGATGGGCGGCCAGGAGCGGTTAAAGAAGGCCTGGGACGGCAGGAAGGAGTCCAGGATGAGGGACGATGACCTTCACGCGGGCATCGAGCGCGGCGGCGACGAGGGCCGCGTGGAGGAACCGCATGTCCGCATGGCCGGGAGGAGGACGGGCGCTGCGTTGGGGAGGGCAGTGAGGACGTCGGCGCCGACGGCCACGGTGGTGATGTTGGTGGCGGGGAGGTGGGCGGCCACGTTGCGGGCCACCCCAGGCGGCCGTGGCATTGGACTGGCCCACGGCGAGGAGCTGGCCCACGGCCGTGGCATTGCCCAATGCCCACGGCGTGGCATTGGGCACGGAGACCACCAGCGCCGCGCCGCCAGCATGCCCGCGTCCGCGTCGTACATGCCCGTGTTCGATCCACACTCCACCCCCCCTTCCCACCGGCAGCCCGCGACCATCGTCGGCGGCCTCACCTTCCTACTCGCCGCCGACGACCGTGCCCCCCCCTCCCCCCACCCTCTTCAACAGCGTGCGAATAAGTGCGGTGTGCGGTGCGCTTTTGCGCACAAAAGTGCACCGCACAGCCCAATTTGTGCGTGCGAAAATTCGCACACGGTGCGAATTTTCGCACCGCACCGCACAACCATGTCTAATTTTCTTTAGAAGTGGTAACAAATGCTTGGGCATTAGTTTGTTGAGTTTGATTCAATGGGCGCTGAAATTGAAAACTACTATGTAATTCTGAACATTCTCATGCTCTACGACCAAATTGTGAGCAAAGCTGACATCGAGATTGAAATCTTTTATTCCTTCCTCGTCCTCGACTCTGAAAATTCTGAGTTTGAAAATTCTTGTTTTGACTATAGTCTTTCCACTGACCGTAGTCTAAGTCTACATACTGTTAGCTGTGGGAGGGAAAGAATTCATTTTGTCCTCTTGTTCAAACATTAGGAAAGCTTCATGTGATTTCAGATTAGAAATGATCTCATGAAACTTCGGATTATAGAGATTTGCTTTAATGCTTACCACAAATTGAGAATATGTAGATCATAATCCTCTCATAAACGTAAATGTAGAAGATGATTCATATACTAGATATCCCATCCGCTCTAATGATTCCCCGATAGTCATAAAATGCATTATGTATTCATCACCTTTCTTTATGTTATGAAATTGTCTTTGGAGTTACATTACTCTAACTTGATTCCATCCAATGGATATAATTTCAAGCTTTTCCGAGGCTTCCTGTGACGATCTTGCTTTGGTAATGTATGGTAGCACTAATTCTGAAATGGTTCAATGGAGAAACTCCATGATTTGTTGATCCATTCGCCACCATTTCTTGAATTCAGGGTTCTCTATCACATTCCATTGGGCATCTGCAATAGAAATTGGAGGTGATACACCGTCTAAAAACTTCATTAGATAATATCCGTTTAACACTAGGAGCATGGCGCTTTTCCGCATTTGGTAGTTTCCGCTGCTCAACTTTGGGTCGATTATCATTCTCGTAGGATTTATAACTGAGACTTGTCCATTAGTTGATGTGATGACTTCATTGGTAGGCCTGATGGTCGTGGCGAAGGAAGATTCGATTCCAGCCAGCTAGATGTACATCTCTGGCTCTGATACAATGAAAGAACTCGTGCGGCTCAAGAACAATAAGAGATGAGAACATAATGAAAAAAGAGAGAAGAGAGGGAGAAAGATGTGGCCGTTAGAATCTTTGTTTATCCATCAAAATGTGTGATTAACGTTGGTTTGTATTTATAGTATAAAGTTATATTTATAACATACAAAGTGAGTCTGTTATAATCGTAGCCATTATAACAAGTTATAATAGCTATAATGAAACAAATCCTGACCATTGTATCCTATCTACATGTGACTCTATGTGTAATCCTAACTATCTTGAATCCTATAACCGTGTTGAAACCTATATTGAATCCTATCATGTATTCTCGTAACGAGTATAAGGTCTATGTGGCTGGTTATTATTAGCTACTTGTTATTAAAAATTCTATTGGTACACATCCGCTCCATTGTGTCATGGTGAGTTGCTGACTCCTCTTGAAGGTGTCTACCTAGACCTTGTTTTACCTATAGATCACGACTAGCTGTTAGGCCCCTAACTAGGCGACATTCCCTGCCAAGAGGCATGCGTGCTTATTGGGAGGGAGTGTTCGCGTGAAACTCACGATCTGTAACGACTAAGACCACATAGTGTTACGATACACTAAGGGTGATGACGCCCAACCTGATCTCTCTGGACATCGCCCCCGTATGTGGTGATACACTACAGACGTTGCGTGTGCCCGTTCGCGCCTAGGCGGAACGAATCAGGTGACGTTCACGCGTGTTGGGCATGTGGGCTGACAGGCGTGAGCCCTCGCGCGCCAAGCAATGCACGTCAGCACCAAGAGCCATGCTTGACGCTCGCCAGCACTGCGTAGGAGCGCTAACTGCCGCGCCCGGGCATGGGACGCGCAAGCCGGGCGACGTGCCGCGGGTGTAGCGCACGGAGCTGTGGCCGTGCGAGCAACACGTGGATTGCGTGTGCGGGGAACGGGGCCAAGAGACATCCGTCCAGGAGACTAAGGCTAGTAGCACACACAAAGCGTCGAGGCAGCATGGGGACGCGCAGTGTCCATGCATGCACGCTCGGCTTGAGGCGTTGAATGCGGCGGCGTTGTGCACTGCACGCGTTAGGTGTCACCACGGGTGTTGGTGGCGTGTGTGATCGTCAAGGTAGGGGGGCGTGTGTGATCGCCACGCCCGCGGGCGCGAGGCGCCCACCCCGGGGGCACATGTGTAGCGGCAGAGCGGAGCGTGCGTGCAGAGCGGCGGCCTCGAGGCGGAGAGGTGACACTAACCTGGCGCGATGCGCCTTGACTCGTTCGTTTGTATCACCCATCGTCTTCCCCCATGTAATTGTCCCAAGCACTATGTAACCTCTTATGATATTAATGCAATGACCCTATTCCTTGACAGGGCTGCGTCCCCTCCCTTTCCTCTAACCCCTTTTATGTAAACATAAGCTATTGCAAAGACTTACGCTGCAAGAGATTAAGGCTGCTCATTGTTATGCTCTAAGCACTGAGGTCTGGACGTGTCAGATTCAAGTAACTGGCAACTCTAGATTTGACCTTGTGACAATAACCCTTAATGTCAGAACACACATATTTATAAGGTTGGACATATGCTAGGCGTAATAATTTGATAATCGAGTTTTAAATTATGTCCAGACGGAATTGACACCTGTGCGGCTTTATCGCTTGATGATGTTTTCTTTAAAACTAAGGGCTGCACTGTTGTTCTTTAATAACCACTCCCTCGTTCTCGACTGCTCGCTCTCCCTCTCTCTTGCTCTCTGTCGTTCTCTCTCCGGGGTCCAGACGCTCTTCTCGTTCGCTCTCTCTTGTTGTGGCCCTCACTATCTCTCTCTCGCTCTCGCCCTTCTCGCTCTCTTTCTTTCTTCGTCTCTCTCCCCCTCTCTCGCCCTCCCCCATTCTCTCTCAATCTCACGCGCACTCGTCTGCTACTCTCTCTCGCACTCTTTCCCACCGTCTCTCTCGCGCGCCCTTTCTTTATCTTTTTCTCTCTCTCTCTCTCTCTTTCATTCTCTCTGGCTCAAGCACTCTCTTTTTCCATCTCTTTTCTCTCGCTCGCTCTCTCTCTAGCTCACTCGCCCTCTCTCTCTCACTCTTTTTAACTTTGTCTCTCTCTCTCTGTCTCTCTTGCGCTCTCTCTTTCTCTCTGTCACTATTACTCTCTCTTTCACTCTTTTTACTCGCTCGCTCAGTCGCTCTGCCCTCATTTGCATGTGATGCAGTGGACGGATGACTAAATGGAAGTCCGTTCAGTGCCCTTCCATCAGTCCAAAAGCGTCATCGGTCTTTCGTCCAACATGACTACACAGCGATCGAGGAGCATATCCAGCGCCATCTCGTCATGCAACTGCACGTAACGAAGCGCGTTGACTTGACTATTCTGGACGTTTACCACGGACATGGGACGTAGTTTCCAAAAAAGAGGAGGCGCCAGCGGCCGTGAGGTTGAGTCCGTGGGGTGAAATTTTGAAAAAGTGGAGGGTGGCGCCTTCGCGGTTCGCAGAGACGGAGGGAAAGTACCGTCTTCTTCGGCCACCTCGCAGACTACTATTGCACGCAAGGCCACTCCGATGTGTCCTGCACTTCTGTTCCTCGCCACCCGGGGACAACGGGCGGAAGAAGGAAACAAATCCCTCCAGTCTTCTTGTCTGTCCACAGGCGACGAATGACGATGCATACAGACGCCCGGGGGAAGTGGCCGGTTGTATCGGCCAGTGGAAGGCACGCGGGCGGAACAGGAAAGAGAGAGATAGATAGAGATAGATAGATAGATAGTGAATTAGTGAGAGAGAGGAAGAAAGAGAAAGAGACGAACAGAATGAGAGAGAGAGAGAGAGGTTGGCTTAGCGTTGACTCTTAGCGGCATTTGCGGCCGTCGGCTTGTTTTAGCGCGAAGATCCCCCCCGTACGTCGCCGAGAAAGCCGATTCGAGGCAGGCATGCGCACTCTCATGGCAAGCGAGTTGAGGCCCCATTGCATAATGCGCGGTCGCTGCACCTCGTGTTTCTTCATTTACTGCGCCCCCCTTCTCTTCTCTCTCTCCGCCCTGCAGCTCTGATGGCGTTCATAAATCTCCTTGGTCATCATCATCACATGGGCGAGAAATGTTCCCGCAGCTCTCTCTTCATTTAATGGCTCCCCAACAACTCTTCAGTATTCAATCTTGCTCCCCGATGTTTTGTCCTTGTTGCTTCCATCACTCTCTCTCTCTCTCTCTCTCTCTCTCTCTCTCTCTCTCTCTCTTACAGAGTCGCTCGCCGGGATTTGACGGAGAGCAGCCAGAAGCGTTAGCGAACCAGCGAGGTGAGGAGGAGAGGCCAAATTAATCATTTTTGTTGGCTTCGAGATCTGCGTTTGGCGACTGGCGAGGAGGAGATTCTTGTGAATAGCCGGAAGTGACGTTCCTTCCGTCACTGCACGAAGAGTCGTCAGAGCGAGAGAAGTGATTCAAGTTTAACAGTGGCGAGGACTCTTTCTCCAACTCTCCCTCTCTCTAGTCTCTGTATCCCGGGCCGGGAGAGAGAGCCGCAATTATGACAGACGACGCGCCGTCGAGGGCAGTGACGGCCCCTTGAGAAAGAATCCAACAGGACTCTCTCCGCGGATCCAAGAGAACGCGAGAAGGGAAAGCGTCCATGTCGCCGAGCTGTCGTACTGAGGTTAGCGAAGGAAAAGAAGTCGAAGAAGAGGCCCTGGCGGGTGCTCCTGATGGGGACTCTTCCATGCAGCCGCAAGCTTGCGTTTCTCCGAGGCCGTCGGGGGCTCATCTTCACCTTCACCTTCATCTTCATGCTCGGGTAGGTGTTTCCGTGCGTCCAAGAGTTTCTGATCATGTCCAATCGAGTCCCCTCCCGATTGTAATTGCCCTATCCGCCGATCGCCCCCTCCTAATCGTCTCATTTCAGCCGTTGTCGGCCTGCTTTCGACGAACCCACTTTTTTTTTTTGGCTCTGCTCTGGTTCCTTCTTCGCCGCTCCGTAATCGCTCTCTGTGGCTCTTTGCGCTTGTGCTAGGGTTCTGGACGGCATAACAGGGATGCCAAGCGAAGCAAGGACGCGAGGAAACGCCGATACAGGTACCAGCTCGAACAGGAGGTGAGCAAAGGGCTTTACGATGTTTCATATTTGGGCGTGGGGGGTAGTCCCCACCGCTTGTGATGGGATGGTCGGGTCACGCCAGAATCTCTCTCGTCGTCCGCAGGTCCAGAAATTGCAAGGGCAGCTGCAGCAAGAAATCGATTTACATCTCGCGCTGGCAAACGCCGTTCGCCGAAACGCCTCCACATCACATTCCCAGTTGAATCTCCCAAGCAAGGTGTGAAAGATTGCCCACCATGAAACGGCTTTGGTCGCTGCCGGTCGCCGTGGCCTGCGACTGAGGCCCTTCCTGTCGTTTGTTGCAGGCGCAAGAGCTCGTGGAGAACATCAGTAGCCTGGAGGCCGCAGTCTCGAAGCTCGAACAAGAACTGAGTGCGTTACACCTCAGCATCTCGCGGGCGAGGAGCGACCGGGAGCTCTGCATGAGAAATCCCGCCGGGGGAATTTCGTCCTCTCCTTCTCCGAGCAGGGAAAGCGTCTCCGCCTGTTGCTGGGAAGAGGTTAGTCGGTGCGAATTGTTTAATTTTGAGACTTGTCGGTGCGTGGGGTTCTGAATTCTCGTCGTTTTTCACTCTTCGCACCAGCACATATCTTCTCTGAGAGCATCAAAGAAGGCTCAAGAACTTGCCCAGCTCAGACCGATTCGCTTTGCCTCGGACGACCCGCCATCCGGCTCCGGGAGGGAAGAGGACGAGGTAAAGTCGTGCTTTAGAGCGAGCGCCGGAGAGGAGGAAAATCCATGCAAAACGTGTTCACCCCCGGATTGTTTTGTTTTTTTTTTGTTTTTGTATGTGGCAGGGATCGCAGTCGTGCACCACAGAGATTGACGAGCGAGACGGGCATGGGCAATCCGAACAAAGGCGGGGTGCTGCCGAGCCCCTGAGTTGGAAAGGGAATCTCGTCCACGGTAGGATTCTCTGGCGCGATCCCAACCAGCTCTCTGAGGAGATGGTCCGTTGCATGAGAAGCATCTTCCTATCTCTCGCCGAGTCAAGCGCCGGAGCGCCCGCGTTGAAGCCTGCGCCACCGGCGCTCTCTTCGTGCAGCAGCCCCTCGCCGAAGTCTTCTTCAACCTCAGTTTATCCCCTTTTTGATCCTTACGGAGTCCAAGTTAAGGCCGGCTCTGGGAGCGCCGGAGGGGCCTACCGCTCGGCGACCGAGGTCTCGTGGTTGATCGTGGGAAAGAAGCAGCTACAGTACGCGGCCGAGACTCTCCGAGTGTTCAGGTCAGACTCAACCTCGGGATTTCCGACGTTCACCACTAAACCCCACCCGGATGAGGGAGTTTAATTGCGTATCTGTGCTCGTGTTTTTGTCTTGCTCAGGTACCTTGTCGCGCAGTTGGTGAGAGTGAGCCCCGTCAAGCTGAGCGGCGACGGAAGACTTGCTTTCTGGATCAACCTCTACAACGCGCTGGTCATGCACGTGAGCACACCACCGAACACTTTTGCAGAGACCCGCTCTCCCACCTCGCTTCTTCTGTGCTTGATTTTTTATTCGACGCACACTCTGCAGGCCTATCTCGCCTACGGCGTGCCGCGAAACGACGCAAAGCACTCGGCTTTGATGCAAAAGGTTGGTCTTTTTCTTTCAAGTCTGAGTCCGTCGGCGTATAGACGAGTGCGCGATTCACGGGTGGTGGTGCCGCGCAGGTTTCGTACACGATCGGCGGGCAGACGATCAGCGCCGCGGACATGGAGTACGTTATATTGAAGATGAAGCCTCCCGCCCATCGCCCGCACGTCGTACGTTGCATTGGAGTCTTCCCCCGCCGTGTGTTTCTTTCGAGTTTCGATGGTGCTTATGACTGAGCCTTCCGTGACCTCGGCAGGCGTCCGCCTTCTCCCCGCACAAGTTGAAGATATCGGAAGATCTCAGGAAGCTGGGCGTCGACGACCCGGAACCCCTCGTCATGTTCGGTCTGAGCTGCGGCATGTACTCGTCGCCTGCGGTGAGAACAGCGACGCGTCGGGCGGTCGCTTTGTACTGTTTTCTCGAACGCAGTTGGACGTGGGGTTGTTGATTGATTAACTTTGATTGTTTGGCTGTAGGTGAGGGTGTTCACGGCCGGCGGAGTGAGAAAGGAGCTGGAGGCGGGGCTGAGAGACTATGTGCGGGCGTCGGTGGGGATAGGACTCAAGGGCGGGCTGGTGGTGCCCAAACTAGTGCACTGCTTCGCCAAGGCCGTGGGCATCGAAGACTCGTTGCTGGTCGACTGGATCTGCCGCTTCCTTTCGCCCGAGCTGGCGTCCGAGGTCCGCAACTCGGCGTCCCCCAGAAAACAGCGTCTCCTCGGCGCCAGGAGCTTCGTCATCGTCCCCTTCGATTCGCGGTTCCGCTATCTTTTCCTAGCGGAGGACGAGTCTTAGTTGCGTGGAGGAGCGCCACTCGATTTTCAAGTCACGTCTATTCCGATTCGCAAGAAGACACTGAAGAAGAACCACGGGGGCCCCCGGTTTCTGGGGAGCGGAAAGGCCGTCGACTCACCGTCACAATTGTGGATCGATAGTGTATAAATCGTCCCCAGCAGCTGGCTCACTGGAAGAAGGGCGCACTGGTTCTTCTATAAGTACGTATAAATTACAATTTACGACGCCGGCTGGCTCACCATTTTCTCTTTTGCGCAACACTAGATAGATCGGGCATACGGCAGCGGGTGAGGGGAGGAGCAGAGAGACGGCGGCCCATACAGCGAGTACAAGCACCGACGCGCGCTCGGCCCATCGCCACAATTTCGGTGCGTCTCAGATTCTAAGCGTACACGTCAAGCGCGAGCAGGACGGGCCAACCTCGTTAATCATGAACGGCTAGGAACCTTCCCCCCCTTCTTCCTTTCCACCTGCCTCTGGCCGGCGGCCCGTCTTCCCCCCTCCTCCAACTCGCTTTAAAAGCTCTCGACTTCGAGCAGCACTGGCATCGCCATCCCCGGTCCACTCTATCCACGCCTCGCGAGCCGTGCTGACCCCGCCAGCGTCATATTCAGCTCTCGAACCTTATTCCTAGTCACGGACATGGGGAAGGGCAACGGCGAAGGGCTGCACAGGGCGCTGAGGAAGCTGAACCTCAGGGGCCTGCCGACGAAGCTCCGACTCGACTCGTTCCCCGCGAATATCCCCGCCTCGCGAGGCGCTAGGAAGGGCTTCTTCGCTATTTACGTGGGAGAGGAGGCGAAGAGATACGCGATTCCTTTGGGCTATCTGAAGCACCCCATCTTTCTGGAATTGCTGGGCATGGCCGAGGAGGAGTTTGGCTTCGGACACGCTGGCTCGGGGCTCCTGCAAATTCCATGTCACCCCGCTGTCTTTGAACGACTTGTTGCTTTCATCCGGGAAGAGGATGGCGGTCCATCATCGGAACCGCAGCAATGAGTGCAGGGCCCAATGGGACGTCGCATTTAAGCGGTTAATCCCACCCTCCCCCGGCCGACAAGGAGGACCAAGGCTTGCGACTTGCGAGGATTCATTCATCTTGTCCCTTTGTTTTCCTTTGGTGCCAGCCTAGCCTTGAGCGTTTTACCTACCCGCCCGCGTGTGGGCTAGCGCCGCGCGCTGCACGCGAAGGGGGGTTCGGCTGAAGGTGGGCTACCAGTCGGCTTCAACGTCGACTTGCTTGGCTGCACCCCTGATTCACGTTCACTGGCTTATCGAATGAAATAATAACCCGACTGTTGGTAACAGTAGCAACTTTTCTAAAATTTGTATTCCCGTTTGCTCCGTATTTAAGACAGACTTGATAACGAATAGAATCGAGTCCGTGGAATAAATTGGCACTTGGCAACAAACCCTAAGACATGATAATAACTACCCTCAGTGGTAGGCAAACAGGGTTGGGCCTATGTCGTTCGTTTAATTCCCAAATCCCAACCTAACATCTTTCCTTTGATTTTACTTCTATACGTGATTTCTGGCCCCAGACGGTTCCCTCTGGTTATTTATGTCGTTCGCTTTGGTTCTCGCTGTTCTGTCTATGGTGACTGATGACCCAGCCTTCTGTGTCCCTTCTTTAGTACTAGAACGAGTTTGCTGAGACCCGTAGGCGAATAATCATTTGTGGCCTAAGCTCAACGTCATGCCCAGGTCGCCGGCAAGATGGCCTGCACTCGCCACTAGGTTTCACAGAATCACAGCATGCAGGCCACTGCATAAGCACGAGGCACAGTGAAGATCGTGCAGTACAAGGACGCTGCACTGCACATTGGAACGAATACTGTAGGTTCAACGAGTCAGCCCAGTTTTTACTTAAAAAGTGGTAGTTCTTAAAACTTAAAACTAAATACAAATTCTAACATAGGTAATAGAGAAAAGAAAACCAGGGAGAGGATTTTACAGTTAGACTGAAAGTACTAGAGGAAGCCATAATAAAATTCATTCAATCTATTTAATAAAGATTCGATACTATCGTCCTAAATATGGTAAATAAAAAACATTATAAAAATGAAACACAAAAAACCAGTAATTGAGTCCATAACAGTCAATCTTCACCCTATTCCATGGATTGAAAATGAAAGAGTTTTACTCAATCGACTATAGGATGGTGTCACAGAGTCAAATCTTGAGCTAGGTCTCTTGCTCGAAATTGGCGTGTGCCGGCCTCAATGTTCATGGCAAAACACTGAGCAGCCTTGATCTCTTACTGCGGAAGATTTGCAAATGCTTAAGATCGAATAGGAGGGGTTAGAGGAGATGGTGGGGACGCAGCCCCCTCAGGGAATAGGGTCATTGCATTAATATCATAAAATAGTACATCATTGTTGGAACCATTACATGGAGGAAGACGATGGGTGATACAACGAACGAGACAAGGCGCCTTGCACCAATATAGTGTCGCCACACCGCCTCAAGGCCGCCGCTTTGCGCCCGTTCTACCGCTATACAATTGCGCCGGGCGAGGCTTCGCGCGCCTGCGGGCGTGGCGATCACACACGCCACCCTTGCCTTGACGATCATACACGCCACCAGCACCCGTGTCAACACCCTCGCGCGCAGTCTGTGCGACGCCGCAGCATTCAACACCCCCGAACTGGGCGTTGCGCGCCCAGCACTACCCGCGGAAGAACTAGGCGCCCTTTGTGCCGTCTCGGCGCTCTCAGTGTGCCACATGCCTTAGTCTCCTGGCGGGATGTCTCTCGGCCCCGCGCCCCGCACATGCAATGCGCGCACTGCCCGCGCGGCCGCTGCGCGACACCCCGCACAACTCCGCGTGCTGCACCCGTGGCACGTCGCCCAGCTTGCGCGTCCTGCACCCGCGCGCAGCACATCTCGCTCTCGCACAGCGCTTGGCGCGTGCGCGTAGCGTTGGTGCTCGCGTGTGGCACTTGGCCTTGGCGCAAGGCGCTTGGCGCGCGCGCACACACCTATCAGCTCGCGTGCGCAGCACGTGCGGACCGTACCTAATCCGTTCTGCCTTGGGCGTGGACGGGCGCGTGCACCTTAAAGTGTATCACCACGTACAGGGGCAATGGCCTGAAAGATCAGGTATTTGGGCATCGCTACCCATAATGACTCAGTCCTTTAATGTCGTGAGCCGAAAACGCGGACACGCCCTCCCAATAAGCACGTAGGCCTCTGGGCAGGGAATGCCGCCTAGTTAGGGGCCTAACAGATGGGTATAGGGCATGACCTAGGGCATGGGCCCACAACTGTGTCCAGGCTTGATCCGAGCCGTCATTCAGGTCACCTTAACTTTCTAACAATACAAATAAATGAACCCAAGAATCAGAATATTTCAAACTACAAACCAACAATAACTAGACAAGACCCCAAATAAGGATTTTTACTCAATCAACTATAGCAATCGAGGACATGGTTGTAGGGCCATGTCCTGCGCCCGTCAATTGTTGATTATGAAGTAAAACTCCTTAATCTTGAACAGCATATAGTCCATTTAACGTTCCCATCCTATAACTCCTCTCGAATCCATCAATTCATTGTGACCAACATAGCACTTTTATAGCCCTTGAAGGTAGCCTTGTTGAAGAAATAGTCATGAATGATACAATGGATGATGGCGAAGCCCTCAACGTATCCTCATTTTTTTCCCTAGGTAGTTTAAATTTTCATCTTTCATAAGTTAGGGTTTCCCTTATTTTTCTCATGGGTCCTATATAAGGAGCCCCTATGTACTAGAAAGACAGATATTTTTCCCTTTGAGAAAACAAGTTTTTGGAAGAAGAAGAGAGGTCCGAGAGACCTAGAAGAAGGCGGCTCCGCTGTCGCCACCTCCGCCGCCGCCGCCGCCACCACCGCCGCCGCCGCCGCCGCCGTCGCCATCGGAACCTTCCAGCCACTCCGCGCGCCCGAGCCGCAGCCTCGCTGCGCGCTGCCGCGCCACTCGCGCACCGCCGCGCGCCCCGCGCGCCGCTCGAGCCGCTACGCGTCGCCAGCGCCGCGCCGCCGCGCTCAGGCCGCCGCGCCGCGCTGTCGCGGTGCTGCTGCCCGCGCCGCGCCTCGCCGCGCCCAGCCGCGCACGCCTCGCCGCACCCCTCGCGCCGCCGCGCCCAGCCGCGCCGCACCTCAATATGCCCAGCCGCCTGCCTCGCCGCGCCCGCGCCCGAGCCCAGCTGCGCCTCGCCGCACGCGCGCCGAGCCCAGCTCGCTGGCCCCACCGCGCCGCCCCATGCCACGCCCTGCGCGCCGCGCTCAGTCGCTGAGCCAGGCCACGCCACCCAGCCCCGGCTCAGTCGATCGGCCTAATGGGCCATTCGGCCTAATGGGTCGGGTCCAGCCGGCCAGGCACATCAAGCCCAGCCGCCGACACTGCACCCCGAGGCGCCGTAAATCCGCGGCCCGAGGCACCGCAAGCCCGCACCCCGAGGCGCCGGGTACCCTAGCCGCCCATGCACGTAACCCGAGGCGGCCACGTCTGCCCTAAGCCCTTAAGTGGGCTGGGTTAATGGGCCTTATAAAGACCACTAGGCCTCTAGGCCTGCTCCTGAAGGACCGCGGCTCAGACCAGGTCACCCCGTGGCCCAAGCCACGGCCCAGCCTGCGGCCCCGACCGTGGCCCAGCACGCGACCCAGACCGCAGCCCCAGTCACGGCCAGCCGTGGCCCTCTACAGCCGTCGCCGCCGCCGCTGCTACCTCCGGCCGCCGCCGCTACCGTCGGCCGCCGCCACTCCTTCCGGCCGCTGCCGTCGCTGCAGTTGCTGCCATCGCAGGCCGCAAGCTGCACGCCGCACGCCGCACGCCGCCGTTCTCGTCATCTGGCCGGTTGAACCGCCCCGCCCATCGGTAGTCGGGCCCACCAGCACCTCGACGACTATCCGTGGAGCGGTCGATCACGTGGAGATAGAGACATCCTTCGGCCCCTACGAATTGAGGACCCATGCAGGACCATTCTGGGATGCCCCCCCCAGCGAAAGCGGGACGTGCAATCCAAGATGAACATCCTCGAGAAGGACGAACGGACCCACGCTCCCGCCGCAGGACGTCGACAACGTCCGTCATGCATCAATGGACATTCCAATTGAGAAGACCTGCTCTAATGGAGTCCTAGTGGGGCAAATATAGACGCACTATTTTTCTATAACGTCAAGTTAGACATGTCACGTTCTTCTCCAAATGAATATTAATGACCATTTCTTCTCGTACTCTCATCAAGAACCTGTTTCCTCATAATTGGAAATGTATTTCCCTATCTCAAAACATATGAGTTGTTTGGCTTTTGGGGACGCTCCATGGATCAATGATTATAATTTTCGCATAGCATAATTGGCCTTCACAATGTCATTATAATTATTTTATTTTAGATCATCTCTTTTTATCCACACCTCAAGGGTCCACCTGGTTGTGCATAAATGATAGTCTTTGTTCGCTAGAGAACTAATATTCTCTTCCACCATGCAGAAGGGGGAATGCAAGATAGAGGAGAAGGAGAGAGAGAGAGAGACAAGAGAATTTTGGTTAAAATTTCTTGAATCCTTTAATTATAATTTTACGCATTGGTCCATATATATTGTAAGTCCCAGAGGAAAATTGAATGCTATATGGTTCATACTTTCAGGAATATTGTCTATAGGCAGTAGTAGATCTAAGATTGCTGCCATTTTCCTGCCCAGTGAGCATCACTAAATCCACCAACCAAGATGTCCGAGTTTTTGTGAATAAGGAGGCGATGAAGTATTTTTCCCCTTTGATATTGCAAAAGATGCTTTATGGATTTTGAATCATTCGTAGTGGTTTTATGCACTCGCTGGCATGTTTTATTAACCATAAAAGCAATGCCAGGATGGGTTAGTGTGATGCTCTAATGTGCCCAAATAATCCCAGGACAGGTCGTTTGATTGGCGATGAAGTGTGTAGAGGTTTTCTTGCTTCCATATGTGTTTGATGGAGTAGCGTCGATATATACCTATATTGAGAGAGAACAAAACCATTGTACCTGGAACCAGTTCAATACCAAAAAATGATGAGCGGGTCCAAGATCACTTACATAAATAGTGCTTTTTAAACTTTGTAATATTGCTTCAATATAAAAAGAATTCTGACTTCTGATTAAGATGTCATCAATATAAATTAATAAGAACATGGAATTGGCTGGATGCGGTTTAAAGAAAAAATAGATATCCTTTTACAACCAATGAACGCCAGATTTTGAAGATATGTTTTTCAGCTTTCCAACCTTGCTCAAGGAGCTTGTTTCACTCCATCGATGGATTTTGAAGATTTTGAATATAAGTGACAGACATGATCATGATTGTTGAAGTCTATGAAGCTAGGGGGTTGTTCCTTATAGATTTTATGTTTGAGATCATGTAGGAATGCATTGGAGATATCCAATTGATGGATTTTCCAATTATAACCAATATAAATTCAGATAATTAATCAAATAGTGGTCAGCTTGATTACAGGGTGAAATGTCTCTAAATAGTTGAATCCTTCTTTCTGATAAAACCAATTGGAAACCAGTCTAGCTTCATAGCATTCAATTTCCCCATTTTTTCTATACTTATAAACCTATTTCTATCCGACCACTTGAAGATTTTAAGTTCTGGGAACTAGGCACCAAGTTTCATTTTTTATTAAGGCAGCATATTCCCATCTCACAGCCTGCCTCAAGTTTTTGTTTTTAATGTGGTTGTGTATGATGTCCATTAATGGATAGTGGGTAAACTTACAGCAACATACAAAGGGTATTTGACTGATGAAATGAAAAGGTGTTTTGATTTGTGTTGATTCTATGATATTTCTGTGGTACCTGATAAGCCAAAAATAGGGGTAGAAATTATGTAGTTTTTAGCCCTTGTCGTTGTGAATTTTGGAATAAAATTTATAAAAACTCTACTTAAGATGTGTAGTGATAAGTACGAGTGTTGTCCAAGGGAAGCTAGTAAGGAATTCAATTTGATGATCTTCTTGGTAGTTTAACCCTAATTAGAGTGAATTTGATCTTCAATGAGGATCAACTCACCCTAATTTGAAGAGAAATTTAGAAAGGGGGATAGAAGAGATGAGATGAATAGAAGAAATAGGGAGCTCTAAATTGGCTTCTTTGATCCAAATAAAAGGGTTCAAGAGGTCAATTAGAGAGGTTGAGAGGGAAGTTTTGATTTGAGTTGGGTTGGTTTTGTAAGTTTGATAATTCAGAAATAAAATGGGGGTAATTTAATCTCCTAAAATTTTTTTTTATAGTTTTCTAATATGCATTCGGAATAGCTAGGTAAATCTCTCAATCTCTCCTCTCAATCTCAGTATGGGCTTGTGCATTTCGCTCAAGCCTAGCGGTTTAGAAGTTCATACCAAGATCAAGAAGAATGAAGAAGAAATTTCACTAAAACAACATCCAAAATACACTAAAAGTTCAAATACAAACAAGCAAAATGTACTAGATAGGTTGATCCAAGCTGAGATACTCCCTGTCTTGCAGCTGTGATAGAGCACCATCAAGAATGACCCCCCTCCTCTCGAAATTCGACTTTTATACCTAGGTAAAATGGAATAAATTACCATTTTACCCTTAATGAGTAATTAATTTATATCTATTAATACAGGCTTGATCTCAATGATCCAACCATACAGATAGAAAGAGGGGATCAAGACAAGAAAATCCATAAAAAAATCATCTCAATCGAACTTCTGGATTAAAAGTTATGAATAAATGAATTTAAACCAATATTAGCCCTTGGATTAAATTCATTTATTTATTTTTTTTCTCTTTTAACCGCTCGTTGAGGTGTCGTTCTTTTATTGGCAGCGACTTTTCAACTTCTCCAGGCGGGCGTCTTCTTGTTGCGCCACGTACCCCCCTCGCAAAAATAGAAATAAACAAAAGAAAGGTAAGACGTAATACGCGTATACATAGAGCATGTACGTGGCCGTGCGTTTCTACCAGCGCAGACGAATCTTCAGACGCCACGTCACCGCCCGTGCATGCGCGTTGTACGCACCGCGCGGGCGGTGAACTTACCTCCGGTAGCTGACGTATGTGCAAGCACCGTTGGATCTTTATCTGACGGCCATTATTTTGCCACGTCGACACGCGAGAAGGTCTTAGACGTTTTTTTTCGGCGAAACCCTTTATAAAACGCGAAATTGCATGTGGACGCCGCCCTGAAATATTTGTGTATATGTCCTTCCCGCGTTCTCTCTCCTCCGCTTTTTTTCTAAAACATTAAAACAATTAATAAACCAATTGCAATAAAACCCTGAAACTTTTTAAATCACATCTTTACGCCTGCAGTCACGACCAAGAGCTGTTTTGAGGGTCTTTTTGCAACAAAACTTTGCAAAAAGGCCTTCAAAGTTCAAAAATGATATAAATACTTTTTTTTCTTATAAATATACCTTTTTTCCTCAGAATAAATACATTTCCTATTCAAATAAATCTCGGAAAAATCCTAAAAATTTGTAAAAAATTCTAGAAAATTCACTGATTCATCCCCATCCTGATAAATCTAAAAATTAAATATTAAAATTTCCATTTTCATTCAAAAATAGTTATTTCGAGCTCTAATAAATCCTTTAAAATTCATAGAATTAACAGAAAATTAGGGGAAAATCAGAAATCACCAGAAAATAATATGAAATAAAAACCGAATTTTGGGTGTTATCAGTACCCTTGATTTTTCTGAAGACTTATTCCTTCTGAAGATAAACATCAGTCAGTTTTTTGATATTTTACTTGACCCCTGGTTTAGGGTTCGCCCAACTGATATCTGTCCGTCATCTGGTATCGGATAACGATATCTGATATCCGAGAAAAAATGGGACGGTGTCGGATATCGGATATCAGATATCGGACGATATCCGTCTCTGAGGGGTAGACGGATATCGATACCGGATACTGTAGGTAGAGGGACGCGATGGATACCGGATGGCAGATATCGGTTTTCGATATCCGGATATCGGAACCGATATCGACAGTAAAAATGGGATTTTCATATCAATGTATGACTTACGTACGCTAGCATCAAATGATTTTAATCTATCTTAGTTAATATATAGAGTGTAAATTTTTTATTTTCTTCCAAATGGGATAACAGGATTCGACGTGTAATGTAAACTCAGAATCCCGTTATCCCACATGGAAGAAATTAGAAACCTTTCTCTGTATATATTAAATGAGTCCAATTACACATTAAATGGTAAAACAATATTTTAATCTATACTCGCTATATTTAATGGACATCATATTTGTTTATTATTTAATACGTCCTCCCCAATAAATAGAAGTAAAAAGTTATATTTTCTTCCATATGGGATAAATGGATTCAGAATTTAACACCAAACTCGAATCCTGTTATCCCATATGGAAGAAATTAAAAATATTTGGCTGTATATATTAAACGAGATGTGTAAACAATAAAACACCTCACTTATTACTCTCTTGCCCACGTTAATCGCTGAACACACATAAGTTAATAATATTTTAATGTATACTTTCGATGCGGATATCGAAAACTGATATCCACCCTTGATATCCGATGTCGTCATCCTCCCCCCTGAGACGGAGACGGATGTCGACATCGAGACGGATATCGGCATTGTAGCAACCGATATCCGATATCTGGATGTCGAAAAGAACGGATACCAGAAATTGCCTTTCCAGTATCTGAAACAGCATCTGTCCCGATACCGGCATCCGGTACCGGTATCGGGATGGGTGAACGCTACCCTGGTTCATGAATCTTATCTTAGGTTTTAGAAATGATATCTATCGATGATTCATCACCCTGACCTGATTGATGATCACGGTAAACTTGGTTAGTTGCTCAATCCAAAATTATTAAAATCTTGGATTGCTGACATTTTCCAGAAATGGGTGTGATTTTTTTTATAGTTGTATCACTTGTATTATCGATGTTATTTGATATTAGAAATGCACCTCGTATATCCGATGTCCCATTATTATATGTCATCGACGAGAAAGAAAAAACATGCCCATACAAAACATCATGTATAGAGATAAATAACTTACCTTAATGAAGATACCGGAACCTATAACAATGATCTAGAGAACTGTAGCCTAGAAAGGCATATTGTTTGATTGAGCATTTAGCTTATGCTGCACATAGGGTCTAAAATAGGGGTAACATAAAAAATTCAAAGAGTTATAGTCGGGTAATGAGTGAAAAAGAAGTTCATACGTTGATTTGTTCTTAAGTGTCAGAATCGTCAGTCTGTTGATGAGAAAGACTTCAAAAGCCACAGCTTCATCCCAAAATTTCATGGGATATGAGCTTGGTGTATTAGAGTAAGAGCAGCTTCTATCAGATGCCTGCGTTTTCATGGGATATGAGCTTGATTTTTCCTGATTGTCATCACCCTAGGTTGTCTCAGGAGTATATGTTAAATAAATCTCTTTATCAACATCCAAATAGGGAGGAAATCTAACATCTGGGATGTGATATGATGAATCTTCTATTGTGCCTTGCTCGACACGAATAGAAGCCTCCAATAGAATAGATATCACGAAGGGCAGTATGAGTCTTTACTTATAGCCTTTGAACTTGATAAAAACTGTATGTGGGGAGATATAAATGGGAGTTTTGAAACATCAGATAGGCATCATCCACATTTTCGTTGATCACTGTATATTCAAATTTCAGGAGATGGATATTTGAAATTATCTAACAAAGAATTGAGTACATTGTATGCCAAGCCCTCTTGGAAAGGTGGAAATTACTTTTACTTCTCCAATTTGTTGACTGGCCAATTTTTAAGGACTCCACTATGTCACAAAAATGATTGATGTATTTATCGGTTGATAAATTTCCTTTGGTCATATTATGGAACTACTGATAAATTTAATGATTATTAATTAAATTCTGTTGGAAAAGGTATTTTCCAACATTTCACATGACTTTTTATAAGATTTTTTAATCGATGCACGGGACCAGCAAATAGCCCAATGGATCTTTTAGAATATTGAACTTTTGAAAGTCAAGCATAGCTAGCAATCCAAGCTCCTCCTCAGGACACATGAGGATTTCTTGAAGCTTCAAATGGTCCTCACGCACAATCAATAACAATAACGCAAGGTAGTGAGGTGATTTAAGACTTACCAATAGGTAAGGCACATACTGTTATTTAATACCTTTTATTTGTTATTAAGTATTTACATGCCTATGTTAAAGGTTTGACAAGAGTCAGTATAACCCTGAAGCTTCAGCTTCCCTCCACCATAAATTAGAAATAAATCTCTAGTCCTTCTCAAGTACTTAAGGGTGCATATCACCATTACCTAGTGCTTCTCTCATGGATCTGGTTGAAAGTTTGCTTGTAACATACAGAGCTAATGCCACATCAGGTTTATTACATAACTATGGGTAAACAATGGATCTGATAGTCGAAGCATATGTGATTTTTGATATCATCACTCTATGGTCGAGAGTCTTAGGTGAGTGCTCCTTAATTACTTAAACGCCACATCTTATCACTATGAAACTCCTCTAGCAGTTCTCCATATCAGACCTTTTGATAGTGGTGTTTATCTACATTTATTGAGATAATCAGTGCAAGCGCCTTGAACTATTTCAATAAAGACATATTCCCACTAAACAGGTTTCTTCTCCTAAATATTTCATGGAGAACTTCTTGAACAGAAACACTTTTACTAATAAAAATATTCCTACATCATTCCCAACAAGTAGAATATCATCCACATATAAAATAATGAAATTGATTAAACCCATATCCATTCTTTGTGAAGTCATACAATCTTATGGCTTCATCAAATTTAAGATTCCAACTTCTCAAATATTTATTTAATCCATAAATTAATATTTGCAACTTGCACACCTTATTTGGAAAAACCTTTTATGCATAAAACCTCGGGATGTATCATATACCCCTCTTCCTCATGGTTTTTATTATGGGAAAAAGTATTGACATCAATTTTTCAGATCTCGTAGCCATAGTGTGTAACTGTGGTGATAATAATTCATATTGTCTCAATCATGGGAACTAGCGTGAAAGTTTTGTCCACGTCAATTCATCGCCTTTGACAACTAACATTGCCTTGTATGTGACAACTTGTCTATCTGCACTGATATCTTTTAATGACCCACTTACACCCCATAGGTACAAAACTTTTGGGGGCTTAACCAAGTACCATACTTGGTTTTTATCATGTGAACTGAATTTTAGAGTTGCCATCTTTTAGAGTTGGAATCATAACCACCTCATCATAAGTCAGAGAATCCTCATACTTCAGATGTAGTGTCTCGACTTCACATGATGCAATATGCCCAACATAGTGATAAGTGATAACATGATAACTGCATGTATATTTTCATAGATTATAGATGTTTTTGTATTATCAGTTTAGAATTTATCATGTATTGCACTAATTAACTAAATATTCATGCACTAGCTATAAATTCTAATTTTTGCACATTATGGTTATTTTTGACTAAACTCCATGACATATTTGAAGTCAAGAAATTTTAGTACTGATGAGTATTCTATAGTTTCAAATGTGCAGAAATTTACAGGAATAAGAACATGGTAACTCTTAAAGAGTTAGAGAATTTGTGTGAGCTTAGTGATTCTACAAAGAGCCTTGAAAGGATCACATGGATTTGTGGACCTTCAAAATAGATATTTGAGGAAGATGGGCCACTACCTAACTTTTCCATTGGGCTCTCAAAAGACTTATAAAGAAAACAAGCTAAAGATTACAAGGGGAAGCTGCCAACCAATGGAGAAAAAGAGGCAAAATGGCGAGAAAAGATAGCCCAAAAGAGTATTTTAGTAATTCTCCAAATGTATAAATAGACCTTTTCTCCCTCATTTCCCCTCATTCTGGACATGCTCTAGCAAGTGGCTGGCCAGCAGGATAATGCATTTTTCGGAATCCAGGTTGTTCAACTTTCTTAATGTAAGTTTATTGAAGTTTTCTCTTAATCTCATGTCTTGTTTGTACTGAAAAAATGCCTGATCCTGGTGAAATATAAGGATCCAGACTTGAGAGTAAGCATTGAGAGCTCATTGAACTTTCATTAAGGCTATAGGATCTTATATTTCTACTTTCTCCATCATTTCCCATCCATTTACCCTTAAAATCCATCACTTTCCCACTCTAAGTACTCATTTACTCTACTTTCTCTCTCTATAATAGGTTTTTTATCTATCTAGTCCTTGATCTATATCCCTAGTTACTCCCTTAAAATTTTCATAAAAAATCTTTATTTGCACATTCAAATTCTATCTCAAACTCCTTCTACACTCTCTCTTCATTTTTCTCTCTCTATCTCCTCATTTTGGTATTTTCTCTCTCTAGAATTGGTTATTTATCTCTCTAGACCTTCATCCATATTTCTAGTTAATCCCCTCAAAGTTTCATAAAAAAGCTCCTTCATTTATACCTTCCAATTCCCTCTCAAACTCTCTCTAGACCATCTATTCATTTTCTCTCCCTATCCTCTCATTACAACATTTTCTCTCTCTAAATATTTTTATTTATCCCTATAAAATATCTCCCTACGTTTCTCTAGAATCTCAAACATTCCCCACTTCGAATCCCAAAAAAGTTGCATTAAAATATCACTTATATCATTTCAAAATTTTAAATATCCCTTTTCTAGCCGCCACCGTGCGCTGTCGTGCGATGCTTGTGCGGCAGGGACAACCCTCTGCCCGCCGGTCCGCACATGGAAAATGCACATGACCGAAAGGCACAGGGTAGCCCTGTGAAGGACTTAGCCAAATCGGCTAAGTCTTGACGATTAGGTTAAGCCCAATAATGTTTAAGCCCATTTGGCCAAGTCCTGACCATTGGGTTAAGCCCAATAAGGTTTAAGCCCATTTGGCTAAGCCTTCACTTAGCCAAATTGGGCTGACCCACTGAGGCCAGCCCTATACTGGCCACACCAGGCCCGCCAGCTCATGTGGTCTGCCGCTGCCCAACGACGCCTCTACCGTCGGGGATCGCCGGAGTAGGTAATTTGCATATTTTTAGTATTCAAAAAATTATTACAAAATCAGTAAAAAACAAAAAATATAAAAAAAATATTTTCTAGATTTAAAATTTCTGAAAAAATTGGGAAAACCTCAGGAAGTTCATATAATCAATTTACAGTAATTTAAACATCTAAAAATATATCTAACTCTGGTTTTTAATATTTCTAGTGGTTTTTCGTGTAAATTATTTTTGATTCTAAAAATATTTATTTTTGATTTATTTTGTTAATAAAAATTAGGAAAATTAGTGTAAAAATATTTTTGTCTTTTTATTTGTATTTTGGTTTTAACTTAAATCATAGGAAATTATAGAAACTACTTAAAAATATATAAAAATCCCAGACATTATATTTTTCACTTTTAAAATCAGTGTCCTCACCCCAATCTTGAGAAAAAATTCTGAAATTAAATTTCTGCCTCTCTGTGGATCGACCCCTTACTTTCCCTACATTAATTATAGAGTATTTAAGTGGAAAATTTTCAGAAATATTTTTGGTTAAGTCTGAAGCAAAGCAACGACATAAAACCCCTAATTTTAGACTTATCAATAAGGTCATCTCACTATTCTATCTAACTCATCATTCGTTAACTGAGCCCTCATCCGATGAGGTATTATTTGTGTTCTTACTTGGATTTCTTCCAACACTACTTTAATCTTGATAAAATGAAAATAAGCATGATAATTCATGCTTAAATCATGGATGCTAGAGAAAAAATAGGCTACATTTATGTGCGTTATCATGAATTTTCAGGTAATTTCACCAAAAATAGATAGGTTCACTAAAGGATCATTCTTTACATTAAAATGAATACATTTTAAGGCTTCTATGAATTAAGTGAAAATAATCTTTTTAAAAAAATAAATTGGTGAAACTTTCAGCTTAAAAGGAGTTGTAAATTGAAAGGTAGTTAAATTTGAATTCTCATAATTTTAAATTTATTGGATATTTTCCAAGCACGTTCAGGGAAAATGGGGCCCATTTCCACCAGGCTAGCGTGGCTCACCTACTTGGCAGATGCGTCTACATGGCGTAACAACGAAGCACTGACTGGGCACACATGTGGAACATAAATTGACTTTTGTTGTTTTGTGCAGGGCGAAGACACAAAGTGATGTGGCAAAATCTGGTGTGGTGGACCTCGACTTCATTACATCCTACGGTAGAGGATTTTGTTGTTAGGTGTCAGAGTAGGCTCGTTATCGATGACGGTTGTGGACACTTACAGGCAGTGATTGCCTCCCCATTTCTTTGGTCTTTGAGAGGATTTATCGGGTTATTGGGAGCCTGCCCTGCCCCTAGACCCCGCATGTCATCTTTGGGGTCCTACCGTCCTAGTCGACCATGCTTGACATACCTTTCATTGATTCTGGTAACCTGCATCATTCATCTGTTGCATCTCATCTCGTCTACCATCACCTTGTGCTGTAACACGACCTGCCGATCTCGACACATCGTGTTACATCAAGAAGTAACATAAATGAATACAAAAAAAATCATCAGATCAGAAGAAAACTTATACCCTTTTAGAGAATAGTAATAATATGAATTCAATATTTTTTTATTCAAACTTATTTTGCGCTAAAGTAGGCTTAGGAAAATACATACAAATACAAATATCCTTGGTTTGTGAATTTTTCAGATTAACAAGAGGATTAATAAAAATCTTCATTAATATTAATCAAGTCTATTTTTATGAGGTTTACCATACATGATGTTTTGTGTATAGATGCCTGATGTCTCCCATAAATAAACCCTTCTAGTATAATGATTTAATTTAGGTGGGATGTATTTAAGAAGATGAAATTTAAAAATAAGTGGAGAATTTAATTCTAAAGGCATTATAAACTAAAAGATAAAAAATTTCAAAGATACATTATTTTTCTAGATTTTTCATGAATTTAGAGTAGTTAAAAATGCTGCAAAGAAAGAAAAATAATTAGGGCAGGTGCACAACAATATCGGATGTTGATGTGCCCACTAGTAGTGGCGTGCTACCATTCATGCTCTACATCACAGGACCATTCATGAGCCTATGTGATGCAAGGGTGGTCCATAGGGGGGCCCAATTGTGCAAAAGCTATTGATTATTTCAAACTAATATTCAATGGAGCCATTATGTACCCCTCTAAAAACAAAACTTCTCCATATGGGATTAATATTTAAAGTTCTAGAATGTAGACATGGAAAAATGTGAGACATTTGATGAAAATCTCATGCGCAGTGCTTGTTCAAAGAGACAATCACTATGGACCCCACAACGTGCATGACTGATGCCGGACGTCGTCTCAACGGCGTCCGACCGTCACCGAGGGTAGGAACTCGGTGTCGTATCACTAACTAATCGGTTCACGTCCACGACGTCAACCGATGGATATGCGGAGAACAGAAATGTCTGAATGACGATAACGAGGGTGATGGTCCTACTATGGTACGTGCAATGTGCCGACAAGCTATGAGAGCCAACCCGGAGCGGGGACGGGGTCGCCAAGCTGGGTCGAACCAGCCCCCCAAGTCGTCTGAGGTGGGTCGAGGGCGCGCACGCCGTCGAATGGGGTAACTCCCACTAGAATGCTCACACGCGTCGGGGCGTCCCGACTCGTACCGGACAGGTAAGACACTCGTCTTTGTTTCGTCGTTCTCTCAATCTGTCTCACTCACCTATCTAACCCAAGCGCAGTGGAGGCAATACGAAAGAGTACTGTAAGAAATAAGGAACCGTGGATCAAGTGGAGAAGCTACCTTCGTCGCGCTGGCGACGGGGCTTTGGTGCCGTTCGCCCAAGGTGGCCTGACTCGTTGGCTCGAGATGATCCGGCGCGGCAGCGCACCAGTCGTGCAGGATCACGGCGGTCGGTGCAACTTGCTCGGTGCAGGACCACGACCGGATCAGCGGAGTCCGGTGCGGGCTGGCTCGGCGCAGGCGAGGTCAGTGCCGGCTCGCGGCGGCTCGACGGCCGGCTCAACGGCGGGCGGGGCAGGTGAGCTCGGTGCAGCCTAGCTCGGGCAGGTCACGGAAGCAGCGGCAGCACGCGCGGAGCGTCGACGGTGGAGACGGGTTCCTCATATGGGTCCTTCCCCGTTACACGATAAAAGCGAAAAGCTATAGAATAAAGTAACCGAAGGTGTCGGTGTGCTCCGGTGGTCGGCGTCCGCGTCATGCCGTATAACGGAATCCGGGATCCCGTGTTGCTGCGGCGGCTCGTCGTGGTGGCTGGATCCGTCTCGGTGGCAAGCTGGGTAGTGACGGCTCCTCGTGTGCTGAGTCGGTGACGTCCTGCTGCTCCTCTGCTGCTGGCTCGATGACGATCGGTGGCGACGCGCCATCAATGACAGGACCACTCTTGTGGTATCACATGGCATTATCTTTGACCTTCAAATTTCAGTCAAATAAAAAGATGGCTTAAATCTTGCACCTTCATATGAATGTAGTTAAGCTTTATGTCTACTAATCTAATATACCTTAAATATCCCAATTAATGTAATGTATCTGAAGTCTCTCACCTTCATCTCTGTTTCATTTTTTAGATATAAGGTGATTTTCTTTGTCACTTCACTTGAAGCCAAAATCTAATTAATCCCTCAAAAGAGAGGGGAGAACACAGGAAGTTTGAAAAGATAAAGAATGAGGTAATCAACGAGGTTTAAAATTTATTTCTGCCTATGTTGTGGTGATTTATGATTTAAAATATAAAACTTTGTTGCAATATATTTAGAGTAAATGGAGTTCACAACTATAGAGATTTAGGTAAAATAATAACTTTTCCAATTTAATTGTGTTTTTGTGGTAGGTCATTAATAAAATTGGTGTTTTAAGTTTTAATCAATGAAATATAATGGATTAATGATGTAAATAACTCAATCTAGTGATGAGTATGGATCATCTCCATAGGGAACAACAATTACTGATTTAATATTATTTAAATGGTGAATAATGAGATGAGAAGGGATAGATGTCAATTAGGGAAGATAGACGAGGATAATGTGACACATGAAGGTGACAATTAATAAGATTAATGTGCTTATTGTAAATAGGAGATAATGATATCAACAATATTATATGAATGAGCGAGATACACGAGGAACTGAGGATAATAAGATGAGACAGTAAGTGGAAAGTTAGAGATGTGATGAAATAATGATTCATGTAAGTGGGATGCCAGTAAGATGATGAAGAGATGGTGATGTGAAGGGTGCAAGACGTGATCAAAAGGTGTTGAGATGTGATGTTTTCAATATGCGATGATGAGATGGATCTAAGCTAAAAATGATGATGAAAATAACCAATGTAAGGTGAGCATGCTCACTATAGATCTTTTCGTTCTGTGAGGATGAGGGTAATCTGCCAGTGTAGGTTGGCTCCTTGTCTCTTCTAATGACTCTTCGCACACACCAAGGATACCAAGAATGAGCTTGATAAATCTCAAAACCTCAAGTCTCTTTCAATCAGCCAAAACTTTAGGAAGTCAATTTAATATCAATTTAATATCCATATTTCTCAATTCATAGATCCGAGGGTATGGATAAAAAATGGGCTAAATACAAAGCTACCCTCAAAATTTCAGTTCAATCTGTTCAATTTTCAGTTCTAAAATTGGAGAAATCCTAGCTGTCAATTTGATAAGTTTTTCTCACCACCTTAGGGGCAATGCACCATCCTTGTTTTCCATTAGCGATTAAAAATCCATTTTTTTCTCTTTTTAGTTATTTTCATAATTTATTTGTCTTTCGCGATCGCAGCTTCAAGAGCTCCCAAATCTTACACAGAAAAACAAGACATTACGTTTTCTTGTTATTACATGATATGCTAATGCATGTCAATCTCATCAGAAAAGACACATGATGATAATCATGACACGACATGGTGACTGGTAACACACAGTATAGTAGTTTAATATCACCATATTATATGTTTATTTGCACTAACTTGAATAGATATTAGTGCTATTGAGCCAAAAATGGTTTAATTTAATTTTAGAATGATATTTTTAATTTATAATTTTTAAATATTTTTAATAATTTTTGTGACATCAAATTCTCAAAGAACATAATTTTTTTTTGAGTTGGAATTTACTTTTCCTGCAAATTTATGGCATTATATTTAAATATATATCATTTTTAAGTGCAAAATATACATGTGTAACATTATTTTGAGTTAATATCTATTTTTTGGCATTATTTAATGGCTCTTTGACTTTTCTGAAATTGGAGTAGAGAGACAATGGGGCTGAGAATAATCCAAGTTCAAATCCATATACTTCATGATCCAAAAGGAGTATCGAGCTGTTCAGTACCTCTATCGTGAACATTGACCATCCATTCAAAGGGGTTATTTTTCTCCAATCAGTGTGTGGGTTTTGTTTACTTTCATCCCTATACTCTTGGTGGATTTTTTAGCTTAGTCAGACAGATTTCAGGCTCCATTAAGTTAAGATCTACAACAGTCGGCCAAGTAATCCATAGAAAACAAGTGCGAGATCACACTTAAACATTAGAAAGTTAACGCTTCAGGCAAATTATTGGATGAGAGAAAAACCAATTCAACCCGTGGATTTTCCTACTTATCTGGAGTTTGTTTGCTTCCCGCCCTTTGCTGAATCACGGAATAAACAAGGTGAGTATTGCATGATAACCTGTGAGACAGCTTATTACCAAACTACATTGTTACGTTTTTATCATCTCATGCAATTTCTTTTGTCAAAATAAATCAATGAGGCAAGACGGACGGGATTCGCAAAAAAATACTCTGTTCCTGACGATAATTTGGACCTTCGCTGTGAGTGACTACCGCGTACTGACAACACAGAAGACGAAAGAAGTTGGAAGGTAAAGCGTCAGTATCTCCATGCAGTCATGCACGTATATGAGGTCTCTGACATTTTTATTTCTATTAGGGTTAATATCACGATACAGCCCAAACCAGGTCGAAAGTCTGCGATCTAACCTTAGCTTTTTTTTGGTACGGTATATCCCAAACTCTCTAAGTTGTCTGCGATATATCCTGGTGATGACGTGGTGTCCATCGTGGCTGCCAAGTGGATCTCCGGCCAGATTTTAACCTGGCGGAACCCACCTGGCAGCCACGTTGGATTCCACGTCATCGCTAGGATATCGACCTGCCAAGGGTTTTTCGATAAGAGAGAGAGGGGCATTCTAGAGAGAGAGAGAGGCGGGCTAGAGAGGGAGAAGGAGAGAGAGGTTCTAGAGAGAAAGAGAGGTGTTCTAGAGAGAGAGAGGCATTTTGTAGAGAGAGAAAGGGAGAGAGAGGCGCTCTAGAGAGACCCGACCTCTCTCTCTCTCTAGAAAGAGAGGTGTTCTAGAGAGAGGCATTTTTTAGAGAGAGAAAGGGAGAGAGAGAGAGGCGCTCTAGAGAGACCCAACCTCTCTCTCTCTCTAGAAAGAGAGGTGTTCTAGAGAGAGAGGCATTCTACCAGACTTCAGTCGGGTCTCTCTCCCTTTCTCTCTCTACAAAACACCTCTCTCTCTAGAACACCTCTCTTTCTCTATCTAGAACCTCTCTCTCTAGGCCGTCTCTCTCTCTCTCTAGAATGCCCCTCTCTCTCCTTTTCTCTCTCTAGGCCGCCTCTCTCTCTCTCTAGAATGCCCCTCTCTCTGTTATCAAAAAACCCTTGGCAGGTCGACATATTCAGGTGATGACGTGGAATCCAGCGTGGCTGCCAGGTGGGATCCGCCAGGCCAAAATCGGGCCAGAGATCCACCTGGCAGCCACGATGAACCCCAGACTTTGGACCTGGTTTGGGCTGTATCGTGATATTAACCCTTTCTATTATCAAAAAAACTTGAAATCTATTTTTCGCTACAAATTTTAAAGCTTTAAAGTTGCGGCAGTAGTATCATGGGATCTCAGTATCGGCGCTGCCGGGCTTGGCCGGCGGCAGGTCCGGGAGGCCTTGGGCGGCGTCGTGGGTGGCGTGCAGGGCGACGAGAAGGTAGTAGACGAGCATGACGGCGGTGCAGACGCCGAACCTCAGGAAAGCGGCGGCCCCGAGCGAGGCCATCAGGAAGAGGTTGGCGGCGATGGAGAGGGACGGCAGCCACGGCACCAGCGGCACCCCCCAGACCTTGGGTGCCCTCTTCTGCGGCAGCCAGAAGGCCAGCGCCGCCGTCCCCCCCAGCCACGCCGCGCCGCTCACGGCGTACCCGGCCCAGCCCCCCCGGCCCGAGCCCCAGCACGCGGCGACCCCGGCGGCGCCGCCCACGAGAAGCCCCAGCACGGCGGCGAGTTTCAGCCGGCCAGCGGAATGGCCGCTCCCTCGCTCGTGGTAGCGGCGCACGAGCAGGGCCAGGGCCGTGAGCATGAAGACGAAGAGCGTGCTGATCGCGGAGACCGACGCGAGGACGTCGAGGCTGGAGAAGAGCGCGATCACGGCGGCGCCCGAGGTGACGAGGATGGTGGCGTGCACCGGCGTGCCGGTGCGCGGGTGGACGAGCGCCAGGCCGGCGGGGATCATGTGCGCCCGCGAGATCTGCGTGGTGTAGCGGGCCTGGCCCAGCGCCCCCACGAGGAGCCCCGTCGTCATCCCCTTGAGCGCGCCCAGAGCGACGAGCCGGCCCGCCCAGTCCATGCCCGCGGCGGCGAAGGCGGTGGCGAAAGCCGCGTCGGGGTCCAGCCGGTCGTAGCTCTGCATCATGCAGAGCACCAGCGCCATGGCGCAGTAGACGATCGTGATGGCGGACATGGACCCGATCAGGCCCAGCGGTATGTCACGGGCCGGGTTCTCCGTCTCCTCCGCCATGGTCGCCACCATGTCGAAGCCCGTGTAGGACCAGAAGACCACTCCCGCGGCCCGAAGCACGCCCTGCGGCCCGAAGGGCAGGAAGGGCGAGAGATTGGCCGGAGTCGCCTTCAGGGACCCGGCGACGAGGATGAAGACGATAACGGCGCCGCCGGCGAGGGAGGCGATCCAGTTGAGGCGGGAGGCGATTCGCGTGCCGGTGGCGGCGGCGGCGGAGCACAAGACCAGCGCGGCGACGGCGATGGGGTCGAGGAGGTTGTAGCCGTCGGCGAGGACCGGCGCGAGGATGCGGAGAGAGTCGGGGTCTCTGCCGAGGAGGGCGGCCAAGTAGGACGTCCAGGAGCGGGCGACGCCGGCGGCGCCGACGAGGGCCTCGAGGAGGAGGTTGGCGGCCGCGAGGAACGCGGCGAAGTCGCCGAGTTCGACGCGGAGGTAGGAGAAGGAGCCGCCGGCGGAGGGGATCTCGACCGCGAACTCGGCGTAGCAAAAGGCGGAGAGGAGGGCGGCGCCGCCGGCCGCGGCGTAGGAGATGACGACGGCGGGGCCGGCGTCTTGGCGGGCCTCGAGCCCGGTGAGGACGAAGATGCCGGAGCCGACGACGGCGCCGAAGCCGAGCCAGGCGAGGTCCCAGGCCGTGAGGCAGCGCCGCAGCCCGTGCTCGCTGCGCTGCGGCAGCAGGCGGAGTTCCTCCTCGGAAGTGGACCGCCGAAGCAGACGGCAGCGGAGGCGCGAGCCCGTCGCGGCCACGGCGGCGCCGTATGAGCGCCACGACGAGAAAGACGGCCCCGGGAAGAAGTCTTCCTTGTGCCACCGCCAGTACCCCACACGAACACGCTCCTCCGTCTCTTCGCCGGCGCCGCCCCTGCCCATGATCGCACGTTCCATCTCTCCTCCAAATGCGAGTTTCTTCCGCGCTTTCTCTCTCGATGATCGTTGATCACTTGCGGGAGATGATATAGAAGCAGAAGAAACTAACATTCCGAGGTTGGCGGCTCCGTTGCAGAGTAAAATCCCGCATTAGGAGGAGGATACGGAGACGGGGCCAAAATACATTCTATTATAATAATTCCGTATTCCCCGTCCCCTGCTCCCCCGTTTCTGGTGGCCTGAGGTTTGATTGCGTTTTGCTCTCCCGAACTGTCCCGAACTGAGTTTTGATCGCGTCGACGCAGAGAGGTTCTTCACCAGTTTCCCGGAGTCAATCGCGTCCGCGAGAGAAAGCTGTATTCGAATGTTTCTCTTGCGGATAGATGAGTTGACAGGGAGAGGAACGCCTAGAAGCTACCGTTGATAATCAAGTTCGCCGGCCATGAACCCTGGCCGTTGCTTTCTGCTGCGAACCGGCGACAAAGGCCTTCAAATGGGGTACCACAAGGCCGTCTGGGGAATATTTTTTCCCGTCTTATTCCGCCATATTCCTTGATTGGAGTAAATTATCGTCCCCGGCGTTTACTCGTTTGCTTCAAGTTATTATCGTCTTGCTCGACCTTCAGCAATCAGCACTCGACGAGGGCAACGTCGGTTTTCTCCTGGAACTCATACCGTAGCCTTAGATGGGCGTGGATACGTCTGAGGTTGGGAGCATATTTAATTAAAACTCATACTTGCACTAGCGATTTCGACTGTCATCTGGCTGGCTGCGGGAGGTGTGACGGCGGGGATAATCAAGCATCCGCTGATTATCATTCTTAAAACTGCGGCGGCTCCCGTTGAGATGATTAGTAAGACAAAGATGTTTCGTTTTCGATGTTTCGTTTTCGATGATTAGTAAGACAAAGAGCGTCTTCTGACTTGTAATTCAATTGCACGCGACTGATGTAAGAAAAGTTGAAAAACTCCTCGTCAAATAGATATTTATTAATTTTATTACCAGATAACTCAAAAAATAGGTCGATAAAAGATACGGAAAATTTGGATTTGAGAACAAATTCTTGTCAAGATAGGCCGAGCACCTGTGTATCTAGCCAATAAAATTGGCAAGAAGTGGATTTTACTGAAACAATTCTTAGAAATTGCAAGAAATGACATTTTAATATTAAATTAATGTGCGAGTTTATATTAAACCATTCAGTATTTTTATCTTTCTGAAAGTTACTCTGAAGTAACCTTCTCCGGTATTCAGTAAAACTTTTACTGTTTTTTAGAGAAACCTTTCTGGAAAATCAATTCAGTTAGTGACAATAAAGTAGATGACTGACGGTCGTTTAGTCATGTAGGTAACGGTTTAGTGGGAATGATACACATGCAAATTTCAAAAGACTGATCTACTATTATAAGTTATGGACTTGGTTTAATATTCACACAAAGTAAAAGACCAAACTCTTATCTAAAGTTTGGTCCAAGGTATTCCTGAGTGACTTAAAAAGGACGTTGAATTTCCCAGAACCTTGGATACGGTGGGAGTCAGTAACCTATGGCGCCATATATAGTTTACTCTTTTTATTTTTGTTTTTTGTTGGAGGATATCCAATAATGATGAAAACAGAAAAAATGCAAATTTGTGTTCTTGTGTAATGGTCATCGTCATCTATCTGGAGCATGAACTGGGGGAATTCTTGGGGAAAAAGGAAAAAAAAAGGTTAGGCAGAGGAGGAAGAGGCGGCGGTAGCAAGCTTTGCCTTGTGGACCATGGTCTCCTTGTGGATCTGGTGGCAGCTCTTCTCGACGAGGTCGAGTAGCCGCTCCAGGTTGGCCGCCCACGCGTTGAGCACCTCATTGCAGTCCTTGGCCGCCTGGAAGCACACCACCCCCTGCGTCCGGTCCATCTTCGCCACCAGCGCCTTCCCCACCACCATCTCCGCCACGTGCTCCTCCGTCTCCTACATCCCCACTTCCCCAACGTTATACACTATTTAAACATAAGACCCTTCCATTCATATCATTCCTCATAAAGCCAATTCGTCTTACCTGCAGACTCAGGCAGAGGAGATCCGCCAGTCTCTTCAGCGTAATCTTGGAGTAGTACTTGGCCACCACCAAGATATTCTGCGACACCATGTTTGAGTTTTTTACTGAGTAATTAATAATTTTTTAGAAAATATAAAACCACCGAGAGAATGTTTTTTTTTGGAAATTTGGAATTGCGATCACATGCCCATGCTGTGGTCACCAGCGAGGACTTCCCAGGCAGTCACCCATCCTGGTACTGCTCTCGCCCAAGCACCCAAGCACGCTTAACTTCGGAGTTCTAATGGGATCCGGTACACTAGCGTGCTGATAGTAGTGTACCACCGAGAGAATGTTAAAAATAATAAAGACATAAAAACCACTCACATGTTCGATTATCCTCTCCTTGAGATCCGCGGCCGCCTTCTCGCCGAGGGCGCCCCCTAGCAGTCTAGTCTCCTCTTCAAACTCCTCCTTGTACGCCTCCCAAAGCCCCGTCCACTGGATGACCTCCATCGTCACAAGCTGCTTCAACAGCAGCCTGCGAAAATCAATTTGAAGAAAATATTATAGTAAGCATAACGAAAAAACAGATGCGGAGAGGAACATGGTAATTTACTAACTGCATGAAAAGAAAGAAAAATTACAGAGCAGCGAGCCGACGAGTGTACCTGAATTTTGGGATTTCTGAGAGATTTTTATCTTCGAGGGCGGAATTGAGAAGGCTGGTCTGCATTGGACCATTCGGTGACAGAGCCAAATACCAACAAATCTTCCTCAGTACCTGTGATGTTCATATCGAAGAATGCCGTCACTTGCTGATATGCGCGTACACTATTTCAAATAAACGCCCTGAAATAAAGGAAAGCAATGATACCGGAACCCAGAGTTCGGGATTCTCTTTCACGGCAGGAATTTCGTATATGGCCTTATAACATCTGCATATCTCCAAATAATCCTTGTTGTGCAGATGGTACCTACACAACGTAAATTAAATTTGTGACTCACAGTAGCCAACATCGACGATGGTTTAAGGTCGTTGTCACATTTCCAGGCTTGAACACTGAAAATACGGAGCAATGCCCTCCATTTTTAACACATCTTACGTTTGAATGACAATTCGAAACGCTTTTTAAATTATAAGAAAATGTATTTCACAGCACACGATATTAAAGTACAGAGAACAAATAGCAACAGCTCAAAAAGTGAAAAAATAAAAAAAGCAACACTAAAAACTCGACGAGATTCTAGACCAACAGCAAAAGACAATGCTGGACGCAAATGAGTGGGACGGAACCTCACGTTAAGAGGAGGATAACGTTTTAGCAATGGTAACGATTACTTTGGTTGATTTGCAGTCGACTAATTTTAACTTCTAACTCTGAAGATCGATGTAAAAAAAAAATTATCCCGCCTGTATTTGAGCATATAAATGATCATTTAATGTGGACATTATATTCTCCTATGTTACTCTATTTCATTATGTTTATCTTTCCTAACTCAACCCACTAGGGTTTCTACCTATAAACTCTTGTAATCCCGTTCATTGGTATATGAAGTTTTCTTTTCACGTTCTCATGGTATCAGAGCCCTAGTCTCTTCACCTCTCCCAGCGGCATTTTTCCGGCAGACTTCCGTCGTTGTCGTCGTTTCCCAGTTCTACCGGCGTCCTACCGCGACTTCCGGCATCGTCGTCGTGTCTTCCGGCATCCTACCGTGACTTCCGGCAACTTCCCACAACTTCCGGCGAGTTCTAGCATCTTCTGGTGACACCTTCGCGTGCAAACACCTGTTCCGGCGGACTTCGGCGTTTCTTGGTCTGTTCCGGCAGACTTCGGCGTTTCTTGCTTCTTACTCCGTGCTGCTCGACCCTTTCGGCCTCTCTTTTCCGGTCACCTTCTCGGCCTCTTTGCTACTTTGGTCATCGTATACTTTAGTCATCGTATACTATGCCCGTGCTGCACGGTCGTGTAGCTTGCTGACTGGACTCTTGTGCCAACTGGATTCTTGCTGACCGGATTCTTGCTGACTGGATTCTTGTACTAGACGGGAGACGTCCTCACTTGACTGGCTTTCTTCTTGCTGCCATCTACTTAGTTGTGAATTCAACATTTCCGCCATCTATGGAAAATCCTGAGATTGTTGATCATCCCGAAGCACATCCCTCAGAAACCGTGACACCTCCTGCACCGGGGTCGTCTCTTGAGCCGGGAAATTGGTCTACGATGTCTGGACCTTTTTCTCTGCCCAAGATGCCTCCAGATGGGGTATTTACTGGCTTCAATTTGCTTCAATGGCGCCAGTACGTTCAGATTACTCTCAAAGGTCGTCTGATGCGTCATTTGCTCGAAGATGGACCACCCCGGACAGATCCCAAGTACTATGACTGGCTGGATGTTGAAGGGGTTGTTCACCGTTGGCTACTGGACAGTATCTCGCCTACCATTAAAGGTGAATTCTTGTCGCTTGAGTCGGCTCGGGCAGTGTGGGAAGCTGCTCTTGAAAGTCACTACAAGAAGCACAACATCGCCACGTTGTATGAGCTCGTGCATCGGGCTGCCAACCTGCGCCAAGGGGATAGATCTATTATGGAGTATAGCACTGAGCTTATGTCCTTATGGAATGAGATCGATCATTATATGCCACCTGATCCTCATTCCGTGGACCGAAAGTACACTCTTCAGCTTCGGGTCTTCCAGTTCCTTATGGGACTTAACCCTGAGTATGAATCTCTCCGTGCTCAACTTATTCACCGGGAGAAAGAGCTTACTTTCAAAGATGCGCTCCGCAGTGCTCAGGTTGAAGAATCCCGTTTCCGGCAGTCTCAAACCACGGGTTCGGCACTAGCTGTCCAGTCGACCGCCTCTGCTCGACCTCCGACGACACCTACTTCCACCGGCGCTGCACCTCGTGGTATCCCTACTCGGACTGAGGAATCTCCTAAAGGTGACCCTTTGCTCTTCTGCAATTACTGCAAGAAGCGAGGTCATTCGAAGGAGACATGCTTTAAGCTTCAACGAAAGAGACTGCAACAAAGCAATCTTGCTACTGTCGCCTCTTCTGCGAGCCAAGTGCCCCAGCCTGGTCAAGTACCTATGCCGTATGGTCTTCTACCCTCCAACGCCTCGTCTTCGAGCTTCACCCCTGAGGAAATGAAACGTCTCCGGCGATTGCTTGATCCACCCGCCGTGGGCTCGTGTTCCTTAGCCCACGCAGGTACGTCCACCGTTCTTCCTATTCCATTGTCCTCTTCTCGGCATTCTTCTTCATACTCTACTTGGCTTCTTGACTCGGGTGCCAATGCTCACATGACACCCAATCCTCGCCATTTTTTGACCTATGAACCTGTTTCTGGTTTTTCCAAAGTCAAAACTGCATCCGGTGATCTTCTCACTGTCGCCGGAATTGGACGTGTCGCCCTTTCTCCTTCTTTGCATCTTCCTAAAGTCCTTCATGCTCCTCGTCTTGCTCACCATCTTCTCTCTCTATCAAGTCTTGTTCGTGACCTAAACCAGGACATTACCTTCACTCCTAATACATGTTTTTACCGTGATAAGATGTCGGGGAGGACGATTTCCATTGCTGAGGAGCATGAGGGCCTCTACCTTGTTCGACCCCCTTCGTCCTTACGCTCTGTTGCTGTCGCTGCTGTTTCCATTTCGGCGTCCCATGATCGTTTGTGGCTTCTCCATCGACGTCTCGGCCACCCGTCCTTTCACACTCTTTATCATTTATTTCCCAAACTCTTCCACGGTCATTCTATTGATCGCTTTGTTTGTGACGCTTGTCGAATTTCTAAACATCATCGTACGACGTATCCTCTCTCTTCTTCTCATTCTACGTCTCCCTTCTCTCTTATTCATACCGATGTGTGGGGCCTAGCTCCTGTCCACAGCACCTCTGGAGCTCGGTGGTTATGCATTTTTATTGACGATGCTACTCGCTTCATGTGGGCCTATTTATTAAAACAAAAATCTGAAATATCCCTTGTGATCCCTCAATTCTACTCTCTTATCCAAACCCAATTCTCTACCCCCATTCGTCGCTTCCGCTCAGACAATGCCCGAGACTATGTCAATTCTACGTTAACCACGTTCTTTCAACACAAAGGCATTATCCATGAAACCACTTGCCCATACACCCCCCAGAAAAATGGGGTCGCCGAACGCAAATTTCATCACATCTTTGATACCACTCGCAGCCTTCTCTTTCATATGCATGTGCCCAAGTATTTCTGGGGCGAAGCCTGTCTTACCGCAATTCATCTCCTCAATCGTCTCCCGTCCCGGGCGCTAGCTAATTTTACTCCCATTGACCGTCTCCAGCAATCCTTTCCAAATCTTTCCCTTCGCACCAATCTTCTCCCACGTGTTTTTGGGTGTGTTTGCTTTGTCCCTAACCATGCTCTTGGTCGTGAAAAACTCGCCCCTCGTGCTCTCCAATGTGTATTCGTCGGCTATTCTCCCACCCAAAAGGGCTATCGGTGTTACCATCCGCCCTCTCGTCGCTTCATCGTTACCAAAGATGCCACCTTCGACGAATTCACCCCGTATTATTCTTCTTCTTCTCCCGACTCCCCTTCTTCACTTCCACAGTCGGACCCCCTTGACTTTCTTATTTTCCCTCCGCCCCAATCCCCACCTTCCCCGCCCGTTCCGTCTGCAGAGTCCCTACCGCCTCCTCTCGTGGATCCTTCCCCGCTCGTTCCGTCTGACGAGTCCCCACCGGCTCCTCTCGTGGATCCTTCATCCTCTGTTCCTGATCCTTCTTCGGATTCCCCACTTCATCGTTCCGAGCATGTTCCTTCCGCCACATCAACAAATCCAGACGATATCTCCTCCGCCCCATCTCTTCCCTCTACTCGTGCTCCTTTCCCTCTACACCGCTGTCCTCCCGAAAAACGGTATGGTCTGACTCTCGCTCGTCGCAAACCTCGTCATCCTCCCAATCCTACCTTACCCTCCTCCTCCACCTCTCCAGACGATTCCTCCTTAGCCATCGTCTCTCGTCCTCGCCCTTCTCCATTATATCCTTTAACCACTTTCGTCTCATCCCATCACCTATCTCCATCCTTCCATGCTCTTCTCACCTCCCTTGACTCCATCTCCCTTCCGAAGATGGTGGACGCTGCCTTATCGCTTCCTCATTGGCGCCGGGCTATGGAGGAGGAGCTTCACGCACTTGCTCTGAATGATACCTGGGATCTTGTTCCACTCCCACCGGGCAAGCACTTGGTTGGCAGTCGCTGGGTTTATGCTGTGAAACAGCATTCTGATGGCTCTCTTGAACGGCACAAGGCCCGTGTTGTGGCGCAGGGTTTTACTCAGAAATATGGCATCGATTATCAGGACACGTTTGCTCCCGTGGCTAAGATGAATACCGTTCGCATTCTCTTGGCCTTGGCTGCGGATCGTGGTTGGCCCTTGCACCAGTATGATGTCAAGAATGCCTTTCTTCATGGTGCCTTGACTGAGGAAATCTATATGGCTCTACCTCCGGGGTATGCCTCCTTAGTTCCTGCCACCTCGAGCTCGGTTGTCTGCCGATTGAAGAAAGCCTTATATGGCTTGAAGCAATCTCCTCGGGCTTGGTTTGGTCGTTTCACTCTGGCCATGCAGACCCGTGGATATCGTCAGTGTAACGCCGACCACACTCTCTTCTACCGTCATTCCACGTCAGGGGGAGTTGCTATCCTTCTCGTCTACGTGGATGACATTATTATCACGGGTGATGATCAGGACACTATCGCCCAGCTGGCTGCTTATCTCTCCTCCGAGTTTGCTATTCGTCACCTCGGTCCGTTACGGTATTTCCTTGGGATTGAAGTGGCTTACTCGTCCAGTGGGATTTTCATCTGTCAGCGTAAGTATACGATGGATCTTCTTTCTGAACTTGGCAAGGAGGACTCCAAGCCTATCTCGACTCCAATTGATGCAAACCATCGACTTGGTGCTGATGAAAATGAAAATCTTGCTGAGCCTGGACAGTATCGAAGACTAGTGGGAAAATTGCTTTATCTCACTCACACTCGTCCTGATATCGCGTACTCCGTTGGTGTTCTTAGTCAATTTATGCAAAATCCTCGAATGAGCCACCTACATGCTGTCCATCGACTTCTCCGTTATTTGAAGGGGACGATTGGCCGTGGGCTTCTGTTCCGTCGTCACAGTGGTCTTCGACTCGAGGTATATACTGATGCGGATTGTGCAGGTTCAGTGGTTGATCGACGGTCTACCTCTGGGTACTGCACCTTCTTGGGAGGCAACCTTATTACTTGGAGGAGTAAGAAGCAGACGATGGTCTCTCGATCCAGTGCTGAAGCTGAGTTCCATGCATTAGCGCATGGTCTTTGTGAAGCACTTTGGATCGCCCAGCTCCTTAGTGAGCTACGGTGTCCAGTTCCTTCCCCGGTTCAGCTGTTATGTGACAACAAATCAGCTATCAGCATCGCTCATGATCCCGTTCAGCATGATCGTACGAAGCACATCGAGATCGATCGACATTTCATTAAAGAAAAGCTGGAGTCGGGAAAATTCTGCATGCCATATGTACCGTCAGCAGATCAGCTTGCAGACATCTTCACCAAAGGGCTCCATGCTCCTAGGTTTGAAGAAATCTGTGTCAAGCTGGGTGTGGAAAACATCCACGCCCCAGCTTGAGGGGGAGTGTGGACATTATATTCTCCTATGTTACTCTATTTCATTATGTTTATCTTTCCTAACTCAACCCACTAGGGTTTCTACCTATAAACTCTTGTAATCCCGTTCATTGGTATATGAAGTTTTCTTTTCACGTTCTCATTTAATATTCAACTTTTTATAATATTTAACAGTGATAAATGTCATAGAACATCAGAATAGTTTTCACAAATACAGTTCACATGGTGATACGGTATCATTAAGGTCTAATAGGGCTCGACGGTTGACTGAACCAATAGTGGGAAATAACCGTACTGGAATAATACAGGGTCTAAAATAAGCCTAATCTACAGATACGATCCCCTGTAGATCTCACTCTAATCGATAAGTTCTATGGTCAATCTAGCTCACTTCGATTAATCTCAATCACTCCAACCAGGAATTTCCAGAAGGTATAACGGTATCACGAAATGCTAGAAGTAACTTCCAGATGATAGATCGTAGGATAGGTAGATACAAGAGAGGTCGTTGAGAGGGGTGCCGGATCAGCCACACCTTCCTCTAGACAGGAGGATCTCCTGGCCAAGTCGACAGTCGCTTCAGCAACTTTTCAAGAAAATGAATATCCCCCTCTGCTTCTTCACTCTGAAGATGATTATGGGCAAGGATTACGCCGGACCTGGCTCTACAAGAACTGGTTGAAGGAGCATCTGGGACGCAGCATTTCTTCCCATGCCTTTTCAGGTAATTTCGGAGGAGGTTCATAGCTTGTATTCACACAAGGGGGTAGGGAAAATGATCCAGAGAAGTATTTTTTGTAAGAAAGTGATTGAGTGAATTTAAGGCATGTCAGCTAGATTCCAGCATGGTGAAGGCAAAAATTACTGATCCAGTAATTCTTGAGGGTCCGATCGCCTATCTCTCTCTTCTTCTCTCTTCCTTCTCCCATTTATCCCGTTTCTCTCACATCCTATTTCTTGAATTCTGGAGACGATCTCCATGACGATCTAATTACATGGTGCCCCACCAGATGGCAAATATAACTCAGAGAAAAGGATAAAACTATTGAAATGGATATTACAAAGAATGAGAATAAATTAAAATATTAGACAGGAAAATCAAATACAATAAAGTAGTTAAGTGACAAATACGTTACCTAATCATCAGTTCGTAGTAAATGCGTTTCAGTTCTAGGAGAGATGGTACATCAGGTGGGGCCTCCTCCACAATACTCTCCCCTTCCTTTGGCTTTTTTGATTTAGAAACGTCCGCATCAAACACCCTTGTGCTGATTTTCCGTGAAAGAATTTGTGCTCTAACATAGTCCTGACGATCCAAAGATAAACGAACCTGCAAAATTTATTGTTTCTCAGAATACGCACAACCCAATCGTCGGACAGTTGATAAAAGGGAGGTTTCAGAGATTAAATGAACCCTTACTTGCTCAAGGATGAAAGCTATTTTCTCTGTTTTTGCCATGGCTCCAAAAGTTTCTACCTGTGAAGGTCAATGGTCAAAACCAATTCACTACGATCAACAAATCTTGCATTTTAAACGTGACCTATATATTGAAACGGTAGAAATTCGAATGCATGAACAAACCACTGAGAAATATTCCTTACAGCGATTTCCTGCATTAGGTCAGCAGCTTCAGCAATCAGGCCCTGTTCTTCTTTGATTTTAGCGAGTCTCTTAATGAGACGTGCTCTCTCTATCTCGACATAAATCTGCGGGCAATTAAGAATTTTAAAAAAAAATTAGGCATACTCATAGACCAAGATTATGAAAAATAACAGGAGTGAATGTAACGATGCACAATCTGACCTTCCCAGCGGAGACGCTGTTCAGAGTTTTAATCAACTCAATGCGTGTCTCAAGATCCGGTGTCTCATCAATGTACTGCATTGCTTGTTGCACCATCGCTGTAACAGCCTGCATGTAAATAAATATTAAGGGAAAGGTGGGTAGGTTTCTGTAACACCACGATTGTAACAAGAGTCCAATGAATAAACTTCGTCCGGACCACCTTGTAAAGACCCTAAAACCCCCTGAACGCTACCCCATCAAATTACCCAAGTTCATCAAGCTACTTTTTTCAATGTACAATTTGAACCGGTCCTTCGACCTGGCGGCCAAATTGAACACAATTACATAATTCAAATTTCTCTTCAAGCCGCGCCATCAGCTTCTCGTGTAATAGGTAAAGAAAATGTATGTACTCATGTCTGTACTGGAAGTCAAACTGAAGCCCTACAAATGACGATGTCAAGAAAATTATATTTCGCACTCCAAAATACTTTTGTCGCCAAAGTGAAGGTTTGGCAGGTAACCAAGACGACTTTTCTGTAGGAAAAAATTCACAGAAAATAATGAAACCAGGCAAGCAATTTCTGCTGTATGAATTAAAGTATGTTTGTTAGACAGAGACGCCAACATTAGCCCTCTCTGTCTTTATATTTCTCTCTGTAATCTGCTGTTTGGCCATTAATCAACCGGCCCATAGCGGTTTAATATTTTTTTCAAAAAAAATATTGATTTCATTTTATATGAATTTCTCGTTCTCGGCTCCCATATGACTTACTCATAATGGGCCCAACTCTTATTGCCAGTATTTACACCAAACCACATTACGTGATGAGCTGAGGTTTTCCTTTCTAAACACTAGATGGTGTCAAGAGGACTGGAGAGCCACTGCTCATGCAGTGGCTAACAATGTTCAAAGAGGATCTGGTAAAGAGATTCAGCGATGGAGTTGCTTCAGGATCCCGCAATTCAGATTTTCATCGATTCTCTTAAGCAGCGAATTCAAGAAGACCCCAACAAATACCTGTTTAAGTTGCCCTCTTCTCTTAGAGAGCAAAACAATGTGATCATTGAGTGTCTTCCAAGCTCGAGCTTCATAGCATAGCCGAATTATTGAAGTCACCGCATCTCTTGTAGCAACAACGTCCCCAGAAAGCCTGCCTTGCTTCTCCTTGTTCAATAGGGACTCGATAGACGAATCGAGATTTCCTCCCTACACATTAAGAGCCAAATTATCAGATGTATGAGAAGCCATCGTTAAAACTACATCGAATGGAAAAAAGTGAGGCCAATAAGTACACAAGGATGCAGAGTCGGTAAATCTAGACCAGAAAAAAAGACAAAAAGGCTGGATTAAACTGTCATCAGACGATCTCGCGTTTAAACTCCAGTGACAACATTCCCAAGAATCAGTGGCTCACCAGTATTTGATGAAGCCCTAAACCCCGTCATTAAAAATTACGCGTAAATATTCATCAAATGCGAAATAATTCAAATAAAAAAAACACAAATTCTAGCTCATCAATCCATCAGTGACAACAATATCCGGAGATCGATCTTGTCAAGCAAGAGCAAGAACATAACTGCGATTAAAGAGCAAGAACACAAGCTACCGACGTATGGTCCAAGCTACCGACGTATGGTCCACGTACACAAAAAAAATACAGAAGTGGCGCGTTTTCTGGATGCGTAGCGACCAGAATGCGATACGGCGATTAAAGAGCAAATCACGAGGGGGAGCGAGGGGCCGATTGGCTCTGAATCGCAAACAAATTAAGGATAAGGAAGAATAGACGAAGGGAAAGAAAGGATCAGGGAACAGAAAAGGCAGACAACCGGAGCTATTACACATGAACGCGTCCTCGGGAGTTGAAAAACAAAGGCAAAGAAACAAGGAGACGGCGGCAGGATCGAACGCGAAGGATTAAAGGGAAGATAACAGTACCGCCATGTCCGGGAGCGTTGGCAAGGGCTGAGGCAGCAGTAGGGAGGAGGCGGCGGTGAGATGGCGCTTCTCCGCCGGAGAGTCGAGGATCTCCTCTCGCAGAGACTCAGACTGCCTTGGGGAAGAGGGCAAATTCCACAGTCCGAATCAAGTATTGTCCCTTCTTAAATCTTCTCGTCTATTTCTCTTTCATTTGATAAGTAGCATTTACCCCCTGAAAATAAATTATTTGTTAAAATACCCTCGTCGGGAAGAGTATCTGAACAAATTAAAAGGCACTTGGGGGACGGGTTTCGAGACTTGTGCTAGTTGTTAAAACTGGTGTCGGGGTTGGATAGAGATGGCGGATTGTCGCGGGAGGGCTTGCCTGGTTTGCGCGCCGACGACGAGCACAATATGTGTTCCTCCTCCGAGATCGTCGATCTCCGCTCTGCCGCGCGAACTTGATTGTCTTCGGCCGGATTTTCTTTGGCTGGCTCTTCTTTGGCTCGATTTTCAGTCGCCAATCTAGGCGCGATATGTGTTCTTAGACCGACGTCGGCCGCTTGAATCCCTGGGGTGACGCTCGTGGCCTGTGTTTTGATTGCGTTTTGCTCTCCCGAACTGTCGTTGGTTCGAATTTCTCGTTTATCGGGTTTGCCGCTTGTTCTTTGTGAGCTTCATTTTTGTGCTTGATTGACTTGCTTTCGCTCGTATGATCAGTGCGGACAAGAGATATGGATTCCGATGGTACGCCCGAGTCGCAATTCACCTCAGGCTACGCGCATGGGGCCCCATGGCGGTTCAAAGGCAGGTACGAGAGTAGCCGCTTTTCAGAGTAGTTTTTTCTTCGCTCCTTGCAATGCCTTTTGGTTTGCGAATTGATGTCGTTGTTACGGGCTCTTTTCATCTCTTAGGGCTCTGTTCCAGCTTCATCTCGTCAAGGCAGAGACGGCTAGAAAGCTGATTCCGCGAGAATTGAAGTTGGTGGAAGCGTTCGGGTACTGGGTTCTCGATTCAATCGATGCAATCTGAATTTACTCAATGCGTAATAGTTCCCTTCCCCAGGTACACTCTCGGGGGCTTGTTCCTTGCCCGCTACGATGCGAGCCCGGCAGGCGCATTTGACGAGGTTGGACAAGTTAAACCCCCCCCCCGTTTAATCGTTTTTTCCTCTCTTCTTCCCAAAAATCAAATTATCTCTGCCGAATTGGACACGTCCGACGACTTGCTAGCTGATATGTTTGGAAATTCATGGGAGAAGAAAACTTAATGGGTAGTGGTTTATCTATTGCCAGCTAGTGGCCATCTCAGGCATCGTGTGGAATCCGCCAACGTCGTGCGCGTATGTTTCTCTGTCTGGCGCGACTTCTTCCTCTGGAATCGACACCAGTGTCTTCATTTTTCCCTTTTTTGTATTGACGAATAGATGGGCATCCCGGGTCCTGGTCAGCAGCTATGAAGCCCGTGAGCATGGAAGGAAGGTGAGCGCAATAAACAGAGAGTCTGCCATTTTTCGAGTGTGCCCACGTTGGTGTTCTTCTTTTTCTTTCAGGAAGTAGGACTTCCGAGCCACTTGGCCGAATTTCGAAAGGTAAAATCAAAATAAAACCCAGCGTAAGCTTGGAATTATTGGCCGTGGAGATTCCATGGCGCTCCCTCATTTCTTCGGTTACGACAATACAGTCGACCACCGGCGCGGCGACCCTGGTGAACGAGGTCGGCGACGACGGTGCCGCCAATCCTCTCTGTAGCATCAGTTTGCCCGTCGACGGTGCGTCCAAACATCTTCCTCACCTCACAAAAAAAACCGTGATTTGTTGTGCAAGGGGAGTTCCTCAGGCCGGGTAAATGAACATGACTGCGGCAGTGCTCGAGGCAGGAGACGGCAAAGAATGGAGAGGACCCAAGATCAACTTCTCTCTCCCGAGTTACAGGTAAAAAAAAAAGCTTCATATTTCTGTCTATTCAAATCCCGGTCTGAGGCTCTGAGGAAAATGACCATGACAGCGGCAGGACGGCGCATAATCCCCAATTGCTCAAGTACTCGTGCCGTATGAAGTGCAGGTCCTTCATCCTCCTCTTGCTCAGTTGGTTTCTGTCAATTTTTTTGTTGGTTTCTGCCAATTTTTATTTTTTCATTGCGTGCAGAGTGCGGCCAGTGAAGGCCGCTCGAGTGACAGAGGCTCTAGAGGAAAGAGGGGGGGAGAGGAGAGAAGAGTCTGTCGACAGCGTCTCCGAGGTGCTGCAGTCCAAACCTCTGCTTGCCGTCGAGTTCAGCTCGCTGGAGATGGTCGTCGGCGCGCCCTCCGTCGTCCCTCCCCGCCCGCCAGCCTAGTCTCCTCGGAGCTGCCCAGCTGTATGTTCATCTCTTTTTTGGAGAAATTTATTTCCCAGATCCCCACCCATTTTCTTCATGAGATTTTAAGTGTTTATGTTTTTCTCGTTCTCCTTTTAGATTGATAGAAAACCTTTTGGAAGCTTAAACCTCCTCTAAGCATTTTTGAATGATGAGAAAACCTTGAGGATGGGGTTTTCTTTTAAATGTTTAATGAAAATATTATACCTCCTTAAAATAGTGTCAGGCGTGCGAGCAATAAATACCCATATCCAAAATTTGAAGAAAGCCATCGTTGCGGACATTATGTGCATGGCTCCATAGTGCTATAAATGGACTGGAAATGTCACCCTAAAAGGCCTCAAATAGTCGTGGTTTTTACATAATAGATATTTATCCAATGATATTCTACCACCTTGGGAAATGGCTTCATCAGATTGTCTTCACTGAGCTATCTCGTCTTATACTGAAGATGGAGGACCCCACCTTGACCCAAGCTAACACTGTTTGAGGTTCCGTGGTTAAGAAATTATAGGTCGTAACCTAAGTATAAATATTCATCCATAATACATCTTTGGTGTCTCACGCCTAAGAACTTGTTACATAATCTTGACATGAATCCACGTGATTGAAAACTTAGTATCGTACCATCCACAAATTCATACTGATGAATTATTGAACTATTCTTTTATTGCAGAGCACCCATTATTTGCCCTTATTGTATCCATATACATGGTTGTGAGATTGACCATTCTTATCACTTGGGTGGGACTAAATAGTGTCAGCCTTTTAAATATTTTGAACTCTTCTTGGATTCCCCTTGAATAAAATATCCAGAGAACACACTTAAAGGCTAGTGATATATTATTGCATCATAATTCACCAAGTGGGATCATATATATACATGAAATTCATCATAAGCATCGCATATGTATTATAATAATTATACCAGATTAACAAACATTGAACAAGAAATAGAGTGTGTGAATGGCTTGCTATCTATGTACCTTATCGTTATAAGTTAGATTATCTCTGAAAATATATTACTGTTTTACACATTTGATTATTATAAAGTTAGATTATGAGTACATGCAATGAATTAGGGAATTATCAGAATATTCTAATATATTGATCAGCTTTAAAAATGTATCTAAATATTCATATTTGAAGGTTCCTTGAGATTCACATCAAAATAATCACATAGAATGACACTCTATAGTCTCGATCATATGAAAAAATATAGCTTATCCCTTAGCCATTGGTGTGGAGACACCAACTGTTGGGTTCTATAGGCCTTGAGATGGATGAACTGAACAAAAATGATGCGCAGCGGAAATCTTTTGCGAATCGAACGGCATCGACAAAAACCATTAAAACAATGTACCTTTGCACGAATCTCATTCATGATTTCTTCGATCCCGGAGCGAGACGAGTCGAGCTGCTCAAGTGTGCAGCCTCTAGAAGTATCCACGCGGCCCTCGGCACGTCGGATCTCCTCTTTCTCGTAGACGAGCCCCGTTCTTTCTCCGTCGGTGTCGTTACGTCGTCCCGATCACATCAGGGATGGAGAGGGGGTGTGGGGAGAGTGGAGAAGAAGGGGAAAGGCCCCTGAACAATTCTGGCCTAGGTGAATTTCGTTCAAGGCCTTCCCCTATTTATACTAAGTGGGTATTTTTCATAAAAACCCCCAAAACTTAAGAATATCTTCCAACGTCCAAAGACCATTTGCATGTGACCCTCTAGGCCCATGTATCAGTCTAGTTAACGACTCTAGTGGCCCAATAACTTTTATTAGCTTTCCAAATTAATTAACTATATCATCATATAGATTAATTAATGTCGGATCGATTTAACCCAATCGATAGGTCGAGACTTCGACACGTGGGGTGCCAAGCTACACCTTGTGTCCTAGAAGATACAAAGGAGAGTGTATCGACTCACTCATGGAACCTGTTCATCATCGGTTACCGTGTATATATAATCCCTCATCCACTTGACACTCCTTGGACGACTTAGAGTATAGTCAATTGTCAAACCCTAATCGGTCATCCGAGTTAGTACTGATGCATTCGGAAATCATCGGAGAACTGTTCTCCGATATTTTATTGCATTGGCCAAGGACTTCATCGCATCATCTTCCTTGAGCTGTCACCTCTTCTACCAAGGGTGGACAATCCCATTTCGACCACTAAATCATCTTCGTGTACTTCTTGATGCACCCGAACTAAGACCGTTTAGAATCCCATGATTAGAGAGTTGTTGGCCATAGCCAAAGTACAACCGTCCGTCCACAAGACGTCTTTGGTGTCTCAGGTCTAAGGACCACTTACACAACCGTGACGTGAATCAACCTGATTGACAGTTCGGTATAATACCATTCAGGGATTCGTACGGATCAATTCAGTGAACTCTTTCCACTAAAGAGCACCCACTATCTATCCCTAGTGTCGCCACACTAATGGCTACGGGACCGGCCATACTCATCATATGAGTGAGGCTAGATAGTGCTATTCTATCCGGATACTTCGATGTCCTTCTCGCGTATCCTTCAAATAGGAATGTTTAGAACACATGCTTAAAGACTAGTGATCTCCGTATTACGATCTCATCATAATTCACGAAGTCCGATCATGTATTCATGGACTTCATTATACGCATCACACGTGTACTATAATGAATATGTTCTATTAATGAATATGGAACGGGATGTGGAATGTGTGATTGGCTTGCCGATCACATATATTTCCATCACCAACAATATGCTTTGGGTGCTCTATAGGGAAATAATTTACTAAATTTATCTGTATGAAATGTTAGGCCCCTATCTAGGCAGCATTCCTTGCCCAGAGGCCTGCGTGCTTATTGGGAAGGTTTGTCCGCATGTTCGACTCATGAAGTCTTAAGTACTGAGTCAAATGGGTAGCGATGCCCAATACCTGATCTATTAGGCCATTGCCACTGTCGGTGGTGATTCACGGCAGACTGCGCACGTGACCGCCACGCCCAAGGCGGGATGGATCAGGTACAGTCCGCGCGTGTTGGGCGCGCGGGCTGAACGGCGTAGGCGCGCGCGCGTGCAAGCGCAGCACGCCAACGCCAAGCGCCACGCGCGGGCGCCAACACTGCCCGCCAGCGCCGAGTGCTGCGCGTGGGTGCGGGACGCGTAGGCCGGGCGGCATGCCGCGGGCGCAGCGCGCGGAGTTGCGTGGGATACCGCGCAGCGGCCGCGGGGGCGGCGCTCGCATTGCGTGTGCGGGGCGCGCGGTTGGGAGACACCCCACCAGGAGACTAAGGCATGTGGCGTAAAGAGAGCGCCGAGACGGCATAGTGGGCGCGCGGCGCTCTTGCGCGTAATGCTGGGCGCGCGGAGCCCAGCTCGGGGGCGCCGAATGCAGTGGCGTCACGCAGACTGCACGCCAGAGTGTGGACACGGGTGCTAGTGGCGTGTGTGATTGTCAAGGCAGGGGTGGCGTGTGTGATCGCCACACCCGCGGGCGCGCGGCGCCCGGCCCGGCGCACGGATGAGCGGCAGAGCGGGCGCGCACGCGCGGAGCCCCAGCCTTGAGGCGGTGTGGCGACATTACCTCGGCGCAAAGCGCCTCGTCTCGTTCCTTGTAACACCCCTCATCTTCCCCCCATGAAATCTACGATGTATTCTTGATGATGTCAATGCAATGACCCTATTCACTGACGGTGCCTAGCACCACCATCTCCTCTAACCCCTTCTATGCGATCTTAAGCAATTCCAAGAGCTTCTGCTGCAAGAGATCAAGGCTGCTCAGTGTTCTGCCCAAGCACTGAGGCCGGCACACGTCAATCCCGAGTGAAGAGTCCTAGCTCAAGATTTGACCGTGTGACAGTGCTCTAAAGGGAAATAGTTTACTAAATTTATCTGTATGAATATATCAGTGATATCATGCCTCACTATAAATTAAGTTGATTCAAGTCATAGTTTTGAAAAATTGTCTCTAGGCCCACAACACAAAAGTCTTAATGTGGATGGATGTGTTTTGATTATGACCTATGAGTTCCTAGTCATAAGATTTCAAATAGTCATAGCTTGGGTGCAGCAACAAGTCCACCTAGGTGATTTTGAGGTGAACATGGCATTATCTACTATTGGAATATGAAAAGACAGCACAACAAAGACAATGTGATGAAGACTTTGGCCAAGGTAGTTGAATATTAGAGTTGTATTGATAACACACTCATTATTATATTAATAACATTAATTCTAAAATTTTCCAATACAATAACTACATGTAACTTTTATCCAAATTAAATGATTAAATAAAATTTTGAAAGATGTTTTATTTTTATATTTTTGTATTTTATCGAAAAAGTTAACATCATGTTGGTAAGCTTAAAAAATCAGGGTTTTAATTTTTCATTGGTGTTTTTGAGATTATTCAATAAATATACAAACATGTAGTCAATTAGTAGCTTTAGCTGGTAATGAGTACAGATCATCTTAACAGGGAATGGGTATTAAGGATTTAATATCCTTTATGTAGTGATTATTGTGATGAGACGAGATACATACAAAATAAAAAATTGAGTGATAAGAAAATGTGAGGCGAGATAGCGGTATTAAGATGAGGATAGTAGTTAGCAGATAGTGATAATTATGATTTGAGAAGATTGAGTGTGAGAGGATGAAATGACAGTGGCATGAAGAATGATGGGAGTGAGGTAGAGAACAAGTTGTATATGGTAAAGGACGAGTAAGTTAGTGATAAGATGATGATGTGAAGGTGGTAAAACGTGATTTATAGAGTGTACAGAGGTGATATGATGGCGAGACATGGTGGTGAAATTAATCTATGTGACAATGATGATGAAAAAGAATAACGTAAGGCATGGATACTGATCATAGATCCTTACGTTTTGCCAGGATCATGGCAATTTAAGAGTGCAGCTAAGCTCCCCTTCTTCTCTATAGCTTATCTCCACCTAACTAAGACACCAAGAACCTATTTGATGGACCTTAGAAACTCATCATCTTTCAGTCAGCCCACATAAGTAAAAAGTTAGTTCAAATTTAAGGATGATTTTGACAGGGATCAGTACCTCTTTTTATAGATAGGAGGGTATGAATGGAAAGAGGATTAGAATAGAAGCATCCTTGAACATTTCAGCTCAATCTAACTATAGATTGCCAACTATCAAGGTTTCAAGTTGAAACAATCCTAGACGTCCATTTTCTCTCTCTCCACATCCTTGGCTCTGACCTTCCCCATTTTTTTGGTGATCGATACGTCCAATCATAAGCTATTTAATGATTGGCACGATCACCTCATCTTCCATAATCACACAATCTGAGGGCGCCACATATACTTTCGATAAGGAATAAATAAAAATCAATGTCTTTTAATTTTCGTGATGTGGCGGCGCTTCACTGCGCATCACATCATAAGATTCTTTTTTTTATTCTTTTCTAGTGAATGACATGCTGGCGTATGTCATTCTTATTAGAAAATGACCAATTTTCCCCAATTATTGTTTTATGTGCCATGCATTTCCACGTGTCACATATGCCTTTACTTCTCTTTTTAATAAAATGTGGTGGCAAATATGAGGGTGTACTTTTTGCTGGCAGGAATCATTAACATTTAAAAAAAAATTATTGAATTCATAAATGATGAAGAGTTAGGAAGATGCGATAGAGTCACCTTACATCTAATTTTTCATCTCAAAATTATTAATTTGAATGAGAACAAAATATGTCTTTTAATATCATTTTTAAACAAGTTTATTTTAGAAAAAAAATAATGTGTACTCATAAATGAAAATATGAATTACAGCTCAGTTGGGCTAGGAAGATGATAAAACCAATTATTATCTAGTGACATCAACCATATCTCAAATGTGTAGCTAGTACCTTCATTTGTTTTTGTGCTTCCCCTATATTGAGAAGTGAAGCTCCATTTGTGGGCATGTCAATGTTGGTGTTTTTACTTCATTGTGATCATTAAGAAAGGGTTGCATTATATCTAACTGCAATGTCCTTAAAAAACTTAAGTTGGATTATTTAACAAGGATGAGTGAACCTCAATAAAAAAATGGAGGATAAGCAATGTTCTTTATCATTTCAATATGGAACTGAGGAACTCATTGACAGAGAAAGTATGATGCATGCAAACTATTTCACAGGTTCAATAATCCTATATACACCACAGGAAAATGAGCTCAAGGAAGAAAAAAAAAATGTTTCTGTCTTATATTTCATGGTATCATGGAAGACCGCTTAGTTAAATGCTAGAAAATATGGGAAATTATAAATCCACATGAAATATTTTGCAATTCAAAGACTGTTAAGCTTATTGAAGTATCAACTAGATCAAGTCTTATAAATAACCGTGAGATAAGGGAAATCAAAGGGATGACTAATTTAATAATAAAATGAGAAAACCAAGGAGCGTAAGTATGACACCCAAACGGAGAATATCATTGGAGAAGGGACTACTCAGATATAAAAACACATCATTTTCTACTTGATGCATCCATATGTATGAAAACATTTAGAAGAAGAGTCTCAAGTCATAGGAAATGAAATAAGATGGTAAATAATCAGATTAAGAACAGATAACCTCCTAGTGGACACATTTGACAATTCGGTAAACCTTGTTGCAAGGGGTCTGAATCCTAATGACTCACTCCACCAGAAAAGGGTAGGAATCTTAGGATAATAATGAGAGACATAATATACATTTGATTATAGAGTATGGCCCTTGATTTAATCACCAAAATATGTGGTCACAGTTGAGAATACTGGCTTTTTTAAGATGTGGTCTCCAGGAGCATCTTAGTCTTGGGGAAGACATTAGCTTTGAGTTCATCCATTAATCTAAGCTCAAAGGAAATTATCTTCATCGATATAGGTTTTGAAGTTTTATTGTATGGTTGTATAAGGAAATAGAGTACTCCATTAATAAATAAATTAAGGATTTTCTAAAGAAACATGATACTCATTTCGTTTTGTGATGTTTTATTAAAGAAGGGAAATTTTATAAATTTGAAATTATGAATATAAATAAGAAAAAAATCAGGGGTTTGAGAATTATCACTGCCTCCTTTCATACTTTATAATGTAAAATAGAGAAATCTAATTAAAGGTACATTGTGTTTCCTTAATTCATAATTTATTATTTAACATAAAATAAAATTTGGATTTAATATTACAAGATACATTATAAGTTTTTTTCAGAAAAGAGTAATCTTGAGATTATTTAGAGAGGATATTTCATATTGAGACTTAGGAAGTGTAGATATTTACATGACAGGGTAGAATAAATGGGAAAAGAATATAAAATAGGAAATTGTTTGAGTTTTTAAATCATATCTAATGTTGTTTAATTCTTATTGATTAATGGCTTCAAATATTTTATAAATCAGTCTTGATTAAAGTATCAGTATTGAAAGTTACAACAGTCAGGGGAGATTAAACAAGGATCATTTGATGCTAATCAATAAGATGATATAATTGATGGATATTATGACCCCCTCTAGCATATCACACCATCGTGTTTTGTTTGAGTGAATTGAAACACATATTTATTCAAGCGTGATGTTTATAATCAAGTTCGTGAGTGTTTTCAATGACATCGTGAATTATGATGATATCAAGGACATTTATTCATTAGTATGATTGTGTGATGTCTACAATGAATTTCATGTGTATGCCACAGTCATATGAGAGATCCGATGACTGGATACATCACAGACATCAGGTGGATCCATGTTACATTTGCGTACGTGATCCATATGCAAGTTCCGTTCCTTAACACTATAAGTACTCTTCATACCTCATCTTAATGGGCTTTTGTGGGATCCTTTAGCAAGCTGAAGTTGGGCCTACCCTTCTAGCATGTGTGAGACACAGAAATATATTTTCTCATTTCAATTTAAAGTTTACTTTATTTTTTACTTTAACTTTTGAGCATTTAAAGGTGAAATTTACAATAAAAAATTCCCAAAAGAATAAAATTAATACATTAGAACAACATCATAAACATTAATCTTAAAATGAAAATATCATGAACAATTCTCAGTTAAATTGTTAGGTAATTTTTCCTGGTTAACTAAATGACCAAATAAAGCTATTCTAATACATTATAGATACGATTATATTTCTTAGTTTAGCCATAGTTAACTAAAAAGAGTGAATAAATCTATTTTCATACATATAGGGTATAATTTATTGAATAAACAAATAAAAATACTGATTTTATGTGCCTTAGGACAATAACTCTCGTGTAAACACATACAGTTTTGTTAAATTAAGGCACATAACCACATATATTTTATCAAAGTTTAATATAATATAAACTATAAAGACATGATATTGACAAAACAAGGGAAGCTCATAGTGAACAGAGATTTTCTGGAAATTTCAGGAATGTTGTTTTTTATTTAATTTAAAAGTATTTCACCAGAATTATTTATTTAAGTATTAGCATCAGTAACCTGGGAAATAAATGTCAGAGAATGCTGAAAAAAAGAAGTGTACGAGTATTTGCATTAAAGAGAAGGTATATGGTTTAAGCCTTTATTGAAAAAATATTGTCAATATAAAATTATTTTGGGATTTCAGAATGAGATTGTTTGAATTGAGATCCAATTTTTGGATTCAGATGATATATTTTGACATTAATACAAATATGCCTTGATAGTAATTGTGAAAATATAACTGAGTAGTCATTAAGAAAGATAGAGAGTGAAGTTTAGAGTAGGCTGAAATTGAGAAGTGTTTGATTATTGCAGGTTAAAGTGAACTAGTGAGTAGAAGTGTTTGATCATTGGTAATTTTTTGTTTTATTTTGTATCATTTATAAACTTTATAGAGTGGGCTTGTGATTTGGGTCCTAGACATTTGATATGATGATTATAGTGAGTTTGCGGCTATGAGATAGGAGAATTCCCAAATTTGGTTAATAGAATATCTCAGATTTGGGTAAAGATCACACCACTCGCTCTTTCAGATCTCCGTACTTATAGGTTTACACTTACCAAGTATTAATGAAAAATCATTTACCTAGATTTTATAAGTACATTTTCACCTCACTTTTCTATTATTTCCAAAAAATAAGATAAATTTTCATCAATCTGCTGGAAAATATATCAAACCAAGGTGGTAACAATCTGATTACTATTCAACGTTTATTATCCACCTTAATTTCTGGACAATGTATCTTTGATTTACTGAGTTGAGAACTTAATGGGCCTGGATTCTTAGAATGAAATTTAATATTTTAGTCTTTATTAAAAGGCTTCTACCTTTAGTTGAATTTACCGGGAACATCTCAAGTCACATAAAAATCATGTATGTTCATTTTCTATAAACTTCCTTTATGAGCTTAATGATGTACATTTATATGTAATTATTATGATTTTAGATAAATTTATATTGTCAAGGATTTAATGAGAATGTATTTTTCACATGAACTGAAAATATTGATTTATAAATATTCAATGATGTCCAAAATTTGAATTTATTTAACACATCATAGTATTTTCTGCAATTTCATCTAATTTTGTTTTTATTTAAGTGAAAAAATATTTTTTTGTAATACTTACATCCCATGAAAGCCTCCAAGGATGGACTGAAGTGTTCTCAATCGGCAAAGCCTCCTAGAACTGAGGATTTCTCAATCGGCGAAGCCTCCAAGGACTGAGGAGTTCTCAATTGGCAAAACCTCACACCCAAGGACTGATGAGTATTTTTATCATAGGTGTTCTCAATCAACGAAGCCACACACCCAAGACTTGCTAGCTCATTTTACTTTTATTATTTTAATATTTTTATTTTTTGTTATTTTTTATTTTATTCACAAGCTTTTTATGTTTGTAAATCGGCTATGCCTCAAACCTTGTACAGAGGCTTATTTTTGTTCTCATTTGGCTATGCCTAACACCCTAGGACTTGTGGGGGTATATCCATTATTTATTGGCTTTTACGTTCTCACTCATAGATGCCTAAATTTGTTCTATTAAGTGTATTTTTTTGCCTCTAATCTTGTTCAGAGGCTTATTTGTTATCATTCGGCTATGCCTAACACCTTAGGACTTGTGGGGGTATATCCATTATTTATTGGCTTTTACGTTCTCACTCATCGATGCCTAATTTTTTTATATTAAGTGTATCTTTAAATATATTTTATCGTGGTACCATATAATTTCAAGATGCTATGCCTTATCAATGAGTTCTGATCCTTGTCATGTTTGTATTGAGCGTTCAAATTTCACTTTGATATTTTATTGATTATGTTCCATTAATTTATATCTGGAATTGAATAAATCAATATTTTTTTCCACATTTTTTTATCTCGAACGTTCTAATATTTTTTCCTCTATTTCACATATCATTATTTTCATTGAAGTAAAAATTGCTTTGGATGGCGATTCATATTTGACTTTCTTTATGGGACCACATTTACTGTTTTTTTGTTTACAATAGATTATTTCCATTTCTTACATTTTTATTGTTTACAAGATGCAAGGAATACATTTTATGAAATGCTACCCTATTTTTTATTGATTTTATTCCAATAGCTGAATTAAGAAAAATCAAAATTCACTTCATAACGATATTAAACCATTTGGAATTTCAACATTGTATTCTCTCTTGTATGTGAGCAAGTTTATAATTTCATCATTTACATACTGAAAATTGAGATGTATGATGAGAAAAATACATGCGTAAACAATTCTATCATATCCTTTGTAGGATCATATTTTGAATCTCTCATACAATCACCATGCTAAGGATTCTCACATGATCATTAATACTCTACTGGCACTACCACTGTCAACTTTATTATTTGTGCATCATTATTTTGGGTAGACATTTCTTCACTCATGTCCTAAATTCTAGATTCATATTGATTGCTTATAGATTTTCTTCACAATATATTCAACCTTGGAAATCATGGTACAACATAAAAAGTTAAATAATTCAAGAAAAAAAAATTCTTTAAAAAAATATTGAATAAGATAAAATTTTAACATTATAGCATATTAAATGGTTTAGCATTATTTTGAAATAAAATCTTACAAATATCTATCCAAAGAAGGCCAGACCCTACATTTGGGAAACTTAAAATTTGATACAAAAGTCAATCTTTATCATGCAAATTAGTATAAACCACTACAAATATTCATAAGGCTACCTTTTTAATCAAGGAAAAAAATTTAAGAGAGGAATAAAATGAAAATAAAATACTTTGAGCACCAAGATAATAAATTTAGACTTAAGTTTTCTAAGTCAATTTGTCAAGGTCTTGCTTGTAGTATTATAGCTTAGCCCCGTACAGAAATGAAATAAATAAAATAATTAATTAATTTTGTTTACGCTTCTCTCACCCTTGGAATGATTCCAAAATTATATCACACAAGTATAACTTTTAATAAAGAAGCAGTAGAGATAAATTTAAAGTATCTAAATCAATGACTTTCCGTGATTCAGTCTTAATTGAAGACTTTAATATTTTTGCAGCCAAATGTTTTCGATTTATGACTCCTGGGGGAATAATCTGCTAAGCTAGCTCTCACAACCAGCCCCAGATCATTAAACAGTGTAGATCGTTAAACACTTTGCTATAAGACGTTCAACATCTAGAATAGGGGCAGTAACCGGGTTCAACCATAGCCCTAGTTTGTTGCTTTGCATCTTTATTCTCATGTAGCCTCAAAGGCTCCCTCTAGCTTACTCTTTTGAGTTCCCTCAATGCCTGCATGCACTATAGTCCCCTCTCACCATCCACCATATATGTACAACTGTTCACTTTCTTCTTGTATGGGACACCCCTGGCCCTGGGGGAGTCCCTAGTCCCAACAGATGGGCCCACTTGAAAGCCGTTGACAGCTCCCAAAATCCCCCACCCTTTCTTTCTCCCTTGCATTAACTAATCTCAACTACAACAGTCTATTCATTTTTTCATCTCCCCCGTCCTTTTCCGAGTTCAAACCAACGAGAAGCCAAACGAGGGCTGTCGAAGCCGACGGAGCTCGTTCCCTCCTCGCAGGTTTGTTTGTGCCTTCCCAGAGCATGTTCCCTCCTCTTGTCTCCACTATTCTTCTTAAAGGGGAATGAGCGCCCGACTTGGGGGAGGGGGGGGGGTCGCCGGTCGAGAAAGTGGGGGGCTTTTCTCATCTTTCGTCGCTTCTCTGTTCGCAAATTGGGGCGTCGCACGGCTGGGCTTTGCGTTTTAGGGCTACCCTTTTAGAAAATCTCCCTGGAGCCAGGGAAATTTCTCATTTTTAAATCGACGGGATCCCAATGTTTCGCGGATTCCGACTTATACTCTTCTTTGTGCGAGATGGGTCTTTATTCCTGGCCTGTTTTGCTCAATCGCGCGTGCGTATATCTATTCGAGGTGGTGATTTCTTTTGGCTGACCCGTTTTCTGGAGACCCATATCCTGCTACTTCACGCCGTTGCCTCAGAACTATCGTTAGCTCGTCAATTTTGTTGTTACTGACGTCGTTACTTCGGCAAAATGTGTTGGCGTAATCGTGTTTGTCGTGAACATCGATCAAGAATTTCCATTTTTCTGACTTCTCGGATAGACTTTCGATGTTTTAATCATCTCGAGGAGTCGGCACTTACCCGTATCGTGGCCTTTTCAGACAATTCGCAGTTTCTGATCTAAAAAAATCGTGGGCCTGTTTATATCCTCTAAATGCGAAAGCCTTATCGAGATTCAAGAATAGGCCACAGAGTTTCATCCGTATTTTTTACTTTTTCAGGATTTTGACAATGCTCTGAAGGCCCTCTGGAGTCTTCTTTCTTTGTCTTCAAATTTCTTCATTTCCTGCAGCGAGCTTTTTCTCCTTGATAGTATAGCGGTGTTTTACTGTATATCCTTGGGTCGACAATATGAGTAGACAAAACTCTCGAACCAAAAAAAAGCTCAGAGCTGATGAAACGGACAATAAGTTGGAGATTCTGAGGTTAGTTAGTTGGTCAGATTTTATCAAACGAAATATTTCGCTAACTTCTTTGTTGCAGCCTCAACTAAATCTAAGACACAACTTGTTTCAGGAGAATTCACCATACAGGTGTTGTTACACGCGAGGATGTATGCCATCTCTTTTCTATTGATAAACCTCCTTGTCAAGGTTGTCGCATGAATTCCAGAGAGTCCCCAAACTGCTTCTGCGGCTTAATTCCCTCATCAAGTGGATCCAAGAAAAGTGGCTTGTGGCAGAAGACGTCGGACCTCGTATCTTCAATTCTTGGTCCTGACCCTCGTGAAGATCAACGCTGTCCTACAGAACAACCGGCCGGTCTGACTAACGTTGGTGCAACGTGTTATGCGAATAGCATACTTCAGTGTTTGTACATGAATCTGGCTTTTAGAACTGGGATTTTCTCTATTGAACCGGATCTCCTCAAACAACATCGTGTTTTGGATCAACTAGCTCATCTTTTTGCGCAGTTACTTTCCAGTCAAAGAGCAGTCATTGATTCGCTCCCATTTGTTAAGACTCTGGAGTTGGATAAAGGTTCTCAGCAGGACAGTCATGAATTTCTCACTCTATTCCTTTCTCTGCTGGAACGTTCGCTGAGCCATTCTAAAGTCCCTTTGGTTAACACTCTGATTCAAGATATATTCCGTGGGAGTGTATCACATGTGACGCGGTAAGTGATTCTTTGGAGCTACATAACGTTTTGTGCAGTTCACTGCCCTATTGTCCATTTTGACTTTTCTTTTCTATTCATTTATGATTTATTTTCCTTTTTTTCATCCTATGAAGGCAATTGTACCAAAAGAAACCCAAAAATTCGTAATCTTTTTTTCCTTTTTTCATTCTACGAAGGCGATACTACCAGAAGAAACCCAAAAATTCCCCTATTTTTGGCAGCCTTATTATGCAAACCCCGTGATGCTATTGTCTGTTCCCAGGCTGTGGATGAAGTGCGCAAGCTGAGAATGAATATCTATGCCCCTTGTAATTGTGGAGATTACTACGGACACTTCTGACTGTGGAATTTTAAATAAATACCTGGAAAATGTTAATTTAGTTTCGCTCAAGAACATGTTAGGCGTTAGATGAATTTCTTATCAAGAATTATTCAGTAATTAATTGAGTCAATGTACATCCTAATGTTTGTTTTTGGTGGGGGAGAGATTATGTTCCTTTATTTTATGCCGCCTTAGTTTGTCTTGACTATGTCTCCTTGCGATTGTCTTGATTATTCATGATGTTTACTCTTGTTATAAATGTTTCATTTTCAAGATGCTCAGACTGCGGTAAAGATTCTGAGGCTTCTTCAAAGATTGATGACTTCTATGGGCTTGAGCTGTACATCAAAGGATTGGATAGTCTTGATATAAGTCTGGATAATTACCTTAGTGTTGAACAACTCTCTGGGGAGAATCAGTATTTCTGCCAGTCGTGTGAGAAGCGAGTTGATGCCACCCGCAACATCAAACTACGCGCCCTTCCAGCTGTTCTTATCTTTCAGCTTAAACGCTATGACTTTCTCATGGAGGTGAGTGGAAGCGAGCTAATTAATTGGTTTATACTCATCAAAGTCTATGGGTCACTCTTTGTGCCAATTAACATTGTTGCTTATTTCCGTACATTTTGGTTCTTGTTGGTGTGTGTTATTTTTCTTCTCAGATGACAAAAAAGAAGAAAATTACGTCTTCCTTTAGCTTTCCCTGCCAGTTGAATATGGGAGCAAGATTGGACAGTGCTGATGGGCCGGATTTGCTTTATGATCTATCAGCCGTTTTGATTCACAAAGGTTCTGCTGCAACAAGTGGCCATTATGTGGCACGCATCAGGGATGAAAAGAGTGGAGTATGGTGGGAATTTGATGATGAAACTGTTAGCCAGTTGGGTCATCGACCATTTGGGGATACTCAGCCAAACTCACCTGCTGCCTCCCAGTCTACATCTTTGTCTGATGAAGTGCCTTCTACATCAAATGGCGCAAAAAATCAGCCTTCTGGGTATGGTGGCTCAGAACTTTTCTCTACGACTGATGCCTATATGCTGATCTATAGCCGCTTTAGGGATCAGAAAATGTCGATATTTGACGAGGCATCTTCTCTTCCAGCTCATCTTTCTGAGGAGATTGCAGAACTTAATGCTCCTTTTGTTAGTAGTTGTCTGGAATATCAGTCAAAGAAAGATATGCTGACTACTCACATTGCAGAAAGGCGAAAAGAGGTGAAGGAAATTCTTTCAGAAGCCTGTGTGTGCTCTGTCGAAGATCCATTTTTCTGGGTTTCTGTTGACTGGCTACGCCAGTGGGTTGATAATGTTGACCTCCCCTGGGCTGGGAAAAGCAATCTTCAGTGAGCATCCATCTTTCTCCTCTTTCTCCTGCTGCGATTTATGGGCCTTTCCCTATCTTCTTGTCATTACTATATTTGGAGGAGTTGAGGAGTTCCGGGTTTCCTCGGAGAGTTCTGCGTATTGAAAACTGTGGCCTTCCTCTATATTCTCAATTTGCTGCAATTTATGTTTTCTAATCCCACCAATCTCATTCTTGTCAGGCGTCTTGACAATAGCGCAATTCAATGTCCACATGGAAAAGTTTCTGATGACAAAGTTGGATCCATGAAGCGGGTATCGGCCCTTTCATGGTCAAGAATAATCAGCAAGGTGAATTGCATGTCTTGTTTTGATTGTGTTCTGTGAGTTGAATGTTGATACCTCTTTATTATGATAAAATCCCACGTCTGCTTTTATATTTCTTTAAATCTTCATCTGTTATGTATTTGTAAAGCACCCTTTGTTAAGCGGGCCAGGCCCATTGACAAATGTAACCTGTATTTTTATTGGCCACAATGAGTTAGTGAAATATCTTCTGTTTTCTCTTGCGAACCCTTGCTATCAAGTGCTATCACAAATCTGATACGATCCCTTATCCCCTTATTTTGCCCTTAGGGTTAGTCGTGTCCTTTCCCTTATGCATGTTTCCCTTTAAATTGGGTGCTCTCCATTTAGGAGGGCAGGCAGAGAAGTGTTTGGTATTGGAAGTATCCGTCCTTTCTCCCTGCTGCATCTGAGCTTCATCCCTTCGCCTGTGATCCCCGTCCCTTGTGATTGTTCTCTTCTTCACTGCATCTTCAGGCGGCTCATCCTCGGCCAATCCTTATCCCTCTTTTTGGCCTCTCCCCGACCATTCCCCCTCTCCCCTCTATCCCGGAAACTCTCTTCATTGTCAAATTATATCGGAGACGTCGAGTGGAATCGCTGAATTCAATTCACTCTTATACGTGCTTTGTTTCTTCTCCTACAGAGAAAACTATCAGTGTTCTGCATTGTTCAAAGAATAAACTAATGATATCAATCCATCTGTATAGGAGCAAAACTTGTCATTTTACTCACGATGAGCAAATAATTCCTTTTTCTTGCCCAATAAACAAACTGTGCCAGAAATAGGTCTGGAATAGAAATTAATTTTCTGATTACATTTTTTTATTTCCAGTATGGAGGGGGATCGACCTTGAATGGTGATGACTTCTGCATTGAGTGTCTTAAGAAAGAAGCTCTGAGTTTTGTTTGTGCTCATGATTACCGGGATAGGAGGGATGCCATGAAGCAGTTTGCCACGGCAGCTCTTGCAGGAAACTGTGCCGATGGAAAGTCATATTATGTATCGAGAACATGGTATCAGTTTGCCTCTGTTCCTAATTTTTACCTCTAATTATTTGTGAATGTTATGTTAGGTTGGTACTCTTTCCTCCGGATCATGTCAAGGCTTGGATCAGCTTTTTTATGATACTTCATGAAATGTGTTGGATGGTTATCACTTTGTCGGGTGACTGCCTTAAATCATCTTTAAAAAAAATGAAATGTGTTCATTATTCTGGTGTGACATTATCTTCTGATTCAACTTTGCATATGAATGCATAATTTCAGTGAGCAATAGTTGCATATGATATCCTCTCTAAAGATGTTTATAATGGGTTGATCTAACTTCTCGTGGATGACTCATTATGCTTCACTAGGGGCAGATTTTTTTAAATAATATCTGTCCCAGGCTTAGGACTTATTTGTAGAGTCCATTTTATTGTGTGATATTTTAGAATATTATGATAGATAGGGGGAGCCATTGGCTTTAGGTATCACTGCTTGGAGGATCCCTTCAACTAGTTTAGATCTCGATCTCAATGAGCCAGCGGGAGAAGAGGATATTTAAGGAGTAATTAGATTCTTAAATTCTGTGGATTTGACATTTTTGTAAGCATACTGTTTGATTCAAGCACTTACCAACTGTGCTAAAAGCTTTAGCAATTAGCAAGGGCATTATGTTTTATCTTTAAGCGGCATGTTGTACTTCCACATATACCCTTGAGGAGTTGGTGTTTCTTATTTGTGCTTCCTTGCTACTTGTTAAATTGAGTATACATTTGAGGTTTTCTTCCTAGTTTCGGATGTTTTCCATGGATGCATTTCATGATTTCTTTTTGCTTAAAATTTGGTTTTTGATAGGACTCTGTTGTATCTATGGCATATTAGTCATTCAGGCCAGTAATGGTACTTCTGTCCTTTGACCTGCCAGGGATAATTCCCTTTTTTTATAAAGATTTAGCTCTTCTTATAAGGGAGCAGTGAAGATCAGATTGAAGTCGCTGTTTCCCTATACTCTGTTTTCCTAATAAAGTTCCCTGGTGGAGTTCGTTTCTCTCCAGGTGGCGTCCTTCCCACCGTCCTCGTTTCCCTCTCATTCGCCCATCTCTGCAACAATCTTTCCACTGGCTCGTGCTTTTCCTCTCTCTCTCTCTCTTGCTAACTTCCAGGCTGTATCAGTTTCCTATTATCCTTTTGTATTTTCCTCCGCTCTTATCTGATATTATCCTAGAATGGCCGGCTCCTTCCATTTGTTCCTACATCATACCCATGATTCTGTCGCGAGAATCAAAATGCCGGATTAGAGGCTTTGATATTTTGGTAGAATTTTGGAGGACAGTGCCATTGCTAGGTGTATGTGATACGACCCCGACGTATCCAAGTCTCTTTCATCAATTAGCCCAATAGGGGCATTTAGGTCATTTGGACCTTTTGTAATCTCTTTAAATAGAACAGCCCTCCCTTGAGGAGGGCAGCCAAGAAGTGTCATCAAGAATGAGTCTTACTCCCTCCGGCGACGTCCATTCTGCTGGACCCCTCACGTAGGCGACATCCACTCCGCCTGCCCCTATTTGCCGTAGTCCATCCCGGCACGCCGACGACCATCCCGGCGCCTTCTTCCTCTCTTCCCATCTTCTCCCGATACGAACCAACCAGGTTCGTATCAGTATGGGACCCGTGTAGAACAAGTTCAACAACTTTACTGGAAACAATTCGGAACATATTCTACCTTTTCTTCTATAACCCTGGTCGCCCTTTATATATTTTCATGGTTTATTTTGTGGTCCCCTTGTTACCATCTGCGTAAAGGAAGAAGTTAAAGTGGTTTGATTATTTTTTACACGGCAGTTGTTACCAATCCATCATTCAAAGTCCCTGATGTGCCAGACGAGGGATAATTTTTTCTGTCGTTCGTGTTGCATGATTTGATATTCACATTTTTTAATGCATGTAGTGAGAAAAATATCGGACTGAATTCACCTTTACTCCACGTGGCAGTAAAACTTTAATTAATTTTTTTTGGTTCTTAGAATAATGCCATGGGTCGCTGTTCATCTCCGTCATGGTGTAGATGCATAAATGTGTGATATCAATTTGTCTGTTTTTTGCTCCAGGTTGGTTCACTGGTTGCGTAGGAAAAATATTGAGAGTCCTTGTGAAGCTGATGCCGGGCCTACTGCAGCTCTCAGATGCCCCCACGGTAATCTGCTGCCGGAGAAAGCCCCTGGCGCAAAACGAGTTCACATTCCGGAAAGCCTCTGGTTATTTATCGTTGAAAGCGCGAGTGCCGTAAAAACGGATGATTCATTGGGTTGTCATGCATTCCCCAGTGATTCTCAGGCTTGCGAAGATTGTTTTAAGCAATTTTCAGAAGTTGCATCCCTTGCCTGTAACCTTAGGTAAATATTTGAGGTTACTTTGTATATAATATTTTTTCATGACTTTATGGCCAGGTTTGTTTTATATTCCAGGGAGTCAAAGCTTATCCAGCAGCAAAACCACGAAAAGTTGTTTTCTGGGAAGAGCATAAGCTTTTGCCCTGGTGAAAAGTATTTCTTGCTGCCTTCATCGTGGCTCATGAGTTGGCGGACTTATGTCACAACGACTGGTAAAAATGGCTCTTCAGTTGAACCGGAATGTTTGGATGCCATCATCGATTCTCTAAAATGCACAAAGGTGATTCTTAGTGTTTTTCAAGTGTCAACTCTAATTTTTTTGTGGACTTTGACATTCTCGATATATCTTTGGGAAATCCGGTGGAATTGAAAATTAGACATTTTTATAATACCGCTGATGATTCACCTCTTTTTTCCTGATGGTCTATGGCATTCCATCTATTCTGGGTATCACTCACTGTCTTTCTAGGCTGCTTTGGGCTGAATATTTATATTTCTCGCGTTTACTTTTGTCTGCTGGAATATTATTCTTTCAGTCATTTCTTTTTTTCTTTTTTTCTTTTATTCATTTCCATTTCTGGATACTTTCTTGTATTGGCCCTTCTATTATTAGTCCACGTGGATGTACAACTTGGCCTGTATATAAGCCAAGGAACCCTGTCAGAAACAGTTAGTTATGTTCGCTTTCATTTTCTTGAATCTCGTGTTCCTCTCCTCTCTCCCCTAGAGTGTTATAGAGAATTGTAAACCCTAGAGGGTCTGGGGGAGAAGAGAGGTTGAAGGAGAATAGAATGTAATGACATAATGAATGAGAGTTACAAGAGGGGTATATATACCCTTAAGAGATAGAATAGAGAATAGGGAATAGGGCTAATGGGCTTATAGAACAGGGCCCATTAGCCCATAGAGGACATGTCTCACTAACAAGAATTGTGAGAGAAGAGAGAAGAGTGAATTCAAGGTACATTGTTCCACAAGAAGCATATAGCGACATATTAGTATCTCGAGTCCTCTCTAGGAGGTTAATGTTGACAACAAATTTTGCTCAAAAAAAAATTTAATGTTGACAATAAACAGTGGTTAAAATCAAATTATGAGCTTCTTTTTTCTCAATTGTGTTCGGTTAACATGTAAAACTTATGTGCTGGTAATGTCTCTCCTTTACTTCATTTCTCTCCAGCATGGTCGATTAATAGAAAAGCCTCCCGCACTTCTTCGCAGGCGTGGTCTGATTACTCAACGGTCCAATGTAAGTTGGTGCTTCATCTTCTGTCACCGTTTTCTTTTGGAGAGTACACAAATAAAGACCAGAAACAGTAGATGGGACAAGCTTTTTTCAAATAATCTTTTTTGTGGTCATTCTATTTGTTTAGGTTTCCTGAATTTTGATGTTTTCCTTAATATATCTCCTTTTCAGGCCGATGTCTTAACGCTGATTCCGGAGAGTGACTGGAAACTTTTCTGTACAGAATGGCAAGGGACGGAGGAGAAGGGCATTTCTGCAGAAATCATTCTGCTCCCAAACAAAGTACCTGGACCTTGCCAAGAGATCATAAAGTCGGATGTCGATTTAAATTTATCAAACGACCAAGCATCAAGTGAACCAGAAATTATGGACCCTCTTCTTGACACTAAGCCAGAGGTAAGACACACGAGATTTAGAAGCACGATCCTCCTAAAATTTTGAACCGTATGTGCTCTTCATTATGTATAACCGTCTTTAGTTGCTACAATGAATGCACATTTTTATTATCGTCATCGTTAGCACATTGTTCCACACATATATGATATATATTTTACAGACTTGTGAGGACTGCATTGGAGAACGAGATAGCTGCGAGTTGATGCGCAAGCTCAACTACTCTGATGCGGAAATAACTGTGCACCTTGTTCGGGCTAAAGAAGTTCCAAAGTCTCTTTTAGAAGCTCCAACAAAGGTGTTTGACCCAGATCGGAGAACATCCAAGCGTTCGCGGAGAGCTTCATCATCCGGTAAACAATGCAACTTGAGGGTATCGGCCACAACATCTGTGTACCAGTTAAAGCTGATGATCTGGGAATACTTTGGGGTAAGAATACTCGGCCCATCTAGTTTGTATTTTGATGATGATCCTTTCAGAAATGTTTTCATCAAAATCGCCGGATGATATATTTGTTCCCATTCCAAGATTTTTGGCATTTTCTTCTGTCTAACTAATATACAAGTCCCATTTCAGCGTATTTCTGATTGACAGGGAACGGTTGTGAGTTCCTCATTTAATAATTCATGTGTCTTTGACCAACAGGTGGTGAAAGAAAACCAGAAGCTTCATAAAGGAACAATGGAAATTCTGGAGGACTCGGCTACATTAGCAGACAAAAATATTTTCCCAGGAGATGTTTTATGGGTAACCGATTCCGAGATTCATGAGAACCGCGACATAGTTGGTGGGAACCGATCCTTAATACAGTGTCTGTTGACGTATGCCTATGTTAGTGTGTATTTATAATTCCTTCTCCTTGTTGCTTCATGCAGATGAGCTTTCGGAGCAGAAGTTCGACTCCAATGCAGGGGAAGAAGGATTTCGCGGAACACTTTTGATGTCTGATGCTTCGTTTGTGTAGAAGGTATATATTGCAGATGAGTCTTCTCAAGACCTACTCTTGCCTGTCCTGGAGAGGGACTTTTTGTTCTTGCAAATGATTCTTTCTACTGGAGAAGCCCATTTTCTCCACGAGATTGTGGAGCCAAAAAATGGACGTGTTGTTGACTTCAATCACGTAGAGGTTCATATCACCATTGTTGAATCAATGGCGGACAGATCAACTGATTGTGTAATTGATGGATGGATTGCTCGCCCCTCTCGTCGAGAACATGGACTTCAACAGGTCGGGTTCCAGATGGTAAGCGGGGCAGAAATTATCTCAGATGTTGCCTTGTTTCTCCCTCAAGGGCATCCGCTCGTTTTGCCCGTCATGGGTCTTTTGTAACATGAAAAACCCTTCTTTCTAAGCTCTCTGTTTAACAGAAATCTCGATTCTTTTCGAGGTCATTTTGTTTCATAACAATTGTCTTCTTTGTGATGTTGTGTTTATGTAAGCAAGGAAAAGAAGAAACGAAGGCACAGAACATTGTGTATAATGAATTATATAGTCAGTGAATTGCTGAGCGACTACCATCCGGGGCAAATCATTCTTTGACTGAATGATTTGTTCGTGGGCATATCTCGGTTCAAGCCACAGCAGGCTCCGGCTTGGAGCTCGTCCTGCACGCCCGACCTTGTAATAACTGGGAGTCCTGCACAAGTTCAGTAAACAAGCATAAATACGCAGTCATTGAAGCAATGACATGCATGTAAGCATCTCTTCTATGTCAATTGTCAAACGCATATTAAAATTTCATGGGACAGAGAGAGACCTGCACAATGGCCTGAGCGCAGAGCTTCCCGGAGAGGACGGCGCCTTCCATGGAAGCCAAGTACTTCTGCTTGGTGTAATCTCCAGCCAGGTAGAAGCCCTCAATGGGAGACCTCTGCAGTGGCCGACAGGGCTCGCACCCTGGCACCGTCTTGTACACCGATCTGGCAGTGTCATCAATGTTTTGTCAAAGAAGGCCAAACAGAGATATCATCTCTTCTATCCTTTGAAGAGGAGATATCGATGGCTTACCTTGGTGTCTTGACGACGTGGTACTTAAGGATCTTGGCCTTGCTCTGATCAGTGGCAATCTCGTCGGGGAAGAGCCTCGACAGTTCTTCCATGGTGGCCTCGATGATCTCCGTGTCGCTTCGCCCAATCCACTCATCAGCCGGTGCAAAAACCAATTCCAGCATTGATCGGTTTGGATCGTAGTACTCCTGAATTACACGCAGACCCACTCTTTCATGAGAGAAATGTTTTGACAGATGCTTGATGAGAGAGAGACCAAGAGATGATTTGAGAAATCAGGAGGGTCTGGAGAGAGGACTCGCAGAGATAGAGAGACAGTAAAAGTTCATAGAGAAAGGTAGATAGAGACATTATCACATAAAATTCTTACTTTGCAGGTAACTGACATGTCAGCATACACGCTCAAGAGTGGACTCCTGTAAAAAGGACGAATTAAATACGTTTAAACGGGCAATATGAATTTGTCTAGTTGATTTAACAAGAGAAATTTCAGACAGCGTTGACCAATCGAAGCTAAATATTTTACTCTGAAAATCTAATCAAATGGCAATGGATGAGAGATTCGTACTCATCTGATGGGGGCGAAAGAGTTAAAAGTCAATGTGAGGGAAAAAGTCCGACCGCATTCAAGAGAAACAGTTGGCTCAACAACGGTGTAAAGAAAAAGACTAGAAAAAAAAAAATTCTACAAACCTGCTGAAGAGTAGATGATCGTAAGTGTTCTTCAATTTTCTGTCAAACCTGAGAATTTAACAAGAAACGGCCAACATTTACGTCAGGAATATCATCAAAGTATAAAAAGGAAAAAATCATTCTTTAACGTAGTCAAATAACAAGAAGATTTAGAACGTACCAGATATGCACATTAATCACAGGGACTCCCACTAATTTCTCAAGCCGGCTGAAGTACGGAATCTCTTTCCAACTTGTAGGCAGCTGAAGCTTCAGGATATCAACTGACAGCAAAAAATGAAAAGCTCATGAGATGGAAATTCTCATGGATTCAATCAGCAACTTGCACAAGTTTTTCTTTTCGAAGAAAGCTACTCATACGAGTTGACTCACTGAGCAAGTTAAGTTTTTTTATTTTGAGGAAAGATGGGGGGATATCACACAGAATGGGTGACCCACCCGAAATTTGGAAAGTGACGATTAATTGAAATAGGACTCAGAGAACATCAAAGACTCACCAGGCGCTGCAAACACGTAGGCATCACCTCTGATCACACTTCCATTTCCGAGAAGAAAGTGATTCACCGTGTTGTCAGGATTCAGTTCGATCTTCTGTATCCTCGAGTTTAGCCGCACTTCCCCCCCCAATGACTGAATATGCTCGACTATCGGCATGCACAGCCTTTCTGGGGGGTTGCCGTCCAAGAATCCCATCTTAGACCCGTGTTTCTCCTGCTCACATCAGTAATTTCTTTTTGAAAAATTGCCGCCCCACGGCTAATAAAATTGATATAAACATCTAGAAGAAAGCCAACCTGGAGAAAACGGTTCAGCGCAATGAGGATGCATTGCATGGACAGCTGATCAGGATCGATGAAATTGAGTGCTTTAGACATGGCTATGAAGACCTCATCATTGACTCTATCCGGCACACCCTGAGACAGATTAAAGCTTCATGTAATTAACATGAATGAAATATCCAAAAAGTAAACAGCTCTTTCAAAGACGATAAAAAAGAAATATAAAATTGCTCAATCTACAAATAGAAAGAGGAAGAATAAGGAAGAAGAAGAAGAAAAGGGAGATAAAAACCCCCGTTGTAGAACCAGTTATGTAAGTAAGAAAGGCGCACTTGTTTTTTCATCCATTCTTTAACAGTTAAGCCATCCTGAGCCTCAACATAGGGCTGCCCCCCCAGCATGGCCGGCAAAAGTCCAATGGCAAACCGGACCTTCTCCTCCCAAGTCAGCATCTCATTGTTCCTCAGAATGGCCCAGATTCCTGTAATTCATTCCGATGATTTTTTAGATAGTCTAATGAACAGGATATGAGGAAAAAAAATTAACAGGCATCAGAGCTTGGCAATAAGTTCCAAAAAAAATTAACCTACCATTCAACGGTGCAGGAAGGACATCTGGAAAATCAAAGCGGCTGAATTCCCCTGGCTTGTCTGGCATAGCAAAGATCATGGAATGCTCCTTCCACTGCAGGCGATCGTTGATTCCGAGCTCCCCAAATAAGTTGTGCATGTTCGGATAGGCTCCAACTACATCCACAGATGCATCAATAAAATTCAAAGCTCACTGGATCAGCCGACATCTCTTTGTTCCAAGAGTGGTGAGACATAAAAACTAAGGAAAAAGAAAGCCTTTAATGATACATATGAGAAAAATAAGCGCCTGCAGTGGAAACTTACAAAAAATATGTAGACCAGTTTCATACCAGTCTCCATCGCTGTCTTTCCACGCAGCAATCTGCAACGAGGCCGATTGAGTTCCCATTAGTAAAAAAAAAAAAAAAAAGATCAAATGCAAACGAGAGGATAAGCAAATAAAATTATGGAGAAGAGAAGAATTAATCGGCAAGATACACACTTTCCCACCCAGAACGTCCCTTGCTTCTAGCAGGATTGGCTTGTGTCCGGCATCAGCAAGATACTTCGCGGTGGAGAGGCCGGCCAGACCTGCCGGAAAGCTCGAGTTCGTTCAAAACTGTACCCATAAACGGCAATCGGAAGACGCCCCTTCTTCTGTACCTGCTCCGGCGATCACGACTTCCAGCGGTCTAGAGGGGCGCGGCGAACCGCGGAAAGAGGAGGACAGGGCGGCGGCTTCCACGAAATTCACCGTTTCTTCCAACGGGGGGCGGGGGAAGTCGGCGCAGACGACCTGCAGCGCGAGAAGAAACCGATTAGAAGACGAAGCAATTTCATCTCGGCGCAATCGCCGATAGGAGGAACCTGAAGCGGGCCGGCGGGTCTTTGAGAGGGAGTCGACGCGGCCGCGTTCCCGAGGCTCAGGCGACAGCCCAGGCCGTCGCTGCCCCGAAAGGAGAAGGCTGAGGAGCGCCCGGGTTCTGAAAAGGGCAGGGCTTTCCTGGGTACCGCTGAATTCCGAGTCTTTTGCATCGCAGCGCCTGCGTTCACCGCGGAGACGGAGCCCGCGTAACCCATGCTTGCCCCGCGGGCGAGAAGAAAATCGGAAGAATCGGAATTTCTACAAGACGAATGGTAGAAATTCCGATCGATCGCCTCCCCAAAGCGGCAGAGACTGCGCCCCGCGCTGGCGACTGTGCGAAGGGAAGGGGGGAAGGGGATAAACGACTGGTTCCGGAAGTGGGATCGCGGCGGAAAACTCTTTGGATCAACAGAGCTGGGATGGCCGTCGGATGAGCCCCGTGGCTAGTTTATCGCCGTCCGCTGCCGAGAGCGCGCCAGGACCCACGCTCGCGCGTCGCTACTCGCCGTGGCGCTGCCGGCAGGAGAGCTCTCGGCCCCACCCCGGGCTGCGCTTTTCCGCCATGATCGTTGATAATAAACGAGCTGCCAGAATATAATTATACAAACGATAGTTTGTTGATAGTCGTTTCGGAAGATTAAGCCATTAAGGGGTCGAGACACTGAGTGCAAGGGTTTTAATCTATCTGAATTTTGAATTCTGTGTTCAGTAGAAGTTGGACGAATTTGGTAGAAGTAAGAACCAGATTGATGAGGAGAAAAAAGAGAAAATCAGAATGATCAAGAACGTCTTGATGCTTTGGGGAAAAGTAACCGATCTAAAACTAGTACTCTTATGGAAATATTCTATCTAATTTTTTTTGTGATCAAATCTGATTAGTGACAAAAGTTTGAACAGGATAGTCATTACTGTACAAATCAGAAACGCTGACAATATCAGATATGATGGAGAACAGATAACAATAACAGATCTCATGAAGAGGATAAAGATATCAGATATGGATATGGTTAAGCAAACGATGATTACAATTACGATACCATGAAGAAAAAGTTAAAATTGGAATCTTTTATTTTAAAAAACTGATTTCAAATTTGAATATTTTGTTTTTAGGGTTTTTTGTAGATGATTTTATGTGACAGTTATATGCTAGTAGACTGAAAAGTTTAATAAAAAATAACCACAGTAGACCCACATAAATGATGTTTTAGAATAGCTGAAATTGTAATCACATCTATAAGACCGTTAACATTTATTATGTATTCTTGTAGTATTGATGGCGCGGTGCAGCCCGAGCTCTCAGAAACGTCTTCGGAGACGTCACCATCGTCATCGACATCGCCGCCGGTTCGTGTTCAGCCCGCCCAGCACGCCAAGACAACAGTACGTACGCCCGGATTCAAGTATTCCGGGTAACGGGTACGCTAAACCCTTCTTATTTGGTTTCTTTTGTAGCTTTAAGGGTCCATCCACGTTCCCCTATAAAACGAAAGATGGATGCCCTAAAAGAACTCACCCTTTGTTTTGTTGAAGAAGAATTATCACGAAAGAAAAGAGGGTCATGATCCACTTGGAAGGAGGAAGAAGGAGAGGGAGAAGAAGGAAGGGGGAAAGGGAGGAGCCGCCGTCAGCCTCCACCGCCGCCGCCGAGCCACCCGCGCGCCCGCGCCTCCTGCGCGCGTGCGCGCCGCCGCGAGCCACCCGCGGCCGCCGACTGACCCCCGCGCTCTGCCACCTTCTCCCGTGTGCGGCACCCGCCCCGGCTTCTGCGGCCGCCGCTTAAACGCACCGCGACGCCGCCGCTTGCGGCGCGAGCCCGGGTGCAACCGAACGCCGTCGTTGCTCCCCGTGCGCGGCTTCGGCAGCCGTCTGCCACGGTCGCCCTTTGGCGGTGCCGTGACTCCAACGCCCGCGGGGGGGACTTGCAGCGCCAGTCAGCCGCCGCTGTCCGTCCTCCCGTGCGCAATGCCGGAGCCGCCCGTTGCCGCCTCTCCAGTGCCGTGTAGCGATCCCTGTAGCACGCGCATCTGCGGTGCAACCCGCCGCAGCCATCCGCCTGCTGTGCACCGATGCCGCGACCTGTGCGCGAGCCGACGGTGCTGTCGCCGCCGACGCTCGCGCCCGGTGCCGACGCCGCCGCCCGCGCACGATTCCGCGGCACAATCTGCCACCGCCGTGCGCCAACCCGCTCGCCGGCGCCGACCACCCGCACGCAGCCAATACCGCCACGTCGCACCCGCCAGTCTTCCTGGCTATCTACGCCCCCGCGCCTCAGCTCCATCGTCTCCGACGCCGCCGCACCAGGTCGACGCACGAAACCGAGACGTCCATCCTGGGACACTGACAAGGTACGCCACCCGTCACCGTCTCTTATCTTTTTCAGTGAACTTTCGGTTTGCCTCCACCGTGCTCGGGGTAGACGTAGGTGAGCGAGGTTGGTCGAGTGAATTACATCGAAAATAAGAGCGTCTTACCTGTTTGGTACGAGTCGGGTTCGCCCGTCCCGTGATAGCAACGGCTTTTGCATAGTCCCGTGAATTACATCGCCCGTCCCGTCCCGTCCCGTGACACCCGTCACCATAGTTTACTGCTTTTGCATTCCTTCGTCATTCGCTCCTTCGCATTCACCGTCGAACGATACTCCGCTGTAGTCCGACTACCCCCATCTATTATCGACACTGATTCATCCCATGCGGTATCCATCGGAAGACGTACCGACGACGTCCTGCATCAAGTATTTTGTTAAAACAGTTCCTCACATGTCTCATTTTTTTTAATATATATGAAGATTTACATTCTATTTTTGAAGGGTAAAATTTATTTCATCATTACATGGGAGCTAATTACAGGTCAATGGACTCTTTTAGCTTTTTTTACCATGCAAGTCTTGTCTTTACATGAGAATGGATATTTTAAAAAGCATTACATTTAGATTAACTAATACATAAACTCTAATATGATTTACTGGAATCATTGGATATATGATCGATGTCATTTGTCACTCATGAATATGACAGTACAAAAAAGTTCGTCCTTTTTTGAATTTCAAATTTAAATATAATTCTGAAAATTATTTCAAATTTCTTCTATGAGGGAACCATGGGTTTATCATGCATTTAACATGGTTAAGTGGCTGTTGAGTCAGATACACTAGGATCGATAAATTAACAATGGAATTATATGTGGTCAACTAGTCAATCATATAATCTACATCTCGTTCGGTGTTCATCAATGTTCATTATAGTTCAGGTGTGATGCTTACGATGAAGTCCTTGAACACACAATCAACTTAATGAATTATTTGACATCATAATAAAAAAATATCTATTCTTTAAGCATGTGTTTTGAAGATTTACATTCAAAGGATACTCAAGAAGGACATAGAAATTTCCATATGGAATATCACTATCTTGTCCTAGTAATATGATGATTAAGGATAATCCCTAACCATTAATGTGGAGACACTAAGGACAAATAGTGCATGCTCTTTAGCGAAAAGAGTGATGAGTTCTAGGACCTTGTTTGAAATGAAACTTAAATGATAATTGCATGAAAATATTGGGAATAGAATATTAGTGGAAATTAAAATCAATAATTGAATCACCTAGTAAGGATTGTATCCACAAGTTTTCAGCTCACCAAATGAGATATGTTGAGTTGTTCATATGTCCAACCTCTACGTATATCCACATAATCCTTCCCATGCCAAATCTCCTTTTTTTTATTGATGGCCCTTTGTATAGATCCACTATTGTCATTACATTATTCTAATTACATCGAGTCGAGGGGAACCAAAGAGAGAAGGGAGAATTAGGTTGGGCACCTGAATAAATTTGGCATGGTTCAATTTCATTACAGACCTTCTTGTTCTTTATAATTAATGATAATTTTTCATAAAATCCCTAAATATTAAGTATATATTTGGACATCAAAAAGACCATGTGCATCTGATCCTCTTGGCCCATGTATAAGATAGATAGGTTGAATTTTCAACACGTGGGGTGCCAAGCTACATTTCTTGCTCTAGAAGTTACATAGTAATGATTGAACTTGATCATGGAATCGTTATTTTCATTGATCCATATCATATTTGCATAATCCTTCATTAGAAGACTCTTGTGTAACTATAATCATTAAAAAGGTTTTTCTCCAAAGTCTCCACTAAGACCATTGATCTCTATATCATATTATCATCAAAATTCACCAATTCCTCACACGTATAAATATTATATGAGAATTATAATAGAGAAAACATTTATTTTAATGAAATTAAATATGGGATTGAAGGGTGATTGACTTGATACCCACATAATATCCATCAATCTTTTAATTTGACTAAAGGCAATTACCCTAATTAAATAATTATATTTTTCATAATGGTGATGTTGGGTTCTAAAGGTATAGATCTAGATGAACAAATTAAAATGATTCACAGTGGAAGACTTGAACGAATCGAAACAACATCATTAAACTATTGAAACGAAGTACCTTTCCGCGGATCACATCCGCGATTTCTTGGATCCGGGGGTGAGACGAGTCTAGCTTCTCATGCGTGCAACCTCTAGATGTATCCACGTGATCCTCGGCATGTTAAATCTCCTCCTTCTCCTTGACGATCCCCGTTCTACCTCCACCGTCGTCGTTATGCCGTTCCGATCGCATCGGGCATGGAGAGGGGTGTAGGGAGGGAGGAGAAGAAGGGGAAGGCCCCTGAAAAATTCTGGCCTGGGTGAATTTTGTTCAGGGCCTTTCCATATTTATACTAAGTGGGTATTTTTTATAAAAACCCCCAAAACTTAAGTATATCTTCTGACGTCCAAAAGACCATTTACGTGTGACCCTCTAGGCCCATGTATCAGTCTAGTTAACGACTCCAGCGGTCCAATAACCTTTATTGGCCTTCCAAATTAATTAACTATATCATCATATAGATTAATTAATGTCGGATCAATTTAACCCAATTGATAGGTCGAGTCTCCGACACGTGGGGTGCCAAGCTACACCTCGTGTCCTAGAAGATACAAAGGAGAGTGTATCGACCCACTCATGGAACCTGTTCGTCATCAATTACCATGTATGTATAATCCTTCATCCACTTGGCGCTCCTTGGACAACAAAGGGTATGGTCAGCTGTCAAACCCTAATCGATCATTCGAGTTAGTACTGATGCATTTTTGAAAATCATCGGAGAACTCTTCTCTGATATTTCACTGCCTTGGCCAAGGACTTCATCGCAACATCTTCCTTGAGCTGTCACCTCTTCTACCAAAGGTGGACAATCCCATTTCGACCACTCAATCATCTTCGTGTACTTCTTGATGCACCCGAACTAAGACCGTTTAGAATCCCATGATTAGAGAGTTGTTGGCCATAGCCAAAGTACAACCGTCCGTCCACAAGACGTCTTTGGTGTCTCATGTCTAAGGACTACTTACACAACCGTAACGTGAATCAACTTGATGGACAGTTCGGTATAATACGATTCAGAGATTCATATGGATCAATTCAGTGAAGTCTTTCCACTAAAGAGCACCCATTATCTATCCTTAGTGTCTCCACACAAATAGCTACGAGAACGACCATATTCATCATATGAGTGAGGCTAAATAGTGCTATTCTATTTGGATACTTTGATTTCCTTCTTGCGTATCCTTCGAATATGAATGTTTAGAACACATGCTTAAAGATTAGTGATCTCCGTATTGCGATCTCATCATAATTCACTAAGTCCGATCATGTGTTCAAGGACTTCATTATAAGCATCACACGTGCACTATAATGAATATGTTCTATTAATGAATATGGAACGAGATGTGGAATGTGTGATTGGCTTGCCGACCACATATATTTCCATCATTGTGGACATACGATTTTACATCAGTACTAACTCGGATGACCGATTAGGGTTTGACAATTGACCATACCCTAAGTCGTCCAAGGAGCGTCAAGTGGATGAGGGATTATACATGCACGGTGACTGATGACGAACAGGTTCCATGAGTGAGTCGATACGCACTCCTTTGTATATTCTAGAACACGAGGTGTAGCTTGGCACCTCACGTGTTGGAGACTCAACCTATTGATTGGGTTAAATTGATTCGATGTTAATTAATCTATATGATGACATAGTTAATTAATTTTGAAGGCCAATAAAGGTTATTGGGCCACTAGAATCGTTAACTAGGATGATACATGAGGCTAGAGGGTCACATGCTAATCGTCTTTTGGACTTCTGAAGATATACTTAAGTGTAAAATACCCATTTAGTATAAATAGGGGAAGGCTCTGAACAAAATTCACCCAGGCTAGAATTGTTCAGGGGAACTTCCCCTTCTTCTCCCTTCTCGCCTCACACCTCTCCACGCTAGATGCGATCGGGAAGGCATAGCAACGACGATAGAGGTATAACGGGGCTCGTCAACGAGAAGGAGGAGATCCAACGTGCCGAAGATCTCATGGATACATCTAGAGGCTGCACATTTGAGTAGCTCAACTTGGCTCGCTCCAAGATACAAGAAATCACGTATGCGATCCCTGTAAAGGTACTTCGTTTAACGACTTTATCAATGTCATTTTGATTCCATTACGTGTCTTTGTCTACGAGAAATCGTCGTCTTCATCCATGTCAAGGCGTCTAGAACCCAACACTATGAGTTACCTATCATGCCACAATTCATGTTTTTTCATGCATACACTAACCAATGAAATAAAGTATCATTTTTTAGGTCAATGCGTAGCACAAGGCAATCTGCAAGTAAAAATTGAAAAACAGCCAGATTAATTAGCTGATGCTCTAACCAATTCCCTAGTAAAAGTGTGATTCCAATGGCTTTACTCCAAGCTCAATCCTTTTCCTAGCCTGCACTTGATCACCAAATGGTAGGGATTTGAAACAAAAGAAGAAAATCTCATAATTATAAAGTATGATGGTTCAATGGCCGCACATCAAGACCATCACCTGGTACATACCACCTAGAGGACGTGAATCTTACTGACTTAATTCTTTTAAGTTCCTCTGAAGTCTTACAGTATAAATTTGCATGTACAATAACACTAAAGATAATCAAAATATGTATTCCATTTCTGTTTTCTCCAGTCAGTTCCATATCCATCTTCTTTGTATATCGTCTTCTCCATCTCTTTGTTGTGCTCTTATCCCTCTTCTCTCTCTGTCTCTCACTCTTCTCCCTCTCTCTATATCTTGGAAGTTCCTCTCTATCTATATCTCTTACTCTGTCTTCTCTCTCTCTCTCTCATTTCACTCTCTCCAAGCGGATTGTGCTTATTTTTTCAGACACAGATAAAAATTTTATCCGGCCCGCACACCATCTCTAACCAGACTGGGTCGATCCACTGCTCTATCCCGTTAAACTTTCAAACAGTTGGATCAAATCCCCCAATCTCGCCCCTGCAGGACAAGACTACCACAACTATTTTCCATTCCTATTTATAATTCAGGTTGATAAATTTTTATTGAGTCACGTGTCCGTCTCAGTTTTTATTGAGTCAGGTTAATAAATTATTCAGGGCGATTCTTTGAATAGAATCCTCATATCCGTCTCAATTTTCTCTTGGCTAAACAAAAGTATGCATTATCGTCGTATCAGTCCCATTTGCCGGCTTGGGTCAAAGTCGGGGTGAGGGCTTCCTTGGCTCGATGGCAACCTCCCACGTCAAAACCACCGACTGGAGAGTCCCCCTGGCATACCACGCCATGCGGCGTAGGACGACGCGATACTTGGACAGCCAGCTGGCAAGTAGGAGAGCGAGAGAGAAAGAGAAGAGGGGGATGGGGGGGGGGGGGGAGAGGGAGAGAGGGGAAAGGGTAGATGTGAACTGGAAAGGTACGCCGTCGCAGAGGTAATTGGTAAAGCTGGAAACGGAGGGAGATTGGAGAGCGGGGAAGGGGCCGGATGGCGATCGGACGGTGGCGATGGCCGCGTCTCCGACGCGTGGACAGGAGACCCGTGATGGTCTCCCGGGCCTGTCGGCGCTGAAGGGCTCGTTTCTCTCCCGACCCGCCGCCGGCTTCTCTCTTTTACTTGCTGTCCGCGTGTAAAAATCTAAAAAAAAGGGTCGAATCCAACAGCGCGTCATCTCTCTGTTTATGCGGACACCATGCGGGGAATGGCGTTCCACCAGGGAAGGAGATAGATATTCAATACCTACTGCGGCGGCGTGTAGCTCGATCCCCCCCCCCCTGAAGGGTCGACGCAGAGTGGGCAAAAGCTACCCTTTCTTCTTCTTCCTCTTCTTCGTATCTTCGTCTTCTTCTATTCGAGGCGGAGATGCCTCGGTCGCTCTTTCTTCTATTGGCCTGCATTTGGGCCTGGATTCCCGCGCCGGGGCTCGGCGCTACAGATCCCACCGACCGTAAGCCTTGTTCTTTCCTTTTTCCTCGGCTTCTTCTTCTTCTTCTTTCGGCGATCGGGATGGCATACGAATCGACCCAAACCTGCTGTGAATCGAGAACTCGGCAGATGTCGGCAGTTTGATTTGAGTCTCGGCTTCTTACTCGGGTTTCTACGGTGCAGTGGCCGCCCTCAGCGTTATGTTCACTAGCTTGAACAGCCCCGGGCAGCTGACCGGCTGGACGGCGACCGGCGGGGACCCCTGCGGGCAGTCATGGAGAGGCATCACTTGCTCCGGCTCTCGAGTCACAGAAATGTCAGTATCTTCTTCGAGCCCGCTCGTTTATCCTCTTCTGACGCCTTCTCCCTTGTTATCTTCAGCAAGCTCTCCGGGTTGGGCCTTACCGGATCGATCGGCTACCAGCTTCAGAGTCTGACCTTCGTCTCCGTATTGTCCGTCTCTGCTCTTCCTCTTCCTCCAAGATTTGATCTTTTTCCGTGGGTTTTGATTTTAACGCTCTTTGGCGGCGTCGGTGCAGCGATCTGAGCAACAACAATATTGGAGCTTCGGGGCCAATACCTTACGGGCTGCCCCCAAACTTGACGAGACTGTGAGTTTTTACCGCCATGTGAGGCGTGGCCGTTCGCCTGCCGACTGATTGATCTCCCCTTCAGGCACCTCGGTGGGAACGTGTTCGCCGGCGGAGTGCCCTACTCGGTTTCTCAAATGGCACGCCTAGAGTATCTGTGAGCATCTCCTTGCCTTTCTCCTCCTCTAATCGCCGATCGTCAGCAAGAACCCGCACTTCTGCTCGCAGGAACATCAGCCATAACCAGCTACGCGAGGGTGTCAACGACATGTTCGGCAGTCTCCCCGCCCTCTCCACCATGTCAGATCTCGACCCGTTTTCCTCATCCACATGATCATCACCATCATCATCATCATCATCATCATCATCATCATCTTCTTCTTTGCAGAGATTTGTCATTCAATTCCATCCCGAACGGTCTGCCGCAGTCCTTCAGCTTCCTGACAGCCTTGACAAATCTGTGAGGAAGACGCCGCCCTCTCTCTCTCTCTCTCTCTCTCTTTGAATTCAATGATCTGCAGCACCTCACTGCTTTGTCTCTTCTTCCTTGCTCGGCAGGTATCTGCAAAACAATCAGTTCACCGGACCCATCGATGTTCTCGCCAACCTCCCCCTCCAGAACCTGTAGGTGAGAGTAATAGCTTTCCTCCGGCGCGCTTAACATTAACCCGTCGCTGAAATTCTGGCAGGGACGTGTCCAACAATCGCTTCACCGGGTGGATCCCTGATCGGCTCAGGAGAATCAACAGTCTCAGGTACACGTCCCCGATCATCATCATCATCATCACCATCATAGATCGTTGATGGGGAATTTACTCACAGGACGGATGGCAACTCGTGGAACACGGGGCCTGCGCCGCCGCCGCCGCCGTTCGCGACGCCGCCCGGCCGGCGCGCGAGCCCAACCGGCTCAGGCAGCCCAACCGGCGGGAGCGCCGCCGAGGACGGCGGAAAGTCCGGCATCGGCGGCGGCGGGATTGCCGGGATCATCATCGCCCTCATCGTGGTGGGCGCCGTTGTGGGCTTCTTCGTGGTGAAGCGGCGACGGAGCCGCCGGTCATCTCCCAAGGAAAGCCACGACCCAGAGATGCCCTTCGTTGCCATGCCAGAACCCCACGGTGGCCGCCATGCCCACCATTTACCTCTCTTCCTTTCATACCTTCTTCCCCCTCGGCGCGCTAAGAATTTATTATTATTTTTCATAAATTTGCAGAGACGAAGGCAGTGCACCCGTCCTCCGCCGTGGAGCCGGCGTCCGCCGCCGCGAGCCTGAAACTGGCGCCGACCGAGCGGCTCAAACCGTTTGACGAGGACGAGGATCTGTCAGGCCGCCCCGCCGCGGCCAAGAAGAGCGCGTCTCCCAACATCGATGCCAAGGTCTTTCCCGTGGCGGACTTACAGATGGCGACGGGCAGCTTCAGCGTGGACAATCTGCTCGGGCAGGGTTCCTTGGGCCGCGTCTACAGGGGCCAATTCGACGACGGGAAGGTTCTCGCGGTGAAGAAGATCAACGCGTCGGCTCTGCCGAACCAGTCGGCGGAGGAGTTTCTGCGCGTCGTGTCGAACGTCGCCAGGCTGCGCCACCCCAACGTGACCCTTCTCGTGGGCTACTGCTCGGAGTTCGGGCAGCACCTTCTCGTCTACGAGTTCCACAGGAACGGCTCTCTCCACGACTACCTCCACCTCTCCGACGAGTACAGCCGGCCATTAACGTGGAACACTCGAGTTAAGATCGCCCTCGGCACTGCGCGCGCGCTGGAGTGAGTGCCGTTTTTGTCCAATCCTCGCTATTTTTAACTTCTTCCTGACGTCTTGCTGCCTTCTCAGGTACCTTCACGAGAGCTGCTCGCCGGCCGTCGTGCACAAGAACTTCAAGTCGGCGAACATTCTGCTCGACTCGGAGCTCGGTCCTCACATTTCTGACTGCGGGCTGTCATCGTTGATCCCCGACGCCTTGTATCAGGTGACCTTTCTTTCTTGACGTAGTCAGTCGTCTTCGCCGGCCTTCTTCCTCACGCGATCGGGCTCGGTGGTGCAGGACACGGGCTCGGGCTACACCGCTCCGGAGGTGGCCATGTCCGGTCAGTACACCATGAAGAGCGACGTCTACAGCTTCGGCGTCGTCATGCTGGAGCTCCTCACGGGTCGAAAACCCTTCGACAGGTAACCCCAAGCCCCACGTAGTTAGACAGTTATTTAAAGATAATAGATAGATGGATAGATAATAGTTTGATGGACAGATAATAGTTGGATGGATAGATGGATAGACAATAGATGGATGGATAGATGGATGGATGGATAGATGGATAGATAGAGAGGTAAATAGATAGCTAGATATATAGATAGGTAGATAACTAGATAGCTAGATAGATAGATGAATTGATTGATTGATCGGTGGGTGATATGTATGGTGCACAGCGCAAGGGGGAGGGCGGAGCAGCTGCTGGTGCGATGGGCGTACCCGCAGCTCCACGATATCGATGCGCTGGACAAGATGGTAGACCCGGGGCTGAAGGGGCTCTACCCGGCAAAGTCCCTCTCCCGCTTCGCCGACGTGATCGCCCTCTGCGTCCAGGTCCGTCGCTTCTCCCGCTAGCCGGCGTTGTTTATTTTGTGGCGGCGTTTAGCTTTATTATCGTGGATGAACCCGCAGGCCGAGCCGGAGTTCCGGCCGCCCATGTCGGAGGTGGTGCAGGCGCTGGTGCGGCTCGTGCAGAGGGCCAACATGAGCAAGAAGATCGGCAGCGCCGACGAGGCCGACGCGCAGGATTACTTCCTCTGAGCCAACGATACCATACACCCGCATTCGCTGCCCGTCTCTCCGCCGCGAGCCGCGCCTGTACGTACAACGCGTACGCCGTCGGTAGAGCTTCGGCTCTCCCGCTTTCTCTTCCGTCCCCTTCTCTCCGTCTTTCTCCCTTTTGCTCGCTGTACCTATGTACGAAGACCTACTTGCAGTTTTACAGCAGCCATGGCTGCAAACGCCATTATTTTTCCTGCAGTCAGTGCACTTCCTTGCGCTTTCCTCCGTCTCTCACCACTGCCATTTACAACAACGGGAATCGGTCAAATCGATTCGCTTCTCCGGGGCCGAGACTCAAGAGGCCGCAGAAACGGTCTAAAGCCTCTTCCTAGCTCTCCTCTCTCTCTCTCTCTTCGTGGGAAGAAAGAGCAGGCAAGAACGGAAAAATATCTGTTGACCCCCGGCCGGCCCTTTCGCGGATGGTTTCCTCGGTCAGATGTTGTATTTGACTCTACCGATGCATCGCCATCTGGGTTTCTTTCTTCCCTCTCCTTCCAATCGTCCAGTCTAATCTTCTCGGAAGAATCCCGGCGGCTATTCATTTCTCGCCTTCTTCTCCCCGGTATTTATACCCATCGTTCCGCCGCCATGGCTGGGGGCCAGAACTTGAGGAATCTCGCTCCGTTCCTCTTTCTCTGAGATTCTTTCGGAGTCTCTGAAGACAATTGGCCTCTGCCTCTGCCGCCGCCATGTCGACGACCACGGCGAATGAGAACGAAAATCCGCCGAAAGGGGGCTCGTACAATGGCGAGATTATGGCGGCGTCCATCGTCTTCGTCTTCGTGGTGCTCGCGTTCTTCATCTTCCTTCACGTGTACTTCAGGTCCCGCGCGAGACGGGCGGCCTCCGCGTCCGGCCGCCACCCGCTCATCTTCGTGTCCGGCGACGTCGCGGGCGGCGCCGCCCGCCGGGGGCTCGACGCCACGGTCCTCGCCTCCCTCCCCGTCTCCCTCTACCGATCCGAGGATTTCAAGGCTTGCGGAGGGCTCGAGTGCTCCGTCTGTCTCTCCAACCTGATAGACGGGGACAAAGCCAGGATCTTGCCGGGGTGCAAGCACGGCTTCCACCTCGACTGCATCGACATGTGGCTTCACTCTCACTCGACGTGCCCCCTCTGCCGGGGACCCGTCTCGCTGACGGAGAGCAGTGCAGTCATCGATATCGAGAGACCATCCGAGCCGGCCGCGAGTACGATCGTCGCGGGTGCTCAAGAACAGGTCCCAGAAGCCGATCCTGGGCCGTCGTCGTCTTCCTCGAGAAAGCCGGAGGGAGTTGCGCTGGTGATAGAGATTCCTCGTCGGCCGGCGCCTGTCCTCGCCTTCTCGTCCCCCACGGCCGGCGATGGACAAGGGAAGTCGCCGATACTTCAAACCCCGACGTCGACGAGGCGGAGATCTCTGAGGAGAATCCTCAGCAGGGAGAAGAAAGCCCCCGGGCCCTTTTGCAGTCGTCGGAACTTCGTGGACGATATCGAACACGCAACGGACAGCAACGCCCCAGCAAGGGCGACGGCGGCCAGCCCATGATAGTTCTTACCATTAGCGCCAATCAAGGTCTGGGAATATTTCGACTGCTGAAATAATCAGTCGTCTCTCCGCCGGCGCTGAAGAAACGGAGCTTCCTGGACGTATGGAGGGTCCGCCGATCGCAGTACGCGATGGGCGGAATTCGATTAATTACTTATGTGCCGTCTTTATAAGGTTCGTTGTTTTCGGGGGATCGTAGAAACCTGCAAGTGAGACGAGCATCCGTTTGTTTGCAGAAATGATGGATTCATAGCTTATGAAAGAAGAACAGCGAGGTCTTCTTTTGACTTTGTTTGGCAAACTCAAAACGACGGCACCAGTCCTCGGTTGAGGGTGGGATCGCAATTGCCTCATGCCAGAGTACTACCTTCCGTTTAAGAGTCAACATTAGAGAGGGGCGGAACCTAAATAGACTTATGGAATAGGAAATTAAATCTGCCACAGGGGTAGAGAATCTCATCTGCACTTCAGTTTTGTGATATTCATGGGAAATGGGGTGACTCACGTATCAGTTGCCGGAAGTTCTTATCCATTAGACATGGTTGCTCTGTTTTGTTAGTTTGAAGCGAACAAAAAATTTGCACAAGAAACCGCACAAGGCCTTGTTCTTTGTTCTGTTCTTTTTTTTCCCAAAAACGAACAAAAATTGGCACATTCCCACATTCGCACAAAGCGAACAAAAGAACCGCACACGGGTCTGTTCGATGTTCTGTTCAAATTCATTTTTGTTCTGTTCTAAAAACCTAACAGAACTAACAGTTCGCACAAAAAAGCAGGACTACCATGTCTATCATCCATCGACATTGTAAATTGTGTCAGTTTCATCTATCAATCGTCATAAAGAAAAAAATCCACTTACTTAATATTTGAATAATTTAATGATAGTCTAGTGCAAGTTGGACATATAAACTGAAAAAATAATTCTTTTAGTCACCGACACCCTATCGAGCCATACATTCATAGAAACAGATCTTTTCACAGACCCACTTATTCAGGACGAGGCTCCAGTAAAGACATCTGTTGAGATCAAGTGACCAAAGAATAATAAAACAAATATTTCTCACAATTTATAGGTATCACCTAACTACGGCCTGTATAAGGTGAAGCTCTAGAACCTTCAACTTTTAACATGGGCTTAGAGAAGACTTCGGGGTGACTTGGAGTTCATCTTGACTCTTCACATTGTTATTTTTTTTCGGAATACTAAATATGATTTCTTTCCTCGGATATTTCTTCAGATTTTTTATAGTTTTAATTTTATATATGATCTCAAATCTACAACTTTGTTTTATATCCTTCTAGAGGCCCTTAAAATATATTATGTTTGGAAAATAAAACATCCATCTTTACTTGTTTTCTATCATGCATTTTACACGCCATTATTATCAGTATGTGCATATGAAATAGTGAAATAGTTAAAGTTATGTATGATCAAAATTATTTTTGAGAAAACCAAGCCCAAATTACTCAGAGGAAATTTTCATAATTTTATAGCATTCATTTTATGAATAATAGATTCCTTGAGGCCAAAAAAAATATAATTTAAAGGTATATTTACATTAGTTTTTAGAATTTTGGGCTTATTGGATCGGTGTGTTAAGACATGGATCAGGCTTAACGGGCTTAGCATGCCCGAGGTATTCTTCCATTGATCCAGCAGAGCTTTTTAAATGGGTGTGCAGATGTGGACTTAAGAAATCGAGATGTCAAGCCGCAGCAAAATTGGTTGGATCAACACAGTCAAGGTTGAGTCCACCCAAATTTAATTTATATCATGGGGTACATGGCCAAAAATTATCAAGAGCATCATTCCAGGATCTCAAGAACACCAAAAATCTGCTTTCTCAAACTATAAATCATATGGCTAGATTTATGTATACATGTATAAATGTCCTGCTCCGTTGTTCTCTTTGGCTGAGGATATAACTATTCATTTGGGTGGTATAAAAGCTCTATGCTTGTTTGAGCATGATTTTTATAAAAACTATATGATATTTCAGTAAGATCTAGATAATATTTAATAAAAAACTATGCAAATTTAATAAAAAGGAAGTATATATAATCGCCATAATCAATGAATTTTATTTTAAATTCAATGAATAAAACCACAAATTTGGCGCATGTGGGATTGGCAGCAGAGAAACCATGGTATCTTGTGGTTCATTCATCAAAAAAAAAAATCTTGGGTAAATATGTCGCTAGGAAACCAAATGATTAGTGGTTCAAGCCTCTTCTTTGTGCATTTCTGTAACATTCAGTTTTTAACTTTCAAGTGATAAAAGAGTTTCAATCACCTGTTTTGTTCCGGTATTTTTTAATTATATATTTTTCCTACTTCATTCATTAACCTTCCCACCAGAAAAGGTAGACATAAAATGATAAAAAATGAAAAAAATCAAATGGAATGATCTCATTTCACTGGAATGGAAATTATGTATTTTTAGAGTCACTATGATTAAAAAGCATAACAAAATAATTAATAAAAAACCTCAAAAAAACATTTAAACAGAAATAAACCATAATTTACTTCAGAGTCAAACATTAAAAAATTTCAAATCGAATTTAAGCTATCAATTTTTTGTACACATTTGTCACAAAACAGTTTTTTCAAAGTTCAAGTATGTTCCCCTGATCAAAGTAATTTGTTTTCCCCATACTACATATAGATTGCAATGTAATCAGTAATCTGAAAATGTATATCTATCCAATTTTATTATTTTTCTCACAAAATATTTTTGACCTTACATTCAAATTAATCACTGAGACGTTTATAAAAATACTCAGTTTAAGTTAATTTAGTAATCTTAAATATTATTTTTTTTGAAATAAAATCATTTTTTTGAAAATATTTTTTAGGAATAAGACAAAAATTGTGTCTTTGACCATAACATTTCAATAAGAATTACTATGGTGGTGACATTAATGAATGAGAAAAATACGGCACCAAAGCCCAAAATCAATGAGAAATATTAGTAGGGAGAAAATATACTTAGTAAGGACAAAAAATAATGGATTAAATTATTCTTAAAGTAATTTAAGTTTATAAGCAATGCATGCATTATTTTTATTCTCTTTTATACCAAAACATTCAATTTTTTTTAGAAGCAAGCAACGTAATCAAGAAGTATATCAGATGAATTCGTCACTTATCTTTCATAATTATTAAGGTTGGAATACGAGGAAGTGTGTTTGGATATGATCCAAACTGAAAAATCAAACTAAAAATGGTGATTTAAGATCCTTTAATTTCCCAAAAACATGAAAAATCAGAATGAGAAAATGTACTTTCAGTGATTCATTTAATAAAATAAGTTAGTTTAATACAAACTATGATCCAAAATTGATTAATTTATGTGCACCTGATATGTGGCTTTTTACTTTGAAAGGAAGATGATGGAGCCCTCGGGTTTTTAAATGATTTCTTGCTCAAATATTGAAAAATTAATGTGACACTTTTTCTGATGGGTTTGTATGTATTTCAGATTACCATTGAGTTTAAGAGCACACTCTGAATCGTCACAGATTTTTACATGGTTTCATTTACTCATATTTTGTAGCTGTGTTTTGGGAAACTGAAAAAGGACAAGATGTGTTTAAATAGGTTAATAAATATCACCATCTGATGAAATTTGGATCTATTATTTACTCATAGTTCTGGTAGTTTTTGAGACTGTGAAACGATGACACCAGATAACTGTGGGCCACATACCCAGAAATTTACTTTATTTGGAGTGTCTCATTGATCATATTCATCTAGTGCATTCACTTAGATGATAATTTGCTACTTTTAATACCAAGTTTTCATTAGTTTGATGCATATTATCATTATTTTATGGTATATTTACCATCACCATGTCATTCTACTCAATCTAAAATTTGCATTAGTTTAAAGTTACTTAAATGCTTTATTTGTGTTTGACCTTTCTCAAGGTCAAACCATTTGAACTTTCTCAAGGTCAAACCATTTGAACTTTCTCAAGGTCAAACCATTTGAACTTACTTTGACTTTAAGTGGATGAATAAGACAAGGAAGGGAAGAAGAACATTACAAGAATAAGACAAAAATTTCAAAGTTTACAGAGTTTGACTTCTCAAGTCAACTATTGATTCCTGTAAACTAAATCTCGTGTTTAATCATTGATTTCAGCTGGAATGGATCTATTGAATATCAACTTAAGGAAATAACGAAAAAAATCATTACAAATCATAATAAATCAAAATATATGGTGTTATATAGTTAAAATATATTATTCTATATTTTTATTGAATTTTCAGGAATTGGAATTGAGAAAGTATATTTTTATAGTTAAATTTTTTATAAAGGCCCACAATGGAAGCTGACATGACTAACCTCCAAGCAGCAATGAGCCACATGTTAATGTGGCAGCATGGTCACTCTTACCTTTACTTTTTCATAGGAGAAAATCATCATTCTAAAACATAATTCATCAATAAAAAAATAAAATTTCAAATTTATTCAAATCTATAAACTCAAGTACGATGATGAGTATAGCCCAATTCCACACAAACCTAGTGTTGACCTTTTTAGAAACAGTTGGCTTGGTCAAGCTTGGTTAAATGAAAAAATCAATTCAGATTTTTGAATATATTCTAGTTGAGTCGAAAAAATAAAACTTGGATTAAAATTTTGATTAAAGTCATTGATCAAGCGAACCTTTGTGAGCATGTTGACCAAGGCAACTAATTTTTTTTAAGTAGAATTTTTGGTTTTTTGATATTTTCAAAGGATTTAGTATAAGGATTGTTTGATGTATTTTTTCTAATTTCCATATTTCTTACATAAGAACAAAATCAATATACATTTTATACTATTGAGTTTGAACAACCCATTGACTTTAGGTGAGTTGAGGGAGAAATTTTAAATATTGTTTGACAAAAGTATACTTGGGAAACTAGAGAGATAAAAAATAAGTATCATATATATATATATAGTAATTTTTATTGAGAAATAAAATTAGTATCAATATTGAAACTCAATGCTTTCAAAATGACCCGATTTATCATGTTCACAAAAAATCAAAGATATATTCAGCATACAGAATTCCAAAGATATAAAATCATGCAAATTGTAGATTCGAGTATAAAGTTGTGGATTTGGAAACTTAAGGCCTAAAAATCACAACTTAGATGATACTTTCGCTAACAAAGGAAGATTTGAGGGGAAAAATCCCAATGTAATTAATATTATTATATAAAACTTAAAGTGGACTCAAAAGTGAAAGTACTGCCATCAGAGTTTGCAGATTGGTTGGTTTAACAAGTGAGAAATTCATTGTTAAAGTTACCGAAAACAACAAAGCACAGAAAATATGAGGAAAAATGATGATGACTCAATCAAAATCTCTAAAATAAAATCTTGTATTATCTTAAATAAAAAGAAAAAAATAATTTCCAACCTTAGAACACCAATGAATTAGGCCTTAAATTGAGTTCAATGATGGTTAACACCTCATTCTTCACTTATGGAATACTCTGGCATGTTGGAGATAATTCTCTTTCATCTTGAGATGGATTAACAAGGTATTATCACCAGGAAGAGTATAATAATGTAAAAAATATAAATCACTATATTCTTGACCAGTGAAACATCACTACATGTTTGATTGATCAAGGATTTTTGAGGTTCCTCTTCTGTGAAGGAAGAAAAACCTTAGTTTGATTCGTATGAATGTGAGACATCTTGGATGCCCATTTGTTTTACTAAGATTGGACATTCAAGATGATAGCAATGGGTTTCATGGTAGAGGCAATGTCCTTCAGATCTTGGGGTCCATAGTAGGTGCATCTTCAAACAAATATTGATTGCTGGATCTAGACCAATGACTCACATTCTCCACTTTAAATGCATGGAGCTTTAAAATAGATATCCCATACGGAAACATTTATACTCTTTGAAGAATATAAGAATGCGATACTTAAAGAATATAAGACTTTTCATTATCATAAAATTTTAGTATCACCTATGGGCCTCCCTGCCCGACATATGCAACACACTAGGCCCATGTATCTATGCCGCTGGTTGTAATGCCTCCACATAGGCATTGCCACGTCCATGAATTTTATTCTTTTTAAGTTCATAAGTTTAAGCCATGGTTATGATGGTAAAATGATAAAGCTACATTTTTGTTTTTTATAAATGTAAGTGTATTACGTCATTTTTGTGTTTTATAAATTTATAAAATAATAACTATGTTTTGCCTTTTTTTAAGCTACAGTAGGTGTAGAATGAGAAGGGTCAATCCTTATGTAGTAGGAGATGTAAAATCTGAAATGTAATTAAGGAATGTGATGGGGAGAAGTGATGGAAATATATGTGGCCGGCAAGCCAATCACACATTCCACATCTCGTTCCATATTCATTAATAGAACATATTCATTATAGTGCATGTGTGATGCGTATAATGAAGTCCATGAATACATGATCAGACCTAGTGAATTATGATGAGATCGTAATACGGAGATCACTAGTCTTTAAGCATGTGTTCTAAACATTCCTATTCAAAGGATACGCGAGAAGGACATTGAAGTATCCGGATAGAATAGCACTATCTAGCCTCACTCATATGATGAGTATGGCCGGTCCCGTAGCCATTAGTGTGGCGACACTAAGGATAGATAGTGGGTGCTCTTTAGTGGAAAGACTTCACTGAATTGATCCGTACGAATCCCTGAATGGTATTATACCGAACTGTCAATCAGGTTGATTCACGTCACGGTTGTGTAAGTGGTCCTTAGACCTAAGACACCAAAGACGTCTTGTGGATGGACTGTTGTACTTTGGCTATGGCCAACGAGTCTCTAATCATGGGATTCTAAACAGTCTTAGTTCGGGTGCATCAAGAAGTACACGAAGGCGATTGAGTGGTCAAGATGGGATTGTCCACCCTCGGTATAAGAGGTGAAAGCTCAAGGAAGACGATGCGATGAAGTCCTTGGCCAATGCAATAAAACATCGGAGAAGAGTTCTCCGATGATTTCCGAATGCATCAGTACTAACTCGGATGATCGATTAGGGTTTGACAGTTGACCATACCCGAAGTCGTCCAAGGAGCGTCAAGTGGATGAGGGATTATACATGCACGGTGACTGATGACGAACAGGTTCCATGAGTGAGTCGATACGCACTCCTTTGTATCTTCTAGGACACGAGGTGTACCTTGGCACCCCACGTGTCGGAGTCTCGACCTATCGATTGGGTTAAATCGATCCGACGTTAATTAATCTATATGATGATATAGTTAATTAATTTGGAAGGCCAATAAAGGTTATTGGACTGCTGGAGTCGTTAACTAGACTGATACATGGGCCTAGAGGGTCACACGCAAATGGTCTTTTGGACGTTGGAAGATATACTTAAGTTTTGGGGGTTTCTATGAAAAATACCCACTTAGTATAAATAGGGGAAGGCCCTGAACGAAATTCACCCAGGCCAGAATTGTTCAGGGGCCTTTCCCTTCTTCTCCACTCTCCCCACGCCTCCTCTCCATCCTTGATGTAATCGGGACGACGTAACGATGCCGACGAAGAAAGGACCTGGCTCGTCAATGAGGAGGAGATCCGACACGCCGAGGATCGCGTGGATATGTCTAGAGGCTGCACACTTGACCAGCTCAACTCGTCTCGCTATGGGATCGAAGAAATCACGAACGAGATTCGTGCAAAGGTACATCGTTTCAATGTTTTTGTTGATGCCGTTCGATTCGCAAAAGACTTCCGCTGCACATCGTTTTTGTTCTGTTCATCCATCTCAAGGCCTATAGAACCCAACAAGAAGTTCAACACAAGATGATAATGCTTAAGAGGGAGAAAGCGAAGGTGAGATGAGATGGGTAATTCAGGTAGACTTGAACCTTCTCTTGAGGATTTTTGTCTCTTGAGGGAAGCATGAGAATGGTGATCATAATCTAGGATCGGATCCTCCTTAAAAGATCAAAGCCTTAAATGGTGGATAAAAAGGATTATAGACATATATCTTCTTCATCTTGCCTCCATTTGCAATGTAAAATAACAAATCACTATCAAGAATTGGATGGCCAAGCACTGATCCTTTTATATTATTTTGTTGACCTTATATAAATAGGTATCTGATTTTTTTCGATTTTTGTGTGCGTTATTAAACTATGGTTCTTCTCTCCTAATGATATCTTCCGGTGCATGAACATTTCAACCATTTTTAACATTTTTGTAAAAAACAACAAGAGGACCAAGAAGGGAATAAGAAAGCCACAAAAAAATCCAAGAGCTGTTAGAAATTTTCACTTGAATGATCTTATGATTCCCCAATAGATGCTTCATATGAATTGTAAGAGATAAAATGAATAAGTTCCCAGATATTTTTTGGTTGATTTGACATTCAGATCCTGAGAATTTTGGGTTCTAGATAATAAAGAGGATTCCATGCAGCGGAAAACTCATAACGGAATACGAACGACATTGACAAAACCATTGAATGAAGTACCTATGCATTGATCGCATTCGTGATTTCTTGGGTTCTGGAGCTAGACGAGTCGAGCTGCTCAAGTGTGCAGCCTGTAGATGTATCCATGCAATACTCGACACGTTGGATCTCCTCCTTATTGATGAACCGCATTTAATGTCCACCGTCATCGTTACGCCGTCTTGATCGCATCGGGAGTGGAGAGGAGTCATTAGGAGAAAGGAGAAGAAGGGGAAGGCCCCTGAACAATTCTGTCTTGGGTGAATTTCGTTGAGGGCCTTCTGATAAGCCAAAAATAGGGGTGAATTTTACAATTTTTTTGAACCCCATATCTTTGTTGATTTTAGCTTATACAATAAATTTATAAAACCCTACTTAAGATGTGTAGTGATAAGTTAAGGGTGTCGTCCAAGGGAAGCTAGTAAGTTAATTCAATTGATGATCTAATTGAATAATTTGACACTAATTAAAGTTAATTTGATCATCAATGAAGATCAAATCACCCTAATTAAATGAGAAATTTAGAAAGGCAGGTAGGAGAGATGAGAGGAATAGAAGAATATGGGGCTCTAAATTGGCTTCTTTGATCCAAAGAAAAGGGTCAAAGGTGTCAATTAGACAAGTTGAGAGGAGAAAATTTTGATTTGTTTTGGTTGGTTCTGTAGGCTTGATAATTCAAAAATAAATACTCTATTGGATAATAAAAATAGAAATTTAATCTCCTAGAAATTGAAGTTTTTTTAGAGTTTTGTTTTAATGTGCACTTGGAATAGCTAGGTAATGTTGGGTTCTATGCTTTGGTTCGTCCATGGAAAAACACGTTCCATGGATGCAAAAGCGTGATCGATCGATTCTCAATTGATCTACAAAATAAAACATTTGCAGTAACTTTTGGGGAGCTCGTTCCACCCTTGATTTTGCCACTCCAAGATCGTTCTGAAGCCGTTCACGCATCCAACCTCTAGAAGTGTCCACGCGATCACTCGGCGCTTGGATCTCCACGTTTTCTTCTTCAACTCTTCTTGAGAATCTAGAAGATCTCCTGACCATGAAGACACTCTTCCTTGGATGAGTGTAGAAGAGAGTGGAGAGGGGGGGGCTCTCAAATGAGGCTTGCATGGGTGCTTCAAAATGAGACCCCTTTCCCTCTTTATATTTCACTTAAGGTTTTTCTCAAAACCTCCCAAATATATCCACCAATGCCCTTATGACCTTGTGCGTGTGACCCTCTAGGCCCATGTATCATTCTAGTTAATAACTTTAATGGCCCAATACCATTCATTAACCAACCTTATTAATTAATTGTATCAACATATAGATTAATTAAATAAGGATCGATTTAACCCAATCGATAGGTTAAGTTTCCAGCCTGTGGGGTGCCAAGCTACACCTCGTGCTCTAGAAGATACCGAGTAGTATCAAACTCTCTCATGGAACCTTTACCATCATCTGTTATCGTATATTATAATCCATCATCCGCGCGAGACTCTCGAACGTCTTAAAGTATGGTTTATCGTCAAACCCTAATCCGTCATTCAATTAGTACTAATGCGTAACGGAGATCATTTGAGGACACCTTCTCTAATATCCTCACTACCCTCGCCAACGATTTTTCTGCATCGTCTTCCTTGAGTCAATCTCCTCTTATACCGAGGGCGGATGATCCCATTTCGACCACTCAATCATCTTCGTAAGCTTCTTACTACATCCAATCTATAACTTATTTGAATCCCATGATTAGAGGCTCGTAACTCACAGTCAAAATGTAGTCGTCCACTCACGAGATGTCCTTGGTGTCTCATGTCAGTGGATCACTTATACAACCGTGACTTGAATCAACTTGATTGACGTTTAGGTATAATACCATTCAGGGATTCATACGGATCAATTCAGTGAACTCTTTTCTCCAAAGAGCACCCACTATCTGTCCTTAGTGTCGTCACACTAATAGCCACATAATCAGCAATACTTATCCAATAAGTAGGATCAGCTAGTGCTATTCTATCTGGATAATTCGATGTCCGTCTCGACTATCCACTGAATAGGAATATTTAGAATACATGTTTAAAGACTAGTGATCACTGTATTATGATCTCATCATAATTCACAAATTCATTGCACGTATCCATGGACTTCATTATAAACATCACACAAAACAATAATGAACGTAAATAATTTTATTCAATGGAGTTAAATAAACATGGTAGTGTGATTGGCTTGACGGCCACATAATATCCATCAGGTAAATCTCTCGATTTCTCTTCTCAATCCTAGTAAGGGCTTGTACATGCCGCTCAAGCAAGGCAATTTAGAAGTTCAGACCAGAATCAAGAAGAACAATCAAGAAATTAAACTAACATCATCCAAAATACACCAACAATTCAAACACAAAGAAGGAAAAAGTATCAAATAGGTTGATCCAAGCTGGAGCTCCTCTCTGTCTTGCAACTGTGATAGAGCACCATCAAGAATGAGCTCCCCCTCTCGAAATCCAGCTTTTATACTTAGGATACATGGTGAAAAATACCATTTTACATCCATTTAGTAATTAATTTTGATCTATCAATTTAGGATTGATCTGAATAATTCAATCATACAAATAGAAACAGGGGGTCAAGACGAGCAAATTCATAAATGAATCATCTCAATTGGATTTAAACCAATTTTAACCATTGGATTTAAATCCATTTATTTAATTATTTTATTTTAAAACATGCAATGACGTGTCCATTTCTCATTGGCTGACGACTTTGGAACTTCAAACGGCAGGTTCGTTCTCGTGGCACCACGTACCCCTTGGCCTGGAATAAAAAATAAATAAAAACAATAAAAAACAATATAATACTTAGCGATTTGCACATACCTCTACGTTTTTTAAACTTAACAATTCATAAGATGCCACGTCACCTCCCGTGCATGCACTTTGCATGCACAGCACGGGAGGTGAGCTTACCTCCCGGAGAGAGTGGCCTGGAATTTTGCAATCAAGTCCTTCATTTAATGCGGACATGCAAAAGGACGCCGCCCAAAAATATTTACATATATATCCTATTCGCTCTTTCTCTCCTCATAAAAACCATTAAAAAATGCTGATATATTTCAATAAAACCCTATAACTATTTAAATAATATATTTACGCCTGCACACACGATTGAGAGCTGTTTTTAAGGGCATAATTGCAACACCAATTTAAGAAAACTCCCTGGAAGTTTGAAAATTACTTTAACACTCATTTTACCCTTATAAATATATCATTTTCCTCATTAAAATTCATTTCTTCCTCAAATAAATCCCAGAAAAATCCAATAAAATCCTTGAAAATTCCATAAAATTCTAGAAAAATCAGAAATAATTCATCCCCATACTAATTAACCTTGAAATCAAATATGAAACCTGCCATTTTCATTTAAAAATAATTATTTCAACCTCAAAGAAATCCTTACAAATTCATAAAATTAACTTAAAATTAGGAAAAAATCAGAAATCACTTGAAAATTTTAATTTCATGTAAATATTAATAAGCCTAAAAATATGTGTAAATATGTCGTTGATTTGGCGTTTAGACTTATATAATAAAATTTATAAATACCCTTAACCACTATATATATAATATAGAGCAAGCAAGGGGTTGAACCACAGGGAGGCAGAAAGCAATAATTTTTATCCAATTTTTAATGAATTAATTCAGGGATGAATTAATTTTGCAATTAATAAACCTTAATTATACTTAATAATGTTTTTAATTAATCAAAATTAAGTAAAAACTCAATTTTGATTTTAAATATTTTGGTCAAAAAGCTCAAGATAGAATGATTTCAATTATAAGATCTGATTAATTTGGATTATTTATTTTCCAGTTATTATAAAATTTTAAGACAATTTTTATGAATTTAAATTGGGAATTTAATAATCAAGAAAGGGATTTTGAAATTGGAGTTCAAGATGGACGAATTTATAGATGAAATTTGATATTTAGGGCTTTTATATATTGAATTAAATTTCAAAATAATCAATTTTTAAATCCAGAGAGAGAAACTAGACGAATGAACCTGGAGAGAGAAAGTGAAGAATTTTGGGAAAATGTGAAATCAGACCCTAAATTAAAAATCTAAAAATGCAAAATTGTTCCAAATCTATTTAAAACTAAAGATAAAAAATAAGATATTGAATCCGACTCAAAATGCAATGCCAATTTCATTCAAAACAACTTTTAGGGCATGTACATTTCGCCCATGCCAAGGCGTTTTAGAATCTCTCAAGAAGAAGTATAAAAAACAAATCAGAAACTTACAAATTTGAATGCAGAATCAAGAATTGTTGACTTCCAAAGCAACTCATGTGTCCTTCCTGGCCAAATCCTTGGGAAGAGCTTCAAAAAGTGAATTTCTCCCTTTTGTAGACCTGTATTTAAATATCCAACTGTCTGGATTGTAGAGGGGGAAAAGACAAACATGCTCTCAAAATTTCAGCCCAATCGGACATCTAGATCTCAAGATATCGTCATTTTATTGAGGATTAATCCTAGCTAGGAAATGACATTTTCTGATTGGTTGCAGCAATTTTTGTTGTTCCCCCTTCTTGGATCGCATTCTGACACGTATTTGTCCGTGTCCGCAGGCCCAATCATTGAAAAAAAATGATGCTCCACTTAACTATTGAAAAGAAGCCACGTCACCTTGTCACCGCCGTTTTAAAATAAGAAAATAATAATAAAAAATAGTGGTGAGCTTACCACAATTATTTAATATTCACAGGTTGATTTCTGCGTGCATTTAACGCACGCGGCGAATCAACTACGGCTTTTAAAGCGCCGCAACTTTTTTTTTAATGTTTACTGCACGTGTGTTGGTTGCCGCATGCATTTAATGCACGCGGTTAACCGACTGTGGTATGAGGAATAGTCGTATATAATAAATGCACACGGAGATCAAATCTCAGCGTACATTTATTGCACAAAAAAGTAAAAAATAAAAGTTGTGCCTTTCTCACGCCGACCGCGCCACGTCGTGTATGCTTCTGAGCTATTGATTGGCTCATTATGGCATCGCGATTTGCGATGCCTTAATTAGTCAATAATGCTCTTTCTCTTTCTCTTAATATTATTTTAATAATATTCATCCACTTATTCTCCCGAATTTTGGGCGAATGACGTGGATGCCCCTTGATATATATAAATATATATGTTATAAAATGCCAAATAAATAGAATATTTATTATTTAAATATTAAAAAATCATTGCTTAACTAAATATTGGTTAGAAAATTATATAAAAAATATGGAAAAATTTCAGAAAAATTAGGAAAGCCCTTACCAACCTTTAGCTAGGTATTTAAGTGATGTAATACAATGTCGGTCGGGATCGAGCGGCTCGTATTACGTCACAGGGAATGAATGGATGCGTGAGATGCAAGCTGATGAAGTGAAAGAACGAATGAGCAGTTGTAGGTATCGTTTGGTGAGAGGTGTAAGTCACGCCGGACAACGAGGGGAATGATCCTAGGATCAGACTCCCAATGACCCTCTAGACCTACTAGACGACTAATTAGTGAGGGGCGTTTTACGGCCCACGAATGTTCGGCGTCTAAAAATTAAGCGAGAATCCTTCAACCTCAAGAAATCCTACACTCGACGACGGTGGCTATCCTATCCGAGATTTATGACGACAATAATGGCAGAGGACGCGATAACGGAAGACGAGACTGAAGAAGATAATAATGCTGGAAATATGGAGGGGAGACGAGACTGACCTTTGGGTATCGCTAGTCCAAGGCGTTCGTGTAATCCCGTCGAGTTGAAGGCAAGATGTGGACGGCTCGGGTCGTACGATTGATTAGCGACGACACATTCCGGTCAGCAGGTTTCCCAGCCTGGTGGCGAAGGCACTCGGTGATGCTGGGTCGGCCGACCTTTGTCGCGCACGCGGGCTGGCGCTGCCGCGAGGCGCATGCGCGGGTGGGGGCACGGCGCTTATCATGCGCACCCAGAAAGGCGCGGTGGCGCGCGCGCAGGGGAATGTGGCGGGGTGGATGACGCGGGCGAGCGAAGGAGAAGGATCAGGGCGCAAAGGGGTGAGGACGGTGGGGTAAGAAGTTCAAGAAAGAGGGAGAGGGCGGACAGTCAAGAAAGGTTGGAAGGGAAAGGGGAAGGGGTGCTAGGGTGAAGAGGGTCAAGAATTGGGTGAATCAAGAACGTGGGGAAGGGGGGGGAAGAAATGGTTAAGAACGTGGGAGGAGGGGATCAAGAACGCGGGGAAATGGATCAAGAACGTGGAAGAAGGGATCAAGAACGCGGGGAAATGGATCAAGAACGTGGTAGAAGGGATCAAGAACGCGGGGAAATGGATCAAGAACGTGGAAGAAGGGATCAAGAACGCGGGGAAATGGATCAAGAACGTGGAAGAAGGGATCAAGAACGCGGGGAAATGGATCAAGAACGTGGTAGGAGGGATCAAGAACGCGATGGGAAGGCGAATGGATGGTGGAGAAGGAAAAGGTACCAAGAAATGGCTTTCTTGAACTGTAACAACCAAGAACCCTCCAAGAAAGAGGAGTTCTTGACGGATCTGGGGTGTGCTCCCTCGACGGAGCAGATTTCCCCGGTTGAAGGCGTGTCGGCGACGCTTCTTGAATCTCCCAAGACCCCCGGAGTAATCTCGACGAAGGCCTCTTTCAATTCTTGATGGCGGCGGCTTCTTGAAACTCTTTCCTCGCACCGGAGTGATCTCAACGGCGTGCTTTAACACGTCTCCCTCGGAGTGATCTCGACGGGAGAGACGTGGGCTCTACCCATGGAGTGATCTCGACGTGGGGTGGGGCTAGCCAAACCCCCTACACTACTCTCTACGATAGGGGGGAGACGAATTGTGAATAAACTTTTCAATAATGACTCCAAGGTGTTCCTTGGGCATGCCATCCCCTTATATAGTGAGGATGGGTGCCAACTGAACGTGGGAGAGGACAAACCGTCGCGAGACGTGGTTCAGCCTCTCCTTACAAATTCAAAATACAAACATAAAAAGTAAAAACGATGAGGACGGGGCCCAACAACATTGGCCCAGTCCACGAATCCGAAAATACAAACACATGAAAATGAGCATAAGTAAAAAGATAAAAGTTCTTACATGGGGTACTTAAACCCCGGGTGGCGAGCGTCGGCGCGAGCTGCTCGACGTGGCTGACGACGTCCCATCACGTCATCCTCGAGATGGTTCTTCGTCATCGTGGCGTCGTCCTCGAGATGGTCCTCCATCATTAAGACCCTGCAAAAAAATTTCTTCAAGGAAACGAGGTTAAATACCGTGTAAAAAATAATAAAAATTAGAAATAATAATAAAATCAAAGTGTAAGTCATTTATCTTTTTTTTTATGATAACATGCAAATATGGTCATTAAAACACATAAATATAATGTAAAATTCATCAATTAATGATGTTAATTTGCAAGTTATCATAAAAATCATGTTAATTTATATGTAATCATGTAAATCATGTAAACAACTCCTTTTAGTCTCGTTAAATGCATAAAATTGTCCGAAATTGCTTGAAATAAAGACCGCATTTAGGGTGTTATCACCTTTCCCTATGTATACGAAGTGGGTAATTTTCATAAAAACTCCCAAAACTTAAGTATATCTTCCGACATCCAAAAGACCATCTGCGTGTGACCCTTTAGGCCCATTATCAGTCTAGACAACCACTTGAGCTGCCCAATAACCTTTATTGGTGTTCCAAAAGAATTAGTCATATTATCATATAGATTAATTAACATAGGATTGATTTAACCCAATTGATAGATTGAATCCCCAACATGTGGTTTGCCAAGCTACACCTTATCCTCTAAAAGATAGAAATGAGTGTGTATCAACTCAATCATGGAACATGTTCATCATCGGTTACCATGCATGTATAATCTCTCATCGATGTGAAATTGCTAGGATGACTTAGGGTATGGTCAACTGTCAAACCATAATCGATCATCCGATTTTGTATTGATGCGTTTGGAAATCATAGGAGAACTCTTCTTTGATATGTCACTACCTTGGCCAAGGACTTCATTGCATCATCTTCCTTGAGCTGTTACCTCTTATATTGAGGGTGGACGATCCCATCTTGACTACTCAATTGTCTTCGTGGACTTCTTGATGCACCCAAACTAAGACTATTTAGAATCCCATGATTAGGGACACATAGGCCATAGTCAAAGTACAGTTGTCCGTCCACAAGACGTCTTCGGTGTCTTAGGTCTAAGGATCACTTACACATCCGTGATCTGAATCAACCTGATTGACGGTTCAATATAATATCATTCAGAGATTTGCATGGATCAATTGAGCGGAACCTTTCCATTGAAGAGCACTTGCTGTCTATCCTTAGTGTCTCCACACTAATGGCTACGGGACCGACCTTACTCATCATATGAGTGAGGCTATATAGTGTTATTCTATCTGGATACTTCGATGTCCTTCTAGAGTATCCTTTCAACATGCTTAAAGACTAGTGATCTATGTATTATGATATCATCATAAGTCACTAAGTCCGATCATTTATTCATGGACTTTAGTATAAGCATCACACATGCACTATAATGAGTATGTTCTATCAATAAAAATGGAACGAGATATGGAATGTGTGATATGCTTACTGTCCACATATATTTCTATTAGAGATATCTCAATTTGAAGTTAACTATGTATTGGTCATTTGATATCTTCTCTATCCTCCATGTTTCCACCACCTCATTAGGTTTTCTGCATCATCAATCCCCAGATGAGACATGACATCATTGGTGTACAAATATATGTATCCCCATCTTGCAGGCAAATATCCACTTATAAATGTGTCAATACTGATTAAACAACATGGAATAACCTTTATATTACAACTTAAGAGAATATTCCTTTCTTGACAAGTTGTTGCATTACATGTGTATCGTTGCTAAAAAAGGCAATCCATTTATCACAAATAATATTGAAAATGCTTTCATTTTTTGGCTTCTGCTCAGCTGCATTTATTGCAAAAATAGAGTGATGTTTTTTCTCATTGGGCAGGATTACTGGTATCCCTTGTCAATATATGATATTGTCATTATTTAATTCTAACTTGACCACATGTTCCTATAGTAATTAAATAAGCCCCTGATTTGCACCAAAATTTTTATTTGACCTCACAAATTGTGAGGTTGAAATCACATCTCTCAATGATTAGGTTAATTTTGAGTCATGGCGGGGTGACACATGGACCCCCATTTAATTCTAGAAAAAAATTTAAGTCTTAATTTTTTATTTTAAATACTGAAAACCCAAAAAATCATCAAATGCCTTCAATGATTCAAACAAATACTTTCTATTTTTTAAAAATTAATTTTTTCATGAATGTAAATTTTTAAAAATATATAAAAAATAAAATTATAAAATCCATAATATCATACTGAAGGATTTGTTAATCTATTCAGATCAGGATAACATGAAAATATAAAAACATTTGATGCATAGATTCATGTATAATCCATTATATGCATATGTTAATTGTATGTTATCAGAGTAATGTGAGTAGAAAATATAACAAGTTTGAAGGGAGTTTAAGGATTGGTGAAGGTGCAGTTGTTTTATGTATAGAGCACAGAATCCAGCATCACCTTAGAATGAAGAATATCTGTTCTCAAATTTTTGTAGCATAATACATGAACCACAAAAGTGAAGAGAGAAAGCTGCTTCTGATTTAATGGACTTTCCCCAGGATTATTTGAAAAAATTATTAAATGATTGTCAAATCCTCTCTTGATAAGGTGACTGATAATATCAATTAAGTACTAATCTTTTCATAATAATATATGTTATTCCGTTATATATTACTAGTTTTTTATACATAATCTTCATTATCATCATTATTTTATTAAAATATTCACTAACCTCAGACCTATTTTTTATATGTACTTATTAATGAATTTTGAGTCTTATCCCACTGGATTACTTAGAGTCAGGAGGATAAATTCTCATATTTTGTGTGAGTCTTCTTAAAATATAGAACTTATGTAAGTTAAACATTAACTTTTGGATGCAAAATGGAGAATGTTGAGAGCCAATGTCATGACCTGGATCAGAATAGGTAGCCTGAAATTTGTGGAACAGAAAACCCTAACTTAACCCCCTAGATTTGTGGAACTAACATAATTCAAAATTTAATCTGATTTCTTACAAGTGGATGAATGAAAATGTATACCAGGCATAGATTTCAAAAAAAATCAGCCCCTTAAACCCCAGAGATTAGATTTAAGGGCTGGGAATATTGGGGGTATTCTATTTAAACTCGTATTTCCACCTTTTTTATTATCATCTTGAGATTCGTGATCCAATAGTGATTGATGAGTAAAGCATCATTCTTCATAAGACCCATTATTATTAATCGACAGTGTGAGGAAATTTTGCAGGATGTACGATCAAGAAGTTGGACAAGAAACACCAAATTTTATTTTATTGGGAGTGAAAACAAGGTTAGTCTGATTTTCTCCTCTTGATTACCATTTTTCCATTTTTCATGGCTTAGATCCTTGAAGATATCAACACATACAATCCAAATAAATCCTCCTGTATAAATTTATACATGTAAGTTAGTATATCACATGCCTTCTCCACATCTGCTGCATGACAAAATTGTAACTGCCTATAGATTATGTACCCATTTGCACCAGCAACCAAACATCATGAAACATTTCACAAAATCTGTGTTTGCATCTAGGAACAAAAATTAACTCCACAGTAATGAACCAAACTGCACTTAACAAAACTGAACTCCACTGAACTTAACTGAACTGAAATGCACATAACTGAAAAGATCATATGTATTTAGTTTATCTAATTTTAATCACTTTTATTCTATAAAAAATATAAAAAATATCAAAATTTCAGTTAAATTTGATTAAATTAAAATAATACATTTAAATAATGTTTAAATTACATTTCATTGGTTCATATTGGTTTTATAGAATGTAATTCTAACAAAATTATATAAAATTCCCAAAATGCAAACACTAAAAAAATAAATATTTTGAATGGAAAATTCACTTTTTATAATCCATATTTTTTAAGTATTGAACCTATATTATGTGCTTAGCAAGAAATTATTTAACATTTAATTTCATAAATAAGCACGTTATTAAATCCTTTAAACCTTAATTTGTGGCTATTCAATGGATGAAAAAATATTGAGTAAAATATGTTGATGTTTACCTGGGAAGCATATTTGGATGTCTACGTTTGGTCTTTACATATTTTATGAAAGATAAGAGCTTGATCCAAAGTCTAAGAAGTGCATCTTATGTGGATACTATAATGGAGTGAAGGGCTTTGGGGAGTAGATGAACATAAGATTGGGAAGAGCAGGGTTATGAATTTCATGAAAAATAATAAAGAAGTTCAATGGAGGGGGAAAATGTAAAGATCTGACAATTCAGTTAGAGATGGTTGATGATACGTCTTGCTCATCTTAATGGCTATGTTCGTGTAACTTCATTTTCAGTAGATGGAAAACCTACGTCATTTATGTAGACACTTATTGTCCATAAGAAAGTGAAGTGACTGCATTCAGTTTCTAAGAAGCTCACATCCATGGACAATAACCAAATTTGAAGGTTGGTAGACCTGCAAGTAAGAAAGCAAGTCATCATATTCAAATGGGTGTTCCCAAATAAGTTGTCACTTTTTAAAGGTTCATCAAGAATACAAATAAGGATGCTTATCACATAGCATAAAAACAGGATGTCGAGTGTAATGAAAAATTCACACCTGTTATTTATTTAGTCCTTAGATGCACACGTATTTCTTTAGTTTTATCCATTTATGTGTCTGATGATATGGATTTGTAGCAGCTTGATGTGAAGACGGTTTCCTTTCATTGTGATTTAGAGGAAATGATCTACATGCTTCAACCTGAATGCTTCATCATGCCGGGTCAAAAGACTAACTTTTAGGTATAGGGTATTCCCATTATGGGTTATAATATCTAATGTAGGGGTAAAAAAAGTTTGACTTGTACATGTGAGGTATTAGAAATTCTAGGTGTAGTTAGTTTTTATATCATCTTGAGGATCTGCAAGGATGGTTCTCCTATTTATTTGATACTCTTTATCGAAGATATGATCATGGGACCAAAGAGTATACATATAACTATAGGGTAACAACCAAGTGAAAGGTTTTTTACTATCAATAAAAGGAGTTATCTTGAGAAGATTGTTGATCTATTTAGCATGATTAATGTTTAAGTGATGAATACTCCTCTAGCTAAACATACTGTGGTTCTGATTTCTAAGAGCCTTGAATCTGACAAAGAAATATCTGAAATGGCTTTTACAAGACCAGATACTAATGTTGTTGGATCGATGAGTAGTTTTATGAGAAATTCACAAAAGGAGATTTGGAGTAGAGTCAAGTGGATTCATTAATATCTAGAGTACACAATTGGTAGGGGAATTCTTTTTGATATGGGCATTTCATATTTTGTGCATGGTTCAGTTGTTCCTGGTCTTATAGCAGACATATTTCATCAAAGATATACAGTCAATTATGTGTTTATGAAGGAGGGCTGACCTGGGATCTAGAGGTCTGGAATTCAATCTAGTATTGTATTTTCTATAACGATAGTCAATTATATGGAAGCTACGAAAGTAGCCTCCTGGACGTAGCCAATGGGGCATTGTTGTTGAAGAGTTTGATTAAATAACTTGGTATTCCACAAGATGTAGTCCCTTGATTATGCAACAATCAAAGTACTATATTTTTAGTGAAGAACCATATTTACATTAAAAGGTCAAGGTGCATTGATGTGTGGTTCCGCAAGATCCATGAGTTTTTAAACTCTGAGGAGATTGTACATATGGTTCACATATAGAGTGAAATTTTGATGAGAATTTGAACATCTTTTGGACTCCATACATATTTCAAGTATTGAACGAGGTGGAGTACTTACAATGTGGTGGAGAGACAAGAACCCCAATATCGACTAGGATGTTTACCAAGGTGAAGTTTTCTCATGTATGTGTTAGGCCCCCACTGTGGAAATAAACACCACACTCCCTTTTTCCCTCTTTATCACTTTACTCCTTAGATGGGCCAATTTGGGGTCCAAATTTTGAACTTTAAGAGTGTTCTTAGAAACCTACAAACACCAGGATGGGTTTACGCCTTAGGTAAGAATCGTTTGTATGGTTCACTCCTCCTCTTTCTTTCATCTTCCATCTCTCCACTATCTCCCGTGGTTTATTATTATTTGGGTTAATAGCACGGTACATCCCAAACCATGTCCAAAGTCTATGAGTTAACCTTAGCTTTTTTTTAGGCACGGTATATCCCAATCTCACTAAGTCGTCTGCAATATATCCCGGTGATGACGTGGAGTCCATCGTGGCTGCCAGGTGGATCTCCGGCCAGATTTTTACCTGGTGGAACCCACCGGGCCACCACGCTGGATTTCATGTCATCACCGTGATATGTCTACCTGCCAAGAGAGCGAGAGAGAGAGAGAGAGTTCTAGATAGAAGGAGAGAGAGAGAGGTTCTAGAGAGAGAAAGAGAGGTGTTATAGAGAGAGGCATTGTTCTCTAGAACACCTCTATTTCTCTCTCTAGAACACCTCTCTTTCTCTCTCTAGAACACCTCTCTTTCTCTCTCTAGAACACCTCTCTTTCTCTCTCTAAAACCTCTCTCTCCTTCTCTCTCTCTAGCACGCCTCTCTCTCCCTCTCTCTCTCTCTCTAGAATGCCTCTCTCTCTTATCAGAAAACCCGTGGCAGGTTCTAGAGAGATAAAGAGAGATGTTCTAGAGAGAGAAGGAGAGAGAGGTTCTAGAGAGAGAAAGAGAGGTGTTTTAGAGAACGCCTCGCTCTCTCTAGAACACCTCTCTTTCTCTCTCTAGAACCTCTCTCTCCTTCTCTCTCTCTCTTGCACGCCTCTCTCTCCCTCTCTCTCTCTAGAATGCCTCTCTCTCTCTTTAAGTTAAACCCTTGGCAGGTAGACATATCACGGTGATGATGTGGAATCCAGCGTGGCGGCTAGGTGGGTTCGCCCGGGTAAAAATCTGGCCGGAGATCCACCTGGCAGCCACGATGTACTCCACGTCATCACCGGGATATATCACAGACGACTTAGTGAGTTTGGGATATACCGTGCAAAAAAAAAAGCTAAGGTTAACTCGCAGACTTTGGACATGGTTTGGGATGTACCGTGATATTAACCCTTATTATTTATCAAAGTTTTTTTGTTACTGTTTGCTCCTTTTTTGGGGGCTCATGAAGAAGCTTCTTTCCCATAACACGAGCTTACAACCACCTATGGAGGCAGAGATCATTCACATCACCCATAATGAACACATGGGTGAAATACCCATCTACTATGCTATCATTTTTTGTGCAGATTGGTATTTCTACATTTACTATAACACCCTGGTGATTATTTCAAAACCATACCTTTTAAAATATATGCAACAAAGCCAACCTTTTGATATTCATCAAAAGCAATTTATAGGCATTCTAAGCTAGTGGTATGGTCTTCATTCATGAATATATGGTTATCTTAAATATACATATAAAATTCATATCCTGCACTGAGCTTATGACAACCACAACCTACATTCTAATTTCCTTACTTACTTCCTAAACTTATTTTCATTGAAATGACCATTAATGTGTTTTATTAAGGATTAAAATGATTTCTTACATGTCTTTAATAAAGTTCTCTAACCCAAGTCATAAAGAAATTATATTTATAAGTCAGAAAATATTTATGTTTATAAGGAGTTTTAATAGATTATGAATAAACTTTAAGTTTTTCTCCTTTTTAGGGTATTTTTATGGAATTTTTTAACATTTAATTCATCAATGAAGTATAGTTTTGAGTTTATCTGAATATTTTTAATGATTGTTTTAAAAAAAAAACTCTTTCTAAAGTTTTATGCCACAATGGCAATCAGCCACACAAATCAGAGGAGAGGGGAAATTGGAGTAGAGATGAAGTTAGATGGCTAAACCTGCTCTAGAAAGAATTTGTTACTGAAATTTGACTGTAGTTCTGTTGGGATCTGGTGCATTGGTTGAATCATAGAAAACATGTTTTTCTATGCAAAGGAAGCGATTATCAATTCAAGATTGACATATGAAATAATACTTCATATGTAACTTTTGGAGAACTTGTTCCACCCTTGACTTGCTCACTCTGAGGTTGTTCTGAAGCAGTTGACATGCCGACCACTATAAGTATCCACACGATCATGTTACTCTTGGATCTCCACTTCTTCTTCTCCGACTCTTCTTGAAAATCATGAATATCTTCTCACCATGAAGAGTTTCTCCCTGGTTGAGTGGAGAAATGATGAGAATGGTGAAAAGAAGGGGGGGTAGGGCGACGCCCAGTTCTGGTTGTCCTGTGTTCCTAAAAGGGGTGCCCCTTCCACTATTTATATTTTATTTTTCTTCTCAAAAATCTCATAAATTAAAACATATTCACCAATGCATCCATGATCTAATGCATCTGACCCTTGAGGCCCATGTATCATTCTAGTTAGTAACTTTTTAAGCCCAATAATAATTATTTAGCCAACCTTACTAATGAATTATACCAACCTTATTATCAAGTATCTTGGATCTATAAATAGCCAATCCTATCCTCTTAAAAAAGTACCGTTAGATTTCGTTCCAAATTATGATTAACAGAGTGATTCAATCATTCAAAATCTGATTGGGTCAGTTCTTCCATTCCACGACTGGAAGATTAAAGGATTGATGTTCAGATCAAGATACATGAGGAAAAAGTAAAACTCGTCCCGTTGGGTATGTGATGACAAGGTTATTAAGATCTTTATCTTAGTTTGAGTCACATCTTCATCCTTCTTCCAAAGCTATTATTGTCCGTAGCCTATGTTTTTATCATCTGGTACGTCGCCACCAAATTCCGCCTATTGATAGTGCATATCCATATCATCTCCGTCACCACTAGCGATGGTTGATCCACTTCACTTACCCACTCTGCCACTTAAAAATGCATATCTACCACATCTGGTGATGGTATTTCATTCAGTTGCTATTCTCTACTCATGACACACCATCAACCATCAACCGAAACTGCCTAATAACTAGACAATGTATGTAGTTTAACTAAATTAGGAATTCTCACCAGAAAATTTCCAAAACCCCAAAATTCTTATAAAAATTTGAAGTAATTATTGTTAAATATGATAACTACTTATCTGCGTCCCATAACTATTTTGGATTGAATTTAATAATTTTTTTATTTAAGTTCACTTTAATTCCTAAAAAATATGAAAAAGTAGAAATTAAAATCCAATAATGCACTACTTCCTCCTTATGGATTTGACATCTTGCCCTTTAATTCTAAGGAAAGATATAAATATTTTTTTATAAAGCAGTAGCCTTAAATGACATGTTTAACCATAATTCTGCTTCATACGCTATCACACATCTTTCACTGCATTTTTTGGAATATGTGGGTACTTGACGAAATTGTTGATGTCATGATCTCTTTTGATTTTAATTCATATAGAAATTTTAAAATGTCATAAATATATAAATTTTTTATTGGAATCAAAATTCATAGCATCTCAAAATACAAAATTCCCAGGAAAAAATTCCAAGTATTTTATCTTATACAAAAATCATGACTGATTCCCAGTTGTGAACCCTTCCATGTATGAAGACAATGACCGTGTGGGTTACACTAATCAAGTAAGATCAGATTGATATAAATTTTTTTAATGATACAAAATATCAAATTAAATATCTTAAAAGTTTTTGCGTAGAAATTTTATTGACTCATTATTTTACAGTTGAAATGAACTTCATTACAAAAACATGAAGATACAAAGTACAAACTGTTTCCATTGGGCCTCTTTCCTTTTTGATTCTTCGTTGGATAATTTAATAATGTTTCATTCGCATATATAGGTTGAAATAAGTCAAAGTTTGGTAATCAATGCTTGATTAGTCTTTTAAGACGTTACACATGAAAAGATTATTTTAACATTCGTCCAAATATTGAAATATTAATTATATGGCGTTGAATATTGAATGCAACCGTTTGGTGAAATATAAATTATTCAGATCCTAGATGGAGATGTCATGCATTCTTCTTTGCATTATTACATTCTCATTCGTGTTTATTCTTTTTCTTCTCTTTAAGGGAAAACCTTGGTTACTCACCATTCAAGCTCATTTAAGTCAAAATAAATGCATTTTGAAAATATAATAATTTCCCAAATGAATAACAGATTGCTGAGGTAAATGCATTTTAAAAATTAATCAATATGCTTCTAGTTCAGATTGGCTAGGTCAATGAGATGAAGTAAGACTTTGGTTCTCACATCAAGAAAATGGGAGAACCAAGATTGGAGCTTTTACTTAAGGACGTGGATTCTAAGCCGGACTCATATGTAGAGGAAGTCAATGCTAGGAGAATCTGTGTAGGAAGTGAATATTTGGAGAACTAAATGGAGTTCATCCAGCTTTCAGAGACAAGTGGCATTAAGTCAAATCCCCACTAGCTGATGAATTTTATTCAATTTCTCTTGATTGAAAATTTATCGTGTTCCTCATACCATGAGCGGCTGGACTTAAGAGATCGATCTGTGTTCTGGTCATGTAGAGGAAGCATCTCCTAGAGGACTAGATTAGGTACACTTTCCCAAAGTGAGGGGAGTCATTCACAGTTTTATGATGAGGATATATTTGATTCATTTTCAACTAGTAAATCTGCAACACCCAAATGTAGCTCAGGGGTGTAAAAATTCTGAAAGAGGGCACCAAAAGTATAAATAGAGAACTGAGATCTCTCCTCAAGTATAATTTAGATGTGTAATTTCCCTGACTGCCAGCCGGTGATTGACGAGTTGGTCTGTTTTCATCCAGAAATAAGATAATAACCCATTAAAGCCGCGCGTGGACCAACGCATGTCCGTTACAGTGGTGTATTCAACTTGAATCATGATTTGGTCCTGCCCTCGTCAAGAATTATATTTTGTATTTATATAATTAGTTGACTGTTACCACGAACTCCCTCGATCCCACCTGACGACGGAGAGGACACCTCCCCCACTACATTATCATCGCGGAGCGGCACGGGCAGTACGACGGCGAGCACACTTTCCCGAGCGCTTGCGAGGTTTCAGTCATGTATTTTTTATTTTCCTTAAATATGGGCGTGGACGAGTGGGATCCGAGTGTAATTGGGATATATACACCCTCTCCACGCCTAAAAACATTAAAAAACACTCCACTTTATAAATAAAAATCCACTGGGTGGCATCCAGGGCACGGATGGATCGGTCTACGGGCACAAGGTTGGACGTACCCTGCACCGTGTTTTTTGCCAAAAAATAAAATAAAATTAGTTGACTGTTATGATGAGAGGCATTAAGCGCGTATCACCAACCAAAGTATGGCTTCAGCGGTGGCCTTCTAGCATCAAACACGCCACCAAGCTCACGGGCTGATCCTCAACAGAAAAAAGTCCTCCTGCGGTAAAAGAATTGAGTTTAACCCAAAAGGCATCAACGAGGGAAGATTAACTTATTTCACAAATTAATTTAGGGAGAGGAACCTTTGCGCTTCAGTGATGGGAAGGGTTCTTTATTCTGCATTTTTTCGCTTGGGGGGTCCTGGGAAGACTCATATTCAACCGCCGAAGTGGGCCTTCGGCAATCAGCTTGGTCTTCCACTGAAGATTCATTCTGTGGGGTATCGTAGAAGAGAGAGTTTTCTTTCATCACTACTCACGCGCCGCAAAATCATTCGCTGGTTCGAACTCTTGACCTGTTTACCGCTTGATGCCACTGTATATGCCGTGAAGTCTCTGTTGTTGAGGAGTTCGTACAGACTCTCCAGACGGAGAGGTGAAAGATACGTTCAACCTTGAAAGCTAGGGTAGTTGGGATCGATCAGAAATAACGATCAGATCGCGGTCACTGTCCGTTGATCGATCAGTTTATTCAATCGTGATCATCCGTGATCGGAAGTGAGCTGACGCTGCCATCTGCCTTCCTCGGTCGATCGATAAGCCGATCGAACTGATCCTAATATTCGATCGAAACGGATCCGATCTGATTTCCCACCCCTATTGAAAGACGCATCGGAAGTCGGAACCGACAAGTATCGAGCTTTCAACTTGGAGCAGACCGCGTTCTGCGAACTTGGGAACTGTTGGACTTGAATGCGGTCGATGGTTTAGAACGTGGGCTGCATTTACTCGGCCATGCAAACCAGAGAGGCAGAGACTGCGGGAGATATAGCATGTTCTATTTCGCTGGTTTTTTTTTTTTTTTCTATTTCGCCTGTTGGAAGAGGAAAGCTTGGATAAAGTCTGGTAGCGTTTAGACTGCGATTGGACTTAAAGAGGGACGATGGGTACTTGCGGACCCATGTGACGATGCTTTCGGCTTTCCAGTAGGCCAGCGTGATTTTCCGGACATCATCTCAGTGAGACAAAGACGCATTATTGCCGAGGACACGACTGATCGGATCATACATCCGTTTTAATTACGGTTCATATTCGACCGGCAATTGAAGGAAACAAAAACCGTTCTCCGGCGAAACCCAGTAGACGACCTCCGAATCAACTCGGGAATGAAAGTCTATGGGCCAAGTGGAGTCTTCGATGAAGGTCAAACAGCAAAACCTCCCGTTTGGAAATCAGCTCTCCTTTTCTTTGAAAATAGTAAAAGACTCTAGTCCTATTTTCAGGCTGCCAATGCTTAAGCTTGCCGTTATCCTGCAGTAACGGGGGGAAGTTGCAGTGCCGTAAAGAGAGAGAGCGGGAGAAGATAGAGAGACAGTGAGAGAGAGAGACATTGAGAGAGAGAAGATAGATAGAGAGATATATAGATAAATAGATAAACAGATTGATTGATAGAGAGAGATAGATAGATTGATAAGTATAATTGTAGCGGGTTTACGGAGGTGACGGGGATAGAACTAAGACTTCCAGATGAGTGGTGGTGTGGATTGTAATGTTGTACAGCATGGCAGTAGGGGGGGATTTCCCTCCCACGGGGTGAGGGCGGGCGTAGTTGGGGCTTTTTTCTTTTTTTCATGAACGCCGGTGTTGGGAATACGTCCTTGTCTCGGCAGATGGCCTGTGAACACACGGCCCGCGGAAACAGGCGCAGGCCACTGCGCCGACTTTTGAGCAATCCGAACATCTTTATTTAGATGTTCGCTTGACGTTGGATTCCACGCTACCTTGGCAGATACCGAATTTCATGGGCTCGATCGAAAGAAAATGAACACCTGTCGAACTTGACTTCCACCCCTCCTCTTTTCGCAGTTCCGTCTTCCCACACAGATGCAACTGGGAGTTTATTCTTCGTATACGTCGCCAGAGTTCAACATCTTCTTCACCTAGAATCCAAAAAAGCCCTCTCTCTCTCTCCCCAATATTTATCTATCTATCCATCTATCTGTTTGTCTTTATCCCACCTTGAACAGTGTCTGGTTCGACGCGCTTAGCTTTTCTGTCTACTTTGACGCGTTAGTTCTGCTTTCTCTTTCTCTCTTATCTGTCCTCCATTTACGGGCTCGTGACGCTATATAGCAAGCATTAACATATTCTTTTGTCCAAGACCCAGATTCACTCTGCAGCACAGTTCCTCTGGTTCTCTCTTTACCTCTCTCCTCCTAGCACGCTCTAACGTCAAGAGGAGCTGATCGCGGCTCCCAACAATGGGTTACAAATTCCTCGCCTGCTTCCTACTCGTCATGTCCGTCCTCGCTGTGAGAGTGGACGTCACCGCCGCCGACACCTTCTCTCTTCCGGTCTCCATCATCAAATCCTCTCTTAACGAGATCAGCGCCGTTCTTTCCATCCTCGCCGGCTTTACTGGCCCGCTCCTCGGCGATGATCTCAGGGTATCCTCCGCCGTCAAGGACTGTGTCGATCTCCTCTCCCTATCGTCCGATGAGCTCGACTGGACCATATCTACCGCTTCCCCGGACGCCGCCACGGAGCAGCTCTCCGTGGGCACAGGCAACACACATTACGATCTCCGGACGTGGCTCAGCGCCGCCGTGGGGAACCAAGAAACCTGCGCCGAGGGATTCCAGGACACCGACGTAGTCGTCAAATCCCTCGTCGTCGGCAGCCTCGACACCATCACCTCCTTAGTCTACCAGGTTCTGACGGAGATTCCTGACGTCGAGGCGGCCGAACCCGCCGTGAACTACAACGGCAAGAGGAAGCTCTTAGACGCGGGGGGCTTCCCTAGGTGGATGAAGAAAGACGCTCGGCGGTTCCTCCAGGAGTCAATCACGTCGTTCCAGCCCGACGTGACGGTGGCCGCCGACGGCAGCGGCGACTACGCGACGGTCAGCGAGGCGGTGGACGCGGCGCCGGAGCAGAGCGAGAAGAGGTTCGTCATCCATGTCAAGGCGGGCCTGTACAAGGAGAACGTGGAGGTTAGCAAGAAGAAGTGGAACGTCGTCCTCCTCGGCGACGGCATGGGCGCCACTATCATCTCCGGCAATCGCAACTTCGTCGACGGCTGGACGACGTACCGCTCCGCCACCTTGGGTAAATTACCCTCCCACTAACCTATCTTCCATTATTTTATAATGCAGTATTACATTGTCGGTCGTCTTGAGTGGACAGCGGTGTCGGGGAAAGGGTTTATCGCGCGGGCGCTGACGATAGAGAACACGGCGGGGCCGGCGAAGCACCAGGCGGTGGCGTTCAGGTCAGACTCGGACCTGTCGGCGCTGTTCCAAGTGGAGGTTCTCGGGTACCAAGACTCGCTCTACGCGCATTCGCTGCGCCAGTTCTACCGCGAGTGTCGCATCGCGGGCACCGTCGACTTCATCTTCGGCAACGCCGCCGCCGTCTTCCAGGGCTGCACCATCATCGCCCGCCGCCCCCTCCCCAACCAGAAGAACTCCATCACCGCCCAAGGCCGCAAGTTCGCGGACCAGAACACGGGCTTCTCCATTCACGGCTGTAACATCACGGTGGAGGGCGGGAACGGCAATTCCACCGCCGGGGCGGCGCCGCCGAAAACCTATCTTGGACGGCCGTGGAAGACGTATTCCAGGACGGTGGTGATGCAGTCGTATTTGGGCTCGGGGCTGCAGCCCGAGGGCTGGCTTGAGTGGGCCGGAAACTTCGCCCTCGACACGCTCTTCTACGGCGAGTACATGAACTACGGGCCCGGCTCGGGGCTCAGCAGCCGGGTGAGCTGGCCGGGCTTCCATGTTATCACTAATCCTGCCACGGCGGCTAACTTCTCCGTGGCCCAGTTCATCGACGGCAACCAGTGGTTGCCGGAGACGGGGGTCAGGTACGTCGCAGGGCTGCTCGCTTGAGGCGGGGCGCGTCTCGTCCGTATTCCGTGAGGAGATAACGTGATCTCCGTTCTGTAGAGAATTATAAATTCATGTGGAGGCGAAATAACGGGGGAGGTCAAAACTTCTTCCCCGCGTAACTAAACTCTATTCCATATTCCATAATACGCATTCTTGTTCCAAGGCAGCGTAGCATCCTCGGGCACACCACCTCCATGTACCACGCTTCATCTGCCGTTTGAATATATATTTGTCATAATATTACCATATGAAGTTGCTGAGTTACGATTTACATTTTTTTTGTAACTTAATTAAATAAATGGTAAAGCTTTCTATGTCATGGTTTATGTTTATTAAATATTTCAGGACCTATGTTTAATCGCGTTGTTATGTAAGAACGTGAGATTTGCAAAACCTTAAGTTACAAACTTTAGATTTTTGATTGAGAGAGTGACTATATACTAGCGTCTTGGAGAGTGGTGGCGACTGTCACCGGGCCAACGTTGCCATGGAGCGGGGCGACAGCGTTGGGGAGGGCGAAGGGTACAGCGCAGTCGGCACGGTGACTAAGGAGAGGTGGCGCCAACGAGTTTACTTGCGAAGACAGGTTCATCCATTATCTTGATATTTATTTTATTTTGTCAATGTTGTAAATGATCAGATGTTATTTAATATAGAAGAATTCAGTAATCTTTTTCATATAGATGGGGCGAATTCTGATCAGATGCCAACCTTCAATAAATAATTAATAGCAGGAGCAGATGGCGATGAGCGTCTGATCCTGGTCAAAGATAGATCAAAAGTTTACATTGATCCAACGAATGAGCAGAGTTGGAAATTCCGGAAGTTAAATGATACAGAAGTTAAATAATATTTTCTCATCAGAAGACATCAAGCCGACATAAGTTTTGAATAAATTATTTATAAGTTTGGAATTAACATTAAAATTTTGAGGTTCACTACTATGCATGTAATAATTAATATTTTATGCACACTTAAAAATATTCATATTAATATTTATCATGTATAGATATTTTCGTCGATGTGAAGATTTTTTACAAAGAATTTTTTAATTAAGCAACAATTTTAAAAAAATTGGTCAGATTAAAACAATTTAGGCATATTGGTTTCTTAGGCAGATTACACAAGAGGTGGCTGATAGCCTGTCATTTTAACAAGTTGAGTTGGCATAAATAAATGTTTTAAGAACTAGTTAAACTATAAAGAAATATTAAATGCTAAAACTAGTATCAATACAAAAAAGAATGTTTAAATTGTTCAGCAGTTTGAAGCAAAAAAGTTTGAACCTAATCAACACACGGGTCTTCATCGCTATCTCTGTCTTTTTGCTTGGTATCATTGTTGACATCATCCTCCCCTCGCTAATAACATGAGCGTATTAGTTACCATGCTCTCTGCTGTCAACCTGGATCGCTTCTAGTTGATGAAAACATGATCGATAGAGAAGAATTTCTCCGAGGGCACATGTGGCGTCAAGACCGATAGGAATCCTTTTTGAACCATTTCTAACCCTAGAAACAATTGTTCACCTGTTACCTTCAACCAGTGCAATGGTTTTATCCCCTTGAATGGAGGTGAGCTATTGTACACATCTAGCTCATGCCTTGGATCAATGGTTGGTGTATGCTTGATGTATGGCGATAACTAGTCTAGTGCCTCACAAAAGAAAGTTGTAGATGTCCAAACTGGTTGAAATTGTACTAACCATGCTCCTATGTTTGGTGACTTGAAGCGCATATAATAAAGTCCTTACATACGATATAACTTTGTCACGGTGGTTGTAGTCAACTAACCAGATAAGGCTTGGTTGCAAGTAAGGATTGATGCATATTTGATCATCCTGGTCTTCATCATCTCTCAAGCGTTGTAGACAAACATTTTTGTCTTGTCGATATACTGGTGTTGACTCAAAATATCCTTGCATTTCTAATACATCGCCTGACATTATCCAAATGTCATGTTATTGCTTTGATGATAACAATGTCTTCATTTGTTGTTGGTGCCTTTAATTTCCATGTTAGGGGGGTAGCCATCTTAAGAGGTCAGAATATACCTACAAAATCCTTAATCATTTCCCCCTGGTCATTGATAATTCCACATTGTTTAAATGTCGTTGTTTTACTTCAGACTTAACCAAAAATATTTGTGAAAATTTACACTTAAATACTCTGTAATAAATATAGGTCAAGTAAGAGGTCCACCCACTCAGAGGCAGAATTAAAATTTGGATTTTTTCTGACGCTTAAAATAAAGGAAATGAGTTTAAAGATAAATTATATTATTCATGGGATTTTTCTGAATTTTGAATTAATTTATACAATTTTATGTGGTTGAAATTGAAGCATACATACAAAGAAAAACATTAAAATATTTTATACTAATTTTCCTAATTTTAATTTATAAAAAATAGAAAATTATTATTTTTTGAATTTTCTGGAATTTAATTTACACCAAAAACCACAAGAAATATTAAAAATGAGAGTTAGTGATTTTTTAGATTTTAAAATTACTAGAAATTGATAATATTAATTTTAGGGATTTTTCTTATTTTTTCAGAATTCATAAATGTAGAAAACAATTTTTCCTAAAATTTTCTATTTTCCTAATTTTATTTATTATTTTAAATGCAGAAAGGCAAAAAAAAATACCTGCTCTGGCGAACGGCGGCGGTGACAGCGGTGGATTGGCTGCGGAGCAAATTTCTTACTATTTTTAAATTACCAAAAGAACTGTTTATAGATTCCTTTTTTAAAGGGCCAATTTGACCTGATTGGAGCAGTTCGACCCGTTCAAACCCCTCCTGGATTTCTGGATAAGTCCTTAGAGGATTGAAGCCTCAGTCCACTTGGCACGCAGCTGCGCATGCGCGTAACAGGCGGGCAAAGGGCAGCACCGGCGTACCGCCGCTGCCTTATAGTGCACACCAGCACACAGAAGCGACGTCGATGGGAAAGAAGACCTTCAGGATGTTAAAAAAATGAGTTTTTTGGATTTCAACAGAGAAGAAGGGGATATATGATGTAAGTTCTAGAGAGAGATAGGAATGAGTCTAGAAAGAGAAAAAGTCAAAATGAGATGATAGAGAGAGAAAATGAAGAAATGGTAGAGAGGGAATTTGAGATGGAATTTGAAGGTGTAAATGAAGGATATTTTTTATGAAATTTTTAGGGGATGAACTAGATATATGGATAAAGGTCTAAAGATATTATGAGATGATTCTTGAGAGATAAAGTAGGGAAAATGAGTATTTAGAGTGAGAAAGTGAAGGATTTTAAGGGTAAATGGATGGATAATAATGGAAAAAATGTAAATATAGGTTCCCAAAAGCTCAGTACAAGTCTGGTGAGCCCTCAATGCTTCCTTTAAAGTATGGATCCTTATATTTTTCCAGGATCAGGCATTTTTGAATGCAAACAAACTTCAATAAACTTACATTAAGCAGGTTGAACAACCTGAATTCTGAAATATGCCTTTTGCAAATGTGACCTACTAGATACCCTTTCCCCAATCCCACAGTTAATGAATGGAGCTCTTGGGTCCCAATTCTTCCTGAGAATCTGTTTCAATAGACTAGAACTTATACATTCAGATAATTGAATCCTCTTTTGCTTCCTAGATGGAGTGCAAAGATTTTTCAAAAACATTGAGTATGAATAAATATTCTGAATTGCATCTACAAAAGGAGTAGTGATCACTTTTAAGAGTATGAATATCCCGACAATCGTGCCAGTTGATAATTCCAAATTTTAAGGGTTTTGTGTCATTTTTTGAATTCAGACTTAACCAAAAATATTTGATAAAAATTTCGACTTAAATAATCTATAACTAATATAGAAAAGTAAGGGGTCGTTCCACAGATAGGCAGAAATTTAATTTCAGAATTTTCTCAAGCTTGGAATGAAGGAAATGAGTTTAAAAGTGAAGAATATATTTTCTGAGATTTTTATATATCTTTAGTTAATTTATATAATTTTGCTCTGATCTAAATTGAAGCACAAATACAAAGGAAAACACTAAAAAGAGTTTAGACTAATTTTCATAATTTTAACTATCACTAGGAATATAAAATAAATGTTATTTGAATTTTATGGAATTTATTTAACACCAAAAACAACTAGAAATATTAAAAATGAGAATTAAATATATATTTTAGAATTTTGTAGATGTTAAAGTCACTGAAAATTGATTATATTAAGTTTATGGATTTTTATGAATTGTTTTGGAATGTTTAAAAGCATAAAATAATTTCTCCTATTTTTTTGATTTTTCCCAATTTTATGATATTTTTTATGAATTTAAATGAAATAAAATAAGGAAAATACTTTTTCTGGTGATCGCCGGCGGCGGTGGCAGTGGTGGCAGTGGACCGGATGGGCCAGCAGGCCTGGTGTGGCCCATATAGGGCTGGCCTTAATGGGTCAGCTGACGAAGGCTAATTGCAGTGTTAATTTTAATTTGTCGTTGTAATTGATTTGCCTAAAATCAAATAAATTTATAATATGTAGAAACTTACTCAAAGATGTATAAGTGAGAGTAAGGTCGTCTCCACAGGGACTGGCCTTTAGGTTTATGTTCAATAAATGAGTTTCTATTTATTAAGATATAGGAATAATACTAAAGATAATAAGAAGAGTTCAGTAATTAGTAAGGTATAGAGAATATTAGTTTGAATAAGAAAATTAGAGAATATAAAATAACCAGATCATATTTATATGTACTAGAGATACTAAGAATAATAAGGAAGTAAGGAATTTGATATTATTTTTAAGAGGGATAGAAACATAGTTAGTGAAAACATAGATAAGTATTAATAAGTATACTTAGTTTAATAAGAGAGAGAATAATAAGGACTTAGATAGAAAGAATTAGTAATTATCTACGTATAGTATACTAAGTATAAGTATAGAGAAATATTAAGGAGTAAAGAGGTAGTAATAGAGATGAATAAGTATTTATAGTAATATAAAATACCTATAAGTATAAATACTCCTTAGAATTAGTATAGGTGTTCTCATATGCCTATTTTACATGATTTATATATTTTTATAGTCTTTTATAATCGATTCAATAAAATATAGGGTGATTTAGTCGAACACCCATGAGGTGTTCGACCAAATTCCCAAATGATGGTCGAAAGAAGAGTTATATGTATGGTTTAGTTAGTTATTATATGATTTTCAAGTGGTTTGTCTATATTTTCTAGTCGATTCAAGAGTTTATGGGGTGATTTAGTCGAACACCCAAGAGGTGTTCGACCAAATGCCCGAAAGCGGGTCGAAGAAGAGATGTATAGTATAGTATTCAATTAATAGTAAGTTTTTTATATGTATTATATAGATTTTAAGAGAGAAGATCGAGCATAAAAGGGTGTTTCTGTCGAACACTCGTGCAAATTTCGACAGAATACCTGAGAGAAGGCGTAAGAGAGGGGAGTGTATATTTTTATGTTATTTTATAAATTTGAGTGGGGTAGAACTTAGGTAAATCAAGATGCATTCGTCGGACACGTGAAATGTTCTATGAAATGCTCGAGAGAAATCGCAGTAACAATCTTTAGATCAAAGTGGGATTGAATCAATGATTAAACTAAGGTGGGATATTCAAATTAACTGTACGTAATAGTAAATCATCCAGATTAGATGCAAGAAAACTTACCAACTCGCCCTGAATCGAGGTAAGGGGGTGGCGGTGCCAATCGCCGCCGCCTAACTTCGGTATGTGGGCCCCCCTTTACTTCTCTCCCATGCTGGCACGAGTCTTCGTCTTCCTCAACCTCCTCTGGAGCTTCTGAAGCTCTTGGAGCCGTTAGAGGGTTGTCACGCCCCTCTTCTTGCTCCGCCAGCCTCAGACGGGTCCTCCGCCGTCTGAATTTTGGTAAAAAAAATTGGTCAGAGATGAGAAATTCGGGGCTCTCGGCCCCTTTTTAATGGCCTGGGAGAGATTCCTTTGGCCGTTTGATGGAACGGGACAGCTCTGGGGGTCCTCCCGGGCTGTTGGATCACCCAGCGGTCCCCCCTCCTAGTAGAAAACAGCTTTCGGCCGCCGGCGTCGACGGCCAGGGGTGAGGGTGGACAGAAATACCCCTAGTCATCGGATCTTTCTCATAAACATCCAACGGCTGCGATTAAATCGCAGCCATGGACCCCGTTTATGGTGCACCCACGTCCTGCCTTGTTAGTGCCCCGTCAGCTCTTCGTAAGCCTCCTTGTCTTCTTCAGATTCGTCCGTGAATGGGTCCCACGTCCACGTCAGCCGTTGCTGATTAATTAAAAGTCCTGAAATAGAAATAAAAATTATGAAATAAGACGGCTCGATCTTACCGTCCAATCTTCTTCAGAAGATTGGACGGATGAGATCTTATCCGTCTCTTTAAATAAGCCCGAAAAGAGCCAGGCTTCGGGCTGAGCTGGCTCGAAGCCCGGTTCTTTTTTTCTTTGTATTTCCTTATGATAGCGGCCCGTTGGGCCACGATCATATTTTAGCTTTGTGGCCGGCCCCAATGCGAGTGAAATAAAATGGGATTGAAATTCCGTATTCAAAACTTCTAAAAAACTAAACAGTATAAAATTATGTGAAATACCTACATACGCCCGCGATTCCTTGGGCCTTTGCTGGGCGCAATTCGAGCCAGCATTCTGGGCTCCATGTGCATGGGCCTCGCCAGCGGCTAGGGCTGGCTTGAGTGCTCTGCGCTCGCCAGACCTGGCTGCTGGCTTGAGGCACGGCGCTTGATCTGCTCCATTGCTGGCCCATTAAGGGGTTCTTTTTTTACTTTTATCATTCTTTCTTTTCCATGAAATATATATATTTCTTTTTTTCATGAAAGTTTCTCTCTTTGTTTCTTCTCTTAATTTCTCCAACTTCCTCTTCTTCCCTGCAATAGCAGACATACTAAATAGCCTTAGAAAATTAAAAAGGTCCTAAATATTTTTATTACAAAATCTTTGAAGTTCTAAAACATGCATAAAAATGACATTAAAATGCATTATTTTGTCGTTTGCTCTATTTAGTGCAGGGAATGTAAAATTGTTATAAAATTGGGTTAAGTACACATGAACTGATCCCAAAATGCCCTTAAAATGAGTATAATTACATGACACATTTTGGGTCTATCATCAGCCCAGCAAGGTTCAGCCCAATTTGGCTAAGTCAAGACTTCGCCAAATGGGCTAAGCCCTATGGGGCATGACCCAATATAATGAAGGATGATCTAGAGAGATAATGGAATTGATTTTAGAGAGATAAATAAACAGTTTTAGAGAGAGAAAATGATTGAAATGAAGAGATAGAGAGAGAAAATGAAGAGACGATGTAGTAGAAGTTTAAGATGGAATTTGAAGGTGCAAATGAAAGAGATATTTTATGAAAATTTTAGGGGATGAATTAGGATATGGGTGAAGGTCTAGAGAGGTAAAGATACGATTCTAGAGATATAAAGTGGGGAAAGTGAGTGTTTAGAGTGAGAAAGTGATGGTTTTAAGGGCAAATGGCTAGATAATGACAGAAAATATAAATATAGGTTCCTAAAACCTCAATGAAAGTCTGGTGAGCCCTCAATGATACCTCTCAACTCTGGATTTTTATAATTGCCAGAATAAGGCATTTTTGAGTGCAAAAAAATTTCAACGGACTTACATTAAGCAGGTTAAACAACCTAGATTCTCAAATATGCATTGTCTTGTTGGCCAGCCATTTGCAAGAGCACTTACAGAATTAGGAGAATTGAGGGAGAATTTTTTTTTTATTTGTAGGAGGAATTACTAAATTACCCCATTGGGCATTTTCTATTATCTTTTCTTGCCATTTCGCCTCTTTTTCTCCATAGGTTGAGAGCTTTGCCTTGTAATTTCTAGCTTCTTTCTTTTGTACGGTGTTTGAAGGCCCAATAGGTAGGGCAAGTTGTGGCCCAAACCCTTCTGATATCTCTTTTAGAACCCACAACACAATTTTATGATTTCACCCTATTTTCATAATCACTAAGCTCCCAAAAATTCTCCAACCTCCTTAGAATTGTATCTTCTCATTCTTGTAAATTTCTTCACATTTGGAACTGAAAAATACTCATTAGTAATCAAACTTCTTGACTTCAAAGAATTCAAGGAAGTTAGTAAAAAATAGCCATAATATGCAAAATTGGAATTTATAATTAGTGCATAAAATTTTAGTTAATCAAAATGATAACATGTTATAGTTTTAAATTAATACAAAAGTCATCTAAAATGTATGTAAATACCCGTGCATCTATCATGTTATAAGTCATTAATTAACACTGGTTTCATTAACATGTTCAACATAATGATATCTGGAACATCCCACTTCTCAAAACTGGCTATTAGCATGGTGTACGTGGAATGCCACCTTGTTGGTAGTCCAAGGGAAACTTTCTCTAATGAGATAGGCCACACTATTTGCATGATGCTACATAGTGCTCTTAAAATTGTATTAATCCATGTATTACAATGACTATCTCCCAAAGCTGATGCACTTTGTCACCCAACATTGATGTACTAAAGTCATCGAACATGTTGTGTTGTTCTCTGATAAGCTCGAAAATGCGTGTATATATGTCGTTATTTAGGGGTTTTTTGAACTTAATCACTAAAATTTTTATATCCCTTAATGCTTGAGTAAGGGGTCGAACCCTAGGGAGGCGACGGGAAATAGTCACTTTTCTCTCTAATTAGGATTTAGAATTTGAAACCTGAATGAAATGATGTTCTAATTACTTATTTAAATGTTAATACTTGCAAATTTTAACTAATATTCTACCTTTTGAACTTAAATGATTTTAATGATTCTCTGTTATTAAATAGCAGAGATGTAAAAATCACTTAAGTTTATTTTTTTATTTGATTTAAAATCTTTAGTTGTTTTGAATTATATTTTAAAGTTTGTTTTAGTGAATTTTAAATCTATATATAAAAGTGATTTAATTCAAAGTGTTTTGTATTTAGTTTGATTTATTTCACTATTTTTATCAGAAGACGTTTTCCTAATTTTTTAAAGAATAAAAGAAACTAATTTAAATAATATTTTTAGAGCAATTTTTTATTGCATTTTTATTCTATCCTAATTAAATCGAAATTGCAAAAATGTCCTATGATCCCAAATCGTGAATGTGATTCAAGATTTGCTGAATTTTCAGAAACAAGAGACTGAATTTTATGATTTTGAGGAACAAATGTGATTCAAAATGGGAGAGTGACAATTGATCTAGGCTAATTGATTTGAAATGCGTTCAAACTGAGCCTAGAGATACCAGAAACAATCAGAGTCTCGATATGGCTTGATTCCTCGCAACGAACGCACAAAAAATTCAATAAATTTGGCTTGAATAAGCTGGAAATGGCGGCGTCGGATCTGCAGAATTCTTCAAAGATTTGAGCTCCAAGTTGCTTTCTGTTTGATTCCTGAGACTTCAAGGAGGCTGGGCTTGTTCCTCGAGCTTGAAAATCAAGAATGAAAAATTGAAATTTCATTTTCTCTTCTTTTATCGCCGCGGAATGGAAAGAACAGCTCTTCCGATTCTGTTGTATTTCGCCTCTTATGCGCGTTGTACGCCGAGCGTATAACACATTTTTTATTGGTTAACGTGGTATCGTTACGGGTTTTCTTTCGTGCGCAGCACGTTACGTGCGTGCGCTTTGCAGGGGAGAAAACCTGCTCAGCGCTATGCATGCGCTTAACTCCCTAATTTTGCGCATGTGATTGGTCATTGATAACACCCTAATTTCGGTCAGAGAAAACCTGCATGTGATTGGTCATTGATAACACCCTAATTTCCGTCTTTATTTCATGTTATTAGCATGATTTATGCATTTAAAAGGCTTAAAATTGGGTTGTTATCATATATTTACATGAAAATAATGCTTCCAAGTAATTTCTGATTTTTCCCTAATTTTCTGTTAATTATATGAATTTGTAAGGATTTATTGAAGCTCGAAATAATTATTTTTGGATGAAAATGGCACATTAAAAAGTTTATTTCAACATTTATCAACATGGGAATTAATCAGGGAATTTTCTAGAATTTTCTAGAATTTTTTACGAATTTTTAGGAATTTTCTGGGATTTATTTCAAGAATAAATGCATTTATTCTATTAAAAAAGGGCACATTTATAAGAGAAAAAATGTATTTATGCAATTTCTAGACTTTTCGGGGCCTTTTTGCAACGTTTCGTTGCAAAAAGACCCTGAAAACAGCTCTCGGTCACCACGGCAGGTGTAAAGATCCTATTTAAAATCATTCAGGGTTTTATTGCAATTTTTAATATATATTTTTAATGTTTTAGGAGAAATCGGAGGAGAGAGAGTGCGCCAGGGGCATATACGCAATTACTTTTGGGCGGCGTCCAAAAGCAATTCCAGGCTTTTTAAGGACTTTTCTGCAAAAAGGAGGATTCAAAATGTGCCAGCCAATGAGAGAGCGACACGTCATTGCGTGTTTAAAAACGAAACTAATAAATAAATCAATTTTAAATCCAATGGATTAAATTGGTTTAAAATTGATTTATTAATAACTTTTGATCCTAAAGTCCGATTGAGATGATTTTTTTATGGATTTGTTCTTCTTGATCCCCTCTTTCTATCTGTACGGTTAGATCATTCAGATCTAGCCTACATTGATAGATAAATATTAAGTACTAAACGGGGGTAAAATGGTAATTTTTACCCTATAGCCTAAGTATAAAAGCTAAATTTCGAGAGGGGGAGCTCATTCTTGATGGTGCTCTATCACAGCTGCAAGACAGGGAGGAGCTGTAGCTTGGATCAACCTATCTGGTACCATTTTGCTTGTTGTATTTGAACTTTTAGTGTATTTGGATGTTGTTTTAGTGACATTTCTTCTTCATTTTTCTTGATCTTGGTATGAACTTCTAAACCGCTAGGCTTGAGCGAAACATACAAGCCCTTACTGAGATTGAGAGGAGAGATTGAGAGATTCACCTAGCTATTCTGAGTGCACATTAATAAAAAACTCTAAAAAAATTAGTTTTAATTCTTAGGAGATTAAAGTTTCCCCATTTCATTTCTGAATCAGCAAACTAAAAAACCAACCAATCTGACATCAAAACCCTCTTTCAACCTCTCTAAATGACTTCTTGGATCCTTTAATTAGGATCAAAGAAGGAAATTTAGAGCCCTTAATTCTTCTAGTCTTCTCATCTCTTCTATCCCCCTCTCTAAATTCTCACCTAATTAGGGTGACTTGATCCTCATTGAAGATCAAATTCACTCTAATTAGGATCTAAAACACCAAAAATTAAATCAAATTGAAATTCCTACTTGCCTCCCTTGGACGACACTCATACTTATCACTATACATATTAAGTAGAGTTTTATAAATTTTATTGCATAAGCCAAAAATTCACAACGACAAGGGCTAAAAAATTTGCGTAATTTTCACCCCTATTTTTGGCTTATCAGTCATCGCGGGGCTGTGTGCGGTGCGCGACACACCGCACGTGATGCGCGACACACACGACCGTGCGTGTGTGCGTGTCACATACCAGAGCCCGAGCGGGCATTGTGATTGGCCGCCGCTCTCTTCGGTGTCTTTCCCTGCACACTGAACACCCGTTAGCGCTTAAACTGGCTCAATAAGGGCCAATTTCATAAAAAAAACATTTTGAAATGGAAAAAACACATAAAATCAATCCTAAAGCTCATTTTATTTTATTTTTATTTTTATTTATAGAAATAGGTCAATTAATCATTTAATTTCATTAAAAATTGACCTATATATTAATTAGAAGTATTATTTAACTTGAAATTTTTGGAGTTTATTATTTTAACCTAAAATCATGATAACATGCTTAAAAATTAATATTTTTATGCATTAAAAACCCAAAAAATATGATGAAATTAGCATTTATTTAGCTCATATTTGCATGTTATCATTCTCTATCATTCATCCCAAGCATATTGTCATTTTCTATATCGAGTGGCTTTGATGGCACTTCTTTCAAACTTAACGAGCTCAACCTGGCCTGGACTACGAGGTTTATGTCCTGCACAACGTAGAGCTCCTGTCTTTTGGCACTAAATTGAGGGTTTATTAACTTCTTAAAGAGTATTCATAATTGTTTTGTTATTCGATGCATAGTAATAAGGAACTAACAAAAAACTTATTATTCATAATGAAGAAACACATATATTTGAGTTTAAATCAAAATAATCCAAAATTGAAAGTATGCATGCACTCATATTTTCCTTAGTGTGGGGTCCTTTCAACCATCATATGCCTAGCACGCGCTCACACAGTTTCCACTCTGAGTCTATCCCACATGAGGTCACCCCTAAGAATGCAATGTTGTCCTCCAAAGTCCATGCATCAAGTGTTTGTGACAATAGGGAAATGTCAGCCAATTTTCTTTGGATGCTCTTCTTCATATCCTTATATAGTGAATGTGATGGAAATATATGTGACCGGCAAGCCAATCACACATTCCACATTTTGTTCCATATTCATTAATACAACATATTCATTATAATGCATGTGCGATGCTTATAATGAAGTCCATGAATACATGATCGAACTTTGTGAATTATGATGAGATTGTAATACTGTTGAGGTAGGGCAACGTCAGGGACGATGTCTGGCTGACACCGAGGTGGATGGGCTCGGTGTCGAGATCGACGAAATCAGACGACGTCTAGGGGAAGGTTGTCCGATAATGGTTCTTGACGGTAAAGACCTACGATGCAATGCAATGAGTGAGGGATTTAGTACATTTGGCTACCGACAAGCAAAGGGTTACGAATCCCAGGCAGTTGACGGAGTCGCCTTGAGACAGTCAGTAGACCTCCTGGACCTCGTCTGGATGGGACGAAGACGCTACGACGCCGAATGGGAGATTTCCCACTGGGTAGTGCTCGCACGGGACGGGCGTACCCAACTCGTACCAAACAGGTAAGACACTCAAATTGCAAGTGTGTTTTCACTCAATCTTTCACGCTTACCTACGTCTAACCCAATCGCGGTGGAAGCAATCAAAAATACACTATAAGAGATAAGAGACGGGGACGGAATGGTGTACCTTGTTGACGTCTAGAGATTAGTCGTCTGAGTCTCGTGCGAAATCCAAGTGCTGCGATGTCGGCGACAAGGGATGGAGGTGGGCGAACGATGGGTCCGGCACACGGGTAGGCGCCAAGTTGTCGTAGGGGAGGCCGCGTGGGCAGCAGGGGCTTCGGCGGCTGGCGCGCGGGCATGGCGCGTGGCGCGGCGCTGGCGGCGCGGCAATGCAGTGGGCGCGCAGCGCGGCGCGGCACGGCGTGGCGCGGGTATTCGCGGGCTGCGCGGGTGAGGCTCGCGACGCGGCGCAAGCAAACGCCGGAGGTGTGGTGTTGGCAGCGGGCGGTCGCGGAGGTGGCGCAGAATGATCGGCGCAACGCAAACGGCGTGGGCGAGGTGGAGCAGCGATCGCGATCGGCGACAACATCGCGACGACAAGCGCACAGCGAGGCACGTATCGACGACAGGTGCGCCAGCGAGAAACGTCACACGGCGTGGTAGCTGCGGTCGACGGAGCGTCGTCAGGGCTGACCGGTGCAGCGGTTAGCGGCTCAAGGCCCAACAGGGGCAAGTGGCTCAACGGCGACCGCGATCGCATTTCCGGCTTGTGGACGGGAGAGCGACGCGCGGCGTTGAAGGAGGATGCGGGTCGGATGGGCGGAGGGCGAGGGCACCGAGGACACGGGCGAGCAGCTGTCGGCGGCAGCAAACGCTTGCGCGTGTGGTCCGTGCAGAATGCGGCGACAGACCCAGGCGACGGTGGAGGCATGGGCGGCACGGTGCAGGCGGCGTGGCACAGCAGGGCTGCAAGTGCGGCGGCCGGTCTGAGACGGCTATGGCGGCGGGAATCCCTTCTTCTCCCTTCTCTTCCTCTTCCTCTCCCTTCTCTTCCTCTCCTCTTCTTCTTCTCCTCTCCTTCCTCTACGATCGTTGACCCTTCTCTCTTTCAAAAAAAAAAAACTTCTTCAAAGCAAAGGGTGCCACATTTGGTCATCCACGATCCCTTCTTATAGGAGAACGTGGATGAACCCCATGCACTTAAGTCCTTAAACACAAAAAACGAAAATGAGAGGGGAAAAGAAAAGACAGAGGGGAGATCCTTATAGAGTGGATCTTTCCTCGTTACACATGAACGTAACTGAACTTAAAACAACGAACGGTGAACTACGAACCAAAACACAAACGAAAACGACGAACGGATAACGAAGATAAGGTGCCATTTACCCGGAGTACTTGAATCCAGGCGTTTGTACCGTTGCCTTGGCTTGCCGGGTGGGCTGAATGCGTACTGGTGACGGTGTCAATGGTGACGGTGACGTCTCCGAAGACGTCTTTGGGGGCTCGGGCGGTGCTGCGCCATCAATAGAGATCACTAGTCTTTAAGCATGTATTAAAAATATTCTTATTTGAAGGATAAACGAGAAGGACATCGAAATATTCAAATCTTAACAATCTTATTTCGGTTACATCAAGATGTTCACGAAGATGATTGAGCGGTCAAAATGGGATCATCCAACCTTGGTATTAGAGGTGACAGCTCAAAGAAGGCGATGCGATGAAGTCCTTGGCCAAGGCAGTGAAATATCAGGGAAGAGTTCTCCAATGAACTCTGAATGCATCAATACTAACTTGGATGACCAATTAGGGTTTGACAGTTGACCATACCCTAAGTTGTCCAAGGAGCGTCAAGTGGATGAGGGACTATACATACACCATAACCAATGACAAACAGGTTTCATGAAGTGAGTCGATACACACTCCTTTGTATCTTCTAAAACATGAGGTGTAGCTTGGCACCCCACGTGTTACAGACTCGACCTATCGATTGGGTTAAATCGATCCGCCAATAATTAATCTATATGATGATATAGTTAATTAATTTGAAAAGCCAATAAAGGTTATCGGGCCGCTGGAGTCGTTAACTAGACTGATACATTGGCCTAGAGGGTCACACGAAAGTGGTCTTTTGGACGTCGAAAGATATACTTAAGTTTTGGGGTTTTTATGAAAAATACCCACATTATTAGGGAATGGCACGTTGGGGATGTGATGCCCGGACATGACGGGACGGATGATGATGAGTGATGAATGATGACGTGACGAAATGGTCCAAAAAATTTCCGTCACGTACCCATCACGCGTTCCTTGCTCCTTGTTCCATCACGTCACTGTCACCGTGACGCCGCCACCATCACTGGTGACAAAAATAATGTTCTCTATTTTACTATGTTAATAAACATAGCAATGTCATTTCTACTTCTTTGCATCGACGTCCCCTTAGGTCGAAGTCGGAAGCCCAGAACTCGACCGAAAGTCGGAAGTCGGGAACGACACCGTCGAATGAGGAGAAGTAATTTCTACTTCTCTGCGTCGAAGTCCCCTTGGGTAGAAGTCAGAATCCCGGAACTCGACCGGAAGTCAGAAATTGGGAACAACACCATCCAAGCCAAGTTTGTCTTTCTACAAAATCATGGTAGCTTCAAAGTATAGTGAGATATTTTATAAAGAAAACTGTCAACCTTACAGACCAAATAGTAAACCTCACGAGCAACAGACATTCAAGTATTCATTTTAATGTAATGGAACCTTCGGTTTTCAATTTCATGGAACATCCAACAAAGTGTTTACGTGTAAGACTCATCAGTCTTAACCCAGTCATATGATTTAAATCTGAACTTGGCCCACATCAAGAGTAAAAATACAACAAGAAGGAAAAGCGTGATAATGGAATTTCCACCCCAAGAAAATTCTGGTATTATTCAGAATGGCAACGAAGAGAGAAAAGTTTTTAAGGGATCGTAAACTAATAGAGAGGAAGAGCGCCCAAAGCCTCACGCTCAGCTTTTTCTTTCTTGACCTAAAACAGATCAATCAAAGAACAAACACTGGTCAAGTAAAAAAAATAGATGCCTTAAATTAGAGAGAGAAATTAGACACCAGTCAATTGAAAGCTGACTAGCGGAAACATGTCTCGGAGATAACTCTTGAGTCTTGAATGGAGTCTGTAAAGCCTGTAACAAGAAAGAAATGGAAAACAATCGTTTTAGGGACGATTATTCAGAGATAGCAAGACTTAATCAGAATGAAATACTATGCTATTCATCTCGTTTTTGGAAATTGGCTTGATGATATTTAGAAATAAACACCAATCATATAGCAAGAACACAAAAAGAACGAGGTGACATGTTCTACATCAGTAAGTAAATCTTCATCTTGCTTCAAAACTTAATTCCCCGAGTAATTGAGATCATCATCATGCTTTCTATTATTTTGTCATATGTAAATTACTATAGAGAAGTAGAAATTACTAAAGAATGCTAAAGAATGCGTCACTAAATCCTTAATTTCCTTGTCAAGAAATTAATTTTAAAAATTTTAATACACATTTCCGCGCAAGAAATTAATTATTGAAATGTATTGAATAAAACAATAAAATTTTAACCTTTTTGGTCAACAAATTCATTATGAAAATGCATTTAAAATCAGTCACGGCCATCATCCGTGACAAACATTTAAATCACGTAACACGTCCGATCCCATCACCGTCCACGTCACTATCACGCATTACAGCCCATCACGCCGTCGCCGTCACCGTCCACGACCCTCCATTCCATCACCGTCACCGTCACATTATTGGTCACGTTTCCGTCACGGTGACGTGACATGACGGATGACGTTTGCGTCCTCACTTAGTATAAATATGGGAAGGCTTTGAACAAAATTCACCCAGGCCAGAGTTGTTCAAGGGCTTCCGCAAAATACACATTTCCGCGGAAGAAATTAATTATTGAAATGTATTGAATAAAACAATAAAATTTTAAACTTTTTGGTCAACAAATTCATTATGAAAATGCATTTAAAATCAGTCACGGCCATCATCCGTGACAAACATTTCGTCACGTAACACGTTCGGACCCAAGCACCCACACGTGACTACCAGGTGCAGGCAATCCAGACGCGTGGTCTCCCGATCGACCCCTCCATTCCATCACCGTCACCGTCACATTATTGGTCACGTTTCGTCACGGTGACGTGACATGACGGATGACGTTTGCCGTTCCTACTTAGTATAAATATGGGAAGGCTTTGAACAAAATTCACCCAGGCCAGAGTTGTTCAAGGGCTTCCGCAAAATACACATTTCCGCAAGAAATTAATTATAGAAATGTATTGAATAAAACAATAAAATTTTAACCTTTTTGGTCAACAAATTCATTATGAAAATGCATTTAAAATCAGTCACGGCCATCATCCGTGACAAACATTTAAATCACGTAACACGTCCGGATCCCATCACCGTCCACGTCACTATCACGTACAGACCATCACGCGTCATCGTAACCGTCAAGAACACTCCATTCCATCACCGTCACCGTCACATTATTGGTCACGTTTCAGTCACGGTGCCGTGACATGACGGATGACGTTTGCCGTTACCTACTTAGTATAAATATGGGAAGGCTTTGAACAAAATTCACCCAGGCTAGAGTTGTTCAAGGGGCTTCCCGCAAAATACACATTTCGCGCAAGAAATTAATTATTGAAATGTATTGAATAAAACAATAAAATTTTAACCTTTTGGTCAACAAATTCATTATGAAAATGCATTTAAAATCAGTCACGCCATCATCCGTGACAAACATTTAAATCACGTAACACGTCCGGATCCCATCACCGTCACGTCACTATCACGTACAGCCCATCACGCGTCATCGTCACCGTCCGACCCTCCATTCCATCACCGTCACCGTCACATTATTGGTCACGTTTCCGTCACGGTGACGTGACATGACGGATGACGTTTGCGTTCCTACTTAGTATAAATATGGGAAGGCTTTGAACAAAATTCACCCAGGCCAGAGTTGTTCAAGGGCTTCCCGCAAAATACACATTTCCCGCAAGAAATTAATTATTGAAATGTATTGAATAAAACAATACAATTTTAACCTTTTTGGTCAACAAATTCATTATGAAAATGCATTTAAAATCAGTCCCGGCCATCATCCGTGACAAACATTTCACACGTAACACGTCCGGATCCCATCACCGTCCGTCACTATCACGTACAGCCCATCACGCGTCATCGTCACCGTCCACGACCCTCCATTCCATCACCGTCACCGTCACATTATTGGTCACGTTTCCGTCACGGTGTCGGAACATCACACGTCTCGATTCCCGTTACCTTCTAAGCATGAATATGGGCATGCGCTGAACAAAATTCACCCAGGCCAGAGTTGTTCAAGGGGCTTCCCGCCAAAATACACATTTCCGCGCAAGAAAATAATTATTGAAATGTATTGAATAAAACAATAAAATTTTAACCTTTTTGGTCAACAAATTCATTATGAAAATGCATTTAAAATCAGTCACGGCCATCATCCGTGACAAACATTTCACACGTAACACGTCCGGATCCCATCACCGTCCACGTCACTATCACGCGTACAGCCCATCACGCGTCATCGTCACCGTCCACGACCCTCCATTCCATCACCGTCACCGTCACATTATTGGTCACGTTTCCGTCACGGTGGCGTGACATGACGGATGACGTTTGCGTTCCCTACTTAGTATAAATATGGGAAGGCTTTGAACAAAATTCACCCAGGCCAGAGTTGTTCAAGGGCTTCCCGCAAAATACACATTTCCGGCAAGAAATTAATTATTGAAATGTATTGAATAAAACAATAAAATTTTAACCTTTTTGGTCAACAAATTCATTATGAAAATGCATTTAAAATCAGTCACGGCCATCATCCGTGACAAACATTTCGTCACGTAACACGTCCGGATCCCATCACCGTCACGTCACTATCACGTACAGCCCATCACGCGTCATCGTCACCGTCACGACCCCTCCATTCCATCACCGTCACCGTCACATTATTGGTCACGTTTCCGTCACGGTGACGTGACATGACGGATGACGTTTGCCGTTCCCTACTTAGTATAAATATGGGAAGGCTTTGAACAAAATTCACCCAGGCCAGAGTTGTTCAAGGGGCTTCCCCGCAAAATACACATTTCCCCGCAAGAAATTAATTATTGAAATGTATTGAATAAAACAATAAAATTTTAACCTTTTTGGTCAACAAATTCATTATGAAAATGCATTTAAAATCAGTCACGGCCATCATCCGTGACAAACATTTCGTCACGTAACACGTCCGGATCCCACCACCGCCACGTCACTATCACGCATTACAGCCCATCACGCCGTCATCGCCACCGCCACGACCCTCCATTCCATCACCGTCACCGTCACATTATTGGTCACGCGTTTCCGTCCACGGTGACGTGACATGACGGATGACGTTTGCGTTCCTACTTAGTATAAATATGGGAAGGCTTTGAACAAAATTCACCCAGGCCAGAGTTGTTCAAGGGGCTTCCCCGCAAAATACACATTTCCCCGCAAGAAATTAATTATTGAAATGTATTGAATAAAACAATAAAATTTTAACCTTTTTGGTCAACAAATTCATTATGAAAATGCATTTAAAATCAGTCACGGCCATCATCCGTGACAAACATTTCAATCACGTAACACGTCGGATCCCATCACCGTCACGTCACTATCACGTACAGCCCATCACGCGTCATCGTCACCGTCACGACCCCTCCATTCCATCACCGTCACCGTCACATTATTGGTCACGTTTCCGTCACGGTGACGTGACATGACGGATGACGTTTGCCGTTCCCTACTTAGTATAAATATGGGAAGGCTTTGAACAAAATTCACCCAGGCCAGAGTTGTTCAAGGGGCTTCCCGCAAAATACACATTTCCGCAAGAAATTAATTATTGAAATGTATTGAATAAAACAATAAAATTTTAACCTTTTTGGTCAACAAATTCATTATGAAAATGCATTTAAAATCAGTCACGGCCATCATCCGTGACAAACATTTAAATCGCGTAACACGTCGGATCCCATCACCGTCCGCGTCACTATCACGTACAGCCCATCACGCGCGTCATCGTCACCGTCCACGACCCTCCATTCCATCACCGTCCACGTCACATTATTGGTCACGTTTCCGTCACGGTGACGTGACATGACGGATGACGTTTGCCGTTCCCTACTTAGTATAAATATGGGAAGGCTTTGAACAAAATTCACCCAGGCCAGAGTTGTTCAAGGGGCTTCCCCGCAAAATACACATTTCCCCGCAAGAAATTAATTATTGAAATGTATTGAATAAAACAATAAAATTTTAACCTTTTTGGTCAACAAATTCATTATGAAAATGCATTTAAAATCAGTCACGCCATCATCCGTGACAAACATTTCGCCACGTAACACGCGTCCGGATCCCATCACCGTCACGTCACTATCACGTACAGCCCATCACGCGTCATCGTCACCGTCACGACCCCTCCATTCCATCACCGTCACCGTCACATTATTGGTCACGTTTCCGTCACGGTGACGTGACATGACGGATGACGTTTGCCGTTCCCTACTTAGTATAAATATGGGAAGGCTTTGAACAAAATTCACCCAGGCCAGAGTTGTTCAAGGGGCTTCCCCGCAAAATACACATTTCCCCGCAAGAAATTAATTATTGAAATGTATTGAATAAAACAATAAAATTTTAACCTTTTGGTCAACAAATTCATTATGAAAATGCATTTAAAATCAGTCACGGCCATCATCCGTGACAAACATTTAAATCGCGTAACACGTCCGGATCCCATCACCGTCACGTCACTATCACGTACAGCCCATCACGCCTCATCGTCACCGTCACGACCCCTCCATTCCATCACCGTCACCGTCACATTATTGGTCACGTTTCCGTCACGGTGACGTGACATGACGGATGACGTTTGCCGTTCCTACTTAGTATAAATATGGGAAGGCTTTGAACAAAATTCACCCAGGCCAGAGTTGTTCAAGGGGCTTCCCCGCAAAATACACATTTCCCCGCAAGAAATTAATTATTGAAATGTATTGAATAAAACAATAAAATTTTAACCTTTTTGGTCAACAAATTCATTATGAAAATGCATTTAAAATCAGTCACGCCATCATCCGTGACAAACATTTCGCCACGTAACACGTCCGGATCCCATCACCGCCACGTCACTATCACGCACAGCCCATCACGCGTCATCGCCACCGTCCACGACCCTCCATTCCATCACCGTCCGTCACATTATTGGTCACGTTTCCGCCACGGTGACGTGACATGACGGATGACGTTTGCGTTCCTACTTAGTATAAATATGGGAAGGCTTTGAACAAAATTCACCCAGGCCAGAGTTGTTCAAGGGGCTTCCCGCAAAATACACATTTCCCGCAAGACATTAATTATTCAATTTTATTGAATAAAACAATAAAATTTTAACCTTTTTGGTCAACAAATTCATTATGAAAATGCATTTAAAATCAGTCACGCCATCATCCGTGACAAACATTTAAATCACGTAACACGTCCGGATCCCATCACCGTCACGTCACTATCACGTACAGCCCATCACGCGTCATCGTCACCGTCACGACCCCTCCATTCCATCACCGTCACCGTCACATTATTGGTCACGCTTTCCGCCACGGTGACGTGACATGACGGATGACGCTTTGCCGTTCCTACTTAGTATAAATATGGGAAGGCTTTGAACAAAATTCACCCAGGCCAGAGTTGTTCAAGGGCTTCCGCAAAATACACATTTCGCGCAAGAAATTAATTATTGAAATGTATTGAATAAAACAATAAAATTTTAACCTTTTTGGTCAACAAATTCATTATGAAAATGCATTTAAAATCAGTCACGCCATCATCCGTGACAAACATTTCGCCACGTAACACGCCCGGATCCCATCACCGCCACGTCACTATCACGCATACAGCCCATCACGCGTCATCGCCACCGCCACGACCCTCCATTCCATCACCGTCACCGTCACATTATTGGTCACGTTTCCGCCACGGTGACGTGACATGACGGATGACGCTTGCCGTTCCTACTTAGTATAAATATGGGAAGGCTTTGAACAAAATTCACCCAGGCCAGAGTTGTTCAAGGGGCCGGACGGCCACACGCACATTTTCCCGCCAGCAATTAATTATTGAAGTGTATTGCATCTAGCAATAAAATTTTAACCTTTTTGGTCAACAAATTCATTATGAAAATGAATTTAAAATCAGTCACGCCATCATCCGTGACAAACATTTCGCCACGTAACACGTCGGATCCCATCACCGTCACGTCACTATCACGTACAGCCCATCACGCGTCATCGTCACCGTCACGACCCCTCCATTCCATCACCGTCACCGTCACATTATTGGTCACGTTTCCGTCACGGTGACGTGACATGACGGATGACGTTTGCCGTTCCCTACTTAGTATAAATATGGGAAGGCTTTGAACAAAATTCACCCAGGCCAGAGTTGTTCAAGGGGCTTCGCAAAATACACATTTCGCAAGAAATTAATTATTGAAATGTATTGAATAAAACAATAAAATTTTAACCTTTTTGGTCAACAAATTCATTATGAAAATGCATTTAAAATCAGTCACGCCATCATCCGTGACAAACATTTCGCCACGTAACACGTCCGGATCCCATCACCGCCACGTCACTATCACGTACAGCCCATCACGCGTCATCGCCACCGCCACGACCCTCCATTCCATCACCGCCACCGTCACATTATTGGTCACGTTTCCACGGTGACGTGACATGACGGATGACGTTTGCCGTTCCCTACTTAGTATAAATATGGGAAGGCTTTGAACAAAATTCACCCAGGCCAGAGTTGTTCAAGGGGCTTCCCCGCAAAATACACATTTCCCCGCAAGAAATTAATTATTGAAATGTATTGAATAAAACAATAAAATTTTAACCTTTTGGTCAACAAATTCATTATGAAAATGCATTTAAAATCAGTCACGGCCATCATCCGTGACAAACATTTCGTCACGTAACACGTCCGGATCCCATCACCGTCACGTCACTATCACGTACAGCCCATCACGCGTCATCGTCACCGTCACGACCCCTCCATTCCATCACCGTCACCGTCACATTATTGGTCACGTTTCCGTCACGGTGACGTGACATGACGGATGACGTTTGCCGTTCCCTACTTAGTATAAATATGGGAAGGCTTTGAACAAAATTCACCCAGGCCAGAGTTGTTCAAGGGCTTCCCGCAAAATACACATTTCCCCGCAAGAAATTAATTATTGAAATGTATTGAATAAAACAATAAAATTTTAACCTTTTTGGTCAACAAATTCATTATGAAAATGCATTTAAAATCAGTCACGGCCATCATCCGTGACAAACATTTCGTCACGTAACACGTCCGGATCCCATCACCGTCACGTCACTATCACGTACAGCCCATCACGCGTCATCGTCACCGTCACGACCCCTCCATTCCATCACCGTCACCGTCACATTATTGGTCACGTTTCCGTCACGGTGACGTGACATGACGGATGACGTTTGCCGTTCCCTACTTAGTATAAATATGGGAAGGCTTTGAACAAAATTCACCCAGGCCAGAGTTGTTCAAGGGGCTTCCCCGCAAAATACACATTTCCGCGCAAGAAATTAATTATTGAAATGTATTGAATAAAACAATAAAATTTTAACCTTTTTGGTCAACAAATTCATTATGAAAATGCATTTAAAATCAGTCACGGCCATCATCCGTGACAAACATTTCGTCACGTAACACGTCCGGATCCCATCACCGTCACGTCACTATCACGTACAGCCCATCACGCGTCATCGTCACCGTCACGACCCCTCCATTCCATCACCGTCACCGTCACATTATTGGTCACGTTTCCGTCACGGTGACGTGACATGACGGATGACGTTTGCCGTTCCCTACTTAGTATAAATATGGGAAGGCTTTGAACAAAATTCACCCAGGCCAGAGTTGTTCAAGGGGCTTCACCGCAAAATACACATTTCGCAAGAAATTAATTATTGAAATGTATTGAATAAAACAATAAAATTTTAACCTTTTTGGTCAACAAATTCATTATGAAAATGCATTTAAAATCAGTCACGCCATCATCCGTGACAAACATTTAAATCACGTAACACGTCCGGATCCCATCACCGTCCACGTCACTATCACGTACAGCCCATCACGCGCGTCATCGCCACCGTCCACGACCCTCCATTCCATCACCGTCACCGTCACATTATTGGTCACGTTTCCGTCACGGTGACGTGACATGACGGATGACGTTTGCCGTTCCCTTCTTAGTATAAATATGGAAGGCTTTGAACAAAATTCACCCAGGCCAGAGTTGTTCAAGGGGCTTCCCGCAAAATACACATTTCGCAAGAAATTAATTATTGAAATGTATTGAATAAAACAATAAAATTTTAACCTTTTGGTCAACAAATTCATTATGAAAATGCATTTAAAATCAGTCACGCCATCATCCGTGACAAACATTTAAATCACGTAACACGTCCGGATCCCATCACCGCCACGTCACTATCACGCACAGCCCATCACGCGTCATCGTCACCGTCCACGACCCTCCATTCCATCACCGTCACCGTCACATTATTGGTCACGTTTCCGTCACGGTGACGTGACATGACGGATGACGCTTGCCGTTCCCTACTTAGTATAAATATGGGAAGGCTTTGAACAAAATTCACCCAGGCCAGAGTTGTTCAAGGGCTTCCGCAAAATACACATTTCCGCGCAAGAAATTAATTATTGAAATGTATTGAATAAAACAATAAAATTTTAACCTTTTTGGTCAACAAATTCATTATGAAAATGCATTTAAAATCAGTCACGCCATCATCCGTGACAAACATTCGCCACGTAACACGTCGGATCCCATCACCGCCACGTCACTATCACGTACAGCCCATCACGTCATCGTCACCGTCCACGACCCTCCATTCCATCACCGTCACCGTCACATTATTGGTCACGTTTCCGTCACGGTGACGTGACATGACGGATGACGTTTGCGTTCCTACTTAGTATAAATATGGGAAGGCTTTGAACAAAATTCACCCAGGCCAGAGTTGTTCAAGGCTTCCCGCAAAATACACATTTCCCGCAAGAAATTAATTATTGAAATGTATTGAATAAAACAATAAAATTTTAACCTTTTGGTCAACAAATTCATTATGAAAATGCATTTAAAATCAGTCACGCCATCATCCGTGACAAACATTTCCACGTAACACGTCCGATCCCATCACCGCCACGCCACTATCACGCATAGCCCATCACGCGTCATCGCCACCGCCACGACCCTCCATTCCATCACCGCCACCGTCACATTATTGGTCACGTTTCCGCCACGGTGACGTGACATGACGGATGACGTTTGCCTCCCTACTTAGTATAAATATGGGAAGGCTTTGAACAAAATTCACCCAGGCCAGAGTTGTTCAAGGGCTTCCCGCAAAATACACATTTCCGCAAGAAATTAATTATTGAAATGTATTGAATAAAACAATAAAATTTTAACCTTTTGGTCAACAAATTCATTATGAAAATGCATTTAAAATCAGTCACGGCCATCATCCGTGACAAACATTTCGCCACGTAACACGTCGGATCCCATCACCGTCACGTCACTATCACGCACAGCCCATCACGCGTCATCGCCACCGTCACGACCCTCCATTCCATCACCGTCACCGTCACATTATTGGTCACGTTTCCGTCACGGTGACGTGACATGACGGATGACGTTTGCCGTTCCCTACTTAGTATAAATATGGGAAGGCTTTGAACAAAATTCACCCAGGCCAGAGTTGTTCAAGGGGCTTCCCCGCAAAATACACATTTCCCCGCAAGAAATTAATTATTGAAATGTATTGAATAAAACAATAAAATTTTAACCTTTTTGGTCAACAAATTCATTATGAAAATGCATTTAAAATCAGTCACGCCATCATCCGTGACAAACATTTCACACGTAACACGTCCGGATCCCATCACCGCCACGTCACTATCACGCACAGCCCATCACGCGCGTCATCGCCACCGCCACGACCCTCCATTCCATCACCGTCACCGTCACATTATTGGTCACGTTTCCGGCACGGTGACGTGACATGACGGATGACGCTTGCCGTTCCCTACTTAGTATAAATATGGGAAGGCTTTGAACAAAATTCACCCAGGCCAGAGTTGTTCAAGGGGCTTCCCCGCAAAATACACATTTCCGCGCAAGAAATTAATTATAGAAGAGGATCGAAGAGAACGAAAAAATTTTAGCCCTCGTTGGCAACAGATTCATTATGAAAATGCATTTAAAATCAGTCACGGCCATCATCCGTGACAAACATTTCGTCACGTAACACGTCCGGATCCCATCACCGCCACGTCACTATCACGCATACAGCCCATCACGCGTCATCGCCACCGTCACGACCCTCCATTCCATCACCGTCACCGTCACATTATTGGTCACGTTTCCGTCACGGTGACGTGACATGACGGATGACGTTTGCCGTTCCCTACTTAGTATAAATATGGGAAGGCTTTGAACAAAATTCACCCAGGCCAGAGTTGTTCAAGGGGCTTCCCCGCAAAATACACATTTCCGCGCAAGAAATTAATTATTGAAATGTATTGAATAAAACAATAAAATTTTAACCTTTTTGGTCAACAAATTCATTATGAAAATGCATTTAAAATCAGTCACGGCCATCATCCGTGACAAACATTTCGTCACGTAACACGTCCGGATCCCATCACCGTCACGTCACTATCACGTACAGCCCATCACGCGTCATCGTCACCGTCACGACCCCTCCATTCCATCACCGTCACCGTCACATTATTGGTCACGCTTTCCGCCACGGTGGCGTGACATGACGGATGACGTTTGCCGTTCCTACTTAGTATAAATATGGGAAGGCTTTGAACAAAATTCACCCAGGCCAGAGTTGTTCAAGGGGCTTCCCGCAAAATACACATTTCCGCAAGAAATTAATTATTGAAATGTATTGAATAAAACAATAAAATTTTAACCTTTTTGGTCAACAAATTCATTATGAAAATGCATTTAAGATCAGTCACTGCCATCATCCGTGACAAACATTTCGTCACGTAACACGTCCGGATCCCATCACCGTCACGTCACTATCACGTACAGCCCATCACGCGTCATCGTCACCGTCACGACCCCTCCATTCCATCACCGTCACCGTCACATTATTGGTCACGTTTCCGTCACGGTGACGTGACATGACGGATGACGTTTGCCGTTCCCTACTTAGTATAAATATGGGAAGGCTTTGAACAAAATTCACCCAGGCCAGAGTTGTTCAAGGGGCTTCCCCGCAAAATACACATTTCCCGCAAGAAATTAATTATTGAAATGTATTGAATAAAACAATAAAATTTTAACCTTTTGGTCAACAAATTCATTATGAAAATGCATTTAAAATCAGTCACGGCCATCATCCGTGACAAACATTTCGCCACGTAACACGCCCGGATCCCATCACCGCCACGCCACTATCACGCACAGCCCATCACGCGTCATCGCCACCGCCACGACCCCTCCATTCCATCACCGTCACCGTCACATCATTGGTCACGTTTCCGCCACGGTGACGTGACATGACGGATGACGCTTGCCGTTCCCTACTTAGTATAAATATGGGAAGGCTTTGAACAAAATTCACCCAGGCCAGAGTTGTTCAAGGGCTTCCCGCAAAATACACATTTCGCAAGAAATTAATTATTGAAATGTATTGAATAAAACAATAAAATTTTAACCTTTTTGGTCAACAAATTCATTATGAAAATGCATTTAAAATCAGTCACGCCATCATCCGTGACAAACATTTCACACGTAACACGTCCGGATCCCATCACCGCCACGCCACTATCACGCATAGCCCATCACGCGTCATCGCCACCGCCACGACCCCTCCATTCCATCACCGTCACCGCTACATTATTGGTCACGCTCACACGGTGACGTGACATGACGGATGACGCTTGCCGTTCCTACTTAGTATAAATATGGGAAGGCTTTGAACAAAATTCACCCAGGCCAGAGTTGTTCAAGGGGCTTCCCGCAAAATACACAGTTCCGCGCAAGAAATTAATTATTGAAATGTATTGAATAAAACAATAAAATTTTAACCTTTTTGGTCAACAAATTCATTATGAAAATGCATTTAAAATCAGTCACGCCATCATCCGTGACAAACATTTCGCCACGTAACACGTCGGATCCCATCACCGCCACGTCACTATCACGTACAGCCCATCACGCGTCATCGCCACCGCCACGACCCTCCATTCCATCACCGTCACCGTCACATTATTGGTCACGTTTCCGTCCACGGTGACGTGACATGACGGATGACGTTTGCCGTTCCCTACTTAGTATAAATATGGGAAGGCTTTGAACAAAATTCACCCAGGCCAGAGTTGTTCAAGGGCTTCCCGCAAATACACATTTCCCGCAAGAAATTAATTATTGAAATGTATTGAATAAAACAATAAAATTTTAACCTTTTTGGTCAACAAATTCATTATTAAAATGCATTTAAAATCAGTCACGCCATCATCCGTGACAAACATTTAAATCACGTAACACGTCCGGATCCCATCACCGTCCACGTCACTATCACGCATTACAGCCCATCACGCGTCATCGTCACCGTCACGACCCTCCATTCCATCACCGTCACCGTCACATTATTGGTCACGTTTCCGTCACGGTGACGTGACATGACGGATGACGCTTGCCGTTCCTACTTAGTATAAATATGGGAAGGCTTTGAACAAAATTCACCCAGGCCAGAGTTGTTCAAGGGCTTCCCGCAAAATACACATTTCGCAAGAAATTAATTATTGAAATGTATTGAATAAAACAATAAAATTTTAACCTTTTTGGTCAACAAATTCATTATGAAAATGCATTTAAAATCAGTCACGGCCATCATCCGTGACAAACATTTAAATCACGTAACACGTCCGGATCCCATCACCGTCACGTCACTATCACGTACAGCCCATCACGCGTCATCGTCACCGCCACGACCCTCCATTCCATCACCGTCACCGTCACATTATTGGTCACGTTTCCGTCACGGTGACGTGACATGACGGATGACGTTTGCCGTTCCTACTTAGTATAAATATGGGAAGGCTTTGAACAAAATTCACCCAGGCCAGAGTTGTTCAAGGGCTTCCCGCAAAATACACATTTCCGCAAGAAATTAATTATTGAAATGTATTGAATAAAACAATAAAATTTTAACCTTTTTGGTCAACAAATTCATTATGAAAATGCATTTAAAATCAGTCACGGCCATCATCCGTGACAAACATTTCACACGTAACACGTCCGGATCCCATCACCGCCACGCCACTACCACCTACAGCCCATCACGCGTCATCGTCACCGTCGACCCTCCATTCCATCACCGTTACCCTCACATTATTGGTCACGTTTCCGTCACGGTGACGTGACATGACGGATGACGTTTGCCGTTCCCTACTTAGTATAAATATGGGAAGGCTTTGAACAAAATTCACCCAGGCCAGAGTTGTTCAAGGGGCTTCCCCGCAAAATACACATTTCCGCGCAAGAAATTAATTATTGAAATGTATTGAATAAAACAATAAAATTTTAACCTTTTGGTCAACAAATTCATTATGAAAATGCATTTAAAATCAGTCACGCCATCATCCGTGACAAACATTTCGCCACGTAACACGTCCGGATCCCATCACCGCCACGTCACTATCACGCACAGCCCATCACGCGTCATCGCCACCGCACGACCCCTCCATTCCATCACCGTCACCGTCATTATTGGTCACGTTTCCGTCACGGTGACGTGACATGACGGATGACGCTTGCCGTTCCCTACTTAGTATAAATATGGGAAGGCTTTGAACAAAATTCACCCAGGCCAGAGTTGTTCAAGGGGCTTCCCGCAAAATACACATTTCCCGCAAGAAATTAATTATTGAAATGTATTGAATAAAACAATAAAATTTTAACCTTTTTGGTCAACAAATTCATTATGAAAATGCATTTAAAATCAGTCACGGCCATCATCCGTGACAAACATTTCGCACGTAACACGTCGGATCCCATCACCGTCCACGTCACTATCACGCATACAGCCCATCACGCGTCATCGCCACCGCCACGACCCTCCATTCCATCACCGTCACCGTCACATTATTGGTCACGTTTCCGCCACGGTGACGTGACATGACGGATGACGCTTGCCGTTCCTACTTAGTATAAATATGGGAAGGCTTTGAACAAAATTCACCCAGGCCAGAGTTGTTCAAGGGCTTCCCGCAAAATACACATTTCCCGCAAGAAATTAATTATTGAAATGTATTGAATAAAACAATAAAATTTTAACCTTTTGGTCAACAAATTCATTATGAAAATGCATTTAAAATCAGTCACGCCATCATCCGTGACAAACATTTCGTCACGTAACACGTCCGGATCCCATCACCGTCACGTCACTATCACGCACAGCCCATCACGCGTCATCGCCACCGCCACGACCCTCCATTCCATCACCGTCACCGTCACATTATTGGTCACGTTTCCGTCACGGTGGCGTGACATGACGGATGACGCTTGCCGCTCCCTACTTAGTATAAATATGGGAAGGCTTTGAACAAAATTCACCCAGGCCAGAGTTGTTCAAGGGGCTTCCCGCAAAATACACATTTCGCAAGAAATTAATTATTGAAATGTATTGAATAAAACAATAAAATTTTAACCTTTTTGGTCAACAAATTCATTATGAAAATGCATTTAAAATCAGTCACGCCATCATCCGTGACAAACATTTCGCCACGTAACACGTCCGGATCCCATCACCGCCACGTCACTATCACGCACAGCCCATCACGCGTCATCGTCACCGCCACGACCCTCCATTCCATCACCGTCACCGTCACATTATTGGTCACGTTTCGTCACGGTGACGTGACATGACGGATGACGTTTGCCGTTCCTACTTAGTATAAATATGGGAAGGCTTTGAACAAAATTCACCCAGGCCAGAGTTGTTCAAGGGCTTCCCGCAAAATACACATTTCCCGCAAGAAATTAATTATTGAAATGTATTGAATAAAACAATAAAATTTTAACCTTTTTGGTCAACAAATTCATTATGAAAATGCATTTAAAATCAGTCACGGCCATCATCCGTGACAAACATTTAAATCACGTAACACGTCGGATCCCATCACCGTCCACGTCACTATCACGCATTACAGCCCATCACGCGTCATCGTCACCGTCCACGACCCTCCATTCCATCACCGTCACCGTCACATTATTGGCCACGCTTCCGTCACGGTGACGTGACATGGCGGCCGACGTTTGCCGTTCCCTACTTAGTATAAATATGGGAAGGCTTTGAACAAAATTCACCCAGGCCAGAGTTGTTCAAGGGGCTTCCCCGCAAAATACACATTTCCCCGCAAGAAATTAATTATTGAAATGTATTGAATAAAACAATAAAATTTTAACCTTTTTGGTCAACAAATTCATTATGAAAATGCATTTAAAATCAGTCACGGCCATCATCCGTGACAAACATTTCGTCACGTAACACGTCCGGATCCCATCACCGTCACGTCACTATCACGTACAGCCCATCACGCGTCATCGTCACCGTCACGACCCCTCCATTCCATCACCGTCACCGTCACATTATTGGTCACGTTTCCGTCACGGTGACGTGACATGACGGATGACGTTTGCCGTTCCCTACTTAGTATAAATATGGGAAGGCTTTGAACAAAATTCACCCAGGCCAGAGTTGTTCAAGGGGCTTCCCCGCAAAATACACATTTCCCCGCAAGAAATTAATTATTGAAATGTATTGAATAAAACAATAAAATTTTAACCTTTTTGGTCAACAAATTCATTATGAAAATGCATTTAAAATCAGTCACGCCATCATCCGTGACAAACATTTCGCCACGTAACACGTCCGGATCCCATCACCGCCACGTCACTATCACGCACAGCCCATCACGCGTCATCGCCACCGCCACGACCCTCCATTCCATCACCGTCACCGTCACATTATTGGTCACGCTTCCGCCACGGTGACGCGTGACATGACGGATGACGCTTGCCGTTCCTACTTAGTATAAATATGGGAAGGCTTTGAACAAAATTCACCCAGGCCAGAGTTGTTCAAGGGCTTCCCGCAAAATACACATTTCCCCGCAAGAAATTAATTATTGAAATGTATTGAATAAAACAATAAAATTTTAACCTTTTTGGTCAACAAATTCATTATGAAAATGCATTTAAAATCAGTCACGCCATCATCCGTGACAAACATTTCGCCACGTAACACGTCCGGATCCCATCAACGTCCCGCCACTCTCACGCACAGCCCATCACGCGTCATCGTCACCGTCCACGACCCTCCATTCCATCACCGTCACCGTCACATTATTGGTCACGCTTTCCGTCACGGTGACGTGACATGACGGATGACGTTTGCCGTTCCTACTTAGTATAAATATGGGAAGGCTTTGAACAAAATTCACCCAGGCCAGAGTTGTTCAAGGGCTTCCCGCAAAATACACATTTCCCCGCAAGAAATTAATTATTGAAATGTATTGAATAAAACAATAAAATTTTAACCTTTTTGGTCAACAAATTCATTATGAAAATGCATTTAAAATCAGTCACGGCCATCATCCGTGACAAACATTTCGCCACGTAACACGTCGGATCCCATCACCGTCACGTCACTATCACGCATACAGCCCATCACGCGTCATCGTCACCGTCCACGACCCTCCATTCCATCACCGTCACCGTCACATTATTGGTCACGTTTCCGTCACGGTGACGTGACATGACGGATGACGTTTGCCGTTCCTACTTAGTATAAATATGGGAAGGCTTTGAACAAAATTCACCCAGGCCAGAGTTGTTCAAGGGGCTTCCCCGCAAAATACACATTTCCCCGCAAGAAATTAATTATTGAAATGTATTGAATAAAACAATAAAATTTTAACCTTTTTGGTCAACAAATTCATTATGAAAATGCATTTAAAATCAGTCACGCCATCATCCGTGACAAACATTTCGCCACGTAACACGTCGGATCCCATCACCGTCACGTCACTATCACGTACAGCCCATCACGCGTCATCGTCACCGTCCACGACCCTCCATTCCATCACCGTCACCGTCACATTATTGGTCACGCTTTCCGTCACGGTGACGTGACATGACGGATGACGTTTGCCGTTCCTACTTAGTATAAATATGGGAAGGCTTTGAACAAAATTCACCCAGGCCAGAGTTGTTCAAGGGGCTTCCCCGCAAAATACACATTTCCCCGCAAGAAATTAATTATTGAAATGTATTGAATAAAACAATAAAATTTTAACCTTTTTGGTCAACAAATTCATTATGAAAATGCATTTAAAATCATTCACGTCCATCATCCGTGACAAACATTTCGCCACGTAACACGTCCGGATCCCATCACCGTCACGCCACTATCACGCATACAGCCCATCACGCGTCATCGCCACCGTCCACGACCCTCCATTCCATCACCGTCACCGTCACATTATTGGTCACGTTTCCGCCACGGTGACGTGACATGACGGATGACGCTTTGCCGTTCCTACTTAGTATAAATATGGGAAGGCTTTGAACAAAATTCACCCAGGCCAGAGTTGTTCAAGGGGCTTCCCCGCAAAATACACATTTCCGCGCAAGAAATTAATTATTGAAATGTATTGAATAAAACAATAAAATTTTAACCTTTTTGGTCAACAAATTCATTATGAAAATGCATTTAAAATCAGTCACGGCCATCATCCGTGACAAACATTTCGTCACGTAACACGTCCGGATCCCATCACCGTCCACGCGTCACTATCACGTACAGCCCATCACGCGTCATCGTCACCGTCACGACCCCTCCATTCCATCACCGTCACCGTCACATTATTGGTCACGTTTCCGTCACGGTGACGTGACATGACGGATGACGTTTGCCGTTCCCTACTTAGTATAAATATGGGAAGGCTTTGAACAAAATTCACCCAGGCCAGAGTTGTTCAAGGGGCTTCCCCGCAAAATACACATTTCCCCGCAAGAAATTAATTATTGAAATGTATTGAATAAAACAATAAAATTTTAACCTTTTTGGTCAACAAATTCATTATGAAAATGCATTTAAAATCAGTCACGGCCATCATCCGTGACAAACATTTCGTCACGTAACACGTCCGGATCCCATCACCGTCACGTCACTATCACGTACAGCCCATCACGCGTCATCGTCACCGTCACGACCCCTCCATTCCATCACCGTCACCGTCACATTATTGGTCACGTTTCCGTCACGGTGACGTGACATGACGGATGACGTTTGCCGTTCCCTACTTAGTATAAATATGGGAAGGCTTTGAACAAAATTCACCCAGGCCAAAGTTGTTCAAGGGGCTTCCCATTCTTCTACCTTCTCCCCACTCACCCTCTCCATGCTGGATGAGATCTGGACGACGTAACGACAACGATAGAGGTAGAATGGGAATCGTCAACCAGAAGAAGGAGATCCGACATGCCGAGGATCGCGTGGATATGTCTAGAGACTGCACATTTGAGCAGCTCGACTTGTCTCACCCTGGGATCCAAGAAATCACGGATTCGTCACATAGCTTTAACGATTTCACATAAGTCTTCCGCTGCAGATCATTTCCATTTTTGCATCCAGATCTAGGCCTCTACAACCCAACATAATGTATTTTTGCTTTGGTAGCCTTCAATGATGGGATTGATGCCTTCTTGTCCAATGTAACTAAGGAGTATGATGAAGTACTTCTTTCTAATAGTAGCCCATGCTAAATCATAAATACATATAACACACATTAGTTCTTTTTTGGTCTTCTGTGTTGCAAAATCGGTGTAATATGGTTTCATACTATCTAATATGTCAAGAAAGTCAGCTTTTGGCCTCTCTACTAGAACTTTAGTTACTTTCCCCTTCAAGATAAAATACACTTTATGATGGAACCTTTCCAAATGTCTCCATAGTGGAGTGATATTGTTGGCTTTTGTGATATTGTAATTTTGTTCATCTTCTATAGACATCTCTAACAACTTCAGTGTGTGTGAAGACATACCATATTCCATCCTATAAGTTTACAGTTTGGCGAAGTGAATAGAGAGGCAGGATAAGTGTTAAGGTAAAAGAACAAAAAAATAGCAAAGGAAACTGAATATGCATCAATTTCCTTATTGAACTAGAAGTTTAGATTGTTGCAGCACAAGACAAAGCAGTAATAATAAACAGAAGGCTTGCGACACAGGAAAGACATGCAAAATATAGAGTAAGAGTAGGAAAAAAAGGAGAGTAATATATAGTAAGATTGGGAGTATAAAATACTATAGAAAAATATAGGTACATTAAGATTAGAATAAGTAAAATGAATAGTTATATGAGCAGTCCACTTGAAGTAAGAAAGAGAGCATATGCGAGTGCTAGATTTTAAGAAATCAAATATAGGAAAAGAGAGCGAAAGTGAGAGGGTAACTTATGAGAAATATACATACAAATTGATATATAAAAAATTCAGAATAAGAAGAAGATGGAGAAAGGAACCCTACAATGGGGACAAATAGAAAGAAAATGTAAAAGAAGGTATGATTAGGAGAAAGAAATAGAGTAGTAGTGAGTAAGATTCAGAATAAAAAAGAAATAAGGTAAGCGGGAGTAAGGTTTGAAAAAAGAGAGTTAGGAAGAGAGTCTGAAAAACCACAGGCGAATTCAAGATCACAACTGTGGTAAAAAAAGAAAAAAAAACTTTATAAACCAATGGGTTGAAGGAGACCTTTTAATGCTGCTGCCCATTTCTAGATCATAACCATGCTAAAAAAAATGATTGATCAACATCATACATTTGCACTTGGATTTGGTTGGCCAGAAGTTCTGGGTGTCTACCACCAAGATGCCAAAAGTGTTGTCAAAGTGCCAAAAGCATCCACAAATTCTGCCACCGAACGCCGTGCCATAATGCCATAAGGCTTGCCAAAATGCCATAAGGCTTGCCAAAATGCTACCCATAATGCCCGAAGGCAAGTCAGAATGCCAGAAGGCTTGCTAGAATGACTGACTCGACACAGCTTCATTTCTTGTTGATGCTGCACACACTTGTGCATCACACAAGGCTTTGTGCAAAATGTGGTTTAGTTTCCCTGGGTGGTGTGCAAGGTGTTGTTTGAAATTTGGACTTGACCATGCAATCACGCCAAATTTGGTTTTGTCTCGCGAACAACACTTCCCTCGTTGGAATCTGGTAATGTATCCCATCTGTTCAGAATTAAAATCTAATTAGGATTGAAATATCATCCTAATCAAACTTTGATAAAAATCCAAATTTGTGTCATAATATCTAATCAAAATTGTATCGTGATCATAATCGAATCCTAATGAAAGATATGTAGCAGAAGCTTACTCTACTCAGGGCCAACTTCTGGACAAAGTCTTTATAAGATCAGAAATTGATTGAGATCATAATCACATCCTAACAGTACAAAGATCACCGTGTGCCATGATCATTATTAACAAATTTCTCATAAGTTATCTTTTATTCACCATTAGTTTTTTTTATTAATGTATTTTTTACTGATTGCACAAATGATGATGTTTTCAACATAAGTTTTCATACGGAACTTTACAATTAAAGATAGGGTAATATATGAGATGCGCGTATGTATCAGAGGCTTCATCCCAAAGCTTTTGAGAATCAATGCATGATGAATAAAAGATAGCGCAATGGTTAATTTTTGTCACTGGTTAATGAAATATAATTTTTAGTGTACCTGGTCACTTTTTGTACATAGGTATTTTTCAAGGTTTATCCCTGGGAATGATTGCCATTATATAAAATCTAGTTGATGACTTATGAAATAAATTTCTAAAGCTGTCCAAAAATATTAAAAATGTAAAACTTAAAGAAGAAACTAAGGTGCTGACAAAAATCCACGTCAAACTTGACCATAGGCTTGATATAGTAAATTTATTCAAATTGAGGCAGATGAGAGGTATGAGATATTTTAAAGTATCAAACTTAGTTCTAACAGATAGAGCTAGCTCAACTAAGCATTAATTTTTATTTTGAAAGAGATAACGGATAAAGTATGAATACATAAAATTTTTCCATGTCATCAATGAATTCGCAGAAATAAAAATAACTAAAACCCTGAATGATGAAGTCCTTGAATAAAATGCTCACTAGTCTCAGAATACAAATTACAAATATTCATATTCGAATGAAACTTGAGACGTATATCAAACTATCCATAAGAATACCATTAAATGATCTTATTTGTTCGATAAGTATTGCTTGTATTGTGAGCCTTAGTTTAAAAACACTAGGCGTGGACACAAAATTTTACATAAAATTTTGTGTAAAATTTTACATAAAATTTTATGTAAAGAGTTTACATAAAATTTTCATATTCAATCTGAGTTATATTATTCCTGAATGTCAATCAGGGTGATTGATAACACATTCGTGTAAGTGGAACAAAAACTAGAGGCACCAAAGAAATCTTGTGGATGATTGCTATATTTTGACAATGGCTTTTGAGTCCCTAATCAAGGGATTGAAATCAGTCTTAGCTAAAATATAGAGAGAAGTACACAAAGAAGATTGAGTGGACACAATATGATCGTCTCCGTTTGTATAAGAGTCGATTGACTCGAGGAAGAAGATACAGTAAATCACTTGTCAAGGTAGTTGAGATGCTAGAGAAGATCTACTCCATTGATTTTTTTTAAATAGGAATACTAACTGTAGTACTAGATTATATTTGAGGTTAGCAACATCCTAAATGATTTGATAATGACAAATGGATGAAGGATTATGTATATATGCCAACAGATAGCAGTAAATGTTTTATAACAGAGTACTCTAATAATTTTTATCTTCTAAACCAAGAAGTAAACTAGATTGACACATAAAAGCTTGGAAACTTAAATCTGTTGATTGGGTTAATTTATTATTGATTAACTATTCCAAATGTGAATTTAGTTCATTAATAAGGTCGGCTAATAAATGTTATTGGGTGTTAGAGTTATTAAATCTGGGGACACATGGGCCTTGAGGGTCACACATACACGATCTATGGATGTTGAGAATATACTTAAGATATAAAGACTTTTATAAAAATATTAAAATACATTTAAAAATGAAACACCCATTTTAGGAGTCCATGCAAACCAAATTTGAGAAATCCTACTTTCTCTCCTCCGATTTTCTCCCCTTCTAGTGGGAATGGATGTTGAGAAGTGATGTCCGATGTTGAGTATGATGGCTCAGTACCGATAAAGGATAATGGTATCGAACGTCAACGGTGTCATCGTCCGACGGATACGACCCTAACGGGTTATGTAACTACGACGTGACGAATGGATGCCCTACATGTCGTACGTGCAGGCTCTGACTTGAGGGAGGCACCGAACTCCAAGCTTGGACAGGGTCGCCGCATGTCGGCGATGGTAGCCTCTCGAAGCTCGTCGGAGCGACGAATGCATCTACGGCTGAACGGAATCTTTCTGTAGGGCTCGCACGTAACGGACGTATTTGTCCTCACCGGTAAGAGACTCAAATGGCGTAGTTCTCTCAATACCTCTCTCACCTACTTAGCTCGAGTGCGGTGGAGTCAAGACGAAAATATACTGGAAAAGGTAAATAAATGAGCGATGGGAGAGGACGGCATACCTCGTTGGTGTGGCTCATGGTGCAGAATTCATCAATGGTTGCAACGGTCAGAGCGGGTGTGACAGAGAGGCGCCAGGGAGCGACGGCAGCTCTATTGAGTATTGGCGCAGGAGTGGTCGACGGAGGCCGGTGGAGAGTATGGAGTTCGTCAGAGGGGGATGGGGTTGGTGGTGAATCAGTTGAACAGGTCACCGATCACAGGCCTGGCAGTTACCCGAACAGGTCGGAAGTAGGCAACTACCAACACCAAATGCCATAGGAATACACCAATGGTGCATGCGACTGGTCGTGACAAGCCCTCCAGAATCGCCCGCCAGTCAGCATTCAAGGTAGACCATGTCCGCCCGATTCAGGTCGGCAGACTTAGCCTCTCAGTGAGGATTGGTCAACTAGTGTGGCCACGGCGGCCAGTATTCAACTGTCACAGCTCGAAGGATTACCCAATGGTCAACGCCTAAGACTAGGGTCATGGGCAGAATATCACACGTCGCGGCCGAAGAATATCCCGCACGACGGATCTGTGCGGCAAGAATTTTCCGGGGGGGGGGAGAGAATAGAGACAACAGCAGGTCGACTGAGTCAGGTTTGATATCTTCGACGATCGATGCGACGCATGCGCGTAATCAGTGACTCGATCGGCAGTAGTGTCACATACTTCTCCTTCGGGTGGCGTTCATCCTTGGTTGGCCTGTCCGGGTCGTAACGGTGATCGAAGGTGAGGAAGGGTCCTGACGCGGGGTCCAGATAGCTCCATTGCAACTTGATCCGTGCCCTCTCCCCTTTGGATCAACTTACACCCACTTGCTCTTCCCTTCTTGCTCCACCCTCTCCTCCGCTCTCCTTTCTCTACTTCACAGTGAGACCAAGAAAGAAAAAAACTCATGATACCTCTTCTTCCTGGTATGATTCTTAAGGGTGCCCCCTCTTCCCTTATAAAGGGGAGAGGAAAATGGGCCCCCGAAATTGGGTCAACCAAGGGAAACAAAAGGGGTCCATTAAGAGGGGCCCTTATAAATTGGGCCCCCCTCATTACGAAATGATAAGGACAATATGATGCCAAGTTGATGCAAGTTGATGTCGGACAATGTTTAGGACATCGTCCGGTCAACACCGAGTATGATGGTTCGGTGTCGATAAGTGATGATGGTATCGAACATTGACGGTGCTATCGTCCGACGGGTAACCCTAACGGGTTGATGTACTACGATGCACAAAATGAGTGTCCTACGTGTTTTACGCGCAGACTCCGACTCGAGGGGGCGCCCAACTCCAAGCTTGGACAGGGTCGTCGAGTGATGGCGACGGTGGCCTCTCAAACCTCATCGGAGCGACGAAGGCGTCTACGGCCAAACAGAATCTTTCCGTAAGGCTTGCACGTAATGGACGGTCTCGTCTGTACTGGTAAGACACTCAAGTATCATCGTACGTTTCTCTCAATTTGCCTCTCTCACCTACCTAGCCTGAGCGCGGTGGAGTCGAGATGAAAGTATACTACAAAAGGTAAATAAACGAGTGACAGGAGAGGACGACGTACCTCGTCGGCAGTGGCTCATCGTGCAATGTCGTCAACGGTTGGTGATCGGAGCGGGTTTGATGAAGAGGCATCGGAGATCGGACGACGGCTCGACGAGCAGTACGTAAAGGTCGGAGGAGAGGAGAGTGAGGGTGAAACCTGACAGCGCGATCGTTCCGTGGATCAATAGTCAAGTGCAATCAATTGAGGCAGACTGGAGGCTTGCTAGCAGTATGGCGCCGCAGAGTGATCGGAATGTTCGAGCGCAGGGGAATCCCACCCGAACGATTAGGGAGCTTCCAGTAGCCCAATCAACCGTTCCCGGTGGGGAGGAGGGTGTACAATGTCTGGACAGCAGCGTGCACAGAGATGGTAGTCCGTCACAGGCGGCAGAACGTCCTTCGTCTGCATCTTGCCAAGATTCAGCGTCTGACGAAACGGCGAGTGCAAATGCCCACCGTCTTGGGTATCCGTTGCAAAGCTCACGTCAATTTGACGCCATAGTCGACTCCTGCGGCTGTCGTTGAGGTCCAACCATGAGGAATCACTCCCAGTTGATGGTGCGAGAGAATAAATCGGGAATCTCTGGAGTCGTCTGGAGAATTCTCATTCGACGGTGATTGCTAGGCGCAATCAAAATGCATAAACAGGAGAGTGTTTGTCTGCGTTTTCACTCATCACGGTGACCTGTTCGGTCAATTAGAGAATGGCCCCACGATCTCGACGGTGCACGGGGGAAGGGATTCTCAACGGCGTTCCTAATGGCGAGGGATTTCAACGGGGAAATCTTGTCGGTGGGGAAGTATCTGCCACTTCTTCCATTCCACATTCTCAACAGCGAGGGAGAATCTGTTGTCTTTAATTCCACGTTCTCAACGGCGAAGGAGAATCTGATGTTTCTTCAATTCCACGTTCTCAACGGCGAGGAAAAAATTCCTGATGTCGATGGACCAATGGATTTCTGGAGGAAATTTGCCTTTGTTTCTCCTGGGACGATCTGTCCTGGCTCCTTCAACCTCTCTTCTCCTTCCTTCTTTCCCCTTGTTCTTTTTCTCAAAGTGTGAGATCTGAAAACAGAGACGATAACTGCAACACAATTTCCAGATCTAAACAAGACGTGGGGCCCATCATGGCCTTATATAGGGCCATGATGGACCCCTTACAACGAGTCCAACAAGGATAGAATAGGGTCCATTAAGGGGCCCTTATATAATGGGCCCCATTACGCATGAAGGGAAATTTAGAAATTAAAAGAGGAAGGGGATAGGACTAGAAGCCCCCTTCCCATGAGAACGTGACAACGAATGTTGAAAACACAAAACATGGCAAAACGAATGATGAAAATGAAGATACGATACTTGAGCATCTTCACCCGGCTTTCGATGACAGTGGCCAGCGGTGCGGACGGCGTCGCGGCGTACGCCATCAGAAAATAAAAACAAACTTAAAACGAAAAGAAACAAGAAAAGAAGGGCACAAAGGGGGGATCCAAAATGGCTAAGGATCCCTCTCCGTGACGATGATGAAGGACGTAGGGGTGCATCACGAAGACAATAACGAGTCGAGAAAAACACAAACACAAGAACGAATGGAGAAAACAAAACGCGATACTTCGAGCGATGTCAACCGATCTTTGACGATGGTGGTGGCGACGCGGACGACGTCATCGACGATCTTCGATGGCGTGCGCCATCAAGAAGGTCAACTATATCTTCAAGGAGGATTAAATAAATTTATGAGGACATCCATGATAGAAATGTATGTGGCAAGCAAGCCAACCACACATTCCTCATCTCACTCCATGTTCATTAATAGAACATATTCATTATAGTGCATGAATACATGATTGGACTTTCTGAATTATGATGAGATCATAATAAGAAGATTTCTAGTGTTTAAAATGTATTCTAAATAGTCCTATTATAACCATACTTGAAATGGATATTGAAGTATCCGGATAGAATAATTCTATCAAGCTTCACTCACATGATGAGTATCGCCACTCTCATAGTCAGTGTGGAGACATATAGGATAAATGGTGGGTGCTCTTTAGTGGAACGAGTTCAGTGAATTGTAGAGTACAAATCCCTTAATAGTATTATACCAAACTGTCAATCAGGTTGATTCACATCGCGATTGTGTAAGTGGCTGTTAGACCTGAGGCACCAAAGATGTGTTGTGAATAAACAATTGTACTTCGACTATAGTATAAGAGTCTCTAATAATAGAATTCTAAATAGTCTTAGTTCAGGTGCATGAAGAAGTTCCCAAAAATGAGTGAGTAGTCAAGATGGGATCGCCCACCCTTCGTATAAGGAAAAAAGGCTCAAGGAAGACAATGTAATGAAGTCCTTGGCCAAGGTAGTGAAATAACATAGAAGTGTTCTCCGATGATTTTCAAATGCATCAGTACTAACTCGGAAGAATGATTAGGGTTTGATAGTTGACCAAACCCTAAGGCATCCTAAGAGCATCAAGAGGATGAGTAACAATACATACACAATAACTGATGACGAGCAGATTCCATGAGTGACTCGATACACACTCCTTTGTATCTTTTAGAACACGAGGTGTAGCTTGGCATCCATGAGTTGGGGACTCAACCTATCAATGGGGTTAAATTTATCTGACATTAATCAATCTATATGATAATATAATTAATTAATATGGAAGGCCAATAACGGTTATTTGTCCACTCAAGTTGTTAACTAGACTGATACATGGGCCTTGAGGGTCACACACAAATGTTCGTTGGACATCAGAAGATATACTTAGGTTTAGGGGATTTTTACGAAAATTACCCGTTTTGTATACATTGGGGCCCTGAACTAAATTCACCTAGGTTAGAATTGTTGAGGAGCCTTCCCCTTCTTCTCCTTTCTCCATTCCCAATTCAATGGAAATAAGGTAATGACGATGAAGGAGGTTAAACGTAGCTCGTCAATGTGAAGGAGGAGATTGGACATGCGGAGGACTACATGGATACTTCTAGAGGTTACGCATATGAGCGCTCCACATGATGCATTGAAGGGAATCAAAGATGCAATCTGTTCTGAGGTGATTCATTTCATGGTTTTGTCGATTCTGTTATGATTCATTGAAGTCTTATGTTTCATACTGTTTTGGGTTGTTCATCCAGATCAAGGCCAGTATAACCCAACAATCCACTGTAGCAATGACCACATGGGTATGTCTAGAGGTTGGGCACATCGACACCCTAGTGAAGCTCTTTGAGAGAACAAAGTGATAATGGAACCAATTCAAAAAAAGGAGATGTGATGACCATTCTTTTTATAGAAAAGGTGATTTGCTTATTTTTTCTACAAGAAATACGGTTCTTAATCAAGCACAAGGACCCAACACAAACCTAGGTCATATGTGCCACACGACAAATTTTTTACGCTATTTTCTTCATACGCAAGCTACATGCTAGGATACAACATCAAAGTGTCTTGGATTCAGAGGAAATGATTGCTATTATCTTTTAATGACTTGTGCAGTGGAAAACTAAGCAGAACTGTAATGACACTTTAAAACGATAAATACTATAATGATTGAATCAAATTTTCACGGATCAGATCCACAATTTCTTTCTTCGTCGAGCGAGAAAATTGAGTTGTTCATGAGTCTAACCTCCAGATGTATCAACACAATCATTGGTGCATTAAATTTCCTCCATCTTTGTATCCACACAATCCTCAACGTGAGCACCAAATCAGCTAAAATACTAAATAAAAAACACACACAAAGAAAAAATATACAAACTGCTTTCCAAGTTCTCCAATCAATGAATAATATTTTACTTTACTATTTGATCTTTCAATTTTTTTTCATAATTTATAGAGCATTCAGATAATCATACATCTGAACGATGACCTTTGCACGTCAGCGTTGACCATTTCATCTAACATTTTAAACGAAGTTGAAACTTAAGGTCCAAAGATAAATGTTTGATCTGTCGTACGTATGGACAAAGGTAAATTTTCGTCATAAAGATGATGAGACGACGTGCTATAATCGTAAAATTTAATCCGATTTGCTTGGTTTACTCATTTGCAGGTAATACGGACACATTCAAATCGTTTAGGTTTACCATGAGTAGAACCAAGTCTGACTGCAATGATCTATGATTTACTAAAGTACTTTGGATTTAATACATTCTGATTTTATACGAGAACCATATCTTTGGTGTTTTGAATCAAATACCCCGCCCTTGGATGTTCAATTTCAAACTGTCGAGCCAAAATAAACTCAAGAAAAAAGACAAATGCAGTTTCGGCCCAAGATGAAAAAATAGTTCCAAAGGAATCGTCCTCATGATACAAGGGTATACTGTCCTCAAAGGGGAACCAAAGCAGCTCTCCCCTAACTTGCAACGTAGGGAACTTATTGTTGCGATCCAAGAAGTTATTCTTCTGCGTTGTTCCCCCATGACCGCTCGTCCGTCGTTTGAGGTATGCAGCAGCCGACAAGCTCGTTACGGGGGGCTTTTTTTGGAGAGTGCTGCCAGCCTCTAATTTCCAGAGCGGCTGGACGCGTTCGCCGGAGATATGGCAAGGCTCACATTGACGGTGCACCTCCACGACCGCCTCACCCCCATTAACGAGATGACGAGGTTCAATTGTTCTTCGTGTTGAGGGCGTGTTTCGCCCATGCGGGGAAAAAAGTTGCAATCTTCAGACTAATCATCATTTCGTCGTTTCTCTTATCTCTAAACTTTTCACCCTGACATTTATCTCTCTGGGAGGGCTATTGGAAACAGAGCTCGGCCACGATGTTCCAAGACTTTGGAGCTCTCTCCGAGCGCCGGAGGGCAGAGAGAGAGCAAAGGAAGAAGAGAATCATCATCGGAAGCAGCTCCGTCGCTCTTCTCCTCGTAGTTGTAGTCGGCGTTGTCGCGAGCCTGCAGGTCTTCTCAAACGACGACTCCTCCGACGGCACCGCTAACTCTTCAAGCGGGCTCCGCACCACCACAAGGACGATCGAGGCCGTCTGCTCGTCCACGGACTACAAACACACTTGCGTTTCAAGCCTGTCCAAGGCGTTCAATTCCTCCTCGAGCGGCTCCTCCGATATCCAGCCAAAGGATCTCTTGAACGCCGTCGTCAGCGCCGCGGCCGACGAGGTCTCCGCTGCCTTCAAGCGAGCCAAGGCGATAAAGATCGATGACCCGAAGATCAAAGGCGCCGTGGAAGACTGCGAGCAGCTCTACGGCTACGCCAAGGACGAGCTCTTGCAGTCTCTGAAGAACGTCGTGAACAGTTCGATGAGCCAGCTTCCGAAGAGGGAGCACGACGTGAAGAACTGGCTCAGCGCGGTCATGTCGTACCAGCAGACCTGCATCGACGGCTTCCCCGAGGGCGAGCTGAAGACGAAGATGGAGAAGGCGATGACGACGGCGAAACAGTTGACCAGCAATGCCTTGGCCATCGTCGCGCAGGCTTCTTCTCTCCTGTCCATGCTCGACCTGCCTGGGTTGGGCTTAAAACGAAGGCTACTGTCTGAGGCAGACGGTCTTCCTGAATGGGTGGCGGAAGGAGAACGAAGGCAGCTCATGGATAAGAGGACGAAGAACCTGAAGCCGAATTTGGTGGTGGCGAAGGACGGCAGCGGGGATTTCACGACTATATCTGCGGCCCTCGACGCCATTCCGGAGAAGCGCAAAGGAAGGTAATAATGGCCGAGTAAACGGCCCATCGATTATCGGCTAATGGAGTGTGTGCATGCCGCAGGTTCGTGATCTACGTGAAGGCCGGGGTTTACGACGAGAGCCCCACGGTGACGAAGAAGATGGTAAACGTGACTATGTACGGCGACGGCTCAAGAAGGACCATTGTCACCGGATCTAAGAACTTCGTTGACGGCACTAGGACGTTCCAGACAGCTACCTTTGGTAAACTTCGAGAACAAGAATAACTTAAGAATTAAAGAATAGTTTGATTTCACAAGCTCGGATGTAATTTAAAAGATTAGTAATTTAAAAAATTCTATAAGATCAATTAAGTGGCTGTAGTTTAGTGGTTAGAATTCCACGTTGTGGCCGTGGAGACCTGGGCTCGAATCCCAGCAGCCACACTTTTTTGACTTTCATTTGAATTACAAAGATTATATTTTGTTTTTTTTTTTGCTTTGGAACACTTCGTTTGCCCAGTGGCGTGCGGTCGGCGATTATTTTTTTATCTTTTTGCGCTGAAAGAAACTCTTTCGCTTCTTCAGTGGAGATTGTTGATGGGTTCATGGCAATTGGAGAATGTTTCTTATATTTCTGCTCTTAAAAAAACTCTTTGCTTGTTCAGTGGCGATTGGAGATGGGTTCATGGCGATCGCGATGGGCTTCCGCAACACGGCGGGGGCGATAAAACACCAGGCGGTGGCCCTCCGCGTGCAGTCGGACCGCGCAATCTTCCTCAACTGCCGCGTAGAGGGCTACCAGGACACGCTCTACGCGCAGACGCACCGCCAGTTCTATCGCGGCTGCGTCATCTCCGGCACAGTGGACTTCATCTTCGGCGACGCCGCCGCCGTCTTCCAGAACTGCGTCCTCCTCGTCCGCCGCCCCCTCGACAACCAGCAGAACATCGTGACCGCCCAGGGCCGAATCGACCGCCGAGAATCCACCGGCTTTGTCCTCCACAACTGTCGCTTTGTCCCCGACAAGGAACTCTCTCCCTCCACGCGTAGCTACCTCGCCCGCCCGTGGAAAGAGTACTCGAGAACGATCATCATGGAGTCCACCATTGGAGGGTTCATCGACCCAGAAGGCTACATGCCATGGGAGGGCGACTTCGCCCTCAAGACCCTGTTCTACGCCGAGTACGCTAACCGCGGGCCTGGCGCCGGGCTCGCCAAGCGCGTGCCCTGGCCCGGCGTCAAGGCCCTGGCCAAGACCCAGGCGCAGGGCTATACCGTCCAGGCCTTCATCCAGGGCGCCGACTGGATCCCAACCGCCGGCGCCCCCGTGCACCTCGGCATGTACTACTGACCCCGATGACGCATCAGCTTTTCTCCTTCTCCAGCTCTATTATTCGTGTGCGCATATACTTTCTCTGCCAACAATTTCTATATTTATCTCCCTTTATTTCTTCTTCCCATCTCCCATGGAGGGAGATGGATGCTATTAACAAACGATTTAAAAGCAAAACGTGTTTACAACCCAAGCTTCTCATCGACCCATCAAAACACAAATATAACCAAAACCTCTCAGACGTATCGCTTTAACGAAACAAGAGATATCTCGACAGTTCTAGGATGCGAACAAGTATCCCAGATAGGTATTAGAAACACTTAAAAGGCCTAGGTTAAATCTAAAGATAGAAATGAAGAGCCGCACGTAAACTTACACTAGCCACACATCCCTGACGAAATTTAAATAAACCGCACATTTAACTGCCCCAACAATCGCTATAAATACAACGATTTGTGCCACCATTAGATTTGGGGCTTGTGTTGAATGCGTTCTAATTTCATTTTGTTGATCGCTCTCTCTCTCTGTCTCTCTCTCTCTCTTCTTGGATCTGAAGTTCTTTCTGGAGGAAGCTGGAAGACAGGGGGTCTGAGGGGGAAACTAAGTTGTCTTTGCCGCGAGAGAAGCGCCCGTCTTTTCGAGCCATCTCTCCTTAGCCACTAATAATGCTTGTGGGTCGGGCCCTCCGGCGACTTACACCCGCGTGCACCGCACTCAGTCAAGGTTTGAAAAGAACCGGAGTTCATCGTCCTTTGGCGACAGCCGCAATTACGCCATCAGTGGAGCAATTATAAAGCGCTTTCATGCTTTTTCCTTCCCCTTTTCTTGCACGCGTGATGGGGTATAAATTCTCAACTGTCCATCCAATTTTCCTCAGCTCGCTCTTCATCCGAGGTGATGAACTCTACAAGGGTGTCTGCGTTCCTCCTATCGGCTCTCCTTCTTCTCGTTCTCTTCTCCAGGCAGTCGGACGCTACCCGTTCGCCGGGCAAATCAGTAAAGCCCAAAGATTTTGTTTCATCCACATGCCGGCACGTTAAGTACTTCGACGTCTGCGTATCCACGCTTCAGTCCAGCCCCGAGAGCAGCTGCGCGGACAAGAAGGGCCTCGTCCTCATCTCCCTAAACGCTTGCATCGCCCACGCCGAGTACACGGTCGCCTACGCTCAGCAGCTGATGAATAACGCCACCGCCGTCGCATCCACAGGCGACGACGGCGACTACGCGAAACAGTGCCTCGACGACTGTCTCACGCAGTACGCGGACGCGCTGGACGAGCTCAGAGAGACGGTGATGGACGCCATGAACGGCACCTACGACTCGGTGAACGCCAAAGTGTCGGCCGCCATGACGGACTCCGAGTCCTGCGAAGACGGGTTCGCGGAGCGCCCCGGCTTGGCCTCGCCTCTGGCCGAGAGGAACGCATACTTCTCCAAACTGTGCAGCAACGCTCTCGCCGTGGCTCAACTTCTTTCCTGAAGGATCCTCGCCATGATTTTCCTTTTTGTTTACTTGGTGGAGCCATGTTCGAGTCAGACTTCTCTCTATAATCCTTCGCGAATAAAAACGCTGTTTAGGAGATCTAATAAGCAATGGCCCATCTCTCGTTATAACTCGTTGCGTTTGACAGAGTTGATGGATATAAATGTAACATAGTGTCATAACGCGGCATCACGGATTAAAGTAGAACAACTATGAAGTGTCTTTGCACGAGGTTCTCACTTTTGGGGTGCCGGGTAGTGCGTGCTCCAGTACCCTGAGATCGGAAAGTATTCGAACATTAGGTGAAAAAAATTCCACTCTTAAAGAGATCCTTTTCATAGCCTTCACTTTTCTCATATTTTCCTCTCCTTCCCACTAATCTTTGTTCATTCCACTTGTCTTCTTCCATCTCTCTCTCTCTCCCCTGGTTATATTATTTTCACTTCTCCTTGGTTATTTCGTTGTGAATACTCCACTAACTTTGTGGCTCTTCGAGGAACTTCTTTGTTGGCACATGCAACAAGCGCATGCCCGGCACTGCACGCAAAGAAAACACCGGATGATGAATGCCAGCCTACAGCACCTGTCTATATCAGTGTCATAATTGACTTTTTTGGGATTCCTATTTTTGTATTGCTACTCACGTCTTTGGATTTATTTCAACTAGTAGTGATGTGGGACAAGATAGCAGACTACTTGAAATTATTAAATTAATACCAAATGACATCAACAAATATTCCTTGAGGGTGATCCAAATGGTGATAATCTTGTAGAAGGGGACTAAATCCATGAAGTAGGGATTTAACAAGGACAAATTAGGGAAAAACTATGAAATACCTAACTTAATGGAAGTAGAAGATTCAAAATGCCCAATCAAAGTTTAACACACGGATTCATAAGGTCAACAGCCACCGAGAAAAATTCAACAATTATCATCAATCAACAATTATCTAAAAGTTAAGGCGTCACAGGGTACCGTGGAGAAGGGAGCCAATACCTTGGTTGTTATGTTGTTGAATGACCTTCATTGAGGTTGATCTGAAGCTCCACAGATGGGCATGAATGAGAAGAGGAAAAGGTGGGAACCATACATAATGTTGGTGAAAGAATCGGTTGGCGAGAGAAGATGCTAACGTGTCGCATGAGAAGGATGGAGATGAAGTGTTGAAAATCACAAGGTAGATGGGATAATGCGTGAAAAGGGATGAAGATATGAAGAAGGGAGAAAATGAGAGACAAGACGGAGATTATAGTGGTGAGACAAAAGTGCATAGTTAACGAGGTCAAGGGTTAGATGTTCATAAGATGATGTAAAAAGATATGAGAATGTAAGAAAGAGAGGGAGGAACCCAAGAGGAGCTGATCAATGTTGAAGCCGAGATGATGCAATAGTCGTTGCCGTTACCGCCATTAATAGGAACCACTATTCTGTAATAACTAAATGTCACAATAATCTCAAGAAAAAGTGTTCTTATAGGCATGCTTATAGCCCTTTTAAAGGAAAATAAAATGTGCAGTTACAAACCAAATAAAACTATGGAAGGTTTAAGATAAAGTGGTAGAGAGAAGAGGCGGGATTGGTGGATTACGTAGAAGAAAAATGTGCGGAAAAGGTAAGAGATAAAGGTTGTGAGAAATGTCAGATTTGAAAGTTATGGAGAAGAGAGAATGAAAGAGAATTAGTGAGGGAAGAGAGTGGTAGAAAGAGAGAGAGAGAATAGTAGTGGATGGTGAAGACTATGAAAGAGAGCAAATAGGTGAAGGAGAAAGGCCAAAGAACCTAAGAGAGAGAGGATAAAATAAAAGTCAAGAGAGAGAAAGGGGAATGGAAAGAGAGCGAGAGAGAAAAATTTTACACATTTTCCATCAAGTAGTATCAGAGCTATTTGGTTGTTTTATTCAAACTTGATAGCGGGTCAGCCATCGTCTCATTTTGACTTTAATAGTCTAGACAGCTTGTCAAACTTTAACCTGTGGTAGTCGTGGGTCTATGATCCAAGAGGATTTGAACTTAACAAAGATGAGCCAAAACCCTTATAATGTTACACATGATGATTGGTTTAAATTTCATATAACTATTCACTCATCATAATTTGATAATTCTCCTTGCCATTTTCTTGGCAACAAGCATCCCATAAAAACTTGGGAGAAGTTGGCAAAGGGATTTGTATCAAAATCGATGATGAGCAAATTGGCATTGAAGAGATGGTTTTTTGAGCCAGGTATTTTTCAAAGTTACTGAAATATGTTTTTAGATTGACTTTTTTAACCAGTAGATTATATATCTGATGAAGATAGAGAAGATTTTCTCTAAAGAGAAAAAATTTAAGTTTATTTTTGTATCTTTTCCTAAATTGTATTATCACCTAATGAAAAAAAACTTGCATGGAAGCAAAGTACCAAGTTTTAATAAGGTAACTATGGCATTGGTAGATTATAAATAGCAATATGAAGGGGCTAAATATACTAATGAGTGATGGATGTTATGTGGCTGTCAAGCCAAATTACAACACTATGTTTATTTAAGTTCATTGAATTCAATATTACGTTCATTATTATTCTTGTGTCATTTTGATAATGAAGTCCATGAATACATGCAATGACCTTGTGAATTATGATGAGATCATAATACAGTGATCACTAGTCTTTAAACATGTACTCTAAATATTTCTATTCGATGGATAGTCGAGATGGACATCGAATAATCAAAATAGAATATCACTAACTGGTCCTACTTATACGAGAAGTATAGCTGATCCTATGGCTATTAGTGTGGTGACACTAAGGACGCATAGTGGGTGTTCTTTGGATAAAGACATCAATGAATTGAACCGTATGAATCCCTGAATGGTATTATACCTAAATATCAATCAGGTTGATTCATGTCACGGTTGTATAAGTGATCCATTGACCTAAGACATCAAGGACATTTCTAGTGAATAGACAACTACATTTTGGCTACGACAAATGAGCCTCTAATTATGGGATTCAAACAAGTCATAGCTCGGATGTAGTAAGAAGCTCACAGAGATGATTGAGTGGTCAAGACATGATCGTCCGTCCTCAGTATAAGAGGAGATTGCCCAAGGAAGACGATCACTAGCCAAGGTAGTGAGGATATTGGATAAGCTCTTCTTCAATGATCCCCGTTATGCATTTGTACTAATCGAACAATGGATTAGGGTTTGATGATAAACTAGACCCTTAGTTGTTCGAGAATCTTACCTGGATGATGGATTATACATATGCGTTAATCGATGACGGTAAAGGTTCCATGAGAGAGTTCAAACACTACTCGATATCTTTTAGAGCACAAGGTGTAGCTTAGCACCCCACATGCTAGAAACTTAACCTATCGATTGGGTTAAATCGATCCTAAGTAATTAATCTATATGTTGATATAGTTAATTAATAAGTGATGGAAATATATGTGGCCGATAAGCCAATCACACATTCCACATCTCATTACATGTTCATTAATAGAACATATTCATTATAGTGCACGTGTGACATTTATAATGAAGTTCATGAATACATGAACGGACTTAGTGAATTATGATGAGATCATAATACAAATATTTCTTGTCTTTAAGCATGTATTTTAAATATTCGTGAAAGAAGGATACTTGAGAAGGACATCGAAGTATCAAGATAGAATAGCACTATCGAGCCTAACTCATATGATGAGTATGGCCGATATCGTTGCCATGTTTGTGGAGACACTAAGGATAGATAGTGGGTTCTCTTTAGTGAAAAGAGTTCACTGAATTTATCTGTACAAATCCATAAATGGTATTATACCAACTTGTTAGTCAGGCTGATTCATGTTATGGTTGTGTAAATGGTCCTTAGACCTAAAGCACCAAGGACATCTTGTGAATGATATATGAGTCTCTAATCATGGGATTCTGAACAGTCTTAGTTCAAGTACATCAAGAAGTTCACAAAGATGATTGAATGGTCAAGATGGGATCATCCATCCTCATTATAAGAGGTGATAATTCAAGGAAGACGATGCGATGAAGTCCTTGGTCATGGTAGTAAATATCAAAGAAGAGTTGAATGATTATTTATGAATACATTAGTACTATTTTGGATGACCGATTAGGATTTTATGGTGTACCATACCCTAAGTCATCCTAGTAACGTCAAATGGATGAGTGACCATACATACATGGTAACCAATGACGAACTGGTTCCATGAGTTCGTCGATACACAGTCATTTATATCTTATGGAACACGAGGTGTAGCTTGGCACTCCACATGTTGGAAATTCAACCTATCAATTGGGTTAAATCAATCCGACATTTATTAGTCTATATGATGATATAGTTAATTAATTTGGAAGTCTAATAAAGATTATAGGGCGATTAGAGTCATTAACTAGACTGATATATGAGCCATTAGAGTCATTAACTAGACTGATATATGGGCCTAGAGGGTCACACACAAATGGTCTTTGGACGTCAGAAGATATACTTAAGTTTTGGGGATTTTTATTAAAAATACCCATTTCGTATAAATCGAGAAATGCCTTGAACACAATTTACAGAGGCCAGAATTTTTCAGGGGCCTTCCCCTCCATAACCCTTCTTCCTACACCTCCTCTCCACTCATAATGTGATTGGGATGGCTTAACGACGACGACGACGGAGGGTGAACGGAGCTCGTTAAGGTGAAGGAGGAGATTCGACGTGCTGAGGATCGTGTGGATATGTCTAGAGGCTGTACACATGAGCAGCTCAACTTATTTCACCATAGGATCCAAGAAATCACAGATGCGATCTGTGCACGTGTTCTTTGTTTCATGGTTTTATTGATGCCGTAACAATTTATTTAAGTCTTCCACTGCGGATTGTTTTGAGTTGTTCATCCAAATCGAGACCTCTAGAACCATTTAGATCTCCTCATCTTCTTATTTAATTATCCTTGAAGATCTAGTAGAACTTCACTTTGTGAAATATCCAAAGTGGATGGAGTAAAATGGGATGAAAAAAATAAAGAGGGAGGGAGCAACCATCTGGTTGGAAGTGCACCTAAAATGGCCCCCTCTATTTATAATTAACTAGGTACTATAAATTTTTTATTATAACTTTAAGAATATTCGCTAATGACCAGAGATCTTATGCGTGTGACCTTCTAGGCCCATGTATGTTTAGTTAAAAACTTTAATGACACATCAAACTTAACTACCCAAACCTTTTAACTATTATATCCACGTAAAGATTAATCAATCAAGAATTGATTTAACCCAATTGACATGTAAAATAAGAATAACACATAGGGTGCCAAGGCACACCTCTCGCTCTAGAAGATACAATAATTAACTAAAGAGTTTCATTAGGCCTATGGCATGAACCGTTACCATGTATGTACAATCCTTCATCCCTATTAGACTCCTAAAATATTGAGGGCATGGTTAATCATCAAAATATAATCTGTTATTCCATTTAGAATAAATGCCTAATGGGAAATCATTGTAGAACTTCTTATCTAATATATCCACTACCTTGGCCAAAGCTCAATGTAGTTTCTTCCTTGAGTGAATCTCCTCCTATACTAAGAGGGGAAGATTCTATATTGACTACTCAATTATCTATGTGCACTTATTTCTATGTTGGATCTAAGACTTTCTTGAATCTCATGATTGTGGGCTCACAAGTCATAGTTGGAAGATTGCCGTCCCCTTTAGTAGATACTCTTCTGACTATCCATTTCAGTTTTGTGAATTGCTTAGAACCCAATATTTTGTGTAGACATTACATGAGATATGCAAGGATATTTTAGATCAAATATACAGAAATATCATAGGGGCATACCTAAGAAGATGATGAACACATAGTGTTGCTGAATTGTTGGTGAGCTCTGGCTGTTGCTCCCCCTCTTTATCATTAATAGTATCTGGAATTTTCTTTTGAGTTTCTTGTTTCTTCCATTTCATCATGGAAGAATATTAAGAATTTGATGGTCAATTTGTTAAAAATCACTCTCAAGGTGACCAGGGAGAAAACATTTAATCCCTAGGGCTAATCCCATCCTACTTCTTTGGCTAGATTTATTGTTTTACATTCCATAAATTATTACTTTATATTTCTTATTTTATTGTTCTGTATTTTGAATAGACACAAGTGAGCAGCTTTTCATATTTTTCTGGCCTTCATGTTATTGAATATTTTGGGAAATGAACTGAAGAAGCATCTTTGGTTTTGGATCTCTTGGCGCTTTCTCTTTAAAGGGAGACTTGGCATCATATCTACTTCCATCTTTCCATCCTGATTGCCAATCTGTTTTGTCTGTCTAATTTTCTATAATATTCATTTTGGCCTTTATTATCTGTTTTATATAATTATATTACTTCTTACCTGCAGCGTACCAAAATTAGCGTCCGTTTTACCTTTGTCCATCAACAATTGCTGGGAACAATTCCAGCTGTTTTACAGATGACTGTACCGAACGAGAGGTGAACAGCGTGGGATCCCCAAAGACAGAAAATGGACAACAGAAACTCAGGTACTTTACCACTTGCTATACAAGTGTTCATTTAGTTATGGGTAGAACTAAACGTTATGGGTGAAGCAACTGAAGTAATAATTCAATTTAAAAATTAGAAAAACAAAGATATAAATGCAAACGGTAGAAACGTCGCCCAAAACTGTCATCTTTACTGGTTTCTCACCAGACGCTAATTCAAACGGATAACGGACCCGGTGAATTGCCCCATCAATCACGAAAATATGAGCAGACACTCCGGGGGCCCATATCCTGATTTAAGGCTGAGGCGATTTCAACTTCTGTGTCCTCACATGGAAGGCGTCTTTTTTGATGCAAAAGCCTCACCAACTCTCGCCGAGTCTTGGCGCTTCTTACTGAGGGGGAAGCGGAGTTCCTTGTCATATCCGATAATTGATACGTCCACCGACCGGTGCAACTCGAAGCCCATGAGTTAATAAATCCCGACGGCGTAAAGGAATGCAACTGGGCGAGATTTTGGGGTGCGTTTGCGCGTTGGGGAAGTCCCCAGAGACTCTGCAAAGGGAAGAATGGGTGGGCGGCGGGACTGCTCCGTGGGCTTCTTCTTGTTCTTTTCGAAGCCATGGCTTCTTCTCTGCCTCTGCGGTCAGATGATGGCTCACCCTCGGATTACGCCAGCTCAACAGGAGGATGTCCATAAACTATGCGGGTACACTAGATTTCCCGAAAACTGTGTTGACGTGTTGCTTCTTGGGCGACAGCCAGCGTTCGGCCACGATGACGTTGCCAATGCCGCCATCGCTACCGTGGAAAAGATCAGAGAGGAAATGACGACCCCGGGGCTCTCAATCTTCTCTCTCAAGGCAACGGATGCGGCGGGGGCAAGGAAAGCGGTTGGTAGGCAATCTTTCGCTATGAGCCTTTTCAAAGTTTTGTAAAAAAAATTTTTTCCGACCAAGTCTTGCGTACGATCATAGGATGCGTTATCGACTCTCTTGCATGGACTGGCAGAGTACTGCAAGGAGCTCATGGAAATGTCCTTTTGGAGGCTGAATCAGACCATGAAAGCGCTCAAGTCAGCGCCGTCGAAGAATAAGGAGGACATCCAGACGTGGCTGAGCGCGGTGCTAACATTCCAGGAAACGTGCAAGGACGCCGTCCACGAACTTGAAAGCCCTCAATCGAAACCGATGTTGACGAAGATGGAACGTCTGGCGGCAATGTCCAGCAACGCCCTCGCCCTCGTTAATCGCATCCCAAAGGCTTCTGCGAACGAAAAGCCGCAGTACTTTGCCTCGGAGGAGCGGTTTCCGTCGTGGATCTCCAAGGAGGACGTCAGGCTCACTGGTAGTGCCGGCGTAAACCCGAGTGTGGTCGTCGCGGCCGATGGCTCAGGCGATTTCACCTCTGTGACGGAGGCGCTCGCTCCCGCGGCTTCTAAGGGAGGCCGACCCGTGATCTTCGTCAAGGCCGGCGTCTACAACGAGAAGATCAGAGTGACCCAAGAAGATGTGATGTTGGTTGGAGAGGGCATGTACTCGACAATCATCTCCTATGATTCAAGCGTCGGCGGCGGTTCGAGAATGCCCGAATCGGCCACCGTGGGTAAATCCTCTGGAGAAATAAGTATTCGTTCAACTATCTGATTTATATAATTATCGATGCTCACCATTTTCTCTCCTTGTCATCGCAGCCGTGACGGGGGACCGGTTCATGGCGATGGACATAGGGTTCGTCAACTCTGCAGGCCCTTCCAGTGGCCAGGCGGTCGCCCTAAGGGTAGTCGCCGACCAAGCCGTGCTTTTCAGATGCAGCATTCAGGGTTACCAAGACACGCTCTTCGCCGAATCTCTAAGACAGTTCTACCGGGACTGCGACATCATTGGAACTATCGACTTCATCTTCGGAAATGCCGCCGCCTTCTTCCAGAACTGTAACCTGATCTTCCGGCGGCCGAGCACCGGCGCCTTCAACGCCATGATGGCCAATGGTCGCACGGACCCGGGGCAGAACACCGGCTTCGTCGCTCAGAGGTGCTACATTGAGGCCGGATCCGACCTATTGCCCTTGCAGAATTCCGTCAGATCTTACTTGGGAAGGCCCTGGAAGAGCTACTCTCGCGCAGTCGTCATGCAAACATACATCGAAGGCTTCATCCAGCCCGAGGGCTGGTCCGAGTGGTCAGGGGGGTTCGCCCTCCTCACGCTGTATTTCGCCGAGGGCCTCAACGTGGGGCCCGGTTCCGGGACCTCGAGCCGGGTCACCTGGCCGGGGTTTCACGAAATCAGCGCCGCGGAGAGTTCCGAGTTCACCGTGGCTAGCTTCATCCAAGGAACGTCGTGGCTTCCTTCTACTGGCGTGACTTACGCGCCCGGTCTGTAGCGGGCCCAGCCAACTAATCTTAAGCCCTTCACCATAACTCAATCATCTTCGAGAAGGTGGTGCTTTTAAACAAGGTCAGCTTCTGGCTCCGGATGCCAAGACCTGCGCGATTACGGTAATTTATTTTCCCAACATAAAATCCTGTTACCTCTGGAGGTTTCTTTCTGAGTTAAAATGACTTATGTCTTTCGTAATCCACGATGGGGATCACCGCGGAATTCCGGCGTTGATGCCTTGGTAAGCAGTAACGTCGGGTACTCTTGCGAGTGAAACAACCAGTAATCTTGGGGTATCCGTCTTTAGCATCTGGTCGTTGTAAACAGGTGATAAGTGCGTAAATATATCTTCCTTCCACTAGGGAAGCCTTGAATCGAACAGATGAGATGTTTAAATGGCAAGGGTGAATGAGATATGCGTTGACGATGAGATAAACTTGTTAATAAGACCGACATGTTTATCGAGTTATAGTTTGGAATGCTGACTCAGCGTAGACCGCGATTTATATTTTGGATGGTCGTTTTAAGTTACTCAACTTATTTTCCTATAAATTAGACTTATAATCGAACATAAATGTAGTCCCAAGTGTGTTCTAATGGGTTTTATGATAGAGGTTTAATTTATTCTCTCAGCGATATCCTACTTTCTCTGAGGTAAGTGAAAATAATCTAGGAGACTATCACAAGTCTTCGTTAGTATTTTTCACTTTTCTGCTACCGCAATTATTCTCCATAGGCATTGAAAGAAGCCCCATGATATCCAACTAATTTCCAATATAATAATCTCCATAAAATAAAAAACGTCATGTCCTCTTCAATCCGTTTTTGCGTGATCCTTCTGGACACATTTGCTCTCTCTGTCTTCGTACCACGAAGACAACCAAAGTAGATGAGGGCCGATGCTGGAATGTTGGAAAATTATTAAGCCTTTAAGATTGGCTCGCCTACTGGTCCTCCAACCCCGTGAAGATAAGGTGACCCGCTCCCATCTCCTCGATGCCGAACCATTCCCATAAGACCTACAACTTCAGGCGAATTCCAAAGTACAAACGGTAAAATCTTATGCAGGAATAATAAGAAATGAGATAGAGACAGCATGGGGTTGGGGAAATGCTTGCTCGGGAATGTGCTTTGGAGGTTCTCGATGCCTTCTCACAGGAGAGATGTAAGTAAAGAGAACGACAGGAACCTTTTGTATGAATCGACAACGGGAAAAACTTGAAACGGCCTTTGGGCATGGCAACCGCCTAAAAAAGAGATTACTTAATGAAAGAAACAATAAAATAAACCGCTGTGTTACCATTAAACGTTAAACACCAGGAAAATAAATTATTCGAAAGTGAATCACCACACCATAGAGAAAGAAAATGAGAAAAAGGACAAAAAGTTATGAGAGGCTGCTTCTACCGGTTTACTGATTGTTAAGAGTCCGACCATCAAATGCCATTTTTTGCAATCATGAAGTTCTTGTAGCTTCACAAATTTTCATCACTTGTAGAAACTTAATTTTTATGGTTTAATTCATTAAGCATCATTTGGCGTCATTGAGATGGCGGGATTTCCAAATGCATAATTTTTAATATTTGTGATGTAAACAAATCGATGATCATTGAAAATTTCAATTCCATATTGTAGGAAAGCCCACTGACACCTACTATTGGCTTGCTTTGTGGCTATTCCATTAATAAAATTGGTCAATAGGTGCAAAATGTACACAACATTGGAAGGTCAATGGAATGCTATTTATATACGTTTAAAAAAGGGATTCTTTGTTCACATAAGTATTGCGTCCAAACCATCCATATCCTCTTTAAGATGAATATGAAAGAGCCCAATGTCAAAGGCTAGCAAAATGCTAGATTATGAGAGAATATCATGCAGGAGTAGATCCACACAGAGAATAAATTATTTGAAAATCACAGGTCCTGAATGAAAATAATCTCATGAAAGTTGTTATAAATGAATTATCTGTACTGAAAAGGCCCTCTTGTGTACATTTCACACCAAAACTGCTCCTACAGTTAAGCCATGCGCCTTATTACCACTTGTTATCCCGAAATGCTCTAAACTGGATATCTCTTAACGCTATAAAAATTAAACATCAAGAATATTTACTTTCTTAGACAAAAAGTTTATAAACACATTAAAAATTATCTACTATGAATAAAATTATTAACTTTAGAATGTTAGTACGGTTTACACGTGTAATAAATGAAAGACATTGATGGTCGTAAACTAATTTCCAAATAACAATCTTATTCATGAAAAAAAAACTTGTCCATGTAATATATTTTTTCACAAATAAAATGTCATATATTGTTTCATAAAACTCAAACTTTTAGCTGTTTCTGTTGTTCTCTTATAACTATATATTAAAATTAATTTTCTTACATGTATAAATAGTAATAATTTCCCTATATAAAATCTAATGTTATTAAGGATGTTCAGTTCAATTTGTCTTTACTTTGAATTCAGTTAGAGGCTAACTAAAATTTGATTCATATAAAATTAAAATAATTAAATTTATTTTAATTGTGATAGAGAAATTATAATGTGATAAAAACTTTATCATTTTAATTTAAACATTGTAATATGCAAAATCCTATTGGCCTCGACATTGGAAATTCATTCTCCAATGGAAAAATCTTTTTTAAGCTTGATAAAATTGTTATCAGGGTGATTGTAGAATCTAAAACCTATTTATCATATGTCAATATATGATAAATGCATAAAAACATGATGATGAGTCCACCCAATTGAAAAGTAGAACAGTAAGAGTACAAAACCATGAATACTAATTTGTAACATTCAAACACACTTAACCACCATGACAGTGTAGAAAAGTAAATGATAAATAAGAAACTTGGATATAATTTGTGAACGAATATCAACAGTCATGTTTACATGAAATTTTTTATTGGCTATTTGCAAAAGTTATCTCCTAATAGAAAATACCAAAATATATTTTAGCATGTAATATTAATTTTTTACTTATCTAATTATTTAGAAAAATATATTGATAAATTAAAATCATTCATAAATTCTTTTACCATACAGTAATATTAAATTAGCCCACAATTCTAATGTAGTTGAAGGTTTAAGGTTCAATTATAAAATCAAATATATGTTCGGAAGAACTTATGGAAGCCAAAACCATTTCTGGAAAGATGTATTATCCAATTCCTAAGAAATACCATGGAATAACTTGAATTCAGGCCAAAAGTGAAATCAAAGCGAATTTAATAAAAATATGTTGTGAATTAAAAGTTTCTAATGTAATCATTGTATCTTCCTCTGATTAAGATTCCTTATTATGTAAGTTGGTACAAAAAAAAATTAAATATTAATTTTACCTATTCAACATTTCGTTTTACTCTGGTAGATATTCTCTCATCATGCTGATATATTTATAAGATCACCTCAATCACTAAAATGAATTTATAGTCTTAGGGGTTGAACCATAGGGAGGATTAAGACTGAAAGAAGATCCTATATATTTTCTGTAGTTTTCATGATGAAATCATCTTAGTGATGTACCTGATTTAATCATTGATTAAAGAACATGCATATTTTTTTGGATCCTATTTTCTAAACCCAGATAGAATAGTGAGATTCAGAAAAATTAGGAACTCCCTAAGAGATTCAAAAAAATTAGAAATGAAGTTTAAGAATAATTTATGATCCTTGGGTTCCTTCTTCCATTGTATCATTGGCGCCACTATCTCCTACCCAAGGAGTTTGTACTTTTGTTAGATCATAGTGCATTATGACCTTGCACAACTAGAAGAAAGTCAATGATCAACACGCCCGCTAGATTGTCTGTCTATAGGACTACACATTCGTTATCCGACACAAGAAAGGGAAGGATAATGCCATAGCTAATTCTCTTAGCTGAAGGACAGTTGGCCTCAATCTGATGAGGACCTGAGTTTTGGGATTTGATCAACTCCCCCAAGATTACCTGACTGTCCCGACTTTGGGAAGATTATCAGTGCTCTTTGTGACGGTCCGAAGTCTAAATATTGAGACTATTACCCCTCTGATGGCTACTTTTCCATGGGAAGAGGTTATGTATACCTCGCTCCTCGCTACGAGATTTCCTTATCTGGGAGACACATGAAGGTGGTGTGAGCGGGCATTTTGGTGTCAACAAGAGCTTCCAATCCTTAGAGTTCCAGTTCTACTGCCCGTCATTGAAGAGAGACGTTGAGAAGATTGTCTCCCGCTGCTTGACCAGCTCCAAGGCCAAGATGACGAAGTAAAATGCAGGGCTCTACACGCCCTTACTCGTACCGGCACATTCTTGGGATGACATTAGCTTCGATTTTGTTCTTGGTCTTCCGAAGACCGCCCGAAGGCACGACTCCATCATGGTCATAGTCGACAGATTCTCTAAGATGGCTTGCTTTATAATGTGTTTGAAGATGGCAAACATATCGCGAGTAGCACACCTATTTTTTGATGAGATCGTCCGCTTGCATGGAGTACCACAGTCGATCGTGTTGGATCGTGACGTGTGCTTCACAAGGTATTTTTGGAAGACCTTATGAGTCTTGATGGGGACAAAACTCAAGTTTTCCAAAGCCTATCACCCGCAGACGGATGGACAAACAGAGGTAGTCAACCGTAGTTTAGGAAATTTACTTCTTTTCAACGTAGAGGATAGCCTCACCACTTGGGATCGTGTCATTCCCCGCGCCGAGTTCACTTTCAACTCCTACGTGAACCGTACCACTGGTCGCACACCGTTCAAGATCGTACATGGCCAGGTACCTCGTAGGCCCTTAGACCTCGTTCCAATAGAATCACAATCTAGAGTCTTTGAGGATGACATTGCATTCACACATCATATTAGGGACATGAATCATGGCATTCATACTAGCATATTTATGCAAAATGAGAAGTACAAGATTGTCGCTGATGTCAGTCGTAGGTCAGTCAGCTACACTATGGGAGATCTTGTCATGGTCAGGTTGAGGCCTGAGAGGTACTTTCCTAGGGTCGCTACAAAGTTTCATGCTTGTAGTGCTGGGCCATTCCCAATAGTTTGTGTGGTCAGTGAGAACCCCTACATTATTGGGGGATCTGTCCCACCATCAAAGTTAGAGATCTGGTCTGATAACATCCTATGCCACCCATCATTGAGCCTCAGAACCCCTCAAGTCTTAGTAGTGATGTGAGCGAGAGACACCATCTACCCCCTCTCATCTTGTCCCCATTGAGGCATGAGCATGTCGAGTGGATACTGGAGGTAATTAACACTACCAGGGAGTGGGTGGACCGTAAGTTACTTCTGCATTGGTAGAGTCAACTGCCTTCTCACGACACGTGGATTTCAGAGGTAGAACTCCTTTGGCTACGACTAGAGCTCGTCCAACCCCTTGAAGATATCATTGTCTCTAACTCAGAGGAGCTGAGTTCTTCCCACCCTGGGAGGATGATGGATGACCATCCAGTCGAGCGTGTCTAGACTCGTAAAACTCAAGCCGATGTGAAGAACCTGCATTTCCACTACCAGGTTTGAGAAGTCGCATTCACATCGTCATTGTTACGTGTTTAGTCCATTTGTATTTTATTTATGACGGCCCATTTCTCATGTACAGGCTCCATCATAGTGTCGTTTTACTCTTATCTGATTGTTCTTTGACTATAGGGAGGCCTCCTCCTGTGTGTGTATGAGCCTCCCCCTTATGCGTTTGTTTTGTTTGGTGTTCTAGTTGCATCTTTAAGGGGGGGAATCCATGTTTGACTTCTTTCCCCCCTAAAGGACCCTTTTAAGGGAAAGCCCACTAAGCTTATCTATTAAAAGGGGCCCAATAGGATGCCCATAACTGCCCTCTTTTACTAAAAGATGAGGGGGGTTGGGTGAATGAGTGGCAGTTGTTGAAGTTAATTTTATGGAGGAAGAATATTTTTATTGTAGCATCCTTGTGAGATGGGTTAGGGCGACTATCAATATGATCTAGTGCAGATCTCACCATCCTTCCCTCTCACTCCACCAATAGTTTCTCTAATAAGGAGGGTGGATTACATCGCTACTGTTTTGCCCACTCCTTGGCCGTTGAGTGACGCTGTTCTGGATCATTTATGCGATTCCAAAAGATCGATACCGTGACTTCGGTAGCTGAAATTGATTTCACCATTGTCTACACGGTTAGTCTTCATCGCATACAGTCCAATTGACTACCCCGACACAACCTCAACATTCTTATGCCCTCGTGTTTCTACAATCGTTTTGGTGTCTTCTGAAGTCCCTTTTTTATCAAAGAGGAATGCACACGACCGATAGATCTAAGACACTGTCTGCTTCTCGTTGCAATCGTGCCAACCCCCTCGCGTGATCAGTGATCATGTCCCTTGGGAAGTGATATTCCGTGGCAGATCGAGTCAACATTGTATGAATTGTGACTCTCGACACCAAGAGATTCACGTTTCACCACCGCAACTGAGTCGTGGATGAAGCTATCGATTGAAAATTCTCTTACTTATCATCGTACTAATGGGGGATTTGGTACATCTTCCACGATTAGTCTGCCTCAACGTGCTGTTTCCCCATCGCAGTATCACCTATCGCTGGCACCTTTGCGGCAGACTCTGCCTAGGTGATTGCTCAGTCCAGGAGCTTCCGCTGAAGTTATCAGTCGGTGTGATGCCTTCGCACACATTCATTACTTGAACGAGTGTGAAAGTCTACTGAGCCAGCCCCGATGCTGTTTGCAGTATTTGCCACCATCATTCGTAAAGACTACACAATTTCCATTGAATTGTCATCCAATCAGCACGAAGGTTTCTTGATCCTCTGTCGTGGAAGAGTTCTGATGTATTCACCCAGAGTTCTTTCGTGCTAGCACTCACCAACAACATTTCTATCATCATGACTGGATTCCTTCATCCTTCAACGACAATCTCAACTCGCCCGTCACAAGGGCCTGGTCCCAAGCCACATCATCTTCCCTATATTTAGCAGTATCATATCTCTTTAGTGATGATCCCCGATTGCTCATCGCCCTGAGATAGTGTTGAAGCTTGTGATAAGATTAACCATTGCACTCATGTTAGGGAAGTTTATTTGACGGTGTAGGATCTGCTCATTCACATCGACAGTGCGGACGTTCTTGGACGAATATTGTTCCCCACTCCATCGGCTCACGAGCTGATTATGCAGATCATTTGAAGCTTGGTTGTGCCACGACTCTTCCTGTGTTGGCATCTGGGTTATGTGTCGGATGACCCAGATTCTGATGTACTTCTCATTAATTTCTATCGTACGCTTCATTTCACTACGTTGCATGGCATGTTGCCCTTCGTTACCCCTGTGGTGTAATACAAGCCGCCGATCCCTGCACAATGTGTTACATCAATAACCAAAGTTTTTCTACAAGAGGAACTTTTATAGCATGCTTTGATGGGTTGGAAAGCTTTTTCTCTTGGTCATCCATTATGTAGATTAAAGGATGATAAACATCTCGAAAAAATTCACTTAAAAAACATCCATCTTTGCCATTTTTTGTAATTTCTCGTGCCATTTAAATAAATGAATTTTCTCCTAACTTTACTTGTTGATGTACACATGAAGTCACATAGTTGAATCATGGTCCATTATGGGTTTATAATGTTTTCTATATTTTCATAATTTTCGGATTTCAATATTTGGACAATAAGTTCAGTTCCCAATGAAAGGGGTAGGGGAGAAAAAAATTATCAAATGCCTTGTACTTTTAAGTATATCTCCCAACATCCAATAAGGGGACCAACCACTACAGGGCGAGGAAAGATCCGCAGACCAAGGCTGACCGGCGGTGAGGGATTGGGTTGAGGCGATGATGAGGTGTAGACGATGATGACGGTGAGAAGAAAACCAAGAACTCTGAGATCCACCAAGAAGCTATTTCTTGGACGAACAATTGGGAAGAATATCACACCAGCGGTGATGATCTTGATGATGAGAACAACTTGTTGATGACGAACTACGAGAGCAATGAACCACGAAGACCATGTGAGGAGGTGGCTTCAATCCTTTCTTATGATCTTGCTAAAGCTATCTGAGACCATCTGGCTAGAAGAAACTAAAGGACAAAGAAAAAAAAACCTCACTTGATTTCTCAATTTTCCAGTCTGTCCGTCCTCATGGGCATGTCGTCCTTTATATAAGGCCGAGGGCATGCCCAATTGGGCGTAAGAGGGAACTGTCTTGAGACGAGTGGTTCTCTCAAAATAACAAAAAAAATGTTCGAAAAGGATGAGGCGAAAACACGATATGCCCAGTCCATAATTCGGTGAAGAAATTACAATAAAAGAAATAAATACAAACACGTGCGGCTCCACTTTCACGCGGAGTACTTAAACGACGCGTCGCGGGCCTTGGCTTGAGCGGCTTGGTGAGGTTGCTGGCATCGTTCCGTGTTGATGGTGAAATGGTCCCCCATAATTGCATGCCCAAGCGAGATGGGATTTGCCAAATTGAAAGTTTGAAAGTTTCTTCTTGTGTTTTTAGAGAGTAGATAGCAATTACATCCGTTACGAGTGGAGAAAGTGGTTCCATCATCGTCGCATTCACAGTCACACGTCGAGATCACTTCATGGGTCACCTCGCTGACGATTGGTCTTCTCCATGCCCACGTTTTCTTGAGATTCTTCAAGAACATGGGTTTCTTTATCAGTTTCTTCATTCAAGATCTTCAAGAATTTCCTGTCCAGGAAACATCTTGAGAGATACGATAGACGCCATCGCTGCTGCAGCCGCCGTCGCCTCCACCACAACCGTCGTTGTTGTAGCCACTGCCTCTGCCACTGACGTCGCCACCACCGCCGTACAACCGCCGTCACCGGCAACCAGTTTCCTTGTCTGAACCCTTCTGCGATCATACAAGCCTGTGCCCGCACTCCTGTTGTGTGCCTGTCCGCAGACTCACCGTCTGTGCACCCGCCATCATGTCTGCCTGCGCGCTCACCCGGTGTTGCAGCGCACCCCATCCTTGCACTTGCCCGCGTGCTGTGTGCGCGCCTGCCAGCCTGTCCTCTAGCGCGCTCGCCCAATACCGCCCGTGTACTGCCCGCCCGGGTTCGCCGTTCACCCACGTGTTCACCATCCTGCGGCCGTTCGTGCACCTTGCCCTTGTGCTGATCCGCGTGCGTGCCTGCTCACCCAACCCGCACGCTCCGTTCACACGCCTATCAGCTCTGTTACTGCGTGCCTCGTCCGCACGCCCCGCGCCAGGCACCTCTAGTCCAGTGCAGTCTTCATTCTCTCCAACATCGCTATTGAGGGAGCACGATACTTGGCCATCGTCTAAAGCCAAGTTCCTTTCGTATTCCCCTTTTCATATCACTATTATTACCTTTTGCAGTGCCATTTTCCCCTATCAGTTCCTCTACCGTGTTTAATAAATATGAATCAATTAGGATATCCACTTTTGTCGAGAGGTAGGGTATTTCTCAAGGTAGAAGATTAGTTTAGTGACTAAGAAGGTGTGGACATCTTTGGGCTGTAAAATGCTCCTTTCATCCTAGGTGTTCCAATTGATTTCAAGGGTCATTGGGAGTTTGCTGTGATCCTTTTCTTTTAGAATTTTAGTGGATTGTTCACCTAGTTAGTAGTTGTTTCTAAATTGCTCGTCAAAGAGTTACTTAAAAACACTCTCATGCATAACATTTGACTTTCAGTATTTCTCATTTTATTGTGTTGTAATACGAGCCGACGATGCCGCCAAGCGCGTATACATGTATTATTTGATGGTATCCGGGTTATTTTTTGATTCTAGTGCAAATTAAGGATAATAAATACATGATAATTGTTAATGGATAGGTTTCTATGAGATAGCTTTGTATACTGCCTTTTTTTAGAGCATGTGTAATGAACCCCAAATGAGGCATAAGATTATTCAAATTTTAAGGCCATTTTGGGATCATTTCATGTGTAGTATCTTCATTTTATATGGATCTTATTTCATCCTCTAAACAAAAACATAGGTAAAACATCATTTTTACCTATGACTTTTGCATACTCTAAAATTCTAGTTATTTCTTAGTAAAGACGTGTTTAAAAAATTATTAAATATGATGAGTTTAATGCTTTCCCTAGAATTTCAGTTTATGTTTTTGAAGGGAGGAAATCATAGTTTTAAAAAGAAACAAAAGGAGAGATAGAGGAAAAAAAATTATATAACAGTTGGGTTTTAAGTGACGCAGTGAGGGTGGAGCCAGGGCACAACCATCCCCAATGTAGCGAGAGCTGGACGGGCGTGGTCCACTCAGCCTAATTGATAAACCATAATTTGGGTTAAATAAGTTGTTTTAAGGCTCTAATTTATGCAACAATATTTATAAATTATTTTAGGTAATTTTTTTTCTGGATTTTGAAGCATTTGCTTAATAAGAAATTAATGAAAGAAATGAAAACTAGACTTCAAGCATCACGGAAATACAATTTAATCTCTCATTACCTTCTTTTTGTGGATTCGACCCTTAGTTACATAACAATTAACAGTGGAACACATTCTACCTTTTAACTGTGATTTTCTCCTTTCAAAAACTTAAAGTCTATCCTGAAGGGAAATGACAAAGCCGATCTCTTGCCACCCCCCCAGAGGTTGTTGTTCAGCCCCCAACCTGCCGTCGCTTTGCACATCATAGCTCCACTGATCTCTGCACCTGAACATGTCGGCGATGCTACACAGCACACCACTGTGCCAACCACTACCATCCTTAATGTTGCCGCTCCACAACCAATTGCCACTATGTCCTATGTTGTCTGTTTACGGATATGGACTAGAACCCCTTGTGCCAACAAACCCTAACGGAACACAAACATGAGGGTAGGGGCCGGGGTCTCCACTCGCCTACTTAGTGAGATAGGCCCCGAACCTAATGGGCGTGAGGCACCTTGGGTGGAGAGGCCCTGGTTTCACCATGACGGCCCTAGGGGGAACACTGCCCCAATTCAAAGAGGACTTGGCCTATTGGGCCAGGCTAATGCTTGGGACATACCCCACTTTCAGGTGCCCAATGGGTGGCCATAGTGGAGCCCTTCCTAGGGTTGTCCATGAATGGAGCGATATGGACCACCTCTCACCTCTAGACGTAAAATGCAGGACGAAAAAACACTCAACACTGAGGGAGCCTCGTTTGGTCAACCTAGTAGTTACCTCTAGTGCTTCCTCATCATGACTGTATTGCAGAGTAGGGGTGGGGTTGTGATGTAGTCGACGATGATGGTGCTTTCTCCGATAACTCTTGGAGCCGGCTGCACCCTTGAGGACTGTTTCAAGGGCGTCCCACCACCGTGATTTCCCCTTCAACAACCGGGCACATCCTCATCACAAGACGATGGAGCCCCCTACCTTCTCTAATGGAGATCCGAAGCGGTGGGTGCATTGTGTGGAGGAGTACTTTTGAGCCTTTTTTGCGAATGATGTCGCACGCATATGAATTATCTTGTCCTACTTGGATGGCAAAGCTTCTTCCTGGTTCTGCTACCTCAATGATTGTACTTGTTTCTAAGACTGGGAAGAATTCCAACGACAGTTGAACTGCCATTTTGGACTCAAGCCTTGTGATGCTTACCGTCGTCTCTTCTGTCTGCAATAGAAGGTCACAATTGATGATCTGGTTGCCTCCTTCATGGATTTGGTGGGCTCTTTGCTTGAGTTGGCCGATGACATGGTGATGCATGCGCCGTATGCAGCCCTTCATCTAGGAATCCACACTGAAGTTAACCGCTCTCAACCTATGTCCACTACTGAGCTCATTGACTCCACGTTTGAAGCTGAAGCCACCTTAGCCAACTTGAGGGATCTCGATCACCAATGGCCAGAGTGCCCATTATTACTCTAAGTAGAAAACCCAGCCTGGGGACATGGCCGACACTGTGCCTCCCAACGCCTACAATTAACAGAATATGAATTCCATATACACAAAGCTCAGGTCCTATGATATTTGTGCAATGAGCATTTCTCACCACGACATCACTACCACAAGAACTTTCACATCCGCATCGTCATGTACCCACATGTTTTTGATGCCATGTCTGACGAGGACCCTCTACACCCCTGAACTGTCTTGCGTACCTAGCTTGAGGACAAGTTGGGCCGCCCTGAAGGGGGGAGTATTGATAAGATCCCTACACCCAAACCTCATCCTAGGGGTTACCATGTCTTTTCCCATATGGATGTTTCCCTTTAAATAGGGTGCCCTCCCTTTAGGAGGGCAGCCACATAAGTCATTGCAATTAGAAGTACTCTTCCTTACTCCCTCTACGTCTGCAATTCGCATCTGCCCAATCTATCCCCGTCCATCGTGATCCTTCTTCTATTCACCACGTCTTAAGGCAGCTCATCCTCCGCCAATAACTTCCCCTTTGCTCGGCCTCTCCCCGACTATTCCCCTTCTCTTCTTCATCGCGGGAACTCTCTTTATCCTAAATTCACATTAGAGATAATATGTCCCTACAGGGCTCTTATCACCACGTCCATTCGTGGGCCCCATGGGCTGCTTTTGGGCTCGCTTGTGTGGGTCTCTAAGCGGCCCTGATGTTGTCCTAAGGAATGTCAGAGCTGCCAGCTGTTGGCAGGCTTGAGTATTTCTATAGTTGCCTGTTTGTCGTTGGCTTGAGTGATGTCACTGCTGGTGCTTGGCTTGAATCAACCAATTTTTTTACTTCTAGTATTTAATTTTTGTCCTAGAAAAATAGAATAACTGCTAGAAATAATTTAACCCATTAATAATTAAAATTTCTTTTGCATAAAAAGAATTAGACTTGTGATTTATGAAAAAAATACATTAAAATTTATTGTGGTAACCAATTACTATATTTAATGCATGAGATGAAAATTATTATAAAGAAAATCCCTAAAATGGCCTTAGATAATGAATACATGTATGCCGCATTTGGGGTTCATCACCTTCCGATGTGTGTTGAAATTAAGTAAACTCTTCTAAATTAAATAACATATATTCTCACACATATATCTCTTACTGTGAAGCTCTAAGCATCTAGATACACACACAAACACACATATATCATCTATATTGATATATTTCTCAACATATAATTTCATCTTCCATTATGTATCATGATTCATTACCCTCTCTTCTTCGTACTTCTTCTTACACCTAACTAAAATAAAATAATCTTATTCAATTTCTAACTAAATCTTATAATCCATCATTTTGGATATCTGTCCTATCTTATATATATATATATATATATATATAGATATCTCAAGAATTAAATAAATAACCTTCCTAACTTTAATTAAAAGCAGTATATAATTATTCTGGCCATCTTACTATTTTTATATTCCTCTTCCACTACCTATCTTAGTAGGATCCTTTGGTTCCATAATCTTAGTTCCTTACTATTTTGCATATCAATAAAAAATATGAATCATAAATGGTGATATACTGAGATATTATTTAGACTTTTGAGTATAAATAATATACTGCTTTAAAGGCCAGTTACTATAACTCAAACCATTCCATTCACCTCTAAAGGCCAGTTACTGTGGAGACGACCTCACTCCTACTATACATTTGAGTGAATTTTTTATAATTGTGAATATTATTTTATTTTTACAAGTTAATTTAATAAAACAGTAAAAATTAACAACATTATTTCACTCCATCAACGTGCTCTAGCTTGGAAACCTGGATGTTACTAAGTGAACTTCTTGAGTAGGTTAAAAAAGTTCTTAATTAACACACACACAAATATATATATATATATATATATATATATATATATTAATTTAGTGAATTAATAAAAAATACTATTAACCAACAGTAAATTTATTCAATAGACTGAAACATCGGCTTAAAGCATGACAAACATAAGAGTAAAAACATGGGAATATATACTCAAAAGTTTAATACATTTATGAAAATATCCAGAATAATGAAAATAGAGTGGACAATAATTTTTGGGTGATGATGAAAACCAGGATTGTGTGACTGGATTTTGAGAATATGTGGTTGCCTTTCAAGAGGGGTTGAAGAGAATCAAGAGCAGAACCAACTTTCAAGTGGTCTTGTGGATATCTCTAGAGACATGATACATGAACGGCTAGAAGGAACTTATCCACAGCACTAAAAGTTACGAGATACACCATACTCATTAAATGAGCAGGAGAAGAGAATGATATTCTATCTACATACTTTGAAATTTTTTTCGAATATCCTATGAATAATAGTTTTTAGAATGTTTGCTTAAAGACAGTGAGGACCACATTTTGATTTCATCATAGGTCACTAACAATTTCATATATTATAGGTACTCATTAAAATCACTGTGATGAATAATAAAGGTTCATACAAATGATATATTTGATTAATAAATACGGAAAAATATTTAAAATATTTGATTGGTTCACAAGCTGTATATGATTCAATTAGCAGGGCTAGAAAGTAGCACCAAACATTTTAAGATTGAAGTCACAATCAATGCACTTAATGTAACATCTTGAATGAAAAATGACAGTTTTACAAAGGCTAGTGGGCATTAAATTCATGCAAAAGATTCATATTTTTCTTAGTTAGTACATAGAAAGTATGGGTCAAATAATGAGGGAGCTAAGAATTTTCTGTTAGTATGTGTAGAAGGGAGTAGATAGTATTTAAAGAAAATGTTTATTTTATTTGGAGTAGATATCTTGTCACCAAATGCATAGTATTTAAAGTTGTAGTGAGGTTAGGAAGGTAGTATTTAATTACATAATTCATTTTTTCCAGAAAATTAAATATTTAATATGAAATTTAAGCACACAAAGATATAGTGTAGTATAATGTTTCATGAGCATGTATTGTAATCAACAAATACTATCAACATACAAATCTCTAGTCCCTTAGAAACGTTCTTAGTCTGCCCTAAGATATTAAATTTAATATTGAGATATAAATTATATGGTAATTAAAATTTAAAATATAAATGACATATTTGGAATGAATATCTCCCAGAAAATAATGTAGATATTTCTCAGTCCTAAGTAGTTCCATTGGGTTACCCCTGCATGGTTTATAAAAGAGATAGCTGATGTGAGATAAAAGACTGGTTCTCTCCAGGTACGAAACCGCACCGAAGGCAGACAATTTTTCCATTAATTGGAAAAGGTGGCCCTCACATCTGTTTAAATAAAGATGTCTCTCTTATACAACAGTTGGTTACTTATCAACTATCCTTTTCATTCAAGGCCATACATAGGAATACTAATTGATTGCATGAACTATCATAATTATTTAATGCATGTTATTTTAATTTATGCAGTTAAAGGAATATATTTGCATGTTATCGTGGGAAAAAAATTATTAAATTTATTAAAAACAATTTTCCCAAACTTTACACCAATTTTGGTTCTATTCAAATATGTTTTGCATTTAATTCATGTTTAAATACAATTTTTAATTCGGTATGCTAGAGGTTTTTTCATATTTTATTGGATTCTTTGTCGCTCTTCTACATGTCTTGATTTAATATACAATTTTGTAGCCAATTGGTTTTGCCAATTAGTAGGATTCGGACAAACGTGGCTTAAGAATTAGTGGAAATTTTTAAACAAATTGTTCATTTCTGTTTTGGGAAACTCAACTGTTTATTTGCTGTGGTTGCATGGAGGAGAGAGGAATAATCAAACAGTCATGATTTGATAAACTTGAAGAATAAATAAATCACTTTCTATTTGTTAGATTTACCTGAAACTTGAGCCTAACTCTTTATTTTTTTCTGATTTGAACCAATGGAGAATGTTAAATTAGGGTAGATACAAATAGGGGGACATTTTCTTTGAAAGTGGCCCAGTTTGTTTTTTCCTCAGTCATTACGATAGTCACAACAATTCTAAAGGCAAATTTTATTGCATATCTTAGCCTAATTGGATGATCTTGTTAATTATTTCATAAGTGATGAATATTATTTAGCCGTCATGCCAAATCATACCTCTATGTTTATTTAAGTTCATTTAATAAAATATTATGTTCATTATTATTCAAATGTGATGTTTATAATCAATGAATATGTGCAATGACACAAGTAATTATGATGAGATCATAGTAAAATGATCACTAGTATTTAAAAATGTATTCTAAATATTCCTATTCGATGGGTAGTTGCGATTAACATTCACTTATTCATATATAACAAAATTAACTAATTCTGCTTATACGATAAGTATAGATGATTCTATGGAAATTAATATGGCGACACTAAGGATAGATGAAGGCCCTTTGCAGAAAGAGTTCATTGAATTGATCTGAATCATCCCTAAATGCTACTATACGTAAATGTCAATCTTGTTGATTCCTGTCACAGTTGTATAAGGAATCCAATGACCTAGGACAGCAAGGACATTTTGTGGATGGACCAGTACATTTTGACTACAACATACGACCATCTAATCAGGAGATTCAAACAAGTCATAGCTCAGAGATTTTAAAAAGCTCACAGAGGTGATTGAGTAGTCAAGAAGTTATCTTTTAGCCTTAGTATAAGAGGAGATTGACTCCAGAAAGACGATGTAGCAAATCCCTGGCCAGGTTAGTGAGGATATTGGAGAAGGTGTTCTCCAACGATCCCCATTACATATCAATACTAATCTAATGATAGATTAGTGTTGGACTATCAACCATATCCTAAGTCATTTGAGAGACTCGCGTAGATGAGGGATTATACATATAAGGTAACCGATGATGGTAAATGCTCCATAAGAGAGTTTAAACACTATATATCTTCTAGAGCACGAGGTCTAGTCTTCCTCTTAGAACGCACATACTTTTCTAAGACTTCAAAAACATATGACTTTAAATCATCATCTTCTAAGTAATCTACGTCTAAATTTAAATTTAAATTTGACTTACTTGAGTCTGATTTTTTCATGTGGGAATAATCAGCTACTTCCACATTGGTGTCTTCAGCTTGACAAGGTTGATGCATCAATGTCTCCCTCGCTCCATGTAGCTTGATACGCTTGCTAATTCTTGACCTTGTAGAACTTCTTTTGAGTTTTCCTTTTTTTATCCTTCTCTAGCATCTTCTCCATTTCACGACATGCACAAATGAATTGTCCCTTATTCCTGCATTTAAAACATGGCGTAACTCTTTTTGAATGTTAGTCTTTTACCTCTCTTTTTTGGTAGGCTGACGAGTTCCTTGGTAAGCATTACTATTTGTTCTTCTTCATCGGTGGAATTATCTTTACTATTGAAAGCGATATCCTTTCCCTTTTCTTTATTATTGTGGGTGTCGATATGCTCACACATGTCTAGTTGTTTTCTTTTTTACTTGTTCATCTCTTGAGTGATGAGTGACCCCACAAGCTCGTCCACACTTGTTTCATCCACAGGTGTAGTAACCTTCATGCTCCGTTCTTTTTGACAAAGAGTTTAGAATTTTGGGGTTTAATTTGAAAGTTGGAGAATGTTTTACCGAGTGCTATCATTGAGTTCTGAATATTGTCGAGAAGCCCAGTCATTTCTCTTATTTTTTTCGCCATTATCCATCCTGGAAAGCTCAAACTCAGTCATTGTTATTCCTAAGCTAGTCTTTTTCACCCTAGACGCACCATCATGACCAGTACATAATAGGTCTCACATCTCTTTAGTAGTTCTAAGAGATGATATTTTCTCATGTTCTGACGGGTCTATGCAACATAGAATTATGTTCATGGCTCTCAAGTTTAGAGATAAACTCATTTCCTCAGCCTTATCAAGGTCGATGCCAAGTCCTTCACTAACTATTGTCCAGAGTTTTATTTTGATCCCATGAAGAACATTTTCACCCTGTTTTTCCAGTATGGGAAAAATTTTCCATTATATGTAGGAGGCCTGAAATTTATGCCCCTAGCCATGTGAGCTATTCTTAAACTCTTACTATGGATTCTACGTTTACTTAGGCTCTTATACCAATTTTTGATTTATCGTGCTATGAATAGCCTAAGAGAGTGTCCTTTAAAATTTTACTTTAGATAATACTATAATCCTTGATTTCTCCTTATCTATAACTTAAAGTGATGCGAAGGAGGAAGATGACTCCTGTGATTTTTATACAGGTGAGGCCTGGCCTCTTAGTCATGTTCCGGGATATCCTATCGGATTTCTTAATCAGTTCCTAACGTAGTTTTTATAGCCCCCAAGCTAAAACAGCCTGGTAAGAGGGATACACGGATATCTCCTATATAGGAATTGAAAACACAAATGACCATGAGCCCCTTAGCTTTTGAAGGTACACACACTTTCTCCCTTCCTCCAATGGACCATCCAGGTCACTCACAGCTGATCCAATCCGCCTTCACTTAAATATGTGCCTATCTCCTTACAAGAGCTAATCACATAACACTGTTGAGTATTCAAGATAATTAGAATTAAGTAATGTTTATAATTTAAATGCACATATTTGCATTTATTACCATTCAGCTATGCATTTGTGTTAGTTCAGGTGGCCAAGGAATAACCTAGGAGGGGGGGATGAATTAGGTTCTCTATTTATATTATATTTTTATTTTCATTAGCCTAGGATTTTTATACTTATGAAATGAGGTAGGCGAAATGGGAGACACAGATAATGCTAATCTTAATGCTGTTTAGGCTAATCCTTAGTGCTGTTTTGAAAAGTCAGATTTTCATTTTGAAAAGGGAACTCACCGCTCCACGTTCGTGAGAGAGGGAGAGGAAAGAGGAAAGAAGAGGTGAAGGGGAGTTCGCCGGTGCCAGCGCCGCCCCGCACTGCAATCCGCTCCCCACAATCCAGCACCGCCGCGAGCCGCTCTGCGCTGCCTCGCGCCACTACAAGCCGCCCCGCCGCCCCGCCACCCCGCCGCCGCGCACCGTCGCGAGCTGCTCTACGCCGCCCCGCGGCTGCGAGCCATTCCACGCTGCCCCGCGCCGCCCAGATCTACTTCGAGCCACCCCGCGCCGCCCTAAGCTGTCCTGTGCTGCCCCGTGCCGCCTCGAGCCGCCCCACACATCCCTAAGCCCCACGTGCTGTTTCGCTGCCAAGCACCACCGCGCGCCTCCTCGTGTTGCCGAGTGCCGCCATGCGCCACCGCGTGCCACCTTGCATCCCCTCCCTGCCCGCCTCTCCGCGTAGCCTCTCGTGTCACCGCACCTCTCATTGCGCCGCCTCGCCGCGCCACCGCTAGAGCTACCTCGCCGTGGGACCGCGTGCGCCGCCGCTTGCACGGCTGCGTGCGCAGCCGCCTATGCCGCCGCATGTGCCGTTGTAGTGCCGCCTTGCCATGTCGACTCGCGATGCCGCCCCTCGTGCCTTTACTGCGCTGCCTCGCCGTGGCGCTGCCTCGCCGTGGTGTCGCCTCGCTGTGGCGCCACCTCGCCGAGGCGCCACCCTGGCTGCCTCGTCCTGCCACTGATCGCGCTGCCGCCCGCACCGCTACTCGTGCCTCTTAGTCATGCTGCCAGCCGTGCTGCTTCGCTGTGCCGCCGCCCGCAACGCCTCGCCACAATGCCGCTTCCACCCCTGCTCATTACACCTCACCGTGCCGCTGCCTACGCCACTGCCTACTCCACTGCCCTACCGTTGTCGTGTTGCTGCCGCACCACCGTCCACGCTGCCGCCTGTGCTGTCGTCACGCCAACTCGCCATGCCACCGCCTGCGCTGTCGCCTGTGCTCCGTTAATACCCGCTCTGCCTCGCCACTGCGCCACTGTCCTCGCCGCTGCTCGTGCAGTCGTTGTATATCTTTCAATTGCACTCCACTGTGCTCGGGATAGAATAGGTGAGAGTATTAACGGACACGAGAACGTCCAACGAGCATCTTCCCTAGGTACGGGCCAAGCCCATCCATTACGTGAGAGCACCCACGGACTCTGTCCGTTTGGCCCTGTAGACTCCTTCCTCTCTCCGACGAGGGTCAGGAGGTCACCGTCATTGCCATTGGTCACTCGCCCAGAGTACGGAGCCAGGCAAACCCGACGAGTCGGGGCCTTCACGTACCTTCACTTACGATTTCGCCTCATCATGTAGTCGCATCCCCGTAGGTCCACACTGACGGATGACACCTTTGACGACGTCCGCTTATTCCCCCTAGTACCCAAGCATCACCTCAATACCCCTCGAGACGACGTCTGCGACGTCGTCCTGCATCACAAAGATATAGTGATAACTATATATTTCTGAATAATGCATTCTCTTCAAGAACACAATATTGATGGCTACTCAAAATAATATTCAAGATAAGGACTAATTTTAAGTATTTCAAAAAGAAAATTTTAAGGTCAAAATTTTATTAATTCAGAGATAAATATTCACAAATATAACTATGACTTCCCTTTAGTGATACCTCCTTGTTTGTGGTCGTTCTTTCTTTAGTCCTCTTCTCCTCCACATTTTGCTTTGGATAAAATTTGCGATTCATGTTTGATCTTTGATGCTTAAAACTCCAATATCGTTTTCAATCCAACACCAAATGCAATGATTCCACCTGGAACAATTTTGTAACATAATTTTGCACAACTGCTATCTCATACAAAGTACAAAAACAAATCAGAGAAATCTCGAGAGATCCATCTTTCAACGTCCTTTGTTTACCGCTTGATTCCTCGATGCCCAACTTTAAACCCTTGTAACTCTTTCCAATCTCAACCAAATGATACGATTCAAATTTTTTTGGTTTTTATGGATGTTAGCAACGATACATATGTTTTAAAAAAGCTCAAAATCAGTATAAAAAATATACTATAAATTATAAACTTATCTGAGAGTCGAGGATGTGCAAAGTTTGGATCCCAGCCTTCTTTTCTTTGAATCTTAAAATACTGTGGCAGGACGACGCCGGTGACGTCGTCTGACGGGTATGGAGATTTTGCTTAGTTACTATGATGTAGGCAAACGTTGTCGAAGACGTCATCTGTCGGGTATGGACTTACGGAGATGTGACTACGAGAAGCGATGTTCCTAGGCAAATGTATGTGAAGGCCCTGACTCGTGGGGTTCGCCAAGCTCTGAAATCTGGGTGGGTGACTGATAACAGTGATAGTGACCTCCTGACCCTCGTCAAAGTAACAAGGGCGTCTTCAGCACCGAACAGACTAGGTTCATGGACGCTCTCAGTTAACGAACTGGCCTGACCCCTAATAAAGGAAAACACTCTATAGGATCTCTCATGTGGGTTTACCCTCTCACCTACCCAAACCTGAGCGCGGTGGATTGCAATCAGAAAAGCATAGGACTAGAGATAATTTAACTGGTGGGCTAGGAAGGTTGGGTTCCTCTGGGGTCACATCATCCCAATGTTGTTATACTTGTTGGCGCAGCCTCTAGCAGGTGGACTCGGTGGAGCTGTGTTGGAGATGGGCACGGCGTCGCGCTGTGTCGGAGATGGGCATGGCGTCGCTTGACTGGCGATGAAAGCTCAGCTCAAGAGACATGATGCTGGATAGGAGAGATTAGGCGGGGCATAGGCGCGGGATAACGGTGTGGGACACGGGGGCATCGACGCGAGGCAACAGTGTGCCTTGACGAAGGTGTTCTGACATGTGGGCATGATGGCGCACAGACGCGGTGTCAACAACGGTGGCGGTGCAGCATTCTCGAAACGGGCGGTAGTGCAGTGCCACAGCTTGGTGGCTGTGATCCCAGGCGATCGCAGCACAAATGCGGCGAGCATCGGTGCTGCGACGGCTAGAATTTGTGGTGGCACAATGAGCATCAATGGTGGCATGACGAGTGTCAATGGCGTTGCGGCAAGCGTACGCAATGGCATGGTGGGCATCGGCGGTGGTGCAGCGGGTGTCTACGGCAACGTGGCGGGTTGTTGGTGGTGGCGCGGCAGTCTTCGGCGGTGGTGCGACAGCCGTCAGTGGCGGTGGGACGTGACGTTAGTGGCGGCGCAGTGTGATGTTGGCAGGGGATGGTGGCGCGTGGAGGCCTGTCACGGGCAGTGCGCGACGAGTGCACAGCTGCATGCAGTAGGGTGTGCACGACGGCTCGACGAGAGACGACGGCACATGGAGGTGGGTCACAGGGTGCGCTGTAGGCGCACGGCGGAACGCTGCTGGCCCAAGGTGGCCGATCACGTGCAGTGTGCTGCGACGCACGGCAGTGGCGACTAGGTAGTCGGCATCGTCGATGGGCGAGTGGGGCGATCGCAAAGGGCGGTGGCAATGAAGCTCTGAAATCTGGCTGACCGGGCGGTGGTGGCGGTGCTTAATGGCACAGCGGACACGCGCGGTAGCCGTGGCGTCGCAGGGTTGTGGCGTGGGGGATGGTGTCGAGTGACAGTGTGGGTGACGGTGTTGGGTGATGAGTTGGGCGACAGTGCAGGCGACGACGTCAGGCGCCGAGGCGGGTGACGGTGTCGGGTGGCAAGGCGGGCGACGACGACTCGCTGGCAGGCGATAGCGTTGTTATGGCCGGCAGTATGAGCGGATCACAATGGCGACCCATCATAAGCAATTGTGAAACGAACCGGCGACGACTCAGCGGTGGTATGGCAGCTGGCTACGGTTCTTTTTCCTCTTACCCTTTTTCCTTCTTGTTCCTCTTCTTCTCCTTCTTCTTCTCCACTTCCTCTCTCCAACGTGGAGTGGTGGGTCCCTTTTTTCAAAATAAAACTTGACTTTAACCAAGGCATTAGGGCGCCCACTACATCCCTTATATGGGGGATGGTAATGGACCCCTTGAAAGAGGTTCAACAAGGGGGCCCATTAGACATAGGGGACCCCTTAAATCCAAAAAACAAAAGGAAAAAAACACAAACAAAAATAGAAACAGGGGTGGAAAGGACGGGCCGCGCCGGTGGATATGGCCTGAAACATGTTAAACCTTACACCCATGGGCGTGTCTATGCCTTCGCCTTGACGTCCGATAAGGCTGGGTGCAAACAATCGGGATGACGACGATGGTGTGGGCGTCGATGACATCTTTGATGGAGTTTAGCTACTCGCTCCATCAAATACCATGCACCAAAAACTATGACCAAGTTCCATGGACTTGGATTGATGTCAATGACAAGCCTAAAAATGATGTGTAAATACATCGTTGATTGGGCGTTTAGACTTATACAATAAAAGTTATAAATACCCTTAATCGCTAATACAGTGTGCAGAGCAAGCAAGGGGTCAAACCACAGGGAGGCAGCAAGCAAGAATTTTATCTAATTTTTAATGAATTAATTCAAGAATGAATTAATTTTGCAATTTATAAACCTTAATTATACTTAATGATGTTTTTAATTAATCAAAATTAAGTAAAAACTTAATTTTTATTTTAAATATTTTCGGTCAAAACACTCAAGATAGGATAATTTAATTATGTGATCAGATTAATTCGATTTATTAATTTCCCAATGATTATAAAATTTTAAGAACATTTTTATGAATTAAAATTGGGAATTTAATAATAAAAAAGGGGGGTCTTGAAATTGGACTTCAAGATGGACAAATTTTTGGATGAAATTTTATATTTAGATTTTTTATATATTTAATTAAAATTTCAAATAATCAATTTTGAACTCTAGAGAGAGAAAATAGACGAATTAACCTAGAGAGAAAAAATGAAGCATTTGGGGGAAAAGTAAAATCCGACCCTAATTTAAAAATCTAAAAATGTGGAATTTTCCCTAATCTATTTAAAACTAAAGATTAAAAATCAGATCTCAAATAAGACTCAAATTGCAATGCTAATGTCATTCAAAATAACTTCTAGGGCATGTACTTTTCGCCCATGCCAAGGTGTTTTAGAATCTCTCAAGAAGAAGTACAAAATACAAATCAGAAACTTACAACATTGAATGCAGAATCAAGATCTGTCAACTTCCAAAGCAAATCATGTGTCCTTCCTGGACAAATCCTTGGGTAGAGCTTCCAAAAGTAAATTTCGCCATTTTCCAAACCTCTATTTAAATGCCCAATTTTCTAGATTATAGAGGGGGAAAAGACAAACATGTCCTCAAAATTTCAGGCCAATCTGACTTCTAGATCTCAAGATATCAAGGTTTTACTGAGGATTAATCAGGCCGTTAGATCTTTTATTTCTCTTCAAAATATCTCATAAAATGCCCTTTTCTGATTGGTCGTCACTTTTATTTTCGTTTTCCTCCCTTCTCAGATTGCGTTCTGACACATTTTGCAGGCTTCAAAGGGTCGAAATAATCGTGAAATGATTGCATCGTTTGAATGAACAAGAGAACGCCACGTCACCCTATTTTAATTAAAAAAAAGGAAAAAAAAAGACAAAACACACTTTTGTTAGCATTTATAACCTCCAGAGTCGATTTCCACATGCCTTTAATGCACGCGGCGAATTGATTACGACTTTCATTATTTAAAGCGCGCTGCAATTTTTTTGTTTTGTTTTATACTAAATGCATATGTGTCGGTTGTCACGTGCATTTAATGCACGCGCAAGGTTTCTTTTTTTTCAACTTACATGATTTGCTCATTATGGCATCACGATGCGCGATGCCATAATAAGCCTATCATTGACTAATCTTTGCGCTTCCAATCATTCGCGGGAATTTTTGAGCGAATGACGTGGACGCCACCTATTTAATATAAAATCGTATTTAAATATCAAATAAATTAATAAATATCAAATTTTTTCATTCTAAAATCATTTCTTGACTAAATAATGGTCAGAAAATTATAAACAAATATGGAAGATTCCAGAAAATTTAGGAAAGCCCTTACCAACCTTTAGCCAAGTATTTAAGGCCTTGTAAAAAATATTTCTTCAATGAAATGAGGTTAATTACCATGTAAAAAATAATAAAAAATTAGAAACAATAATAAAATCAAAGTGTGAGTCATTTAACTTCATTTATATATGATAGCATGCAGATAGGGTCATTAATACACATAAATATAATGTAAAATTCATCAATGAAACATGTTACTTTTTGCAAATTATCAGTTAGCAACAAATGAGCACTTCCAAAGAATGCTCAAAAACTGCTTGAAAATTGCTCCAAGAGCTGAGACATCTCTTTAATTTTTGGACTGCAATTTTCAAATGGCAATGAGAAGAGGATTTTAAATTAGGCATCAAAACTGTCTGTATGGACATAGAAATTCAAAAGGGCATAATGATATTGTGTCAAAATTCCAACAGTCATATGCATTCATAATGATTAAGCGATGTAAAATAATATTAATTTTAATTTTGATTTTTTAGATTTATAATTTTCCATCAATTCTAGATACCTTTCAAGAGTTAAGAGCAAAAACTAACCACTATGCCAAGGACTTGAGATTCAAAATAACATCTAAATTTTGGGTATGTTTACCACATCATTTAAATAAAGATATCACTATTGGATAATAATATCTCCATATAATTAATTTTCTTTTAATCATAAATAAATTATGCCTTAAATACTCAAAGGTAGTAATTAAGATTTTGAACAAGTTATTCAACAAATTGAATGAAAATAAATTCAGACCAATACTGGAACTGTAGTAAAAAATATATTTATCTTCCTGTCATAAAATTACTAGCCCTAAATACATGATTTGACTTGTTCAATGTCTGGTCAAAGTAAATAACCTTTTAATATATCTAAGGCTCTTATTTTATCTACACATACAATCAGTATACTACTTGACTAAGGCCTATTGTGCTTTAATCACAACTAGGGTTTAACCAACAATATCCATATGCATTATCCGTAATTGGATAAAGCTATATCCGTACGCAAAATACTGTCGAACGCGGACGACATCAGTATCGGATATCGATAACGGATATTGGTATGGCTTACTAAACGGATAACAGTTCTGGATATCGTTAGTGTGCTAACGATATTGGATGTCGATATTAATAAGAGGATAATTGATACGATATCGACATTGATATCAGAACAGATTACGGATTACAAAGATGGTGCTGTGTAGGAAAAATCATACTAAATTTTGAATTATGGGTGCCATTGTAGAGATCGTAAAGATTTTGGAAAGTCGTAGATTGCTTGTTGTGAATAATGGATTACACAATGGACAACAGCTAACGCACATTATAAAAGCTTAGTGGTAACTTAATGTTCCATGGTGATGTAAAGATGGGGAATTCAACCAAATGTACATTGTAAAAGTGAAGATGGCCCTTAAACAACTAACATAATAAACATCATAGGTTCTCATTCCACAAATCGTCTGTTTCCCCCGCCGTCGATTTTCAGAGATGGATGTTGCCGTTTGTGTATTGTATGGGTGACTTTAAACTCGACAAAGTTAATCATTGCTGTGGTGAATTTGTAGCAGGCCCAATAGGTTTGGCCTGCCCATGGCTCATAAAATGGATCACGACTCATTGGGATGTGCAGCTCTTGTATGGACTTAGTTGGGTTGAAGTGAAGGCTCGAAGGATTCGGTAGTACTGACATCAATCAACTCTATTTGCTCCAGTGAGAATTGAGGGGTATCGATAGTGTTGTCTTTGTTATTTTTTCGACACCTTCCATTACTATCGCTGTCATCATCAAAGTCAGAGCTGATGATGTGCACAATTGAGTCTTGTGGTTTCTTCGCCAAGTGTTGAACAAGTAGATGCATACTCCGACGTGGTAGGTGTTGATGTTCTGTTGTTGGTTCATCACCTGATGTCATGTCACCTGTCATGGTATATATGGCTTAGGTAATATTGGCTGTAATACTCAAATAAATACACAAATATAAAGTAAAAAGTATCATATGTCAAACATGCTATAGAAAATGCACTTGTACTAAGAGAAGAGTTCTGAAAAAAGTGTTTCTCCATGTTTGGGATAAAGGTTAGATTCATCTTTACAACGCTGCCCATGGACATCATTGTAAATCCCATGTAATGCAGTACCATAGGACTCCTAGCGCTCGAAAGTACCATGACATCTAAAATAAAAAGCCATCTCAATTTACCATCCATATGTATAACATAACTAAAGATAAATTAGAATCATATCTGATGTATCTGGGTCAATATCAATGTTACAGTCAAGGCAAATGTAATACCATTTAGTTTTTCCTCCTCGACACCAACACTTTACACAGACAAGTGCCTCAATACTCATCCCCTCCAAACGTGATCTCTCATAAGTGATAACTGCTTTACCAGCGGAGAACAACCGTTCTAATGGAGCACTTCTAGCAGGCACTAATAGAAATTCACGTGCAATTTTTGATAGCACTGGATAGACAAGAACACCCTTAGTTCCCCACCAAGCACATGTAGAGTCTCCCCCTTCGTGGTGTGTTGTACGTAAGAATGTCTCCAATTTCTTCAAAGGAGAAGCTAGTGAGGTTGTTCTTGTGGACGGTTCGCTGTTAAGGGCCAGATTGACCCATTTTTTTTATGATTGTTGCTGTGGGGGCATGGTTGTATCTCGTTGGTCATGGGAGGATGCCAGTGTAGTAGGGAGAATTCCACGAACAAAGGATACAACCTTCAAATATGATGCCTCGTCGAACATTGACTCCTTGGAAAATGGGTCAAGTAGTAAGGCAGCTAGGACGGCATCGTTTTTCCACAACAACTTCTCATATTTGGCTAGTTTTGTCTGCATGGCAACAACTGCATGTAGCAATGATGCACGTTCATTATGTAGCACTCTTTTACCTGTAAACAGCCTGGACTCAGCAATTCACTTCGTGATGTTGTCCATGTGTTGTGCTAATGCTCACATGAGGAGGAGGACATCCCTAATCATAAACTCCTTCAATATGCTAACATGATTGGTTGTGTATGCGAAAGGTCCCAATGAGAAGCCAAACTCTTTAAGCAATTCCCATTCATCATGCGAGATTTTCATCTAGGTACCCCCTGTCATAAAGAATGCAGCCCCTACATCAATCATAACTTTTCTAGCAATAACTTCTTCAAGCATCTCGTGCGTGCTACTCCATTGTGTCGGGCAGCCAAGTGAGGGCAATCTTGGCTTTAATTTATGTGTCCTGCATAAGTCAGCATAATATAGTTGTCGCTGATATGTCCATCATTCTCTTGTTGCTTTATGCGTTATCAGTGGTAACGTCACATAACTGCAATGGAAAGCACATTAAACATTACACCGTGCATTGAAAAGTATTAAATACAATAGTCCTAACATTACTCACCTTTGAGTCCAGTCTATAATCTTCAAGCACCTCGACAAGAATTTCTGCCATAGACTACCCGTCATGCTTCCCACAAAGCTCACGAACGACAAGGACAAGTTCACGATACATCCAACGAGTGTCGATCCAATGAACTGTTATGCGCAGAAGTCCACAACCATTTTCTGCTATCCAACCATCAGTTGTCACCGCCACACAATCGACATCTGTTAATGTGCGAATGATCTCCACCTTCATCCTCTCAAACAACTTCATCGTCCATGCCTTGATGACTCGGGCACTTGGCGAGGGTACCTCACTCTGTGTCGCAAATCCCCATGTCTCCTTCCAAGCATTTGTATCAATCCAGCGCCATGGCAAGTCTGTACAACAAACTGGTAGACTAATGACGTCCTTGGTCTATTCCGGTGTTTGACCCCTCAATGGTTGTCTTCCATCAAAGAGACCTGATGTCTTGTCGTCTGCTAAGTCATCTATACATCGTTACGTACTAGTGCTGCCCTTCAGCCCATCATGTCCTTTCGGATAAACAAATTTGAAATGACGCCAAAAGACGCTTGTACTATTATCTATTGAGCGCTTAAGATGGACCACTTTTGTCGCATTCTTAGTGAGAAAAATTTAACACTCATATGTCCAATCACCAATGTTTAGAAAATGGGAACACTAAATGTTTGAAGGAATGCTTTTAAGAGTTTTGGTTCTTTTTTATGTTTTTGCTCGAAATCGATTTCACTCGATTTCGAGGGAATGGTTTTATGATTTTAGACTTCAATCATTGATTCTGCTAAAATTCTAAATGAGTGAAACTTTCAACTAGAACAGTCAAAATGTTTAGCAGATTTTTGCACCAGCTCGTAGTCGCCAACGGCTCCAGACTCCGCTCCGGCCGTGTCGTCCTTCAGGCAAGTATTTCTTCAGCGTCTTCCACCCTTCTCTCTTCTAATCTCCCTTCGGGCCAGGGCTTTGTCATCGCCGTTGCCCAAGAGACCGAGGAGAAACAATAAGAAGGCAGAGTTTCTTCTCCTCCGGTGATTAAATTTCAAAAGATCAGTTCAATATTCCAACGGCCTATGGTGGTTTTCTGCCAACTTAAAACCATGTTATAGGTCAAGAAGGGTCCAAAGACCTTCCTGACTGATATGGGACAACATGCGTCATCTCCAGCAACGAATAGACGTAAATCTGTCTTCTTTTCACGTCGTCGACAATAGAGATTGCGGCGGGAGAAGTTATTTTGGTCGAGTCATTCTCGATTGTTGGATCCTATGTTGGGAAGTTCAACAGCTACCATTAAATCATAGCCGTGGACCCATTTTCACTCTGATGGACCCTTGCTCCGTCAGCTCTGCCAAGTCAACTTCCAATGTCCACACGTCTTCTTCCGATTCGTCCACCCCGTATTTCCATGCTAAGTTGTTGCCTAAAATAGAAGAAAAAGGAAGACAATATAAGGACGATCTTGACCGTTCGATCTTTCAAAGGAAGATCGACAATCAAGATTATAACCTCATATTTAATAAAACCCCAAACTGGCACGGGCTTTGTTTGCTTGAAGCCCCGTCTGGTTTTATTATGCTTTACTTAAGATTGCGGCGTGACGGGCTACAGGTGTGGGAGCGATCCTGGTCAGGGAAGGCTAAGACGGCGCCTTGCATATGGGTAGCAAGAGGGCATAAGATTGCGGCGTGACGGGCTTCAATCATACACTAGCCCCTTCTTGGCCCGGCCCAATCGTGTTTCAGATATGAGTTTGCAATCCCATATTGCTCCTTTTAAGAAGATGAATCAGTATATAAATGTCGAATACCAAATCCTTATGAATCCAAATAAATCTCGTGCCGTGCTTTAAGGCTCAGCTTGGGTTGCGCCTGTGCTGCGGGTGCCGCTTGCGGCTGCGGATTTGGCTGCTGGTGCGAGTGGCACCTGCCATGTGGGTGCTACGTGCGACTGTGGCCTAGGCTGTGGCTGCAGGTGGCAACTGCAATTCACCAGCCTTGGTGGCCCCTTGGGGGCCGAATTTTTAATTATTTATTTTGTATTTATATATTTTTATTATTAATTTGCTTTATTATTTTTTATTTTCTTTCTACTTAATCAACAAAATATATGCTATCTTGTAAGAGATACAAAAAGTCATTAAAATATGAAATTTTACATAATGAATGAAAATTTGCATAAAAATGGAATTTACCCTAAAAATGCTTCTGCATTTCATTAAATGACTTCAAAACCCCTTAAAGAATGTTGATTACATGTCTGATTTGTGATACGTCACCCAACAACCGTGAAGTACTTTAGAATGGGTGATCGTTTTGCTCATCCACGGGGCTCCGACACATCAACAATATGCTCTATTGGTAATTCCTCAAATGTAGACTCCTCATCTATTTGTGGTAAGGTTTATGTGTTATATTGTAATGTACAAATTGTTCTTGAAAAATAAAATATGGCCATTATAAGTTTGCAAAAATAACACAGACGGTCTATTAGTTTGCACCATACGACTTGGAATTTGTAATTTGATGATAGATAAATCTCACCAAATAATAGATGATGCTTTGTCATTACATAAATATGTAAAAATATGTGATTTTTTGATAGAAACCTGTGTCATTTGATGGACAAATAGATGATGCAGTATATAGGTACGTATAGATGATCTTGAAATTACTCTGTATGGATCTGGCGTCAGCATATAAACAATGATGGCCAATTATTGGGCAGTTGGCTAAAGAAACCTGCGTCATTCGATGGGCGTATAGATGATCTTGAAATTACTTTGTTTGGATCTGACGTGAGCATATAAACATTGATGACCAATTATTGGGCAGTTGGCTAAAGAAACCTGCATCATTCGATGGGCATATAGATGATCTTGAAATTACTCTATATGGATCTAGTGCCGGCATATCAACAATGAAATAGATCGATGCAATAGATCAATGTAACAATGGATAAAGAAACCTGTGTCACCTGCTCGGCATATAAACAATGAAATAGATAGATGCATGTGAGACGGCCTGCAACACAATTTATGAATAATAAAAAAAAATTCATATGTACAGATCGATGCATGATGAATCTTATCGGGTAGAGGACACCCATGAAGCGAGGAGAACCCTTGTCCTTGTATGGATCTAGAGCCGACAGCTGCTCGCCATCAAAATCGCAAATGAAGATTTATCGAGAAAAATAAAGAACAAGATAGATGGAGAGGAATTAAGAGTTTGGATTAAGAGCTGGGATCTATCGCTGGGAGCTACCTTCTTCCTTGCTTGCTCTAGGTTTGACAGCCCAAAGGAGATGGCGGCTCTTTGAGAAGAGGGGTTTCACAAACCAAACAGCAGCTCTAAGGAGACGGCAGCTCTTTGCGAACTTGCGAAGAGAGTTTCACAGATCAGATAGCAACTCAAAGGAGACGACGGCTACCCGATGTAGTTTTCCACGTATTGGGCCAACAAACCATAAAAACATTGATGGCCCATTACGAATAACTTTCCTGTTATCCAATATCCATACTCGATATCGGATTACATGACATGGAAAACTATAATTTTGCTGAACAGAGACGGATAGCGGACCCGTAATGGATAACATCCAAAATTATTTCTGCATTCTGATATTGATATCTGGTAACTGATATTGGATATCGATTATGGTCAACAGATATCGAACGAATGTTGAACGAAACATATTTCTTAATGGATATCAGCACCCAGTTTTGTATTTGTTATCTGAACGGTCGCACCCTAATCACAACCATATTGAGGCATGCATTACTTTGAACATTCATCAAAACACACATTAAAACATTGTGCTAAAAATGCCCTTAAAGCTTAATTTTCAATCTGAAATATTCCAAAAAAATGTTTCGCAACTCGAAAAAACTTAAGATTTTTTTTTTCATGTAAGCCTTTGTCCTTAAAATTGCTATTATCATTAGATAAAAGCTAGGAAAGCTATTAAAATTATTTTTCCCTAGAACTTAATATCAATTTCTGACCATTAACATTGATGATTCTTGTAGTTTGGATTCACCTACACCCTCTCTAGCACTTGGCACTTGGTATTGTAAAGTCATCAAAATTCCAAATGGCTATTCATGCTTATGCATCAATCTTCAGAAGAAAAATTAGTCCAAGACAAGAGGATAACCTTAGATCCCTATGTTTCACTAAGATTAAGGAAATGTCCTTATGCGGATTAGACTTCCCACAGTCATTAAAGAAACTAAAAACACCCTTCATGGACTTTCAAAACTTCACTTTCTTTCAATCTGTATGTAGGAAGAACAGAGTATCAAGATGTTGTTTAGATGGATTGAGAATGTCAATTTGTATATTGTTCAATATGATAGATACAAAACATAAAGACAAAGCTACCCTTGAATTTTCAGGTCAATTAGAGTTCTGGATTCTCAAATCTCAAGCCTAGAAGTTGGATAATTCCTAACAGTTTATTTAATCAAAAATATTTCTTTCTCCTTTTCCTCATCAGCGTTGTCATGTTGTCCTTGTGCTCATCAGGTTTTGTATTATCATGACATTTTATGTGATGATTGGTTCAGATTCATCGTTTGTCATCCAAGATGAAAAGATCTTGTTGGACCACATGACACATTCTAAAAAGAAATGAAAGAAGAGGAATAATAGTATTTAGTAGAATAATATTAAAATATACGAGGACGTGTGATGTGGATGCATGTCAGCACGTGCAACATCATCATCCTCCAATGATTTAATGAGACCTAGGCGCTACGTGTAATCATGTGTGACACATGTACACCTGACTCCCCATGTATGTGAAATGTCATTGGTGCCACAACATTTCACCAATTAAAATTTGAGCCTTGGCTTTGTCACACTTTTTGCGAAAAGGAGCTGACCTTTTTTTTATTGCCCATCCCTACAATTAAATAAGAGGAGGGAGAATCATTAGTAATGGATGCCATAACAGTGTGTAATTAATGATTGTATGAAGCCAACCATTAATCCTAATTCTTGGTTGGGTGCCATTTGATGAGTCGAATGAAACCACATGGCACTCCAGAAATGAAAGGCTTAAAATACTCAAAAATCATATTAAATTAAACATAAACACAAAAATTATAAGTAAACATGTATTTTTCACCAGCAAAATCATATCTTTACTTATTTAAAGTTGAACAATTGAGGAAAAACCATATTGTAACTCAGAAGTGCTTTAAAATTAATGTGTTGTTGTGCTTTAAAATTAAAGTTGAACAATTAAGGAAAAACCATAATGTGTTGAAAGAAAATCCCTAAAAGTGCTTTAAAATTAATCAAATTAAAAATATCAGTTCTAAAATATTTAATCAGTTTAATTTGATAACACTCATATATATATATATGATTTAATGCACATACATATAATTATGATCAGATTAACCTTCTAAAAATATGTGTTATCACCTTTATGAAAATTTATTGTGTTTAATGTATATAATTTCAACTTCTGGAAGCTTTCAAATTCTTTAGGATATTATTAATCGTTGAACCTTTTTTATCATTCTAGTTAGTACTTATTGATGGTGAAATCCTTTCAAAATAAATTCTCTATATTTTTGCATGACCCTTGCGAGGAATTCAACTACATTTTCTTCCTTAAAAAGTCATTTGATAGTAAGGGTGCAAAACCCCACCTTGATCATACAATCCCCTTTGTAACTTTCTTGTTGTACTCTGGCCAGGACTTATTTGAATTAGGTGGCTAGAATGTTGTAGGTGATGGTCAATAAATATAATCATCCAATCTTAAGGTGTCTTTGTGTCTCTATTTCAAGACTGCTTTGACAATCAAGACATGGGTCAACCTGATTAATTTAGGTATAAACCGTTAAGGGATTCATATTAATAAATTTGATTAAAAGTTACCTCATATATCACCTGGTATTTCTTTGTAGTGTCTCTTGACTAATGGAAATTATAAAGGCCATGACCATCAATAGGTGGGTCATAAATTATTAAGTTTGAAATTTAATAATATTTAATGCATAATGTGGTGCTTTACTGTTTTTGCAACTATGTTTTTACTTTACTTGGCTATAAAATATTAAGCTTGAAATTGAGTATGCACATAAATGTGTGTGTTTCCTAACACATTAACCTGCACATAAAGTATTAAACTTGAAATTTAATAATCTTTAATGAAGAATGTGATGGTGATTTTTTTTTGCAACTATGTTTGCAATCAACTTCGTGAGTATGGTATTGGCATGTATGAAACCATGTTGTGAATGATAACATGATAAATCCATGGTTATTTGCATACATTTTAAATGATTTTGGTATTGTTAATTGGGAATTTATAATGATATTATTTGAATAGGAATAAGTTTTATACTTAAGTTATAAATTCCAATTTATCATGCTTTAGCTATAAACTTACTGATGGGGGACCATCTCACTAGCCGAACCATGGGACGCCAACAACCTCACCGTGTAGTCGGAGCCAATGCCACAACCCCGAGTTCAAGTACTTGGCCTAGCTAGGGTCATGAGCGTTGATTTATTTTCTTGTATTTTGATTTCTGAACGATTTGATGGGTGATAAGCCGAAAATAGGGGTGAAAATTACGCAAAATTTTTAGCCCTTGTCGTTGTGAATTTTTGGCTTATGCAATAAAATTGATAAAACTCTACTTAATATGTATAGTGATAAGTATGAGTGTCGTCCAAGGGAGGCAAGTAGGAATTTCAATTTGATTTTATTTTTGGTGTTTTAGATCCTAATTAGAGTGAATTTGATCTTCAATGAGGATCAAGTCACCCTAATTAGGTGAGAATTTAGAGAGGGGGATAGAAGAGATGAGAAGACTAGAAGAATTAAGGGCTCTAAATTTCCTTCTTTGATCCTAATTAAAGGATCCAAGAAGTCATTTAGAGAGGTTGAAAGAGAGTTCTTAAAATGAGTTGGGTTGATTTTTGCAGATTGATAATTCAGAACTAAAATGGGGAAATTGAGAATTCTAAGAATTAAAACTAAATTTTTTAGAATTTTCTTTTGTAATGCAATTGAATGCCCAGGTAAAATTTCTCAATTTCTCCTCTCAATCCTAATCAGGGCTTGTACATGCCGCTCAAGCCAAGCGATTTAGAAGTTCAGACTAGAATGGAGATGAAGAAACAAACAACTTAACCTATTTCATTCAAAATGCACAAAAGTTTGAATACAATGAAAGAAAAAAATACCAAAACTGTTGATCCAGGCTGGGACTCCTCTCTGTCTTGCAGCTGTGATGAAGCACCCTCCAGAATGAGCCCCTCCTCTCGAAATTCAGCTTTTATACCTAGGTTACATGGTGAAAATCACCATTTTACCCCCGTTTAGTAATTAATTTTTATCTATCAATGTAGGCTAGATCTGAATGATCCAACCATACAGATAGAAAGAGGGGATCAAGACGAGCAAATCCATAAAAAAAATCATCCCAATCGGACTTCAGGATCAAAAGTTATTAATAAATCAATTTTAACCAATTTTAACCATTGGATTAAAATTGATTTATTTCTTAATTCACGCAATGACGTGTCGGCAGCCTATTGATTGCCGCATTTCAAATTTCTTTGGCGGGCTCTCTCTCATCGCGCCACGTACCCCACCTGCGAAAAAAAGAAAAACAAAAGAAAATCGAAAAGCGGGATTTGCATATGCATCGCTACGCACGTACCGGTGCGTTTCTTTATACCTTATCCATTAAACTGTCGCCACGTCACCACCCGTGCACACGCGTTGTATGCGCTGCACGGGCGGTGTACTTACCTCCTGCGTGTAGCGCATATCTCATATCCGTTGGATTTTAATCCAACAGCTATGATTTCGCCACGTCGACGCGGCGGAAGGCATCGGCGCGCTTTTTTCAACAAAGCCCTTCATAAAACAGATTATTGATATCTGACGCCGCCCAGAGGTATTTGTATATATGTCCTTTCGGCACTCTCTCTCCTACGATTTTCTCTAAAATTAATAATGCAATTACAAATAAACCCTGAATGATTTTAAATTGGATCTTTACGCCTACCATGGCGACCGAGAGCTGTTTTCAGGGTCTTTTGCAACGAAAAGTTGCAAAAAGGCCCCAAAAAGTCTAGAAATTGCATAAATACATTTTTTTCTCTTATAAATACGCCCTTTTTTAATAGAATAAATGCATTTCTTCTTGAAATAAATCCCAGAAAATTCCTAAAAATTCGTAAAAAATTCTAGAAAATTCTAGAAAATTCCCTGATTCATTCCCATGTTGATAAATGTCAAAATAAAATTTTTAAAGTGCCATTTTCATCCAAAAATAATTATTTCAAGCTTCAATAAATCCTTACAAATTCATATAATTAACAGAAAATTAGGGAAAAATCAGAAATTACTTGAAAGCATTATTTTCGTGTAAATATATGATAACAACCCAATTTTAAGCCTTTTAAATGCATAAATCATGCTAATAACATGAAATAAAGACCGAAATTAGGGTGTTGTCAATGGGCCATTGTGTTTGGGGCTCATCCATTGAGGTTTTTCATTTTATTTGTCTTGATGTACTTTTAAGGGGAAATCTCTCGTCACAAGACAGTTTCCCCTCAACTGACCCAACTGGGCTTCCTCCCTCCCCTATATGAAGGGACGTCATACCCAAGGAAGCCTTGAAGTTTGTTTGGAAAATTTGAAAGTCTTGTTCATTTGGGCTCCCGCTGATAACATGAAAATAAGAGCTGATAAACTGTTAATTTTATCATATATTTGTGGCTTTTAATGCTTATATACATTAATTTTAATGCATGTTATCATGTTTCTAGGTTAAAAGAAATTTTTCCTTGAATTTCATATGAAACAATACTTGGGAAGAATAAGAGGTCAATTTATACATTTTAAATGGTTTTAAAATGAGGATTATGAGAATTTAAATGCTTTTAAATTGACCTTTTTCTATAATAAAAAAAATAGTAATAAAACTTATTTTAGGAGTAAATAGCACATTTGTTTCGCATTAATAACCTTTTTCTTTCATTTTATATCAATTGTTTTCTTTTACAAATGTTTTTCTTATTTAAACTGGCCCTTATTGGGCCAGTTTTGGGCGCACGAATGAAGCACTCCACACGCAATGCCAGATAGGCGAATCCTAAGATAAATTTACGTCCTCAGTGCGCGACATACATGTACGTGATTTCGTGCGTGTCACGCACGAAAGGGGGACACATGAAGGCTCAAAGAGCCAATCGCGTTGCGTTGAACGCCCATCGTACAACGCGAATAAGATTATAGTTCTAACCCAATCGGAAGAACAAGTGCTTCCGATTACGTGTCGATAAAAGGCCAGAAAACAAAATTTCTTGGCTCATTCTTGATTTTTAAAGCTCAAGGAGAAATCCCTAGCTCCCTTGAAGACTCAAGATTCAACCAAGAAGAATTTGAAGCTTGATTCGTGGAAGAAATTCGCAGATCCGTCGCCGCAAGTTTCAGGAATTTCATGTCAGAATCGGAAGAAAATCTTTGGCGTTCGTTGCTCGAAGTTCGCCTGGATCGATTCTCTGCTCTTCCTGGTATTTCTAGGTGCATTTTGAACATATTTTACGCTTCATAATTTCCCCAACTTTTCTAGTTTTGAGAATTCTGTTATGTTCGCCGTTGGTTTTTGAATTCCGATTTTAATCATTTTTTTTTCGTAGACGTTAGTTTGATTTAGAATCAGTTAGTCTTAATGGATTATCAAATTCCTGTTGGCAATCCTACATGTTGCTTGAATCGCATAAATCCTGAATTAGATTCACGATTTCGTTCATCTTAAATAAGCAAATCGTGAATCGTATTCACGATTTGCTATTTTAGCATATAGTTACAATTTGCTATTAATTGGGATAAAATAAAAATATAATAAAAATACTCTTAAAACTAGCATAAAACTTAGTTTTCTGATTCTTTAAAAATAGTAAAACACCCTATGAAAAATAAAACAGATTAAAGAAAAAAAAATAGAATTGAATCCATTTTAGAAATCGATTTCAAATTGAAAAGAACAAATATATATATATATATATATAATTCAAAACAACTAAATATTTTAAATCAACTAAAACGATAAAGTAAGTGATTTTATATCTCTGTTATTTAATAGCAGAGAATCATTAAAATCACTTAAGTTCAGAAGGATAGAATGTTAGTTAAAATTTATAAGTATTAGCATTTAAATAAGAAATTGAAACAACATTTCATTAAGGTTTCAAATTCAAAACCCTAATTAAAAAGAAAATTGAATATTTCCTATCGCCTCCCTAGGGTTCGACCCCTTAAGCATTAAGGGAAAAACAAATTTTAGTGATTAAGCTCAAAAATCCGCATCAAAGATCATTACAAACCGACTTGGATGTTTCCTTGATAGACTTATCTCGCCAGAACAGTGTGGCTTTGTCAAGGGTCGACAGATCCATGACATCATCACACTATTACACGAGCTAGCCCAGTCGATAGCCACTCGTATTCCGGGCTCCAATGTCATCATCAAGCTTGATATGGAGAAGGCCTTTGATAGAATTGAGTGGAAATTCCTCCTCGAAGTGTTGCGACGCTTCGGATTCATGGATGCATTCATCACACTTGTCGATGCTTGCATTAGGGAGAATCACTTCTCCCTCTTGATGGATGGAAATTCCACTGGCTTTTTCACGGCTACGCGGGGACCCTATTTCACCTACCCTCTTTATATTGATGGAGGAGGCCTTTAGCCGTTCGCTCACACGGGCGATCAACGAAGGCCTCATCCAACCGTACTTCACGAAGAGGGGTTGCCCGATTCTTTTGCACTCCTTATTTGCTGATGATGCCATCTTGTTCATCAATGGATCTAAAAAATCCATTAAGGAATTTATGAGTGTCCTTACAGCGTACGAGCAAGCCTCCGGCCAGCTCGTCAACGCTTCAAAGAGCAGCTATATTGTGGGCCCCTCCACCACTACGAGGCGCTTTAAGATCATCCAGCATTACACACGATACTCACGAGGCCAGCTTCAGTTCGACTACCTTGGATGCCCTATCTTTCTTGGCCCTACTCGCCACCATTACTTTGATGCCGTGCTAGGCAAGCTCAGAAAGAAATTGGAGGGATGGAAACTTTGTTTCCTATCCCCAGGAGGGCGCATCCAACTTATCCGGCATGTCCTCATGAGTATCCCGTTACACACTCTGGCGGTCCACTCACTATCTCTTACGGTTCTCCGCTCTGTGGAGAGCTTATGCACGCGTTTCTTATGGTCTGGTCACCTCGAGGGAGAGAGGCGTCACCATTGGGTTTCTTGGGAGAAAGTGTGCCGGCCGACGGTCGAAGGGGGTCTAGGGATCAGACGCCTTTCAGATGTCCAAGACACGCTTCAAAAGAAACTTGTATGGCGTATGCATTCCACTCAGTCCCCATTGGGGAGTTTCATCTTAGCCAAATACGGAGACTGGGCCCGACGCGAGCTTGATATTCGGGGCCTAGTGTGATGGCAGACGTGGCAGCGCCACTAGCTTGAGATGATTCATGTGACCCGTTGGCATATCGGCCGAGGAGACGTTAGCGCGTGGTATGATACTTGTCATGCTGATGCGCCACTAGCTTGTCATCCTCAATTCGTACCACATTGCGTGCGCCTCACTGTGGCCCAGTTGCTTATAGGCAACACACCACACCTATGGGAGCAGCACGGTCTCCCCTTGGATACCCTATCCGAGGTCTAGACTACGCCCCTCGATTCTAGTGCTGATTGTGCCATCTGGACACTCACATCCCATGGAGCACACACGTGTCGTTCCTCTTGGGAGCATTTCCGTGTGAAATCTCCCTCACAGCATTGGGGTCAGCGCATCTGGCATCTGGCAATCCATACACGCGTCTCCTTTTTCCTTTGGAGACTCCTACACCGAGGCCTACCGACTGACTCGGATAGGCTATTCTATTTGTTCACAGTGCCATTGATGTCCCACCCTCCTGCACACGGAGACGCTCGACCACCTTTACTTCCATAGTGAGACGGCAGTGGAATGCTGGCATCTCATCACCGACTGCCTTCATCCTCTGACCCCGATTGAGTGTTTTGGCAAGTTTATCCTCTCGCCAACTCGCTCTGCACGGAGCCCCATCCTCCCCATCACCATAGCTTATCTTCTATGGGAGATTTGGAAAGGGCGAAATTCTTCTCGATTTGCAGGTACACCCATGCGCGCTGTGGACATCAAGCGTCGAGTTCAGTTGTGGTTTCGGTGCATTCACCGTCTACTCCCACCCCGAGACGGTCAATCAGCGCTCACCTGCGAGATCCTCCGCTCTATTGGCATCTCAGTGACCCCCACCGCCACCCGCATCCAGTATCGAGTTGTTTATTGGCTCCCACCGCCAATAGGCTTTCTCAAACTGAATGTGGATGGTGCGGCGAAAGGGAACCCGGGGCCAACAGGGGGAGGAGGTATCCTCAGAGACCACACAGGGAGTTTACTTTTTGCCTTCTCCTCTTTTTATGGCATACAAACTAATACAGTAGCCGAGGCCATGGCGATACGTGACGGTCTACTCCTCTGTGAGGAACAAAACCTTCACAATATCGTCGTGGAATCGAACTCACAAATATTGGTTGATATGCTTAGTTCAGGCACATGCTCCCTGTGGCGACTACGTCGTGCGTGGAAAGACATCATGTGGTGCCGCTCATGCATAGCGTGCTTTCGTCACCAGCTGAGAGAGGGTAATCAGACAGCCGATGCCCTCGCCAACCACGCGGTACATGCTCGCACCCCCTCCTCTCTTTTCCACTCTTGGCAGGCGCTCCCCACTACGGCCCGAGGATGCCATCGGCTCAATCGTCTTGGCATGCCCTCCCTCCGCACACGCCGCCTCCTCGTGAAGCCAGCCTCACGGGATTGGAGGATTGCATGGAGTGCTGGCGTTCGCGGCGTGGACGGCGCCTGCCCCGACTAGAGCGTCACCAGGCACTACTTTGAGCACACTTGATGACGGAGAGGACACACCCCAACTAGAGCGTCACCACACACTACATCGACATCGCGGAGCAGCTCCGGAGGAATGACGGCGAACACACTTCCTCGAGTGTCTCCGAGGTATCACTCATGTATCTTTTCTTTTTCCTACATATGGGCGTGGACGAGAGGGATCCGAGTGTAATTGGGACATATATACTCGTTCCACGCCTATAAACATTGGAAAACACTACATCCTATAAATAAAATCCCCTTATGTGGCATCCAGGGCACAACTGGATCGGACAACGGGCACAACCCTGGGGTTGGCCGTACCCGGCACCGTGTATTTTCCCAAAAAAAAAAAAAAAGCTCAAAAACCCCTAAATAACGACATATAAACGTGCATTTTTGAGCTTATCAACCGCCTCCTCCCTTTAGTAGTTACTTTACAGTTTTCTAGGGTAGATCTCAAGGAATGCACATGAATCTGCAACGCCATATTCACCCTGTCGAAGCACATCTCTGTGGAAGAACAACCTTGCCGCCATTATCACTTCTTCACGAGATAACCACTTCTTGGACTTTCTTGGAGTTTTCTTGGAGCAGATTCAAGTAGTCGCCCACTCCAAGAACGCACAACTGCAAGAAGCATGCCACCTTTTTCAGTGTCCCGGCTCCATTCCAAACGCTCGCCTCACTACCTCGCTGCCAAGAACTCTTCGTGGGTTGACGACCTTCGAGAAACTACTTCTTTGAGCTTCTTGGAGAAAATTCAAGAAGTTTCCTTCTCCAAGAACGCACGGCCTGCAAGACACACACCGGCCTCCTCACTGCTTGTCATTCTCCCGACTCCGTACCAGATGATCGCCTCTCCGCCTCGCCACCAAGAACCCTTCATGGGTTGACGACCTTACAAGAAATCAAGTCTTGGAGCTTTTTGGATCAGATTCAGGAACAATCTATTGGGGTCTTCTTTATTTCCCTCACTGCCAAGAACACCCCTCCCTTAGCATCTTCTTGGCCACGCGTCTACGCGTCACCATGCACGTGCACTGCCTACCTATGACTTTCATCATCTTCTGTGAAACGACTACTCGCCATGGAATTCCAGGTTTCGGCCCATCGTTTCCCCACTTTAAACTTGTGGTATTATTACTTCTTTTGGTGCCATCTTCTGCTAGCATTAACATTCAAGTATAGGACTAGCCACCAACCTGTCCAGAGGTAGGGATTTCTTACGATAAAAACAAAGGTCCTTGGCAGAAAAGGCCGTTGACATCTTTGGACTTCCCTTTGTCCACTCACCTCGTAGGATGTCTAGTTGGTGCGAGTGGGTCATTAGAAGTCAGACCATGATTGGTCCACTCCCGAATCTTTAGTTGATTGGCGATCTAAGTAGCCATTGCCACGTCTTTCTCATTGGTTTTTCACCATACTTTGCAAACATTATATCAATTACATTTCATTTGTTGTTTCGCCAGTGTTGTAACACGAATCCCAGTACTCTCCGTGTTACATCATTCACCTCCTTGATTACTATGAAGTTAAGCAGTTTGATTACTAATGAGTATTTTATAGTAATAATTGTGCATAAATTTACAAGAATGAGAAGATACAATACTTAGGGACTTTGAGAATGTTTAGGAGCGTACTAATTCTACAAAGGGGCTTGAAAGGATAAAGTTGTTTTGTGGACCTTCAAAAGAGGAATCTAAGGGAGATGGGTCACTATATGACCTGCCCACTCGGCTCTCGTAAGCCTTACAAAGAAGAAGCTGAAGATCATAAGGGGAAGCTCTCAACCCATGGAGAAAAAGAGGCCAAATGGCAAGAAATGAGAATAGAAAATTCCCAAAGCATTATTTTAATAATTCTTACTATGAATGAATACTCCTTTTCTCCCTTGCTTCACCTCATTCTGGACGTGCTCCAGCAAGTGGCTGGTCAGCAGCACAAGGCATATTTTAGAATCCAGGTTGCTCAACCTACTTGATGTAAGTTTATTGAAGTTCTCACTCAATGTCAACTCTTGGTTGCATTGAAAAACACCTGATCGTGGCAAAAGATAAGGATCCAGACTTGAGAGGAAGCATTGAGGGCCCAGTAGACTTCCATTGAGATACTAAGAACTTAGGTTTCCATTTTCCCTTTAAATCCATCACTTTCTCACTTCAAACACTTATTTTACCTGCTTCCTCTCTCTAGAATCGACTCTTTCTCTCTCTTGTCCTTCATCCATATCCCTAATTTGCTCCCTAAAAATTTGATAAAAAATATGCATCATTTGCACCTTCAAATTCCATCTCAACTTGTTCTACACCATCTCTTCATTTCAGCCATTTCCTCTCTCTATACCATTTTATTTCTCTCTCATACGTCTATCCTATCTCTCTATAGATTCTGCATCATATTTCACCTCGTCTCTAAAAAACTTTGCAGTAAAAAATCATTTTCTACCTTTAAAATTTTCAAATTTTCCCATCCCCGTCGTTATCGTGCGGTGGTGTGTGCTGCATGACAGCGCTAGGGGCCGCAGGAGCGCTCCCCACCCGCTGGCCGTGCACACACGCAGTGGTGTGACCTCTAGGCAGAGGAGTGTCACTTCGGGGCTTAGCCAAGCTTTCGGCTAAGTCCAGAAGGGGGCCAAACCGGTTCAAACTAGCCCGAACCGGTTTGGATCAGTTAGAACTTGATTGAACTAGTAGAGCCCCTTAATTTTAGTTTTTAACTAATTTTTAGTATTTTTATAATATTTCAAAAATCAGAAAAAATCCCTAAAATTAATATAAAAAATTTCTAATGATTTGAACATTCAAAAGATCTAAAAAATCTAACTCTCTTTTTTATTGTTTATTGTCATTTGTTGGTGCAAATTTAATTATAAAAAAATCTATAAAAATACATTTTATATTTATGGTGATTAATTAAAAACATGAAAATCATTATAAAATATCTTTAGTGTTTTCTTTGTATTTCTGATCCAATTGAAATCATAAAGAATATACAAATTAAGTAAAAGTACGGAAAATCCCAGAAATTATACCTCTCATTTTTAAACCCATTTCCTTCATTTCAAGCTTAATAAAAATTTACAAAATTAAATTTCTTCTTCTCTGTGGATCTACCCCTTACTTTCCCTATATTAATATTAGATTATTCAAGTGGAAAGTTTCATAAATATTGTTGGTGTGGTCTGAATTAAAATAACGACATTAACCCCCTAAAATTTGACTTATTAGTGACTTTGAGATAGGTTAACTATAACTGTAATCAGAGTTTTTTCCCAAATTCCCCTTACAATGGGATTGAAAAGTTCTAGTGGTATTAATTCTTGATTCATAAATTAGGGGGTCTCAACTTGCAATGACACAATTGCACATTTTGTATTGATCCAGTACAAACATTCGTTGGTTGGAAATCCAAATAAATCACATTGCAAGACATAGGTGAGAAAGATAATTTGAGATAACAGCCTGAAAATAAACTATTCATTATGTTTACTACTTTATCTTATGTATAAAAATAAATTTATTGAAAATACACTGTCATGAAATTCCATAAAAAGCCAAAAATGAGAAACACATGAATATCCAGGAATGGATTTAATACTTTTTTAGCATAATAACATTGATTTAATACCATTTAATGCAGATACATAATTAATAAAGAATATTAATGCAATTGTTAGTATTTTATCAAGTGTTGTACATATAGGGGATTATATGTACATGATGGCTGAAGTTTGAATGTTTTGGGTTAACAACTTAGGTTATTTTGGTTTTCAACTATTTACCTTGCTAAGCTGTGTTGGATAACTGATAATCTCACTTTTAGGGTTAAAATTTGTCGTTGGTGATTGAGATTATTCAATAAATATATTTAACCGTACTTAAAAATATTTAGTTAGGGATGAGTACGGATCGTCTCCACAGGGAACGAAGATTAAGGAATTACTTTCTTAACTCGTGATGTTCTTATGAGAAGATCGACAAAAGCACGATTCAAGGATATGAGCTAGTGATATTGATTAAGAAGTACTAAATGTATATGTTATTTCAACTAAAATAAAGAGTAAATGATTGTGACGGACAAGAAGATGAACGAAAGTATAAATGAGGATAATGGTTGGGTATGATGGCACGGATGGAGAGACGAGAAACACGAGTGAAATGAGAGTGCAAGTATGATGATAAATTCTAATTATGTTAAATATAGTGAAGGGAAATAGACAACGTAAGGCGAGGACACTTACCTTAGATCCTTATGTTCCGCCAGGATCACGGCGATTTACGAGTGCCAGTAAGCCCCTCCTCTTCTCCAATGCTTCTTCCCACACACTTAGGACACCAAGAACACTCTTGATGGATCTCAAAACTCACTATCTTTCAATCAGCCTACACAAGTAGGAAGCAAGTTCAAGATGAATTTTACAATGATCCAGGCCTCTATTTATATATCTGAGGTATGGATAGAAAGAGGAGGGGGAGACGAAGCAACGCTGAAAATTTCAGCTAAATCGGAGTTGTAGATCAAAAGTTATGGCCGTTTCAATTTGAAGAAATCCTAGCCATTGATATTTTCTCTCTCCTCATCATCGGCGCTGCTTTTCCGTGCCCGTTGAGACGTCAAAGCGCTCCGCATTCCGTGCTTTTCGTCTTCTGCGCGTGCGCTTTTCGAAGTCCACGTGTACCTGAAGAAAAGTCAAAGAAAACAAAGCAAAGAAGAAGAAAAAAGAAGCAAAACACGTTTTGTTTTCGGAGGGAGACGTGGCGGCGCGACAGCGCACCACGTCACCTTCTTCTTTCTTCTTTTTCTTTCTTTCAAACGAGTGGCTGTGAGTGTGCCACGTCACCCGGCGCCAAAAGAAAACCAAAAACATTTAAAAATTCATATTAAATAAAATACAAGCCCAAAAAATACGTATATATATATATTTTTGACTCAGAAAAATCATATCTTTCCAAATAAAATGTTAAAAAATTCCAAAAAAATCATTTTTTGTCTCAAAAATAATATTCTTTTAGAATATATTGTTAGAAAATCCATAAAAATGCAGTAAAATCAACAAATCATTCTAAGAACAGATTTAATCATTTTAAGATTGATAACATGCAAATATAAGTAATTAAATGCAGATAAATAGGTAAATATGATCATATAAGGTACTTAAAATTCATGTTATCAGACCCCCCAACTTAAATCATTGCTAGTCCCTTAGCAATGTCATTTCAAATCTCTTGGTTGATCCATTCACCTTATTGTCCTAACAACACGAGCTTGAAGTTATAATGATATCAATTACACCGCTAAGTACGATTATACCCATGTAATTCTAGAATGCGTATGAGAGACTCCCTTGTGATTTTGGAAAGAGCTGGTGGTCAGGAGGAGTGCAGCCTACTTCTCGCCGGGTTTGATACTATAATCTAGGTAGTGCCTTTCCTCACTTTCTCACATCACTTGCATCACTCACATACGTTGATTCCCCACTAAGTTTTCTCCCTCTTGAGAGTAAGAGATAGTCATTATTCATTTCTCATAAACACAGAATAACAATCGTGTATCAAGGAATCATGTGTGATGTGGCTCCTATCTAACTATGTGTAAAAAGAGAAGAGAATGAAGAATGGCTCAAAAGGATGTGTGAAGGTATGTTAAGGATGGCTACTTGGTATGTTAATGTGTGAAGGTAGAATACTTAGATAGCTTACTCCCAAGATAGAGAAAAGAGTAGAATGGTATGAGAGAATGAGTGAAGATGGAAGTTATCAACTAAGCCTGGATGATAGTTTGATTAACAATCAAAGTGAGTAAATAGAGATGCTTCCAAAAAAAAACCCCAATTTTTTTTCTTTCTTCTTCTTTTTTTTTCTTTTTTTTTTCAGGGGTGAATATCAATGGAGGTTTAATATGGGAATGTATAATGGTTGATCAACTACACAACACTAGATGCATTCCAGGCTAGTACCATGAAGATGAACTCAGATGAGAGGACATAGACATAAACAGAGAGAGGTATACAAAAGAAATGATATTATCATAGAGTGACGTCACAAAGAAAAGATGAGAGGAAACTTGGTAGAAAGCATATCATAAGCATCTAGGACTAGCTGGGAATAGATGGACACCTATAAGAATGAGTAAAATTGGGTTGATGGTAAGGGTAGGTTAGGAAAAATGGATGAAGGGAATACACATATAGGTTTCAAAAAGGTGTTTCAAGGTGGCTCAAGAAAAGGTGATTCTGTGATTAAAATTTTGAAAATACGACCATTTTACCTCAAGAGAGATTCACTTAGTGGAGATTTGAAACTTAAGACTTGATTCACTCATTGGTGGGTGGATGATGGTGGCTCACTCGGCATTCTCCTAAGACGATAGTACTTCAACCCTTTGATTTTCATGTCTGTTCCCCACCCTACCAGATATCCTAACCATTTGGAAGAATAACACATGCATCTAGACCATGGTTCATACCATTAAGAGATGTATTTGATCCGCTACACGAGCCTAACTTCTATACTCATGTTGCTAGGACATGTGATGAGTGGTTCTCCCAAAAGGGCATGTGGTGAGCCTAACTTCTACTCCCCAACTTGAAAGGATGTAAGGAATAAAAAGATTTTGAAACCAAAATTCCCCCCCCCCTTTGAAATATGCATTGTCCCTAATGCAAGAAATAAAATGGTGGGAGAAGGAATTGTCAAACCGTGATTTTTTTTTTCCACTTATGTCACTGTCTTGCCGTGGATCCTTGTGCTTAGTATGGTTGCCTCCGTAGCTTATTCTCCTAAAAACAAAATGTTATCTAGAAAGATAGTCAAAAGAGATCAAATGGAAGATTAATAAAGTAAAGGTAAAAAATGAAAGAAGCAAATCTAGGTAAGAAGTGTATTATACTAATGCAAGACTAAACACCTGGTTCAAGAAGGTCTATCATTGCTTCCATAGGTTGGGGTTCTAGCTCCATGTATGGTTTTAACCTTTGTCCATTCACCTTGAACTGTGTACCTGTCTTTGGATCTGAAACCAAAACAGCTCCATAATCAAACAGTTTAATAATGATAAATGGACCATCCCATCTACTCCAAAGCTTTCCTGGAAACAATTTCAATCGTGAATTGTAAAGCCATACTTTTTGATTTTCATAAAAATTTCTTCTGTTTAACGTGCTATCGTGAAATGCTTTCATTTTAGATTTGTAAATTACAGAATTTTCGTATGCTTCATTTCTTAGTTCTTGCAATTCTTGGAGTTGTAGCATACGATTTCTACCTGCCCAATAAGCTCAACAGGAAGATGTTGAATTTTCCATAGCAAGATTCAATTTTCTAATTGCCCAATAAGCTCGATGTTGAATCTCAACAGGAAGATGGCATGCCTTTCCAAATATGAGCCTATACGGGGACATCCCAATGGGTCCCTTATAGGCTGTCCTATAAGCCCATAATGCATCGGGTAATCTTTCGCTCCAATCCATACCATCCGGCCGTACAATCTTCTTAAGGATCTTTTTGATTTCATGGTTACTAACCTCAACCTGGCCATTGGCTTGTGGATGGTAAGGAGTTGTCATCTTATGATGAACCCCATACTTCTTGAGGAGGGACCTGAAATGTGAATTATTAAAATGCGATCCGCCATCACTTATGATTTCCCTAGGGCATCCAAAACGGGAAAATATATTCTGATTTAAAAATTTAAGTACGACTTTATGATCACTTGTCCTCGTGGGAATTGCTTCAACCCACTTAGACACATAATCAACGGCCATCAGAATATATTCGTGCCCGTGTGATGGTGGAAAAGGTCCCATGAAATCTATGCCCCACAAATCAAATAGTTCCATTTCAATAATAGGTTTGAGTGGCATTGCATCATTTTTCTTAAGATTAACCATCGATTGACATTTCAAGCAATGCTTACAAAACTCAAATGAATCTCTAAATAAAGTTGGCCAAAAGAAACCACATTGAAGCACTTTAGATGCTGTAATCTTGGAAGAGAAATGTCCACCACAAAAAGATGAACGACAAAATTCTAAGATACTTCTATGTTCTTCTTCAGGCACACATCTTCTTAATATTTGGTCTACACCTAAGTGAAAGAGTTCAGGATCCTCCCAAAAAATAAAACTGAACTTCTCGAAGGAATTTCTTTTTCACTTGTTCGTTCCAATCATCAGGGGTTCTTCCCGTAACGAGATTCTGGAAGTGGAAGTGGAAGGTTCTGGATCACTTCCACTTTGGCCTTGTCCACTTCGAGTCCACGGTTGCTGACTAGATGTCCCAAAACTATTCCCTCTTGAACCATGAAATGGGACTTTTCCCAACTGAGCACTAGCTTTTTCTCCACGCATATCTGCAATACCTTTTCTAAATTAGACAAACATGAATCAAAATCTTGACCAAAAACAGAGAAATCATCCATAAAAATCTCTAAACAGTCACCAACTAAATCTGACAATAGGGCAGTCATGCATCGTTAAAATGTAGCAGGGGCGTTACATAATCCAAATGGCATTCTCCTAAATGCAAATGTTCCAAAGGGGCATGTAAAAGTAGTTTTCTCTTGGTCCTAAGGATGAATTTCAATTTGATTATATCCTGAATATCCATCAAGGAAACAAAAATAGTTTTGCCCTACTTATTTTTCTAAGATTTGATCAAGAAAGGGCAAGGGATAGTGATCTTTCTTTGTTACCACATTCAGCTTCCGGTAATCGATACATATCCTCCAGCTAGTTGGTAAACAAAAATATCTTTCTCTTTATAACTTCTATATCCTTTTCTATCTGTATGTCTATCTCTGTCTTTATCTCTATCTCTATCTATATGACTACCTCTTTCTTTATCTCTATCTCTATCTCTATCTTTATCTCTATCTCTATCCCTATCTTTATCTCTATCTCTATCCCTATCTCTATCTCTATCTCTATCTCTCTCTCTATCTTCATCTCTATCTGTATCTTTATCGCTATCTCTATCTCTATCTCTATCTCTATTTCCATCTCTATCTCTATCTCTATCTCTAGCTCCTTGCTTATTCTTGGTCACTGTTATCCCAGTTTTCTTAGGAACAACATGCACCGGACTAACCCATGGACTATCTGAAATAGAATATATAAATCCTGCTTCTAACCATTTCAAAATTTATTTTCTAACTACCTCTTGCATGATAGGATTTAATTTTCGTTGACACTCTCTTGCAGGCTTAGCATTATCTTTCGTAAATATTCTATGAACACATATAGATGCATTAATTCCCTTAATATCTGAAATACACCAACCAATAGCAGATTTATAACTTCGGAGCATAGTTAGCAGTTTACTTTCTTGATGCAATGATAATGATGATGATATAATAACAGGGTGATGATTGCTCTCTCCTAGAAATGCATATTTCAGGGTAGATGGTAAAGGTTTCAAATCAATTTTTGAATCAATAGCACAAGCATTTCTCTCAAAATCATCTTGAAAATCATGAGATGAAGAATACGTAATATCAAAATCATGAGAATCAATCAAGCAAATATCTTCACAAGATTTTTCAGGATATTTCATTAGCCTAGACATGTTTATTTCAACCTTCTCTTTTCCAACCTTTAACTCAACAACCCCTTTCTCCCAATCTGTGTTTGCCCTAGCTGTAGCTAAGAAAGGTCGCCCTAAGATTATAGGAGCATTCCTGAGATCTTCGGTAACCTTCGTATCAGCCACTATGAAATCTACAGGAAAATAACATTGCTCGATTTTAACTACTACATCTTCCAACAATCCATAAGGTTTCCTAATAGACCCATCCGCTAATTGCAGTTCTAAAAATATCGGTTCTAAATCTCCAAACTGAAATTTATCGTATAAGGCCTTTGGCAAAATGTTAACACTTGCTCCTGAGTCAAGTAGAGATTCGGAGAAAACCATTCCCCCTATCTCACACTTGATGAAAGGAGCTCCAGGATCCCTACGTTTTTCAGGAAGATTTTGTAGAATAGAACTCAAGTTTTCAGATAATTGGATACGCTTTTCCTTTCTACTAGGTGTACACAAATTTTTCAAAAATTTAGCATATGAAGGAATATGTTGAATTGCTTCTGTCAAAGGAATCTTAATTGTAACTTGCTTGAAAATTTCTAAAAGGTGCTCATCATGTGCATTTGGTTTTATCTTTGAAATTTTCAAAGCATCGGGGAAAGGAATGGATGGCACATAATCTTTAGGATCAAGTTCTTTTGTATTATCTTCTATATCTTCATGAGATTCTTCTACTTCTACTTTTTCAGAAACATCAGGAAGAATTTTACCACTTTGTAGCTTGGAAATAGCATGCATGGTTTGATGATTTTCCATAGAGATATGACTGTTAATATAATGTAAATTTCTAGGATTAATTTCAGGTTTAGTTGGGAGTCGACCTTGTTCATGGTTGCGGGAACCATTATTGTCCAATTTACCTTTATAGTCTGCCTTTGCCGCTTGCCCTTCTCGCATCTGTTCCATCTCTTTTTTAAACTCTTGCATCATCCCCAACATTTGAGCTTACATTTGCTCCATCTTATCTTGTTTTTCCTGCACATTTCTATAAAGCTCATCATAAGACGGGTTAGGGTTAGTGTTAGGCTGAAAAGACTTTTGTGGACCACGCGGATAGAAATTACGTTGCTCTTGTTGTTGGAAAGATGATGGGTTAGAGGGATAAGATGGCCTTTGCATGTTAGGTAGGTTGTATGTGATATCCCTAGGGTTCCAAGAATTTTGACCTATAGGCCTATTCATTCCTTGCCGATCAATAGCCATAACATGTTCATGTAAAGGACAATCTACCTCTACGTGATCAGCACTAGAGCAATGATGGCATAATGACATATCTATTTGGGATGGTCGATGTTCCTCGTGAATGCCTATCTTATCTAATCGACTAGTTAGTTCAGAGACGACTTTAACTAAGTGATCAATACGTAAATCAGGTTCAACTGCATTCACGTCAATCATCCCTCCCCTTTTAGGATTTAAATTTCTCCCATTGCGATTAAGAGCAGCGTAGTATGCATCATTTTCAGCTAGTGTTTCCAAAATGCCTAGTGCTTCATCTAAATATTTATGCATAAACGTACCTCCACTAGCTGCGTCGATCATCTTTCGATCTTGATCTCTTAATACTGCATTAAATGTTTGTACTATCTCCCATTCTTCTATGCCATGGTGTGGACATTTTCTAGTTAATTCTTTTAGCCTTTCCCATGCGTCTCCTAAGGATTCATCGGGTCCTTGACAAAATTCTCGTATTGCTCGTTGATATGAATTCGTTTTTCCAACGGAGTAGAATTTTTTTAGGAATGCAATTTCCATCTCTTTTCATGAATCAAAATTCAGAGAGAGAGATGTAAACCAACTTCTAGCTTTATCTCTAAGACTGAAAGGGAATAACCGCATTTTAATCACCTCATTTGTAACATTACGAAAGTGAAATGTTTGACAAATCAAAGTAAATTCTTCCAAATGCTTATAGGGCTCTTCTTGAGATAAACCATGGAAATTAGGGAGCGACTGAATCATATGATGATCAATTTTAAAATTTGAACCCTCGTCGATAGGTGCATTAATCTTAGTAAGGGGCTCGTATCCTAAAGGAGCAGAAAATTCGTTCAATGTACGACGTCTATTTCCTTCATTTATAACACAAGTCTCAGGGTGGTTGTTTTGATTATTCGACGCATCTCCTTTATCTCCTTCACTTTCATTCTCATTCTGTTTTTGTGATCGTCTACCGTTCATGATGAAAGATAAAACTAAATAAAGAAAATATAGAGTTTAAGAGTTGTACCTTTTCTTCGTGTCTTTGTTGGCCTCATAGAGCAGTCTGAACTATTTAAATCACTCTAAGAGATAAGATCACAAAAATAAAAGAACTTAAATCCTTAATGGCTACCGTTCCCCGGCAACGACGCCAATTGATAATCTCACTTTTAGGGTTAAAATTTGTCGTTGGTGATTGAGATTATTCAATAAATATATTTAACCGTACTTAAAAATATTTAGTTAGGGATGAGTACGGATCGTCTCCACAGGGAACGAAGATTAAGGAATTACTTTCTTAACTCGTGATGTTCTTATGAGAAGATCGACAAAAGCACGGTTCAAGGATATGAGCTAGTGATATTGATTAAGAAGTACTAAATGTATATGTTATTTCAACTAAAATAAAGAGTAAATGATTGTGACGGACAAGAAGATGAACGAAAGTATAAATGAGGATAATGGTTGGGTATGATGGCACGGATGGAGAGACGAGAAACACGAGTGAAATGAGAGTGCAAGTATGATGATAAATTCTAATTATGTTAAATATAGTGAAGGGAAATAGACAACGTAAGGCGAGGACACTTACCTTAGATCCTTATGTTCCGCCAGGATCACGGCGATTTACGAGTGCCAGTAAGCCCCTCCTCTTCTCCAATGCTTCTTCCCACACACTTAGGACACCAAGAACACTCTTGATGGATCTCAAAACTCACTATCTTTCAATCAGCCTACACAAGTAGGAAGCAAGTTCAAGATGAATTTTACAATGATCCAGGCCTCTATTTATATATCTGAGGTATGGATAGAAAGAGGAGGGGGAGACGAAGCAACGCTGAAAATTTCAGCTAAATCGGAGTTGTAGATCAAAAGTTATGGCCGTTTCAATTTGAAGAAATCCTAGCCATTGATATTTTCTCTCTCCTCATCATCGGCGTCGTTTTCCGTGCCCGTTGAGAAGTCAAAGCGCTCCGCATTCCGTGCTTTTCGTCTTCTGCGCGTGCGCTTTTCGAAGTCCACGTGTACCTGAAGAAAAGTCAAAGAAAACAAAGCAAAGAAGAAGAAAAAAGAAGCAAAACACGTTTTGTTTTCGGAGGGAGACGTGGCGGCGCGACAGCGCACCACGTCACCTTCTTCTTTCTTCTTTTTCTCTCTTTCAAACGAGTGGCTGTGAGTGTGCCACGTCACCCGGCGCCAAAAGAAAACCAAAAACATTTAAAAATTCATATTAAATAAAATACAAGCCCAAAAAATACGTATATATATATATTTTTGACTCAGAAAAATCATATCTTTCCAAATAAAATGTTAAAAAATTCCAGAAAAATCATTTTTTGTCTCAAAAATAATATTCTTTTAGAATATATTGTTAGAAAATCCATAAAAATGCAGTAAAATCAACAAATCATTCTAAGAACAGATTTAATCATTTTAAGATTGATAACATGCAAATATAAGTAATTAAATGCAGATAAATAGGTAAATATGATCATATAAGGTACTTAAAATTCATGTTATCAATAACCTGAGTAGGCAGTGAAAGGGTGCCCCAATAATTGTAACTAGGGCAATACATTCAAACTTAGATCTGACTGCACTAAAAACCATTCAAATAGTGTCTAAGTTTATCAAAATAGGCAATACAAATAATATTTGTTTTAGTTAGGCCTTAAGGTCATGGTAAAAAACTAGATTTATTTATAACTAATATAAACATTTAAGGTTAAATGCATTCAAAATAATCCTTCTATGTGACTCTTTATGCGCCCGCACACACACACACATATATGTCTATATATATATCTCTTTTATGCAATTCGTTATGCACATATATATTTCCCTTTTATGCATAGTTATGTATAAAAGATGCATGATGTATGAGACACAAATCGATTATCATAAGCCTTAAAAATTTTCAGGATTTTGAGGAGAGACTGGTGGAAATTTTGTTCAGGTAACTAATAACTCACAAAATGAGAAAGACTAACAAATTTTTATCATGATAAGAAACTGGAATGAGAACGACAGTGGATAAGGCCGAAGGACAATGCCTTTAGGTCTTGGGAAAGTCTCCTAACAAGTATCAAAAGAAACTCTCAGCTATGAAAGATGCAATGTAAAAGGCTAACTCTATATAAAAATATTATGTGATATCACTGAATAGATTAAAAAATTACAAGATACCTATTGACTCTGAATTAAATGTTTTTTTCAAAGTTTTGAAAAATACTAGTTATAAAGGTCAATATTTGTTCAACTTTGACATTGGTAAACACATGTTTAATTATTGAAAATTTATAAACTTTATAAGGAATTAAATTTTTAAATATAGAATTTGATCTTTTTTTTATTTCTTAAAAATATTTATGCATATGGTAATTAAAGCCTAGATATGGTCTAATAAATGTTATTTATAATTCCTATACATACTAACCTAAATAGAAGTCAAGGATTGGTGCATTCTTATTGAAAAGAATATAGTATTCTTATTGAAAAGAATATAGTATTAATAAAGAGGCTTGGACATGTGCTATTAAGTGTAATGATATATAGAAGTAAAACTTGAAATCCAAATTTTTTCAAACCATGTTCAGGGAAGGGTAGAAAGGATGGTCGGGATGGTGGTGATTTCGAAAATCTCATCACTCAACTTAGTCCACATGTCATTTATATCAATTGATTTTAAATTCAATGAATTAACAAGGAGGTAAGAGTGATTTCCCAAGTGCATTTCCATTCAGTACCATTTATCCAGCACTAATGGAAATTCATCTTAAATTTATTTATGCCAGTCTACTAAAACAAATAATCTGATTACCTTTAAAATTTTCATATTAACCTAGTACATGTATCATCACAATAATAAAAGTCTGGCTTCCTATTCATTCAGTCAATCAGATTATGGTAGGGTTTCCATCACTGTGAAACAATATTTTTAACTATGTTATGCCTTTTGATGAGTCCAAACTTAGGGCTTCCGTGTGATTGTTTAAATTTAGTCTTAAATAAAAATATTTTTGATTATTTTTTACCTAATATTATATTAATAATGTAGGGTAATTAAGAGCTAAATGAACACAGAGGCAGAAATTTAATCACAAAAAATTCTATACCTTAGAAAAAAGTAATTTGAAAGTAGAATTATATTTTTATAATTCCATATCATTTCGTAGGACTCATGTTCATGAATAAATGGAAATACCTGATTAAAACATAAATTTCAATAATTTATTTTAATATCTCATCATATATATTATGGATATTGAGAGATTTTTATAAATTTAATTTCAAACAAAAAATGGAACGAAATAAGTATGTATTTTTTTAACATTATCAAGATTCTATTGTAATGCTTCAAATAAGTATATATTATTTTTTAGCTGATTTTTATAATTTTTCCGTTAACTTGAAATGCAAAAAATTAAATATTTACCAAAAAGAATCATAGTGACAGACAGCAGAAGCGCAACCTCAATTTAATATTTTAAGCACTTAAAAAATGTTAGCTAAAAAAAGCATAGTGACAGACAACAGAAGCTGGCTGGACCATGCGAACGTCATAATCAATATGATTATGCATTCTTTATTATTTATGGAGTATATAGTTTTAAGTCAAAATTAAAGCGAATTCAGCAAGCCTTAAACTTGGACTTGAACACCGGCATTGTTGAGGGAAGATAGGAAGTTTTGAATTTTGTGTTTTTCTAAAGTATGAAAAGTTCTTAGAATCACATTTTTTGAGCTAACCAGAGAAATGACATATTGCTAAAAAAATAATGTATTGAACGTACCCACTAGGTGAATTCTTTATAATTTAGTTCTTTCTTTTTGGCCTATTTTTTATCTCATAAATTTATAAAATACTAACAAACAACTATAAAAACGTGCATGTAAAAGGAATCAATGATTAATTATGGTAAAATCAGCAGCGTCATGCAGAACTTGGACATTATTATCTAAAGGTTCATTTTATAATATCAGTGCTTATGTACTAGCATGAATTTTCCACGTTATGATTTTGTACTTGCATGTAAGTTCCATGGTTATTCATAGTATATTGAATAACCAGTTCATAAATTTTTAAAATAGAAGTTGTCTTTTATAACCTAGATTTTATTATTTTCTCACTGATGAACATATGTAATCCAAAAAGTGTGCTAGTCATAAGGATGTGCATCCTGCTAATTATTATTCACAAAAAATTAAAATCTTCCCATTTTAATTATCTTTGTGAGAATTATCATTCTAACAAATAAACTATGTGAAAGATATAGGTATTTTTTTTTGGGTTCTGTGCTTTAGTTCATCCATGGAAAACATGATTCCATGGATGTGGAAGCGTGTTGATCCATTCATAATCAATCTTTATAATCAAACATTGAATTTAATTTTTGGGGAACTCATTCCACCCTTGACTTTGCCGCTCCGAGATTGTTCTGAAGCCGTTCCCGTGTCTGTCGTCTAGAAGTATCCACGCAATCACTCGACTCTTGGATCTCCACATCCTCTTCTTCAACTCCTCTTAAAAGTCTAGAAGATCTTTTCAGCATGAAGACATCCTCCTTAGATAAGTGGAGAAAGGGAGAGGCTTTCAAATCTGGCTTGCTTGGCTGCTTGAAATGAGAGCCCTTTCCCTCTTTCTATTTCACTTTAAGTTTTCTAAAAAATCCTTAAAAGTAAAATATATCCACCAATGCCCTTATATCCTATGCGTGTGACCCTCTAGGCCCATGTATCATTCTAGTTAATAACTTTAGTGGCCCAATAATAATTATTCATCAGCCTTATTAATTAATTAAATAAGGATCAATTTAACCAAATCAATAGGTGAAGTTTCCAGCCCATGGAGTGCCAATCTACACCTCGTGCTCTAGAAGGTACCGAGTAGTGTTGAGTGTCTCACGGAACCCTTACCATCATCGGTTATATTATATGTATAATCTATCATCTACGCGAGACTCTCAAATGACTTAGGGTATGGTTTATCATCAAACTTTAAGCCATCATTCAATTAGTACTGATGTGTAACGGTGATCACTACCCTGGCCAGGGATGTTTTCGCATCGTCTTCCTTGAGTCAATCTCGTCTTATACCAAGGGCAGATGATCATGTCTTCACCACTCAAGCATCACTGTAATCTTCTTACTACGTCCAAGCTATGACTTGTTTGAAGGTTAGAGGCTCATAAGTCATAGTTAAAATGTGGTCGTCTACTCATGAGATGTCCTTGGTGTCTTAGGTTAGTGGATCACTTATACAACCGTGAGTTAAATCAACCTGATTGACGTTTAGGTATGATACCATTCAAGGATTCATATGGATCAATTCAGTGAGCTCTTTCTCCAAAGAACACCCACTATCTGTCCTTAGTGTCAACACACTGATAGCCACAAGATCAGCTATACTTATCAGATAAGTAGGATCAGCTAGTGCTATTCTATGCAAATAATCCAAAGTTCGTCTTGACTACCCGTCAAATAGGAATATTAAGAATACATGTTTAAAGACTAGTGATCAATGTGTTATGATTTCATCATAATTCAGTATGTCATTGCATGTATTCATTGATTTCATTATAAACATCACACCGGAATAATAATGAACGTAAATATTTATTGAATGAACTCAAATAAACATAGTTATGTGATTGGCTTGACGACCACAGAAGATATGAACCAAATTCTCCTATTATACTTCACCTTCTTATGATCCTGAGGATATTTCCCCTTTCTAAAAATCATCAATGTATCATTATGCGCCTTCTAATGATGAATTTACCTACACTGTGCTAGATTTTGGAAACTCATTTTTTGAACAAAATAAGAGATTGAAAAGGGGCCATGAGTAAAGGAGGATAGAGATGGAAAAGATGAAATGAAAGCAAGTAACACATGAGTTATAGCCAACCTGATAAAAGAAAACATGTAAATCCAACACTCCAATCAGACTTTATGAAATCTTGAAAATAAATTATATATATATATTTAATTATCTCCCAAATGATCTTCTAACAAAAGTTCGCAATATTTAGAAATATGTTAACCAATCTTTTTGAGAAAACTCCAGATGGCAATGCAGAAGGAGAAGAGAAAGATATGGGATTACGAACCCCTACTCCAGTTCCCTAAGAATTTTATGTTGGAATGATCCAGGTTTTGGTATGAGTGATAAAGATTCACCTTCCATTAATATGAATGAATATTTTCTGAGGATAGTATATCATAGATATATAATTTTCGGAAATAAAAATTTCAATGGATGAAATGAAATATTTTATTTCAGATATATTCTATGCTTTTTATGTTCAAAATAATGTTTTGATAAACATCTATGATGAATAAATATTACAGGATTCAGGTTGACCATAATAAATATTACAGGATTTACTCCTGAAGATTAAGCTTTAATGGCATTTTTAAAACAATGCTTTAATGTATGTTTTGATGAATGTTCAAAGTGATGCATGCCTGAATATGGGTTGTGATCAAAGTACAATAGGCTCTCAGTCAAATTGTTCACTAATTGTATGTGATGATAAAAAAAGGAGACTTAGATATATTAAAAGGCTACTTAAATTGACCATACGCTGAACAAGCGAAATCATGTATGTAGCTCTTGTATTTTTTATGACATGAAGATAAACATAGATTTTAGCACTATTCAAGTATTTCTGTGATTTTTTTTCATTTGATTTGTTGAATAATTTATCAAAAATCATATTTATCACCTTAGAGTATTTAAGGCTGAATTTATTGATGATTTAATGACATTTAACTACATTACGATATTATTATCCAACGGTGATATCTTTATTTAAACGACGTGCTAAACATACCTAAAAGTTTAAAATTATTTAAAACTCAAATTGTTGGCATAACGGCTAGTTTTTGCTCTTAAATCTTAAAAAGGTTTTTTGAACTGATGGAAAAATTGGAAATATAAAAAATAAAATTAAAATGATTATTATTTTAAATTGCTTAATCATAATGAATTCATATGATTGTTAGAATTTTGACGTAATATCATTATGCCCTTTTGAATTTCTAAGTCCATACATTCAGTTTTGAGCCCTAATTTCAAACTCCCTTATCCTTGCCCTAATTTCTAAGTCCATACATTGCAGTCCCAAAACTAGAGAGATCTTTCCATTCCTGGAGAAATTTTCAAGCAGTTTTTAAGCATTCTTTGAAGATATCATTGGTTACTAACATCAATCCAAGTCCATAGAACTTGGAATCGTGGTTTTTGGTGCACGGTATTTCACGATTCAAAGAAAAGAAGGCAGGAATCTAAACTTCGCACATCCTCGACCCTGTGAATAGTTTATAATTTTTAGCATATTTTTATACTGATTTTGAGTTTTTATTAAAATATTAATTGTTGCTAAAATCCATAAAAAATCAGAGAAATTTGAATCACATCATTTGGTTGAGTTTGGACAGAGTACAGGATTTTAAAGTTGGACACAAAGGAATCGATGGTAAACTAAGGACGTTGAAAGATTAATCTCTGGAAATTTATCTGATTTATTTCTGAAATTTTTTTAAGATAATAGTTGTTAAAAATTTTGTCACAAAACTGTTCCAGGTAGAATCATTGCATTTGGTGCAGGATTGAAAAAGATATTTAATTTTTAAGCATCAAAGGTCAAACGTGATTCAAGAATTTCATCCAAAGAAATGTGGAGGAGAAGAGGGCTGAAGAAAGAACGACCACAAACAAGGAGGTATTACTGAAGGGAAGTCATAGTTATATTTATGAATCTTTATCTCTGAATTCATAAAATTTTGCCATAAAAGTATTCTTGTTAAAATACTTAAAATTGGTCCTTATCTTGAATACTATTTTAAGTAGCCATCAATATTAAGTGTTTTTGAGGAGAATACATTATTCAGAAATATACAGTTATTGCTAGATCATTGTGATCACTCAGTTTAAGGCTTTGGGGGCCATAAGAAGAAGGCTTCGGGGACCAAGTTGAAGTAGATCAAGCAACATATTCCGTGGAAGCCTTTGAGGGTTGATGACAACAAAGGTTCATCAACTTTTTATTTTTTCGTGGTATCCTTGTTCAGCCCTATTTCCAGGTGATTTGGTTGGGGGGCATTCTCACAACTCGGTTGGGACACATCATCACCTCAGGACGGATGCCTCCGAACAGTATTAAGGATTACCCTGAGCTGTCTAAAAAAATATCTGTGTTTCTAAATTCCCCTACCTCATTTCTTAGGTCTAAAAATCCTAGGCTAAATAAAACTAAAAGAATAATATAAAAGAGAACCTAATTCACCCCCTCTCACCAAAACTAACAAATGCTCTATTTGCCCCATAGTCTCAAGGATCTATTATTCAATGACATGCAGAATTGTTCTAGGGTCAACCATTAGATGGAGAAATAAAATCTTTGGAGCAATTTATATTTTACCCTTCCGAGTAAAATTTAAATATGAAAGGTTTTTCCTATGTATTGGGAAACAATGATTATTTTCAATTCCACCTTTCATGAAAAGCAAAACCTAATTCACCCCCTCCCACCTAAACTAACAAATGTTCTATTTGCCCCATAATCTCAAGGATCTATTATTCAATGACATGCAGATTTTTTCCAGGGTCAACCATTAAAATGGAGCAATAAAATCTTTGGAGAAATTTATATTTTAACTTCTGAGTAAAATTTAAACATGAAATGTTTTTCCAATGTTTTGGGAAACAATGATTATTTTCAATGCCACCTGTCATGAAAAGCAAAACATTAAGGATCCAATACATTTTAATGTGTTTTATTGGAAATATATTTTCCATGGTACTAAAGATATCATGGGGAAATTTATTTTCATTTCCCCACATTCTTTTAACCTATGCTGATGAGACGAGTTTCGCAGAAAATAATCGTTGCATATTGTTATGATAACTTCGTGATTAATCCCTTATAAAGTTTCTACATTTATTCAATGAAATATAATTTTAGTATGAATTAGGAAAGGATAAAACTAATTAAGAATAAAATTTATTTACGTTATCATCAACTTACTCAGATCAGGAATATTAATGTTGGTTAATTAGTTACATCAGTTTTTTTATCTTCCTTGTTTTAGTTCTTTGGAATAGTTTTTCTCTCCCATGTTTTATTTTTTATTTTATATGGGATCCATCCTAGTCTTCATCATGTTTTTTTTTCTTTTTGATACTCCATAAGTAAACAAGATAAGATCTTTGACGTTTCTAACTCCACCTCTTATGCATTCATCCACGTTATTTCATCTAAATTTAAAAACCATCTAGTTAGTAGTTCCTTTTAAATATTTTTCTCTTTAAATATTTTAATAAATGTTTTTATTTTTTAAGCTTTACTAATCACGAAAAAAGTTCCATCTGCAACCATGCTCAGATTTTAGGTTTCCAACCTTTCTTATGTGCATTAGGGATCATGCACAGAACAGATGGAGATGATTTGAATGTGAATTCAGAAATACATACTCTAATGGTGCATGCATGTTATCTAATTTTATACATTTATTCCATTAATTTAAACCCAATAAAGAAGTCTGTCCTGTCCTTGATCCTAAAATCCTGAGTAAGAAAGTTAGGGTCCTAAAGCATATCAAAAAGCATCTCTAGATGTATGTCAATGAATCTTGAAAATTTTCTCCGCATCTAAGTTGTTGGAATATCCAGTAGTGTGTGAAAAATCCTTTTTGGAAAAGATTCAATACAATAGAAGCAATGATCGATCTCAAATCAATCACTGAAATAAATCAAAGTTTGTGTACCTTATGGGGAACTTGTTCCACCCTAAACTTGTTCTTTTTTAGATTGTTCTAAAGGCACTCATGTGCCCACCCTTCAGTATCTGCATGATCAAGATGGCCACATGACTTCAAGAGTGGTTTTCCACATATGTTTCTTATTGTTACACATTTTATCACATTCTCCATCTCCTCACCTTATCGCTTTGATGTAATACGAATGTGCCGGGATCAACGGCTCGTATTACAACACAGTAGTGACGATGATTTTGAGATAATGCCAATTAAGGGAATGTATGAATAGTTGAGAAAACTCTCAGATGAGCAATAAAAGACACGACTGGTTGAGGTGAACAGTCCTTTAAATTCTTGGAAGAAAAGATTGGTCACAATAGACTCTCAATGACCCTTGAGATTACTAAAACACCTAAGTCGCGAGGGTTGTTTTATGACCCGAAATTGTTCACACTCCTAGATCAGAGAAATAATCTTCTACCACAATAATATCCTACCTCTCAAGAAAAGGGTGGCTATCCTATTCTGTCACCTTCCAAGTAATAGGGAGGAGGAAACGATAGGAGTCGACGGCACTGCAAAAGGTAATGATACTGAAAATGAAGGGGTAACGAGAAGGTACCTTGCAGGATTCAATCACAGGGACGCACAGTGAACTAGAGCTGCGGCTGGTGGCAGATTGAGGTGCACAGTAGGGACAGACGGGAGGCCAAATGTAACAAGCAGTGAGGCGCTGAGCGGGGCGGCGATGCACAGCAGGCGTGGTGCACACGGGGGCACGATGCTCAGCGGGTGAGAGGGCGCGGGAGCGAGAAGAGGCTGGGCGCGGTGTTTAGGGAGCAATCGCACAGGTCAAGGGTGCGTGAGGCGTGGGCGCATGGGCACAGGTGAGCCAAAACGTGGGCGCACAGGCGCGGGTGTGAGGGGCAAGGGTGCGCAGGCGGGGGTGCCCGGAGCACGGACGGAGCGGGGCGCGGATGCAGGGAAGCAGGTGCGCTAGGCGCAAGTGCGCGGGTGCGGGCGTGTGGGCATGGACGAGCGGGACGCAGGAGGCGCTCGGGGTGCGAGGGAGAGAGTGCGCTGGTGGTAGTGACAGCGATGGCATTGGCGGCAGCGACGGTGGATGGCGGCGTCTGCATCGAGGACACAAACACGACTCGCAATGGCAGCAATCTTGATCAGAATCCCTCAAGAAGGAGGCGGATGATCAAATTTTGACGATTCTTGACAAGTAACAGAATGATTTCAGACTTCTTGAATCAAGATCCTTCAAAGAAAAGCTGGGTACGGAGAAGACCAGTCGACATCAAGGCGAGCCATGGAGTGATCTCAACGTGGGAGGCGAGGACGACAACAAACCCATGATCTCCTCAATCTAGATCTCTAAGTGCTATCTACTTCTCTCTAAGATAAATTAAAGAAACATAAAATCTTCAATTGTTCAAAAAAATCCTGTCGACTCTTGGGCATGCTATCCCCTTATATAGGGAGGATAGGTGCCAAGTGAACGAATCTAGAGGGAGAAACCATTGTGAGACGAGGTCCTTTCTCTAGACAATGGTTACAACGAGAAAATACAAATTACGTGGACAAGGCCCAAACACACTGGCCCGGTCCAGAAAGTTAGCGAGACAAGATAAGGAAATCATTTATGCTGGATACTTGAACCCGGGGTCTCGAGCGTCGACGCGAGCGGCTTGGTGTGGTTGGATTCGTTCTGCATTGGTGTCGTCACGATGGTCCCCCATCACTCTTGAACCTCTGTCCTCTCTCTCTTTCCCAGATTCCGTTCTTGATGTTAATTCTTGGTTTGATCCTTTTCGTAACCCATAATGTATGTCATAATTAATGTTAAATCACTTACATATAATGTTTAAGTTAATATTAAAAAATCTGTCATACGAACATCAAGTTATTACTTATCATAATTACTTTAATTTATGTTTTCATTGCCACACCTCAGATGATCAAGTATCAATTTGTTTCTAGTATGAAATCATTTTTAACAATCAGAATTAAAATTATGATATCTTTTACTTGAGACGACATGGATGACCAAGAATATGTTCTTAGCATTAAATCATTTAATAATAATCTGGTGCATTTTCTTGGATATCCCTTTTGGTATTTACTCATCTTAATGACATTTATAAATGATATATCAACACTTTTATTGATTTTCAAAGCGATATGTCAATGTTTGAACACTTGAGTGACCCCTAATATACATGAGCAACTAATATTAAATCATCCACCATATGCACCTCCGCTTTTTAGTTATCATCATTACCATTATTGTATTTTTCCTTGACATGAAATAGATCACCAAAAGTCATTTTTTTTAGGATTCAATATTTTTTAGATTTGATGGTAATCTGGTGCCATTTTTTTGTTATCCATTATTAATATTACTTATATTTCAGATATACTATCCTTTTGAGGACTAAAATAATAAATGATATCTAAGCGTCCATCTTACTATTCTAATTTCTCATCATGTGAAATAAAATACATTGCAAAAATCATCTCATGTAAAGCTAACTTATGATTTAAAACTTATCTACTTGAAATCTACTCTCATTTCATGAATATTCCCTCATTTACTTTAACTCACATTGAGTTTATGTCAGAACCAACGTGGTAGCCCAGAAACATCATAAGCACATAGGAAAAATTAATAGATTTTGAAATAGATGGAAATACCCTTTTCCTTAACTTAATAATAAATTTTGATAAAGACTAGTTCATTCGTCAATTGTAGATTCAATAGGTGAAAAGTAATTACTCTTGAAAGGATATAAAATTTGATACTAGAAATGGTTTTTTTTAAAATGATACACAGATTAAAAAATAGACATTTTTAGTTCTATAAATGACTACTTTGGAAAGAACAGAAATATTGCATAAATATTTTATTAATGTAAATTCCTTGAAATGTGTTATAGCCCTAAACTGCAGATAAAACCTAACAAACTATTTGTAATATCCACATCAGGATAAACTATTAGGAAAATCTAATACTAAGCTTTTTCCTCCAGAAGTATCCACACAATCTTCAATCTTCTATATGATTCCAATGATTTGTCCAAATCTTCTCACCATTAAAGTCACATTGAGAGAGAAAGCTCCTCAAGATACAAATAAAAAAGAGGACAGTTTCTCAAGAAGAGACTTGCTTGGTGATAATCACAAATACCATGCTCATTTAATAGTCATTCCATGTAATTAATGTGCTTATTCTTCATTCAAATAATCATAAATGCATTTAACAAATTATTTAATTGATTTATTGCATTTTTACACTATAGTTCTGATTTTTCCTTTTTTTTATTTTCTGTAGAGTTTTCGATATTAAGTTCACAATGAAAAATAAGGATATAAGTAAAAAATAAATTTTGTAATAATTTAAATATTTATGAATTTATTATATTTCCACTTATTCCCCTGTTTCAAGAACTTTTCTAACGTTAACTTAGTAAATAACATTATTTTACAAGTTTGAAAAAATATTTAAGTATTTATTTAAATATTTTTAAGGGAATTTCAATTCACTTATTTCATTCTGCCATATGTTCCAGTCTGATTCATTTGGGTTATAGCCATTGATCTTCATCAACCAATCATTAGCTGTGGTGAATTATGGCATCTAGCAATCATTTTCTACGGCCAATGATTGTCATTTTATTCAAGAATTGATTATTATTTCTTTCTATATGTGAAACTGATAAGCATTAAAAATGACTGGATTCTTTTGCAATAATCACAGGTCCTTTACCCTGACATCTGGCATCACATGATTCAACAATGGGACATCTATTATATGCACCAAAATTTGTTGTCCCTTTTACCTTTTCCTAGGTATGTGGCAGATAACATGCAAAATACTGGAGTAGATCCATGCAATTTACATATATTTATGAATTGGAATAACCATATATGTGTTATCACAGTTCAATGCTAAAATATAATTTTAGCATGAAATTTCATTTTTTCTAGATTTAATGCTACTTTAATGATTTTTTTGACATCACATGCTTAAGGATATTGATATGATGTGTTCTGAAGCCCTTGGCCAAAAAACTGCTTTACAGTGAACTGAAAAGGTGTTCCATTAATTACTGAATGTTTTAGGAGGCCCCAAATGACTATAGATTGAGCCTATCCATTTTTTATGTTTCTGATTCAGAATATAATTTTTTTATTAATTATTTGACCTTACATTCATGAAGGAATTACGTTTCTAAATCATTATTCATAAGAATTTTATTTTTAGGTTTAAATTTCTTATTATCTAGTAATAATGTTTTTTATTAAAATTGGGCCACGGCAGATTTATCCTTTCAATTTGATCTAATGGGGACCTATGAAAATTTTTAGCAATGACAAGTGATGTCATTGTAATTCATGACACCATAATGTCCAATTATTTTCGAGCACATTTTACTTTTTAAATTTTTATGAAGACATGGACCAATGAAAAAAGAATATATTAAATCACAATAAATGTGATGCAAAGAACAATCTCAAGATGAAAGCTAAAATAGTCATTATTTGTGGTGTTACATGTTGTGGACATGGGTAACACCACCCTTGGTTTAAAACATAAGTGATTTTGGTGTTGTTGGGTTTTGGAGGCCTATTTCTAGATGAAGAAATCAAAATGATAGGCATTGGAAGACTTTAGCGAAATCAAACGACATCATAAAAAAGTATTGAATCAAGAACCTTTGCACTGATCGCATTTGTGATTTCTTGGATCTCGGAGCGAGATGAGCCAAGCTGCTCAAGTATGCAGCCTCTAGATGTATCCACGTGGCCCTCGACACGTTGGATCTCCTCCTTATCATTGACAAGCCCACTTCAACCTCCGTCGCCATCTTTGTATCATCCCAATGGCATTGGGAATGGAGATGAGTCATGGGAAGAAGGGAGAAGAAAAGGGAAGCCCCTAAACAATTCTGGCCTAGGTGAATTTTGTTCGGGGCCTTCCCCTATGTATACTAAGTGGGTATTTTATAAAAAAACCCCCAAATTTAAGTATATCTTCCGAAGTCCAAAAGACCATTTGCGTGTGACCCTCTAGGCCCATGTATCAGTCTAGTTAATAACTCCAATGATCCAATAACCTTTATTGGCCTTCCAAATTAATTAACTACATCATCATATAGATTAATTAACACTGTATCAATTTAATCCAATCAATAGGTTGAGTCTCCAACATGTGTGTGTGCCAAGCTACACCTTGTGCTCAAGAAGATACAAATGAGTGTATAAAGTCTCGCTCATGAAACCTGTTCATCATCTATTACCGTGTATACAGTCCCTCATCCACTTGAGGCTCCTAAAATGACTTGGGGTATGGTCAACTGTCAAAACCTAATTGGTCATCCGAGTTGGTACTAATGCATTCAAAAATCATCGAAGAAATCTTCTCCAAGATTTCATTGCCTTGGCCAAGGACTTCATAGCATTGTCTTCCTCGAGTTGTTACCTCTTATACTGAGGGTGGACGATCACATCTTGACAACTCAATCATCTTCATTAACTTCTTGATGCACCCGAACTAAGATCATTTAGAATCCCATGATTAGCGACACGTAGGTCATAGTCAAAGTATAGCCATTCATCCACAAGACGTCTTTGGTGTATCAAGTCTAAGTACAACTTACACGACCGTGACGTGAATCAACATGATTGAAAGTTCGGTATAATATCATTCAGGGATTCATACGGATCAATTGAGTGATCTCTTTCCTCTAAAGAACACCCACTATCTATGGGTGGTGTCTCGACACTAATGGCCTTAGGACCGGCCATACTCATCATATGAGTGAGGCTAGATAGTGTTATTCTATTGAGATACCTCGATGTCCTTCTTGCGTATCCTTCAAATAGGAATATTTAGAACACATACTGAAGAACTAGTGATCTCTATATTACAATCTCATCATAATTCACCAAGCCTGATCATGTATTCGTGGGCTTCATTGTAAGCATCAAACGTGCACTATAATGAATATGTTATATTATTTAACATAGAACAAGATGTGGAATGTGTGATTGGTTTGTTGGCCACATATATCTCCATCAGGTGTGGCACATGGAAACGCATCACTAGGTCACTCAATTATTGATTGTTATTTTCAATTCTGACATGAATGACACAAAGTAGTGTGTCATTTAATGTAAGAAAGTAAAAAAAAATTATAGAGAAGACATGTTGATGAGGAGTGGCGATGCACTACCATGTCACAAAATGATTAGTTAATGGGATTGCTTATTGTCTTCTTTGTCCTCATTGGGACTTGTGACATTCTTAGAGTGACCACTAGGGAAAGATGCGGCTCTAACATCAATCATTAAAATTGAAGAAGTGAAATTACTTCTCATGAGAAGGGAGAAAAATGGATGCCCAGGATTTCTCCAACTTCAATGCTTGATATCTCGTGATTCATAAAGCCAAGTGAATTGAATTTCTAGGGTTTCTTTGTCTTCACCCCACTTTTAATCCATGGCGTTTGATATATTTCTGCCTTAAAAAAATATCAGCAAGCAATAAAGCTTATTTCTGCCTTAAAAATAATTTCTTGGTGAGTTAGTCATCACAAAGTTTGAGGCAAATAGGGGGAAAATCAAAAACATAGACAAATGCCTGTAATCATTAAAAACCATTCATATATAACTGTTATAAGAATTGGAAAAGATATCCAGAATTCAAGAGATACATAAAATCAGATCAAGTGCTATTTCAATATACATCAACATGATAACATCGCAAAGAGAGGCATTTTATAACAGATATGTATAATTTTATATTAATTTTATGCTATTAGGTAAAAAAGATTAGAATGATAGGTTAACATTCTCAAGAAATGTTATCATCATTGGTTACCATGTTTGTATATTCCTTCTCTGTTTGACATTTCAAGGATGACTTATGTATAAAATCTTGATCCGTCATCTGAGGTACATACCAAGACAAAACGACTTCATAGCATCAACTTCGTTGAACTTTTTCTTGTATAAATGGCGGACAACCCCATGTTGACCACTTAATCATATTTTTGAATCTGTACTCCAGCAAAGATGTGTAGAATTCCATGAATCTGTACCTTCCATCCCCGAGACATCTTTGGCATCTCTCATCTAAGGACCACATACACAACTATAACCTAAATCAATCAGACTCATAATTATGTATAAAAATGATGTATAACACCATTTAAGGATTCATAAAGATCAATTTTGTGAACTCTTCCCCCTAAACAGAACCCACTATCTATCCTTAGTGTCTCCAAACTAAATGCTAAAAGATCAAGATTCATTATATGAGTAAGACTAGATAATGCTATTCTATGTGGATATTTGGATGTCCTTCTCAGGTATCCTTCAAATAGGAATATTTATTACTCATGCATAAGGACGAGTGATATCTATAAAAATATTTCATCAAAATTCACTTTGTCATTGCATGTATTCATGAACTTTATCACAAGCATCACACTTGCATTATAATGAATAGGTTGCATTGATGAACATCTGCCAAGATATGGAATGTGTGATTGTGATAGCTTGTGAGCTACATGTACTATCATCCAAAGGGACGTGGTGATCCCAAGTTGACAACACAGTCATATTTGTGGTCTTGTGTCTGCTTTCAAGCATGGACTGCTTGGAATCCTGTGATCATGGACTCATAGAACATGGTGAAAATATAATTATCTACCACCAAGATGGCCTTATATTCTTGGGTCAAAGAGCTAGTTACAAGAATCTATTATGAATCAACCTGGTTTATAGTTAGGTATAAAACAATATAGGGACCCCTATAATTTTAAAATGCCCTAGAGTAGCTCCCCATTAAGTAGTGATAAGTCTAACTTTAAGGGTTTTATGCTATTGTTTAATTCAGAATTCAAAAACAATACTTATGATTACTTTCTACTTAATACTCTATAAATAATATTCAGTAAGTGGTCTGCTCAAAAGGAGGTAGAACTTCAGTTTCAAAACTTTTCTGTGATTGGATTTCAAAGAAATAAGTCCAGAAGTCAAAAATATTTATTTATTTTTTATCTTTATCAAGTTTTTATTCAATCAAGAAGATAAGTTAATGACTAAAAATATTTTATATAATATATAATATATTTTTTAAATATTAGGAAGGATAAACGATGTTAGACGTCATCAAAAATGTCGTATGGCGGGGATCGAGACGATGCTCGGATACCTAGATAATGTCGACATTGTCAATAACGTCGTTCGACAGATAAATTCCCTAAGGGAAATATAACTACGTGATGTTGCATGACCTAGGCGGACGCTCGTGCAGGTCCGACTCGTGGGGATTCGCCGAGGTCTAAGCTTCGGGGTGGGCGATTGGTGACGATGATGGTGACCTTCTGACCCTCATCAGAGCAATGATGGCAATTACAATGCCGAAAATGATATTTCTGTTGGCGCTCACACGTAATGGATGGTCTTGATGCGTACCTAGGTAAACACTCACTTGTAGTTTTCCGGAAAATATACTGTAAGATGTAATATAACAGAAGAGCAAGGAGAATGGTGTACCTCATTGGTGGTGGCGTTCGTCGTCGATGTCCTCGTCGGTGCATGAGGTGATGCACACAGTTACAGGGGAGATGGTGTTGGAGGAGGGCACGCCGCAGCTCGACAAGCGCTGTGGCACGACGCTGGAGCAGAATTCTGGGGATACTCGAGGAATCTGTGGGAGCGAACAGGCAACGACGAGGCAACCTTGATGGCTAGTTTGCATCATGGGTGCGTTTGAGGAGGATTCGGCACGGCGGAGTGGGCAGCGGTCACAATTAGGCGCATCTGATGCAATGACGAAGGGCATGTCGAAGCACCAATTGTAGACTATGTTGGAGTTTAATCTTGACTCAGTTATTTGAGAGGTTTTAGTTTGAATATGTCAAAGAATAAAGCAGGTCGACAGAGATAACTGGTTTATAAGAAGATGTGGAGGCAGCAGCTAATTTTTAGGAGCTAAAGACTGGTGTCTTTGAAGACCAAGCACATGGACAGGTGTGTGGTCAGGGTTTGTTTAAATCCATAGGCAGTTATGGGGGAGTGCCTACAGATATGTAGGAGTTTTCATTGTTGTAGAATGTTGTGTGCATCAAGGTTCCTTCCTCTCTCAACGTGTTCTTGCATCTTGTTTCTCTGTGTGAGATCAAGAGAGTGAGGGCTTAAAACCTTTTTTCTCTGTGTGAGATCAAGAGAGTGAGTGTATGTGCTTCTCTTCTTTGAGTGAGTTGTTGAAGCGAGAGAGCTAGGATCCAACAGACTAGCAGAACATCACCGGGGCACAATGTGACATCTTCATTGTAATCCATTAGGTCACTCGATTGAATGTCTAGTGCACACGCCATCGGGAGGGTCCTAGGCATGGCGTAGTCCCAGCAAATGACCACAGAGGCGTGGACCGGGATCCAAATAGCAGGTAGCATCCAAGAGGATCCGGTGAGACTAGGGGTTCCGTGGGGCTAGCCTGAAGGGGATGGGGGGCAAACAGCTTGACCAATGGACTCTCATGATAGAATCGCAGCTGTAAAGTCCCACCAAAGAGGGCCCAAGTTGCCGCACTATGACAAGGCATTCCGCGATGTCAACGCCGACTGCCGAGGTGCAATAACACAGGCAATCTACGTCGGGCCCATGCAGCAATGGTCAGCATTGACCGGGCTGGCGAGTGAAACCGCAGTTTCTACTGCAACCGTCAACATGTCCCGCACGATACAATCTTGCATGCCCAAAAATGCACTCAAGGCGTTGTGCAGTCTTCTCGACAGAGCGTCAACACCCTGTGTCTTCAGAAGTTGACGACAGAGACAACAAGGAGAATAGGGAGGAACGCGGGCGCTGAGGGTGAATATTGTATGCCAAGCGGTGCTTGATGCGGCTGGTTGAGGCGATGGTCTTCTGGCCTATGTTGCGTGGAGGGTAGTGTAGAGGTCAGGGGAGGACAACCTTGCATCAGGGCTCCTTCCGCTTCACTCAGGTGTTCTACCTACTCTCTCTTCTCTCTCCCACACTCTCTTCTCCTTCTCCTTCTCTTTCTAGCAAGCACTGCTTAACTGTTAAGGACACGTACTTAGAGAACAGCACTGAGATGAGTCACAACTCGCCGGCTCCTCCAAAACATTTTCATAGCAACGGATTCCATTCAAAATATTTTCTTCTATTCTATAACCAATGTCACTTCCACTATTATAAATAGACCCTTGTAACGTTTGTTTTAGACACAGAAGATCAACTTATTTCTTAGACTACTTGTTCTTCTTGCTTCTTCTGACCTCTGATTCTCATCGTTCTTCACTCGATCATTCTATCATACTTCAACATGGTACCAGAGCGCGTTATGACGAGCCCTAAAGACGCGACGTGAAATGGAGTTATTAGCATCAAAGGTGACAAAGAACTCGATCGCCAGAAAAGCCCCAGCGCTACATATCCCTCAAGTTGGAATAAATTTCACCCGAACAAACTATCCGGTGTAGAAGCGCTGCATGGAGGCCACCGTCACATCCCAAGGCCTTGGTAAGCATCCTACTCACAAAAGGCCATCGTCTGAACCTATGTTTTTAGATCGAAAAAGCAACTGATGTATGATGAATATGACTGTCATGGCCATCTTGATGTTATCCATAATCGATGATGTTCTTCCAGTGATCCAAGACATCATTACTGCCCTTGAAGCATGGAGAACCCTTAACAATGAACTCACCTCTAGCTCAGAGGCAAGAGTCATGGAGTTAACCAACAAACTCCCCAATATCCGACGAGTTATGCACAAGATATACGCAATATCTCTAAATCACTTGGTGCAATAGGATGCATAGTCCATGAGCGCACATTGAAGTTTGTTTTTCTTCGAGGATTAGGCCAAAAGTATCAAGCCTTCAGAACTAGTGTAAATAAAAATTCCAGTTTTCTGTCATTTGACACCATTGTTGGGATGCTTTGAGCCGAAGAAAACTTATCGACATTTGGTGACAACAAGGAGACGGAAGACCAGCATCCACCAGAAGCAAAACAAACCCACAGCGAACAACCACCAAGGCAAAACCAAGGTCGAGGTGGCCCTGATAGAGGAGGTCGATGACAAGGAGGAAATCAATCCACCAGAACAGGTAAAAAATGCCAAATATGTGGGAAAATTGGTCATTGAGCTGACATTTGTTACAATCGATTTGGCCACAGAACTCCACAAAATCGGTCACCAACTCCACTCACAAAATTTAACTATCCACCCGTTCAAGCTTATTTTGTATCCCCAGGCATACCAGCATCGACCCCATCAGCACCAAATGCCAATATGACGCACTAGTACCCCGATAGCGGAGCCACGCACCATGTCACTACAGATCTACAAGTCGTGAATCCATTGATTCCTTTCTCGGGCACAGGTAAGCTCCACATAGGAGATGGATCAGGTTTGTCTATTAAAGCCATTGGTGATTCTGTCTTATCTACAAATACAAATACTATTTAACTACAAAAAGTCCTTTATGTCCCTAAAAACAATAAAAATCTACTATCAGTTCGAAATCTTACGATTGATAATAATGTATATGTTGAATTTCATCCTCATGCTTGCTTTGTCAATGATCGACGGACAGGGGAAACCCTTGTCAAGGGTGATGTGTGGAACGGGCTGTATCATCTGGCTACGACCAGACCACCACAAGTTTATGCTGCATGGGCATCCTCAGAATTATAGCACCAAACACTTTGTCATCCCACTTTAAAATTTTGAACAATATCATCTCGTGTTCTAGGGTTCCGTTAACTGACTTGCCAAGACAAAGCACATTCGAATCATGTGCCATGTCTAAAGCAAAACAGCTACCTTATGAACAATTGAGTTATGTTTTGTCAAAACCTTTGGAATTGATCTACTCGGATATTTGGGGACCTACCTCTGTTATTTCTTAGTTCAATTTGCTTATTATGTTACGTTCATTGATGCATATACTCGTTACACATGGTTATATCATCTTAAGCAAAAAAGTGATCTTCTCGACAATTTCATCTCATTCCAAAAATTAGTTCAACGACAGTTCAACTGCAAGATTAAAGCTTTTCAGTCAGATTGGGGAGGAGAATACAGGTCCCTTCATAAATATGTGCGCACACATGGCATTCACCATCGAGTTTCCTGTCCACATGCCCATCAACAGAATGGAGTTGCAGAACAAAAACGTAGACATGTCATCGAGATTGCCCTCTCACTCATGCATCATGCTGGTATACCGCAACGCCATTGGGATGAAGCAACTGCCACTGCAGCATACCTCATCAATCGACTTCCTATGGTCCAACTACACTTCCGGTCTCCCTATGAGGTACTATACTCTCAACCCCCTAATTGTACTCACCTTAAAATTTTGGATGTCTTTGTTATCCTAACCTCAAACCATATGCTTCCTCAAGGCTAAGTTTAAGGTCTGAAAGATATGTCTTCTTCGGGAACAGCTCTCACCAACACAGGTACAGATGCTTCAATCTTTGTACAAATAAAATTATTATTTCTAGAGATGTTATTTTTGGTGAAAATATATATCCATTCAAATTAAATTTCATTTCCATACCTCCTTTATCAAATGCATCTACGCCATGTTCCACCACACACCCAGATAGTATTCCTACATTGATGGAACCCGAGTCACTGTGCCTGCAAACACAACCCCTCGAAACTAACAATCCAGTCATGCCCAGTGAAATATCACCATGCCCTTCGCCAACCAACACCTATTCATCGGCACCAACTCCTACACCACCGAAACGTTTTCAAAATATTTCAGATCTATATTCACCACCTACGAGATATCTTCTCCCTTCATTTTACACCTCTGTCAAACTTCCCTCGGAGCCTCTCAACGTGGCAGCTGCACTTAATGATCCGCTATGGCGTCAAGCAATGTTTAACGAATATGAAGCTCTTATCAACAATTCTGCCTAGGATCTAGTGCCTCCACCAAAGAGTATCAAGCTCATCGGCTGTTAGTGAATTTTCAGAACTAAACTTCATTCTGATGGTCAAATCGCTGCAAGGCTCGCCTTGTAGCAGAAGGCTTCAGTCAAACTCCTACTGTTGACCACCATGAAACTTATAGTCCCATTTTTAAAATGACATCTTTGTGAATACTTCTCTACCTAGCAGCTAGTAATTGCTGGCACATTCATCAACTGGATATCTCCAACGCCTTCCTCCATGGTGACCTTGCGGAGACCATATACATGCGCCAACCTCCAGGTTTCACATCTCAACAACAACCAAATCATGTATCTCGCCTCCGAAAATATTTTTACGGACTCAAACAGGCACCCCGAGCATGGCTTGAAAAGCTAAGTTCCTTCTTTCTTACTCAGATATTTTTTATTACTCATAAATGTTTTGAATGGACTCATGCACTGACCCTTCATTATTCTTTAAAATTTCCAATAAAGCACCACTGTACATTCTCATCTATATAGATGATATGTTATTCCTAAGTCCTGACAAGCAACTCATTTTCCATACTATAAAAAACTTAAAACACTAAATTTGCAGTTCGAGATCTCGGTCCAGCCAAAAGCTTCCTTGGCATTCAACTGACTCATAGCAAAGCAGGTTTGTCTCTCTCACAAGAATGCTACACTATCAAAATACTACAATTAGCAAAAATGACTGATTGTAAACCAGTCAATACTCCAAGCTCCACCAATGTTGAAGTGTGCATCTCAAGGATGATGCTACATTATATAGAAAAATCATGGGAAGTGTGCAATACCTCACTCTTACACGTCCATGCATAGCATTTGCTACAAATAAAGCATGCCAATTGATGCATGACCCACAACCCAATCATTGGGCCTTCCTAAAACATCTTCTCAGGTACCTTAAAGGTACCTTCAAATTCTCTCTCTAATTTTATATTGACTCTCCAAATCAGTTACATGTTTTTAGTGATGTCGAATGGGCTGGAGATCCCATGGATCGAAAGTCCACCAGCGGATTTCTAATCTATCTTGGTCATAATCTTATTAGCTGGGCGTCCAAAAAGTAGACCACGGTGGCACGTTGCAGCATTGAAGCCGAATATAAGGTCATTGCTAACGCCACTACAGAACTCATATGGAGCAAATCCCTCCTTCAAGAACTCAATGTTCTAGTACTTCTCACTCCAAAGCTCTGGTGCAACAACATTGGAGCCACATATCTCAGTAAAACTCCTGTGTTTCATGCCTCAACTAAACACATCGAAATAGACTCTCATTTCATCCGTGATTATGTCTCACGTGGGTTACTGCAGATTTCCTTTATTTCCACACGTGATCAATTGGCGGATTTTATTATAAAATCTCTTCCCAAGACACAATTCTGTTTTCTTCAGTCCAAGCTCAATCTTCACCCTCATGAGCTTGCAGGGGAGTGTTAAGGACACATACTCAGAGAACAGCACTGAGATGAGTCACAACTCGCCGGCTCCTCCACGACTGCCGCAACTGCTGACAAGGCCAACCTTGCCGTCATTTGTTACCGAGAAACGCTATCATCAACCACCATAATGATCGTGTGGTATCAAAACATTTTCTTCTAAATTATAATCGATGTCACTTCCATTATTATTAATAGACCCTTGTAACCTTTGTTTTAGACACGGAAGATCAATTTATTTCTTAGACTACTTTTTGTTCTTCTTGCTTCTTCCGACCTCTGATTCTCGTCGTTATTCACTTGATCTTTCTGTCATACTTCAACATCAACAAAATAACACCGCTGGTTCATTAGGGCGCTCCTCATGCCCTCATATAGGGCACATGTTGGGCCCTTAGAAAGATCCATTATGGAGGGCCCATTTACATAAACAAAACAACATCAAAAAGACCGAACATAACGACATATGACGCACACTAAATGACACAAAGGCGACACGACATAGGACGACACAAACATGATCACGACACGACACATACAGACACGATGAAACAAAAATACAAATGCAATAAAATGGTGAAAACTATATGAATCAAAATGCAAGAAGGTACACATGTGCTTTCACTTGGGGTATTTGAACCCAGGTGTCTTCATATGTGCCTTGGCGCACCAGTCGGGCCGGATGCGAACTGGCAGGGCTGTCGATGACGGCGATGGCGGCTCTAACGATGATGGCCGTGCTGGCGACTCTGAAGATGTCTCTAGGGGAGTGGGCTGGCGCGCTCCATCAATAAATATATAGAGTCATTTTTATATCTTATTTTTTATTTTTTATTTTTTATTTTATGGAATTACATCAAAAGCAACAAAAAAATATTAAGGAGAGACAATATTTATATAAATTTATTAAAATTTTATTTTAATTATTAAAATAGGAGTAACGAATATGGATTTTATATTTATGTATTTTTATTTAAAGTTATAAGTGCTAACAGGCTAAAATTACCTTTTTGGTGGTTGGCAACAGTGGTCCCCAACAACATGCAATGACGGCAGGCATGGACCTGCAATCATGGGCCTTGGGTTAGATGTACTCTCAGAGGGCATGGATCACCTTAGAGAAACCTTTACTTAACCAAATGTGGCCAAGTCCTGTTAACAGAACAGGCCGGGGTGTAAAAGAAACACTTAAAACAATTTAATGGGATTTAAAGAAGAAGAAATGGGATGCAAAATTAGAAGAATAAATTGATGGTTTTTTTATTGAAATATGTTTTAATAACTAATGTGTCTGTAAGTTTTAGTGTTAGGCCCCTAACTAGGCGGCATTCCATGCCCAGAGGCCTGCATGCTTATTGGGGGGGCATGTCCGTTGTATTTCAGCTCACGACATTTTTAAGGACTGAGGCATAATGGGTAGCGATGCCCAAATACCTAATCTATTAGGCCATTGCCATTGTTGGTGGTGATTCACGGCAGACTGCGCACGTGCCCATCCACGCCCAAGGCGGGACGGATTAGGTATGGTACGCGCGTGCTGGGTGCGTGGGCTGATTGGTGTGTGCGCGCGCGCCAAGCACCGCGCGTCAAAGCCAAGCGCCACGCGCGGGCGCCAATGCTGCGCGCCAGCACCGAGCGCTGCGCGCGGGAGCAGGAAGTGCTGCACGCGGGTGCGAGACGCGCAGGGCGGGCGGCATGCCGCGGGTGCAGCGCGCGGAGTTGTGCGGGGTGCCGCACAACGGCCGCGTGGGCAGCGTGCGCATTGCGTGTGCGGGGCGCGCGGTGGGGAGACATCCCTCCTAGAGACTAAGGCATTAGGCGCACAGAGAGCGCAGAGACCGCATAGTGGGCGCACATCGCTCCTGCGGTAGTGCTGGGCGCGCAGCGCCCAGCTCGGGGGCGTCGAATGTGGCAGCATCGCGCAGACTACGCACTAGCGTGTAGACATGGATGTTGGTGGCGTGTGTGATCGTCAAGGCAGGGGTGGAGTGTGTGATCGCCACGCCCGCGGGTGCGCGGCGCCCAGCCCGGCGCATGTGTGTAGCGGCAGAGCGGGGGCGCACGCACAGAGCAGCGGCCCTGAGGTGGTGTGGCGACATTACCTCGGCGCAAGGCGCTTCGTCTCATTCCTTGTAACACCCCTCGTCTTCCTCCATGTAACCCTGATGTACTCTTTAAGATATCAATACAATGACCCCATTCACTGACGGTGCCTAGCACCAACATCTCCTCTAACCCCTTCTATGCGATCTTAAGCAATTGCAAAAGCTTCCGCTGCAAGAGATCAAGGCTGCTCAGTGTTCTGCTCCAAGCACTGAGGCCGGCACACGCCAATTCCGAGCAAGAAACCTAGCTCGACATTTGGCCGTGTGACATTTAGCGAGAGAGAAATTTGGATTCTAAAGAGAGAGAATGGGGTATAAAATGAGTAGATAAAGAGAAAGTGATGTAAAAATGGAGAGCAATTTAAATGAACGGAGATGAAGACAAAACTTTGGATATATGTTCTTAAAGTGTCGATGCTCGTGTCTTGAGCCCCCAACGCATATGGATCCTTATATTTTGCCAGGAACAAAAGGATGAGAAAGGTTGAACACTTCAAAATACTTCGACTACTATTATTCTCCTACTTAACTTGTGTTAAATATTTAGTACTGTATCCTCACGACAACAAACGCCCGAGAGAGAGCGAGAGAACCTCAAAAACACATTTTTCCCTTATCCCCCGTTGTCACTATCCCATCTCTTCTAGTTTTTCTGTATATATTTTTATCGTGTCTGCTTTGTTAGTCCAAAATTAAAGTATGATTCATTGGCGGAATTCAGCTTGGGGGAGATGGGAACCTACTACCATTTCAATTCCGTGATGTTGTCGAAGACGCCGGCCAACAAACCTGTTTCCGCGTCTATCGTCGGCTCTTCCAATTCTATTGCGGAGGACAAGTGGGCGTCACACAGAGGAACAGACGACCAAAAATAGACCAATATTAAGTGCCTAATAAATCGTGCACATACCTTTGCATCTGCCCTCATTTACTTTGGTTGTCTTCATCTTACGAACTTCCAACCAACATTTGTCTCCAAAAGGGTCAACGCAAAGGACAGTCAGCCTGGAGATGGAGAGGATTTTTTCCTTTAAAGAGATAATTCCACTTGAGATTCTCATGAGTTTCCCTTGTCGTCAAAAGGTAAATATTTTGCACCGTTTAAATTTTCTCTTCTCGCCTGTTCTAAAACACGATCTTCCTAATGGAAGATATGATACCTTACTGGTGTCACGTTGACGCGCGACCTAATTCTAAAGAGAACCCAAGATGCCTTGGTTGTTGGAAAGAACTCCAGAAGATAACGCAAGAAATCTTTCTCACTCACTCAGTAAAAGAAAGTCAAAAACACTTGTCATGATTTATCTTTGGTCCACACAGGTTTTTATACAACTCATGGGGCTACCACCTTGGCAGGCCACTTAACCACCGGTCAGTTAGAATCACCTACGTGTGATTATCTGAGCCGTCCATTCAGAAAGAAAATAACAACAGATAAACTATCGTGAAGCAAAAAAACAGAAAAAAAACTGTTCTTGGAACCGCTTTCTTCTAGATTACTTCTATCATTGGTGTCTCTCAGAGGAGTATTAGATGTAACAATTTTTTTTTTTTTCTTACGAGGTCACCCCATTGATTTTCATTTTTTTTCTTCTTCTGAATTTTCCCGCTTACCCAGGTAGGTAGGCCTACATTCCCTGGCGCCTTCAGTTGAATTCGCTAGATTGTAGCTCAACGTGCGGACGCTATGGAAGCGTGGGACAGTGGGGAATATAGAATTAGGCTTGCTGTAATGAATTTTCATATCTTAGGTGTATCCGTATTTATAGAAGTTTTAATTTTTTGAGGTCTCTCCTCCGAGAAGATGGTAATTCATGGAGCCCAGAAGGGTGCAAAAGAATGGGATTTTGCGCGCTTACATCTGCAATTTTCTGGGAAGATTAAATTAGACTTTTTGGAGGAATTACGGATGAGGATTTTGGACGGACAGAATGGGCATCCATTCAGTCATCCTGCATTTCGTTTCGTCTTAATCATCAACCGTCGCTGATTCGTGATCATCACCATTCCGTCATCAGCCCGTCATTCGTATGTGATGAAAAACGGAACAGATGACGGTCGAATGGATCACTTAATGGACGAAATAGAGCGAGAGCGATATACATGTATAGAGAGAGAGAGAGAACGAGAGAGAACACAAGAGAGGGAGAGAGGGTGAGGGCAGAGAGACAGAGAGAGAAAGAGTGAGAGAGAGCGACGTGGGCAGCAGTCGACATCGTTATAGTTCCCTTCGATGACGGTCGCCATCTCCATCGATGACGTTCGTCATCCACGTTGTCCACGACAACCGCAGTCCGCTGCACGGTTGACTACTATCGTAGTCCCCGTCGTTGATGCGAATTATCGCCCCCGTCACGACAGTGGTCGTCCTCGGCCGGTCGTCATTAAAGCATCCTTATCATTCCATCGTTTTGTCCACACCCGAAACGGGGTCCAGTCTTTCGTTTTATCGCGGGGCCACTCTGTCGGTGAGATTAGAGGTGAAAAACGGTGATTCAACGTCGGATGCTCGGAGAGATGATAGAACACGAGATTGAGTTGATGTTTCTTCCTGTTTATCCGTACATGTTAAAATCAATTTCAAATGACAAGGCGAGCCAGCGAGCCGTTGTCTCTTTTCATATGTTTGAAATTGGTTTTATGGCTTCGGTTCAATCAGTCTCACAACCGACAGTTCTGATGAGAAGTATGCATCAGCCACCGGGGCCTGAAAGACTATAGACAGATGAGGCGTGTTAGGAGGGGCATGCTAGAGGATTGCAACTTAATTTCAGTGAGCCTTAGAAGAAATCTCTCCCCCACTGTCCACATCGTCAATAAGAACCAAATCAAGCGAATTGCGCAAGTTTTAGGAAACAATTAAGCACCAGTAGTTCAGAATCAAGCCACAGGATGTAAGCGAATTACACGTCCGGGAAAGTAAATGATAACGCAACCTTCCAGTCGACCTTCAGAAGCGCCACCGTCTCCAGAATGATCAAGTGGAGATCAACGGCTTTCCTTAGTCGGGTAGACCCGTTATAGGCCAGGTACGTAGGTCACGCCAGTGGAAGGAATCCACGACGATCCTTGAATGAAGTTCGAGACGGTGAAATCGGAGCTCTCTGCGGCGCTGATTAAGTGAAACCCCGGCCAAGAGACCCGTCCCGAGGTTCCCGCGCCGCCGCCCGCGTTGAGCCCCTCGGCGAAATAGAGCGTGTGGAGGGCGAACCCGCCTGACCACTCGGACCAGCCCTCGGGCTGAATAAAGTTGTTGATATTGGATTGGATAATGACCGCGCGAGAGTATTTCTTCCAGGGCCGACCCAGATAAGATCGTACCGAATAGCGAGTGGGGAATAGGTCGGAGCCGGCCTGAACGTTGCACTTCTGAGCTACGAAGCCGGTGTTCTGCCCTGGGTCCGTGCGGCCGTTGGCCATCATGGCGTTGAAGGCGCCGGTCCTCGGCCGCCGGAAGATCAGGTTACAGTTCTGGAAGAAGGCCGCGGCGTTTCCGAAGATGAAGTCGATGGTTCCCATGATGTCGCAGTCTCTGTAGAACTGCCTCAGAGACTGGGCAAAGAGCGTGTCTTGGTAACCCTGAATGCTGCACCTGAAGAGCACTGCGCGGTCGGAGATGAGCCTGAGCGCGAGCGCCTGGCCTTTGTAAGGGCCCGCCGAGTTCACGAACCCGATGTCCATCGCCATGAACCGGTCCCCCGTCACGACTGGAATTACAAGGAGACAAATTGGTGAGCAGCGATAATTAGAGAAGTTTGATAGTTGAACGAGTTGTTAATTCTCCAGAGTAGATTTACCGACGGTCGCCGTGTCGGGCATGTTCGTGCCGCCGCCGACGCTTGAATCGTGGGAGATGATCGTTGAGTACTTGCCCTCTCCGACCAAAGTGACATCGTCGTGGGTTATCCTGATCTTCTCTTTGTAGAAGCCGGCCTTTATCAAGATCACGCGGCGGCCGTCCTGAGAGGCCGTGGCATCGAGCGCCTCCATTACCGACGTGAAATCGCCGGAGCCGTCGGCCGCTACGACCGCACTTGCCTTTGTGTCGGCGCTAGCAAGGAGAGTGAAGTTCTTCTTGGTGACCCAGGATGGTAAACGCGCCTCCGAGGAACGATACAGGGAGCTTTCGTCAACGGAAGTTTTCGGAATGCGATTAGCGAGGGCGAGGGCGTTGCTGGACAGCGCCGCCAGGCTTTTCATCTTCGTCGACATCAGTTTCGATTGGTGGCTTGGAAGTTCTTCGGCGGCGTCTTTGCACGTTTCCTGGAACGTTATCACGGCGCTCAGCCACGTCCGGATGTCCTCCTTTTTCTTCGACGGCGCTGACTTTAGCGCTTTCATGGTCTGGTTCAGCCTCCGAAAGGACATCTCCATGAGCTCCTTGCAGTATTCTGCGAGTCCATGCAAGCGCGCCGATAAAGCGTCCTTTATTCGTTCGCAAGACTTGGTCCGGAAAAAAAATTACAAAACTACGAAAACGCTCATAGCGGAAGATTGCCTACCAACTGCTTCCGCAGCCCCCGCCGCTTCCGATGCCTCCAGAGAGAGTATGGTAAGCCCCGGCTTCGTCATCTCCTCCATGATAGTGTCCACAAGAGCTAACGCAGCGGTGGAAACGTCATCGACGGCGGACGCTGACTGTTGTCGAGGGAGCAACGCGTCAACGCAGTCTCTGGGAAAGCGAGTGTATTCGCACAGTCTATGAATATCCTCTCCCCGGGCGGGCGCAATCCAAAGGTGAAGCACCACCTGAACGCACAGACAAAGAAGAAGCCATGGCTTTGGGAAGAACGAGCCGGAATAATAGCCCCCGCGCCAGGCCATTCCTCTCCAGACAGAATCACTCTGCACTCCGCCCTAAGCGCAAGCGCAGGCCACAGCACAACTATTTGCGTCCCTTCACGGGGCGGGGTTTTATTAACTCGTGGAGTCAATACTTGTAGCCATCGAGGACATCGACTCCGCTCTGGTGGGTGACGGGTCAAGTCCCAGGAACGATAAAAAACCCCGCTTGATTCCGCCTCTGTGAGAAGCGCGAAGCCTCGATGAGCTGGTAGGCCTTACGCGTTAAGAGGTCACCTTCGATGTCAGGTCATAGAAGATCAAATCCCCACAACTTCAAATCGGGTCGTAGATGTGAGAACATGGGCCCCGAATTGCACGCACATCTAATCAGAGAGCGGGTAGGATTGAACGAGTAACTTCGCAAGGTCCGCTATCTGCTTAAATTATCGCAGACTACGAGGCGACAGAAACCCAACCTCTACATTATCTAGGATACTACTGTATGGCTCAGAAACCCCTAGTTGGAATCAAATCTCACGGCCATGGTTTTCTGTTGGAGAAGCCGGGCATCTGCATGATTGGGAGCAGCCCAGTTAATTCTTCATTCTGCCGAATCTACCCGCATGCAAGCTTGTGAGTGCGAGAAGGGTCAGATAATCGGACCCTAGGGAAGGACCATCACGTTGAGGACCGTCGGTACTCCCCTGCGAGGCATGAGACTCAGAGCCCTCTCTCACACGGCAGTGGCCGAATAATTTGAGCCATGGCCGCACAACGAAGCAGGCAAAGGAACTATCACCGACCGCGCCTACCTATCCCACCATGAATTCCTTTGCGATCATGGGTGTCCGCGTGGCTGGCTGTTCACCTCCCGTCGTGACCAGGGACGACTCGTAATAAATCTATCCTGCTCTGCAGCAACGGACGGCGCCGACAAGCATTACTTGATTGACGTTCTGGCCGTCTCCCTTCTCTCCATATTGTTGTCCAGGTAATACGGCCGAGGACCGCTCCGTATTTTTGGGCAGGAAATACCCACGAGCAGGCCATCCATCATCTTCAAGAGGACCACTTTTTAATCAGTAGAACTTCCTCACTTCCCACGAGGGAAAAGAGAAATCTGCCGGATGTATCTCGAAGTCAACTCTATAACTTTTTTTGTGGGGGAGGTTGTTCTGAAGCGTTATGGAAATGCAAAGATTGGGAAACTTCTAGTTCGGCCAAACTCTAATGCGATATGATGCCATGCTCACATATTGGGAGACTTCTTGTTCGGATGATGTTTACCGATTTGGTTGGATGAGTTGTTTGGTACGGCATCTTGAAAATCAAAGTTTCATATCCTGATTGGACGAGGTAAGTGAAACTTTCTCAAATTAGGAGTCAGAGTGCAGGTACTTTATTAAAATAATCATTTTAAATATATCAAACTTCTTTTTGGAAATAATCAATATCCTATGAAATCATCCGACGCCAGTCAAGGATTACGACGCCGTCTTTTTCTGTGTTTAGCTTTATTTTGGCCAATGAACTTCTTTTTTATTTGATTTTGGAAGAATTTACAAGTAATCTGACCAGATTACGTCTTACGTCTGAAAACAATCCAAATGAATCTTTTTGTGAAATAAAATTGTCATTAATTAAAATCATTCAAGTTTTTTAAAAATCATAAGGAAAATGAAAGGACTTGAATAGAGTCATTCATGGTATCTTTAAAAAATTTAGGTTTTATTGAATGATGGTCCAAACTTATAAACATCGTCCACAAAAAATTAATTATTTTATAAATCATGACAGCTACCCTAAAAATTAATTATATCACCCAAGCACATTTGAAAGTACCTGGGGATTAAAAAACCCAATTGCTAGCATACTTTTTTCATAAAATGCTGACAAGGTTGGTTGATGTTATTTTATTGTCACCATCTTTGGGAATACATATTTGCTTTTTACCTAAATAGCTCTCTAAGAACCAAAACAACTTCTGCGGTTAAAATTTTGATAATTTCTTATTAGTGAATGGCAGGGAAGAAATGACCTTTTAAATCCAAAGTCACAAAGTATTCTTTGATCTGGTTTTCACTTCATCGCTTTGACCAATTTCTTCAGGGTTATCCTGATTTCATTTGGTCCAATATGAGTTAAAATCACCCATGTAATATCTGAATTTTCATAAATAACTCTATTATTCAACCATTTCTTAATTTATTACTATACCATAATTCAACCTCAATGAGATTTTAGTATTCTTCAAAAAAATCTCCTTATGGTTTGAAACTATTATCCATGAAATTGAATGCATGTATTTTTATTACTAATTACTGTCTAATCATTAAGTACCACTTAATCTCTGATTTATACATTTTCTAAAGATCAATCAATGCACTGTATATTTGTCCAAATATTTAGAAAAATTACAAAAACATTATTGGTTTAATACCTACATATTTACGATTAGGGGGTAATAATTTTTCTGTGATGTGAGTCATCTATTTCAGTTTTTAGTCATGAGATGAAAATATATATATTATAATTATTTTTTGAGTTTTGACTATGATCATGTAATTTATTAATTTTTTTAAATGATTTGTTGTCTTTAAATGAATTATAACTTTATTACAACGTAGAAAAAGAGAGAAAATAAAAAACTATTATTTTTTGATATATCACAGTTTGATGACGGCCCAGCTGTTCGGATAAGTGAATTGGGGTCATAAATAAAGCAGACCACTCTCAATTGACCACACACCTCAATAATCCTGAACATATTTTTACTTTCACACTTATGAATGCCTCCTGATAAATATTTCCATGTTCCATGAGTAAAAAAAATTATTAGAATTAAAAGAAAGGCTTATCTATGGGCTATAACACCATGTTGGATCTGACAGCCACTTATGTGGTATATCGAATGAGGATGGATCATTTTCAATTTTGAGCTTCAAAGGAGAAGTTGGTGGTATAAGGCACAACCTGACTCCATTCAATAAGCCATCTAGCTTCCCTATAAGAAAGGATAAAAAAACTCATTTGAAGAAGCACTCAACAATTTATATAATAAGAGAAGAAGTTTGAAAAATTAAAAGGGGCAGTGTTGTAATTATGCCCTGTGCATAAATTTTGTTTGCCCCTTTTTCTGTCTCCTCATTTATTATAAAATTTAGTGGAAACATAAGGCTCTCTAGGATAGACAATGACAAACATTATCCGTCACACCATTCATCATGATACCATAGGCATGACATAGGATGTGATGGTCACGGTGAGGATGAGGGGACAAAATGTTAGTGACAGATGATGTGCTAGTGAAGGAGGATCCTGGAAGATGGGTTCTAGAGGCCTAGATATGGAATACTTGAACAAATCGAACGACATCAACAAGAACATTGAAACGAAGTACCTTTGCATGGATCGAATCCGTGATTTCTTGGATACCTGACGAGTAACATAATATGCATGTAAATCGACATGTATTAGGAAGTTATGAAGTCATTTTAAATGAAAGAAACATGCATTTTATGTTAAATTCCACTTTTATGAAAATATTCGTTCATTACGTAAAATGTCCCATTTTAATAGGTTTTTGTGTGCTTATAAGCATAGTATGAAATTTGATGGTTAAATACAAAGAAAAAAAAAGAGAAAAAAATTATAAAGGAAAAAGAATATTAAATATAAATATCATAAATAAAAAAGGGGACCTCAAACGCCAAGGCGCAGCCAAGCCGAGTGCACCGCACGCGCTGCCCATAGCCATAGCGAAGACCGCAGGCGCAGGCGGCACGCGCAGCACAAGCCTAGCCAACAGCCGCGCCTCAAAGCGAGTGAAGGAGTATTATCAGCGCCCAAGGTAAGTGTGTGTTTTATAATTCTACAAGTGAAGAATTGCAAGAATTATATACCATTCATAGTTTTTAAAACAAGCAATATGGGATTGCGAAATCCCATATCGCAGGTGTGAGCAAGTCGGGCCAGAGGTTCTAAGGGATAGATCGCGGCCCATCTGGCCACGATTTAAAAGAAAATAAACTAAAAAATGTTGAACAGGCTTCGAGCCGACCTGGCCCGAAGCCCGTATCGAAATGGGCCTACTTAATTAAACGTTATAATCTTGACCGTTGATCTTCTTTCGGAAGATCAACGGTCAAGATCATCCCTCTATTTTATTTCTTTTCTTTTCTCTTATTTCAGGTCGACAGCTCATCCAAACGTGCTGCCGTGGACGAATCAAAAGAGGCCACGTAGAAACCCGGAGCTGACGTGGCGCCACTGATGCAGCAAGCGTCCACCGGAACTAACGGGGTTCCACGGCTACAATTTAATTATAGCCGTTGGACCCTCTAGAAAGGAAATCAGACGGTCATAACAACCTCCGATTATCTTCTTCATCCACCCACCATCTTTGTCGCCGGCGACGTCACTCCGGCGACAAGAAGGCGGATTTCCGCTGATTGATCGCCAGAGACGTCGCCAGAATAATCCCATACTGGTCAGGAAGGTCTTCCGACCATTCCTGACCTATACAAGGATGTAAATCACTGAAAGAAAACATCTTTCGCCACCGGAACATTGAATTGAGCATTTTGAAATTTAATCACCAGAGGAGAAGATCCTCCGCCTTCTTATCGTTCTCCTCGGTCTCTCGGTCAACGGCGGTGATAGAGCCATGACCTGAAGGGAGATTATAAGAGAGAAAGGAAGAAGATGGAGAAGAAATCCTTACCTGAAGGACGACGCGACCTGAGCGGAGTCTGGAGCCGTTGGCGACTCCGAGTCGGCGCAAAAATCCGGTAAGTATTTCGATTGTTCTAAGCATAGAAGTTTAATCTAGAAAACACACCTTTTATTCGTTTTTTTTTCTCGAAATCGAATTGAATCGATTTCGAGCAAAAACACAAACTATCCCAAATCGTCTCTAAGCCATTTCTTCAAACACTTGTTATGCACATCCTCTGAACGACTTTTAAACCGCCATTTTAAATACTTTTAAACAAATTAAAATTCTATAAAAATATATAATAAACTCTAGGAAGATATAATTCCTAAGCTACATCCATACTCTGATAAATACCTTAAAAGTTTTATCTCGTTCCTTATAAAAAACCATAAAAATCTCAAATACTCTGCTAGGCGTTTTTTCAAACATTTGCACTTTAGTATTTGCCCCTGCATTTTCTCCTACAAGTCGACCTCTAAACATTCACAAAAATATCCCAAAATCACTAATCTACTCCCTCTATCTATCTATAAAATCTGAGGTCTAAATAAAATCTATAGGGATGTCTTCATTTATAAAAATCATTATTCAATTCTTCCCTATTCTCTCTTAAACACTACAACAAACACCTAGTGGTGTTTGCTGACTCTCCTGCTCACTAGTGAATTCTAGCTCTAAGTGCCAATCCTTGTGGAGACGACCTTGCTCATCTCTATACAATTTTGAGTAAGTTTACACATACAAATTTTTATTTGATCGAAGCAAAAATAACAACGACAATTAAAACCCCATTTTCGCCTTCATCAAATTACAACTCATCCCGAAGCACCGACGTGGACAAATCTGATGCATCCAACTAGATTCTCATGGCTGACATGGCTCGTTGACGGAGCGAGGTTCTACCGAACTTAAAGGGGTCCACGGCTACGATTTAATCGTAGCCGTTGAACCCCTAATGACTCAGATCTAACGGCCAGGGGATCTCCGCATTTTCTTCACCATCGACCACTGTCTTCGTGGCTGGCGATATCACTCCGGCGATGAGAAGGCGGATTTCCACCGCTCGGTCACCGGAGATGTCGCCGGAATGGTCCCATACCGGTCAGGAAGGTCATCCGACCATTCCTCACCTATAAAGTGGTTGTGAATCGCCGGAAAACCGGATCTTTTTGCGCCGAGTTGAAATCTATAAAAATTACATCCTTTTTGCACGGCGGGGTGCCCATTTTCCCCTTCTCTCGTTCTGGTTCTCCCGGTCATCCGTGGTGACAGCTCAGTGACCTGAAGGGAGTGCTGAAGGAGGAAGAAACTCAAAGGAAGATCAACTTTCTTACCTGAAGGAAGACGCGGCCGGAACAGAGGTCTGAAGCCGTTGGCAACCTCCATCCTCCACCAAATCCGATAAGATGATATTTTTGTGTCTGTTTAGATCAATAGATCATTTCTTACTTAGAAATATTGAGGAATTAACCTCAATCTAATTCTCGAAATCGAATTGAATCGATTTCGAGCAAAACAGAAACAAGAATCTCAAATCCTCTTTCATACATTTCAAAAAACACCTTGCAACCGTACATTCAACTTTCTTTTTCCCCTACTATTTGATCTCTAAAAACTCCATAAAAATATTCCAAAATCACTAATCTACTTCCTCTTTTCATGTATAAAGTCTGAGATCAATATAAAATCTTTAGGGAGGACTTTCTTTATAAATATCATTAATAAATTCCTCCCTATCCTTTCTTGACCATTCTACTCATTAGTCTAATTCTATCTCAAAGTGCCAATCCCTGTGGAGACGACCTTGCTCAACACTACGATTTTGACTAAGTTGACACATAAAAAATTTTATTTGATTGAAGCGAAAATAACAATGATACTTTACACCATATTTTTTCCTTCATAAATGTCGGAGCGAGACGAGTGGAACTTCTCAAGTGTGCAGCCTCTAGACGTATCCATGCGATCCTCGGCACGTCGAATCTCCTTCTTCTCCTTGACGAGCCCGTTATACCTCCACCGTTGTCATTACGTCATCCCAATCGCATCGGGCATGGAGAGGGATTGTGGGGAGAAGGGAGAAGAAGGGGAAAGGCCCCTAAACAATTCTGGCTTGGGTGAATTTCGTTCAGGGCCTTCCCCTATTTATACTAAATGGGTATTTTTCATAAAAATCCCCAAAACTAAAGTATATCTTGTGACGTCCAAAAGACCATTTGCGTACGACCCTCTAGGCCCATGTATTAGTCTAGTTAATGACTCCAGCGGCCCAATAACCTTTATTGGCCTTCAAGATTAATTAACTATATCGTCATATAGATTAATTAATGTCGGATCGATCTAACCCAATCGATAGGTCAGTCTCTGACACGTGGGGTGCCAAGCTACACCTCGTGTCCTAGAAGATACAAAGGAGTGTGTATCGACTCACTCATGGAACCTGTTCGTCATCAGTTACCGTGTATGTATAATCCCTCATCCACTTGACGCTCCTTTGACAACTTAGGGTATGGTCAACTATCAAACCCTAATCGGTCATCCGAGTTAGTACTAATGCACTCAGAAATCATCGGAGAACTCTTCTCTGATATTTCACTACCTTGGCCAAGGACTTCATCGCATCCTCTTCCTTGAGTTGTCACCTCTTATATCGAGGGTGGTCGATCCCATCTTGCCCACTCAATTTTCTTCGTGAACTTCTTGATGTACTCAAACTAAGACCATTCAGAATCTCATGATTAGAGACTCATTGGCCATAGCCAAAGTACAACCGTCCGTCCACAAGATGTCTTTGGTGTCTCAGGTCTAAGCCAATCACTGAATTGATCCGTACAAATCTCTGAATGGTATTATACCGATAGTGCTATTTTATCTGGATACTTCGATGTTGTTCTCGCGTATCCTTTGAATAGGAATGTTTAGAACACATGCTTAAAGACTAGTGATCTCCGTATTACGATTTCATCATAATTCACTAAGTCCAATCATGTATTCATGGACTTCATTATAAGCATCACACGTGCACTATAATGAATATGTTCTATTGATGAACATGGAACGAGATGTGGAATGTGTGATTGGCCTGCGGGCCACACATATTTCCATCAGATAAAAGAAGGGGAGAGAAAGAAAAAAAAGGAGAGAAATAGAAATTGACAAATAGAAGAAGAAAAGAGACCAAGAAATATGAGAGAAATACCTATAGAGGGTTGGAGAGAGATACCAAGAGAGAGAGAGAAGAGAAAGAGAGATTGAGAGAGATAGAGGAGTGAAAAAGATACCGAAAGTGAGAAAGAAAGCAAGAGACACACAAAGAGAAATGTAGAGGGAGATAAAGGGAAACTGTGAGAGACATCAAAAGAGGGAAAGAGAGGTCGTCCCATGGTGCATTACATCTGGTGATGAGATGAGGATGGGACAAGGGGGCCCGTGATGGGTGACACAAGTATGATGATTTCCAAAACATCTAGGGACTTGTGATGGACAGGAAGACATGAGTATGTATATATCACAGATTCATCTAACACCATTTTCATGCATCCTATCACATCCCAGACATGACATCCAGGATGTTTCATTATGTATTCCAGTATCTGGTTTATTTGACCTGGTAGATTTAAGGTTTTGGAAGTGTTTATTCATCGTTCTTTGCCTTTTGTGCACAAAAAGTTTGATCACAAAAAAATAAGGATTTGAAATAAAGGAGAGACATTCAAGATTAAAGGCATGAATATCAGAATCTAAGGAACTATATATGATCACACCCCATCACCCCATCCATTCGCTTCAATGTTTTTTTTTTGTTTTATCAGTGATCTGAAATAGATTGTGCATAAATAACTGAACCAAAGCTAAAGGATCATACATCTGGCATTGAACAACTTATACAAAAAATTGGTTTCTTGAATGATTATCTTCTTATTTTTGAGATATCTGGCCTCTAGACTTATTCTCCGAATCTTTACCATGCTACATTGTCTTCTTATTTCCTTGAACTGTGCCACCAGAAATTGGAGCGTTGTTCCTAATCATCTTGTATCAGAGAAAGTAACACTTGAGAAGAGCAAGAGAAAAGAGGAGAAGGGATTCAAGAATGTCTAAAATGGGTATCAAATGTAGGCACCTTCTCCTATTTATATGACCTAAAAATAATTCATAAAGCCAAGTACTCTGAGAAAAATCATAAAAGTCTTCAAAATTAGTGTTGAATTCACCAATGTTGAAGGTTTTATGCATGTGCTCCTTTAGGCCCATGTATCAGTCTACTTAATGAATTTCATGGCCAAATAATTTTATTGGCCAACTGTATTAGTAAACTTTATCAATGAATAGAATAACTCATCTAAGGGGATTTAATCCATTTGCTACACCTCAGGCCCTAAAAAATCCAGAGGAGAATGATAACTCTTTCATGGAGCCAGCTATAACCAGTTACCTTATATCTATTATACCTATCATTTTGATGCTCCTAAGATGACATAAGGTATGGTTAAAGTTTAAACACTAACTGATAATCCCAACTAGTATAAATAAATTGGGAAATCATTAGAGAGTTCTTCTCTAAAATTTACATATAGAGGGAAGAAAATCCCATCTTGACCACTCAATCATCTTTGTGAAGTTCTTGGTGAATCCAAACTAAGTCTATTTGGAATTACATGATTAGGAGCTGGTAGACTATAGTCAAAGTATAATCGTCCCTCCACAAGACGTCTTTGGTGTCTTCTGTCTAATGACTGCTTAAGAAATCATGATGTGAATCACCCTTATTCACATTTTGGTATAATACCTTTGAAGGTTTTTTTAGTGAACTTTTTCTACTAAAGAGTATCCATCATCTATCATTATTATCTCCATAATAAAAGCTATGTCACCAGTAATACTCATCATATGAGTGAGAATAGATTGTGGTATTATGTCCAGATATATTGATGCCTTCTCAAGTATCCTTCAAGAAAAAGGGTATTGAGAATATAAGCTTAAAGACTAGTGAGTGCTATAATGACTGACTTTTTCATCAAAGAACTCTTACATGAATCAACCTGAGTGAGAGTTAGGTACAATATCATTCAAGTATTCAAATATATGAACCCTTAAAGAGCGCACACTATCTATCATTATTATCTCCTCATTAATGGTTACAAGATCATCCATAGTCATTATATAGGCCAGACTAGATGGTATTTTTATCTTTTACATCTATATTGATCTGCAGTATCTTTTGAATAAGAACACTTGGAATACATGCTCAAGTACATGCGACCAAAATAACTATGTTCTCATGATAATATACTTATTCTTTGGAGGCATTAAGAACTTCATATAAACATCACATCCACATAAAAATGAATCAAGTTCAATTAAATCATCATAAATGAGACACAGAAGTGTGATTGGCTTGCAGGCTACACAATATACACCGTTTAAATTTGTTATTAATACATTATCATTTTATTATCTCTCTATTCACCCCTTTCTATCAACTTCTGTCAATAAGATCACATTACGTCCATAATATATGTTTTATTCTTTAATTTATCTCTCTACAATTTTAAAAATAATTCCTTTATTTTCTGCTCAAAACTCCATCTACACAATCTCCTATTGTTACTCCTATCTTCCTCTCTGGTTCTAGCTGCAGCCATTTGACAAAAGCCTACATCCTACATTTCCCGCTATAGCAGGGTATGTGTGTAGTCGTATGCTCTACAGCTTCTAGGCCACACAGAAAAAGTGTTCACTAACCAGTCCATGCTGGTGTCGTCTTTGTGCACACCCATTTCAAGCTTAATCAAGATTCAAAAAAAATTATCCAGTTTTGGAGAACAGCAAGGGAGCCCAGTGCATGATGATCGTACAAGAAGATATATCACTTTTGCAGGTCCCTAACTACGAAACAAGGCCCCGTCATGCACACAGTCACACATGTTGTCGTCTAAGGAAAAAGAGTGAGGTAATATTTATTTTATGTATCAAAAAATTAAATGAAATAACGTGAAATATTATAAATTAAATTACCACAGTTCTGATATGAGACAAAATCTATAAAAATCCATATTCTAGAAGTTGAAAAAAAATTGATGTCATTTCTAAATTGATTTCTATCATTTCAGGGCATATATAGCTAGAAAATAATCACCTATCTTTCAATGTATTTAGCCCTTATTCCCCATAATGTATTATAGAGTAGTTGTGTAATTATACTGTATTGTTAGATTTATCATTATGATTTCATGATTGACCTACGTAATGACATATAATTTTATGTTACTGACTTGATATCTGGAATTTCAAATCAATCAAAATGGATTGAAAAAATATCTTATTTTATTGCTCACATTTATTCAAACGACTAAGATTTTATTCAAATGAGTGGTCATTATATAACGGTTCAATAAAATAACTAACAAGCTATTAATAAAATAAAATCATAATAATTTTGTAATAGTATAGGAAAAACGATAATGGGGAATGAACAAAGAAAAGTAAGAAGAATGAATGAAAGGGGTGATAAGATTATATGAATAAAAAATTATAAGCAAAAGAATAAAGTAAATAATAAGATAGAAAGAAACTGTAATGATGTACAATTAGAATTAAAAAGAAAAGCAAAAGAAGATAGTGACATCATATGACAACTTGTCAACAAGGAAGTATTTCTACCAAAAAATTTAAATTAAAGTCGTCATTGATAATCAATATTTCCTCTTTAAAATTTCATCTGTTATCATTAGCATGCTTCGTATGCTGATGTAGACATCAGTGTATAGAAAAACTTAAGTAAAATGCGATTAAAACCTTTATCATTTGAAAAGGGTCAGATTTTTTTCAGAACACCACAACAGAGGAGCATTCCCTAGGATAGTCTGGTATATCCTGAAACATATAAAAATAGTTTGCATTTCATGTATCTATTCTCAGTCTTATAAAGGATCACATTGATGTAATTCATATGTTAATATATATTATGTATATCCAACAATTTTTACTTAGTATTGCAAATATTGACCTAAAATTTATCTTTTCAGATATCAAAATGATTTTTCCCCAAATGCATCATACATGTTTTATCAGTTACTCAAATACTAGATGAGAAAAAAAAAATAATGCACTAAAATCCTTTAAGTTGGTAAAATCCTTTCTGTCTCTCTTTTGTAATGAATTTTAGTAAAAATGAAACCTAAGACTCAAGTCTCTTTTACCAACTTCTAGATAGAGGATTTTCTTCCACTTCCCTAGCTTACTGTTGATATTTCCATCCATTCATATCCACCCCACATTTTGCACCAGGTTAAAGCTATACGAAAATCTTAACTGCTCAAGATTTTTCAAGGCAATTGGAATAAATATCATGTAATAGTGTTCCCATCTACGTTTTCAGCAAAAGGGCCTTTAATATTAAAAGATCAAGAATATGTACAAACATTTTATGAATATGGTCATGGACTTTCCCAAGATCTTCCTACTGCACAAACCTTTCAATGAATGGAACTTGATGAGTTGAGAAACACTTACATAAAATATTTGTTCAAAATGTCGTTTAAAGGCCATTCGTTGCTTATTTTATAATTTTATGACTGGAAATATTACACTTTTCAATGTAAATTCATATGAATGGTTCATATTTTTCCCAACTACTTGTACATCTAGCAATGAGAAACTGGGGGCTTAAAATAGTTTGGTGAGCTTTTGTATTTTACTGAGCTGGCATGCTCCTGTGTCAACACCCTCGTTTCATTTTAACCCATTTTGGGATGAGCTTTCAATCAAAGTTAATCATGCCTAATGATGGAACGGGACTGATGACAGAGTTATGGCGCTGACGAAACAGATACAATGACGATTAGGATGACTGACCGTATGTTCGTTCAGTCCCATTTTATCCGTCCGAAATCGTCATCCGTATCCCGTCCAAATAGCCCCATCACCATCATCAAAAGTTTATGTATTCATTGACAAGACACTCTGATCTCTCCTCTCTTCCTCCCTCTCAGGCAGTCTCAGCACAGAGGCCAAAAAAATGGGGGACCAATCTACAGGCAGTTTACAGGGGGGGCAGCTTCCTCTCATGCAGGAACAAATCACCAGTAGTCGCCACAGGAGCATCGCCCGTCCACAAAGCGATGCAGAGTGGAGGGATCCTTGAGCAGGACCTCCCGCTGAAACTCCCGAGAGACGGCCATGGCGGCGGCGTGCCCCTCGCCAGATAATCGCACATTCGTCACGATCCGAATCGCACCGGCCGACCCATGGGCGAGCGCGAAACCGAGCGCCATCTTCTCACAGGCAGCGGCTTCCTCCGCTTCGTCCATGGCAACCAGCCGGTCCCGCCCTTCTTCCGCTATCCATTCCTCTATTCTCTCCAGCATCCTCCGCGCCGGCTCCGAGCTCAGCGCGGCGGCGCCCGCCTCCCCGCCGACCGGGTGGACCCTGTTCTTCGCCAACACCCAGCAGCAGACCACGCCCTCGCCGCCGCCGCCCAGCTTACTCTTCTTCTCCGCGCCGGGTAGCTGCAGCCGGGAGGCCAGCCGCCTCAGCGCCGAGCTCCTCGGCCTCAGCGGCAGAAGCTTCTCTACGGCGAGCTGCACCGCCGCGGCGTCGCCGTTGGCCCGGGCGGCCGTGAGCAGCGCCGCCCAGACCTTCCCGTCGGGCTCCGCGGGCAGCCCCTCGACGAACCCCACCGCCTCCGCCACCCTGCCGGCGCGGCCCAAGAGATGGACCATGGCGGCGCAGTGCTCCGGGCCCGGCTGCTTCACGCCGGCAAAGATGGCCTCCCCCTCGGCCACCATCCCGGCGAGCCCGCAGCCCAGAATGGCCCCGGCGAGGGTCCCCCGGTCCGGCTCCGCCTCTCCCCTCACCATCCGCCGGAAGAGCCGGACGGCGTCGGCCCCCCGCCCGTGTAGGACGTACCCGTCGAGCAGCGCGTTCCAGGACAGGACGTCCCCTCTGGCGAGCAGCCCGTCGAAGACCCTCTCGGCGCGGCCGAGCGCGCCGGACTTGGCGTAGGCGTCGGCGAGGGAGTTGGCGAGGGCGACGGAGTCGGGCAGCAGCCCCGCGCGGAGCGCCGCGGCGTGGATCTCCTCGACTTTGCGGTGGCCGAAGAGGTTGGCGCAGGCGGGGAGCACGCTGAGGAGGGTGATGTGGTTGGGGCGCTTGCCGAGGGCCTGCATCCGGCGGAAGATCCTGAGCGCGGGATCGCGCTGGCCGTTCTGGATGGCGCCGGAGACGAGCAAGTTCCAAGAGGAGGTGCTGGGCTCGCCGTCCATGGCCCGGAACAGGTCCATGGCCTGGTCCACGTCCCCGGCCTGGAGGTAGCCGTTGATCATCACGTTCCAGGAGACGACGTTGGGCCGGACCCCGGCGGCCTCCATCTTGGAGAAGAGGTCGTAGGCCCTGCCGCAGAAGCCGGCCTGCGCGTAGCCGCCGATGAGAGAGTTCCAGGTGAAGACGTCCCGCTCGGCGGTGCCGTCGAAGGCCCGGCGAGCCTCGTCCAGCCTCCCGCACTTGGCGTACAGGTCCGTGAGGGCGTTGCCCACGAGCTGGCGGTCGGCGAGCCCGGCCTTGGCGGCGGCGCCGTGTAGCTGCGCGCCGGCGGCCGAGTCCTTGAGCGTGGCGCAGGCGGAGACGGCGCTGGCGAAGGAGACGTGGTTGGGCGCCACGCCGGCCGCCACCATCTCGGAAAAGAGCTCGAGGGCCTTCTGGGGGCGGCTGTTCTGGGCGAACCCGGACACCATGCTGGTCCAGGTGACCACGTCGGGGACGAGCCCGCGGTCGGCCATCTGGCTCATCAGCGCCAGGGCGGAGTCGGGCTGGCCGAGCTGGTTGTAGCTGGTGATGAGGATGTTCCAGGTGACGAGCCCCGGCTCGATGCCCTCGTCCCGGAGCATGAGCTCGAACAGGTAGAGGGCTTGGTCGAGCTCGCCGCGCTGGCAGTGGCCGGAGATGAGGGAATTCCAGGAGACTCTGTCCCGCGCGGCCATCTTGTCGAAGAAGCGGCGGGCGGCGGCGAGGTCGCCGCACTTGGCGTACATGGCGAGGATGGAGTTGCTGACATGGGCCTCCACGCCGAGCTCCGCCAGCCCGGAGCGCACGGCCAGGGAGTGCAGCAGCCGCCCCGTGTCGGCGTCGCCGAGGTTGGCGCAGGCCTGGAGGAACTTGGGGAAGAGGAAGGCATCGGGGGTGGCCTTGCCCTCCGCCACCATCTCGTAGAAGAGGGACAGAACGTCTCCCCACTTGTGCTCCCGCGCGTACCCGTTGATCATGGCCGACCACGCGAAGAGGCTTCTGTCGCGCATTCCGTCGAACACCTTGCGGGCCTCGTCCAGGCGACCGCATTTGGCGTACATGCTCACGAGCTTCGTCTCCACGAAGCTGCTGGGGCTGCGGACGAGGGGGAGCTTGGCGTGGAGCCGCCGTCCCTCCTCCAGGGACTTGGAATCGATGCAGGATTGGAGGAGGGATATGAAGGTCTTGGGCGCCACGCTCGCGCCCTCCTCCTCGATCACCGCGATGGCCTCGCCCACCTTGCCATCTCGGGACAGCCGCTTCAGCTTCTGGTCCGCGGACTGGCGGGCGTGGGCGGGTTGGATCGCCGCCGGGGGAGCCGGCGTTTGACGGGATTTGAAGCAGCTCAGGGTCGTCGCGGGCAGAAGAAGAGGGCTTCTGCGCTCGAGCCCGCCGCCGGGGACGGCGTGCAAATCCATCGCCATCGCCGAGGTGGGCGGAGCCAGCTCGAGCTCACTGGCGGGCTCTTCGATCAACGTTGTGCCGGGAATCGCCCGTCGCCTCGTACATAGCTCATAGCTGCTGGGGTCGCAAGCTTCATGCCCAACATGGGCAGGAGTGGGGAGGGCCCCTTCTATCGCCAACAAGGGCGTGGCGGACCCGCGCTAGCTTCTGTGGCTGAGACTGCTCCACCTGAATGCGAACCATAGCAAAAGAGGAGTTTTATTTTTCTTCTAATTTCATGGGTCTTCTTTGTCGCCGTTGTGCCTTGGAAGTAGAGATGTAAGGGAGAAAACTAGGTGATGGAGCTAGTTCATTTTATATGGCAAACCATTTAGAGAATTTAATTTTGATGAACATGCATATACATGAATCAAAAAAATTTCATCCATTGGTTTGGGAACGTGTGTAGATAAGTTAAGTTCCTAGAGTGGATCAAGAGCATGTTTGAGGTGGAACACATGTGATTTTGAGCAATTTGGGTTCAATTTCAAATTGGGGAGAGCGTCTAGTTGGTGATTAGATGATGGAAAGTCAAAGGGTAGAAGCTCTATGCTCCAAAGGTAGAATGATGAGTGAATTGAGATCCCCCATTCCATTAGCTCGAAGTAACCGATGCCACTTACGTAATTTGTCTCGCCATTAGCCTACTCTTATTTCAAGATAGGGGTGAGTCATTCTCCAAGTCCTATGCACAGAATACGCCGTCTTCCACCACATCATTTTTCCCACACATTTCACATTCTGCCAATGACCACCTTACTTCCACTACCGAGGATATGCCTATCTCCCAAGTACGTCTATCTTCCTTTCCACAGTATCACTACGATATTGCTTCTTCGACTCTTTTTCTGTCCATGATTCGCTCTGCATTATCTCAATCTTATTATTTTGTCCCTTCTCTATTGACCAATATGATTGTTATGTCATTCATGCTAGTTGTCTTAAGATGATTGGAAACCACTCAATGGAAGGTGTGTTACTTTTTTATATTCCTCTTCTATTAAAAAAAAGAAGATAAGAAGAAGAAGAAAAAAATTTAACATTGAGAAAAAAAAATTGGAAATAGAAAATTTGGAAAAGAAGAAGAAGAGAAAGAAGAAATAGAAGAAGAAATAGAAGAAGAAGAAGAAGAAGAAGAAGAAGAAGAAGAAGAAAGAGGAGAAGAAGAATAATAAATAGAAGAAGAAGGAGGTTCTTATGTTAAATTTCCCATCATGGTCATATGGCTGTCTATCTTTGTATCATCATATTGCTCCCATCTTTTCTACCCCCCCCCCCCCCATTTCTTCTAAAATCTTGGGAGTAGTCTATCTTAGGTAGCAGCGCCTCCCTTTGACCATAAATTCATCCCATTGTTAACACCTACTTCATACCCTTCATGTTATTTCCGTCTCTCGTATCTCAATCCCAACAATTCTGCATTATAATCTTCTTGTTATCTTCCATATTCTGTGCTCAACAGGAGGAGGAAATTGGCTTCTTCTATTCTTGGGCAGGGGGAAAGCTAATGGAGAGACAAGTACTAGGTGGCCGCCATCCCACGAGAGAGTGATCTTGCTTGCGAGAGATGTGAGACCAGCTTCAAATGAGTGCAGAGAGTTTACCTTAGGAGTATAGCGTCATACCTAGCAACAAGTACACTCCCTTTTCATCTACTTAGGTATCCAAACCAAGAAGAAAGGAATCCCACATTCCTGAAAAGGTCGAAGCTCAAATTGTCCCTTAATGTTTCGTCTCAGCTTGTGATTGATATGTCTACCGCTTCCACACTTGTTTTATTTCACTTACAGGATGAAAAATGAAAATTAGGCAAACTAATTAAATGTTGCTAGGGGACTAGCAATGTTTCAGTAGGGGGGTATATGATAACACCTTAAATTCGGTCTTTTAAAGAAATTTTGCACAATTTTATACATTTAACTAGATTAAAAGGGTTTTTTATCATATATTTACATGAAATTAATGTTTTCAAGTGATTTCTGATTTTTTACTAATTTTCTGTTAATTTTATGAATTTTTAGCGATTTATTTGAGCTTGAAATAATTATTTTTAAATGAAATGGCAGGTTTAATATTTAATTTCGAGGTTAATTAGTATGGGGATGAATTTATGAATTTTCTAGCATTTTATTGAATTTTCTAGATTTTTTAGGATTTTATTGGATTTTTCTGAGATTTATTTAAGTGAGAAATGAATTTTTCAAGATGAAAGGGATATATTTATAAGTAGAAAACGAGCTTTAAAATAATTTTACTCTTTTAGGGGCTTTCGTAGATACAAGTTACAACTATATCCCTAAAAATAGCTCTTGGTAGTGGCATAGACACATTATGTAAATATCGCAGGGATTTAATTGAAAATATGCTTGGTATTTTTGTGATTTCAGGAAAAAATCAGAGGAGAGAGAAGGCGCAAGGGGCATATTCACAATTATTTTTGGGCAGCGTTCAGCAGCAATTCCATGCTTTTAAAGGACTTTTGTGCAAAACAAGATTTCAAAATGCACCGCCAATGAGAGGACGACACATCATGGTGTGTTAAAAAAGAAATTAATAAATAAATGAATTTAAATCCAATGGCTTAAATTGGTTTAAAATTCATTTATTAATAACTTTTAATCCTAAAGTCCGATTGTGATGACTTTTTTAAGGATTTGCTCGTCTTGATCCCCTCTTTCTAGCTGTACAGTTGGATCATTCACATAAAGCCTACATTGATAGATAAAAAGTAATTACCTAATAGGGGTAAAATGGTAATTTCTACCATATAACCTAAGTATAAAAGCTGGATTTTGAGAGGGGGAGCTCATTCTTGATGGTGCTCTATCACAGCTGCAAGACAGAGAGGAGCTCCAGCTTGGATCAACCTATTTGGCACTTTTTCATTCTTTGTATTTGAATTGTTGGTGTATTTTGGATGATGTTAGTTTAATTTCTTGATTGTTCTTCTTGATTCTGGTCTGAACTTCTAAATCACTTGGCTTGAATGGCATGTACAAGCAATTACTAGGATTGAGAAGATAAACTGAGAGATTTACCTAGATATTCCAAGTGCACATTAAACAAAACTATAAAAAACTTCAATTTCTAGGAGATTAAATTTCCCTTTTTATTATCTGATAGAGTAGTTATTTTTTTATTATCCAGCCTACAGAACCAACCAACAAAATCAAAATATTCTCCTCTCAACCTCTCTAATTGACCCTTTGACCCTTTCCTTTGGATCAAAAAAGCCAATTTAGAGCTCCATATTCTTCTATTCCTCTCATCTCTGCTACCTCCCTTTCTAAATTTCTCATTTAATTAGGGTGATTTGATCTTCATTGAAGATCAAACTAAATTTAATTAGTGTCAAATTATTCAATTAGATAATCAATTGAATTAACTTACTAGCTTCCCTTGGACGATACCCTTTACTTATCACTACACATCGTAAGTTAAGGTTTTATAAATTTTATTATATAAGCTGAAATTGACAACGACACTGGATTAAAATTTAGTAAAATTCACCCCTATTTTTGGCTTATTAATAGGGAGGGATAAAAATGGGGTGATGAAAAAATTAATGATCCAGGCACAAAGGCTTTAGAATTTTCCATTTCACTCTATCCGACTTGATTTGAAAATTTTTGTACAAGGCCAACGATTATATGTATGGATGTCCACCATAGTAAGTGAATTATTATTAATCTATTAAAATTTCCTAGTAGAAAGATGATATTGCCAATATACATTGGCCTAAGGTATTCCATCTCCCTTCACTTCTAATGGTAATAATATCATCCACATAAACGATGAGAAGAACAATTCTGGAAAATTTCTGCCCGCGAAGCTAATACTATGTAGGTTGATCGGTAGGAACTTGCTCTATCAAGTTTCTAAGAGAAAGACATTCTTTCCCTGTTTAGTTGATGAAGCTTTTCAACTAGAGTTATTGGCGAAGGATAAAAATACACAGATGGAGTTGAGAAGGAAAGCAGGAGAAAAATGTCTCTATATAATCCATGACATGAGCCAGAATGAGCCCCCGCCACTAGGCAAACTTTGTGATGATTAATGAACTCAATTTTGGAGTAAAATCTTGGATGTATATCACTAGAATAGGTATTAAACAAATAAGCCAGACTCTAAGATTGAGAAGTCTGGTTTTCATGGATATCCAAAAGATACATGTGGATACAATTTTTACCACCACAAGGAACAAACTATATTCATTTTGAGACAGGGTTTTCTTCTTAGAAGACACATATTTTATATCGGAAGACACTGGGAGTGAAGTAGGGTCTCAAAAGAAATTCCAGATCCTGATATCAACTCAATCTTATTAAATAAGGAATCAACTCTTGAAATCATTGAGATACACACAAAAGAAGTTATAAAGTGTGGTCGGGCAACTATAATTTATTATCAATATGTGAGGCATATTGATTCGAGTAATAATGATACACTAAGCCTCAAGGATGGAAATCATTTTATCTAAAAAGAGATTAGTTGTGATTTTAATTTTAGAAATTGGAAATAACCTATAGGTTCTAAAATTCAATACACGCAAACAGGTTTTGGAACTTTGTAGGCCCTCTGAAGGGTATCATTGATGGAAATATATGAGCCGATAGGCCAATTACACATTCAATATCTCAATCCATGTTCATCAATAGAACATATTTATTATATTGCATCTGTGATGCTTATAATGAAGTCCATCAGTACATGATTGAACTTAGAGAATTATGATGAGATCATAATATGGATAGCACTAGTCTTTAAGCATGTGTTTGAAATATTCCTGTTAGTCGGGCATATTTTATTTATGTTTGTTCTTCCTTATTTGCCCTTTTTAAGTTGTTGTATTTCAATGGGCCCAATAACGTGGGCCCACATGTAATCCCATAAGTATATGAAGGTCTAAGACATAAAGTCATTTTGTTTTTCCTTTCTACCTTTCTCTCCACTGTAACCCTAGACTCTGAGCTCGCCCTAGTGTGTAACAAGGGAGATTGGCGGTCAACATGGTATCAGAGCGTCTAGGCGACTCCACGACCTGATCTCACCTTTATCAGTTGGAGGACTTGAGGTCTACATCATCTCATTGCACATGGAAGACAACCACAGTCTGAGATCTACATCAACAAGGTATGGTGAGGTGTCAAGAGAAGATTAAAAGGGATTGTGTGGGACGCCTACCTGTCTACCAAACCTACGACTTGGCAACGATTGAAGCAGAGCGATGACCAAAGTTGCCGAAGGTTCACACCTGAGAAAAACTATGGCTGAGATCACAGCTTCAGTAGGTCTCAAAGTGGATGGGGAAGAGTGGGAAACAATTACTCAGGTAATGTTTCATATTGTTCCTGAAGTGGTGAAGTTTTATGGCTTCAACCTGATGGATTGGAGTCAATATGTTGAGCTTATCCTAGAAAGTAAAGGGCTGGTTCATCATCTTATTGAGGAGGTCAACCCAGACAGTCTGAATATAGAATGTGGAAGAAGGAAGATGCTAGTGTCCATGATTAGTTACTCGGGAGCATGGCAGGTGACCGATTTTAGAAGTATTTGTACCTGAAGACAACAAAGTAAATCTGGGATCAGCTACACAGAACCATCCAGAAGAAAAGCCATGCTTGGAGGCTCTTTGAATTGGTGACCAGAGCCACCACACTTGCACAAGGAGATATGTCAGCCTCAGATTTTGCAGAGGAACTCCAAACACTATGGCGGGAAATTGATCACCTAAGAGTATGAATATACACTCCTGGAGTGGCAATATACACTCCAAATACCATAGGAGTGGCAATACACACTCCAAGACCATATGTTTAGGTTCCTTATGGGGCTAAACAAAGAGTATGAATGGTTCTGAAGCCAAATCCTTAACTGAGAGAGGGTTCCAGACCTGGAAGAAGCAATTCAACTAGTACTTGACGAAGAAAGACGCAGGACTTATGGTAACGACAAGGAAGATGTTGGGTCAGGACTCATGGATAAAGCTAAATCAGAAAAAACCTGATAAAAGGCATCACTACAAAGGCTCAGAGAAAAGGAGAGGAGAGTAGTGACCAGAAAACACCAGGAGACAAGACACAATATCGATCAAATGTATATTGCTCTTATTGCAATAGGCGGAATCACACCAAAGACTCTTATTGGGTCCTACATGGGTGACCAAAGAAACCTGCACAAGCTTATACCACTGATTCTAAACACATTGACCCAGGTGAAGGAATCGAGCCTCTCAAAGCCACAACAGAAGATTATCTCTATCTGAAACAAGAATTTCAAAAACTGAAGACCATGATAAGTTCCACCTCCATGGCAAGAACAGGTGAGATGTCCGTCTACTCTAATCATATTTTGTCCGATCGGATTATTGGTACCAGTGCAACATATCATATGACCCTTACCGATGTAAGTTCTACAATTATAACACATACAACGGAGAGAGGCGAGTATTCACAGCTGGAGGGGAGAGTCTCCCGGTTACTGGTATTGGAGATGTGGAAATAGAAGGCCTTAGTCTTATTAAATATGTCCTACATGTACCTAGTCTCAAGGAGCAGCTTCTGTCTCCATAGAAATTTGTTAAAGATCTGATTCATATTTTTTCTGTGATTCCTGATGGTATTTTTGTTCATGAAAAGACAAAGAACCAGAGGACTTCACCTTTTAAAGTGAAGAATGGGCTCTTATATGTGAGGGACGTGGATGGTGCTGGTCGGGTGACTTGTTATTTAATACTGCACACATCCAATAGTGAGCTTCCTATTACATACCAGGTTTCAACAGATCAATAAAGGACAAGCACCCCCGCGCTAAGATAACCCATGTGACAGCCAACCTTGTGTGGATTTGGTTTCATACACTTGATAAAGGCAAATTTCTTTAAATCAAATAAATTTGATAAATGATATAAACTCTCAGACGTATAGTTAGATCAAGGTCATCTCCACAGGGACTGGCCTTTAGATGTGAATTTAATATTTGAGTTATTGTAAATGAAAATTAATAATACTAAAGATAGTGAATATAATAAGGAATTAGTAGTTATTAAGTAGAGGGAATATTAGGTGAATAAGAGAACAAGATATGAGAGAATATCAGATATATATATTATAGATACTAAAAATAATAAACAAGTACGATATTATATATTATAGTTAAGGATGATATTAGTGTAGGTAGTGTAAAAAGTGGAGAATACTAATAAGATAGATGGAATAGAACTATTATTATGAATAGAGACTAGGAGGGTATTTAATTAATGAGTAATAAACTTTATAAAAATAAGAAGTGCATATAAGGATAATGATATCAAGACCTTAGTTAGATAGGACGTAAGGAGTTCTAGTGATGAGATGTAAATAATCACTGAATAACAATAGTTATTGAACTAAGAAATAGGAGGAAGAATGAAGAATGGAAGTAGGATTTTTGATAGATAGCGAGAGAGTGTTTAATTAGGTGTAGATAAGTGAGCTGGAGAAGTATTTATATGTACTAAGAAGTTTAAGATTAAGAGAGCTATGGAGAAAAGACGGAATTGTCTAATTATAATATAATGAAGTAGCTAGATAGGAAGAGAGGTTAAGAGATAATAAAGGGGCTGGTAAGGGTAATTGAAGAGTATATTGATTATAATGTTGCCTATAGCAATAGAAGATGACTTATATAAGTATATTATTTATTATATGGTTAATATATATTATATTTTTATATAATTTTGATGGCTGAAAATTGTGGGATATAAGGGTAGTTCTGTCGAAACTCGAGAGATGTTCAACAAAATGCCCAATAGAGACCAAAATAAGAGATGTATTTTTTATATTTATATATGTGTATATTATACATTTTTAATAAGGTAAATCTGGATAAAATAGACTCAAAATGTCGTTGCCCATAAGGTATTTGTAAAAATACCTCAACAAGGCTAAAGTATTTACTGATAGTCAAAATGGAATTGCAACGTGATCTCTACAAAAAATAAATCTGCATTGAATCACAACTTTAAGCTAGAAATCTACCAAGGAAAGTTTATACGCTCACCAGGAACACCCTAATTTGGGCAGCTGAGAATGGGGTCATCATTTGCGGTCCCCGGACCTCAGCGTGCATCTCAGCCAGCCTCCTCCATGCTGGCATGCTTCTGATGCATCCTACACCCTCTTTGATGCCGTCTTGTGCAAAAAAAGCCTTATTGGAGGTGTCACGACTTCCAATTTTGTAGACCGAGCACAGGATGGGCTTTTGATGCTGCTGAAATCCCCATCAAAGGATGGTGAAATTAGGGGCCTTCGTGCCCCTTTAACGGTTTGGGACAGACCTCCTAGGTCTGTTGATGGAGGAAACGGCCCTAGGGATCCTCCTTGGCCGTTAGATGGCTTTGGCAGTCCCTCCCCCACCCCCCCCCCCCATGGTCAAAAATTGTCGTCCAGCAACAGGACGACAACCAGGGGTAGGGATGGACCGAACTGCCCCTGGCCATCTGAACCCCTTCATATGGGGTCTGACAGCTGCAGTTAAATTCCAGCCGTGGACCCCTATAAGGTCGGTGCACCCTTCGAGCCACGTCAGCTTGCCTAGTCAACCAGGCCCCGTCACATTTCTTCCTTGTGATTTGCCCATTCGGGTGGCCCCCCCCCCTATATGTCAGCCTTCATGGCCAATCAGAGGGCCTGAAAAAAAAACAGTTTAAATAATACAGGTCAGATCCCACCATCCAATCCTCTTCAAGAAGATCAGATGGATGAGATCATGTTCATTTGCTTAAAAATGACCCAAAATTACATGGGCTTCAGACCGGGTCGGCTAGAAGCCCGATTATAATTTCTCTTTTCATTTCTTAGGATTGTGGCTCGTTGGGCTACGAATGTTTTTATTTTTTCTGAGGTCACCTAACACATAGACAAAATAAACATTCAAATATAATCCCATATCATAAAAGTTTAAAACAGAGAACACTATAAATATTTCGACTGATATTATAGATTGAAATAACTAAAGACTTACCTCACGCATATGCATGATTCCTTGTGGGATCCTCATGACTCTTCGGTGGGCTCCTTTGTGGGTTGTGCCTGGTGTCACCCCTTGCTTGCTGCGGGTGGGCTTGAACACCATGCATTCGCCTGCCCATGACTGGCTTGGGCGTTGTTGTTCCTTGGCTCAGGCCTTGCTGCCCACCTGAGTCAATTTTTTTTATTTTTATATGTGTATATATTTTTTTCCTCTATATTTCTCCCTTTTAGTTCCTTCTTCAACTTTGATTTTTTCCATAAAAAATATAGTATGACATACAAGAGGGAACCTTAATATCCTTAAATTAACAATGTTTTAAAACACATCTTTACTAAGAAATAGATGGACTTAGGGAAAAAATATAGAATGACATACAAGAGGGAACCTTAATATCCTTAAATTAACAATGTTGTAAAACACATCTTTACTAAGAAATAGATGGACTTAGGGAAAAAATATAGAATGACATACAAGAGGGAACCTTAATCTCCTTAAATTAACTATGTTTTAAAACACATCTTTACTAAGAAATACATGGACGTGTAGAATATGTAAAAATTACATTAAAATGCATTTTTTTATCATTTTCTCCATTTAGTGTGTGAAATGAATATATGTGTAAATTTGAAGATAATACACATGAAATGATCCCAAAATTACTTAAAAATGTGTACAATTGCATGCCATATTTTGGGTTTATCAACAATCCACAAATGGTAGAGCCCACACTCTAAGAAAACTCCATCTAGAGTGGATCTGATCTGATGCAATCCACAAATTAAGTGTGTCAGGCATTGAGGATCCCACTCTAGCATAGCTCAAGATGACCCAATTTATGATTCTCAAGGTCAACACACAAGGCCATGTAGTGTAGATTGACTTTGACTTAGTTGTTGGGTTTAGGGTCGTGATTGACATCAAACTAGTATGATTTTTGGAATCTTAATGGAACTTCAATATTATATAATCAATCACCTTGACATGGATCACATCTACAATTTCCAATTTTTTAAGTTAGACACATTGAGTTGCTCAAGTGTGCAGCCTTTATATATGTACATGTGATCCCTTTCTTGAATCTCCTCCTTAATCTAAATGATTCTCATTTTCAATCCACCATTTTAATTATCTCAATTCAAATTATCCAAAGGATCCTCATTCATCTTGATCACCTCCATTAAAACTGATGTGTTTGAAAATAATTAGGAACTCTTCTCTAATATTCTGGTACCTTGGCAAAGGACATCTTAACCGCTATCTCCTAGAGCTATCTCCTCTTATACCATGGGTGAAGGATCGAATCTTGACCGCTCAATCATCTCAGCAAATTTTTTCCCACACCTAAGTTAAAACGGCTTGGAATTCGATGAAGAAGAACTCATAGGTTATAGTAGAAGCACAATCATACCTAAACAACACATCTTTGTTGTATCAGCTCTAATGAACACTAACAAAACTGTGATGTGAATTAACCTAATTAAATTTTGGCATAATATCATTCTGGAATTCATACTGGTCAATTCATTATTTCATTCACCCAGATATGACTCATTATCTATATTTATTGTATCCTAACTAATGTCTTTGGGATCATCCATACACATCATATGAGTGAGAATAGATAGTGTTACTCACTAGATTTTTTATCTACTTCCAGATTATAATTTGAACCTGAATATTTATAATTTTTTCATGATATTTTCATTATTCACTTAGTCATTGCATGCATTTAAAGAATTCATTATGATCATTACGATTTACAATTTATAGATATATTGAATGCACGATTAGTCCGCAGCCACATATATTGTTGACACTGTTCCATAAAACTTCGGCACACACGCTTTGACATGCCACTCACTTTTAGGTTTGCACATGGATGACCCATTAAAACATAAAAATGAGAAAATAATTAATTATTTTCCTAATTCCTATTCTTTCGTATTTTATTGATTTCTGAGAATGACTTTACCCGACTCCTGAGCATCAAGTGGAACTTAATATATAAGACCTTTGTATTTCAAAATTTGGATAACTAGTGACAAGCCCTAATGTATGAAAATTAGACATATAATAAGTTTTTTATATTATATCCTTCTCTTCAAGAAATGATCCATCAGAATAATGAGTCACCCATTCCATTTTATATTGGTTGGTTTTGGTTTGACATGGTTTTCACATTAATGGTTTATGTAAGACTCAAGTTCTCCATTTGTTGAACCCTTTCTTCCCCAGGCTTTGGGCTCATATTTTTTTGTACACAATCAAAAGCGGCCATTCCAACAAATGTTGCAACATTTGCTATACCATGCTCTTACTCCATATGTTCTTCAAAGGTAATAAAAGTTGGTGATTTTAGATACCCAATTTTTTAAAATCTTGTTGGCGGAAAAAAATAGTGTGCCAGATTCCACCAAATTGAATTTCATCCATGAATCTAAGAAATAGTAAGAACTATTGATCTCTTTGAATTAAAATATCTAGAATTGGAATTAATGATATTTCATGTATTCCTCCTTGAAATACCTATTGTGTGTGCTAGGGAAAGACAGATAGATGTCACTCGCATCAGGTCATTTGTCACGATGATGGATATGTGTTAGTGATGGATGACATTTTTCAGCCCAGTGATGGTGACACATGACATGAAAAAATGCCTGTGATGGATGACGTGACGATGATGGATGGTCTCAGACGGGTGACATGATGGGACAACTGTCAACGATGAAAATAGTGACAGAAGTTTAAATGATGAAAAAATGAAAAAAAGGGATGATAAAATTGTGAATTATTTAAAATAAAGGGAAAAATGCTGAGAGAGAGAGGGACCAAGAAAGGAAAAATGACTCAGAGAGAGAGAGGGAGACCGAAAGTGGGGAGGGAGTCTTAGAGAGAGAGAGAGGGAGAGGGAGGGGAAGCCCAAAAGAGGGTGGGAGACCAAGAGAGAGATAAAGGGAGACCAAACGAGGGAGAGGGGGGAAGCTCGAAAGAGGGGGAGGAGATCGAGAGAGAGAGAGAGAGAGAGAGAGGAGACAGAGAGAGAGAGGGGGGGAAATAGAAAGAGAAAGAGAGAGAGAGGAAATTTGAGAGAGAAAGACAAGGGGAGCCCGAGAGAGAGAGAGAAGACAGAGAGAGGAGGAGGGAGAAACAGGGAGGGAGTCAGAGAAATAGATAGAATCCAAGAGAGAGAGGAAAACAAACAAAGAAATGGAGTCTGAGAGATATAGAGAAAGAATTGAAAATTTTAAAATTAAACAATTAATTTTTTTAACTATTGATATATCCTTTCGTGCTCTGTGACAGGGATGCCATCTGGTGGCAGGACGAGGATGGGATGACAGCTCTAGTGATGGAGTGATGGCTGAAAAAAATGTGATGGGTTTTACGAAATCCTTGGACGTGTGATAGGACAGGAGACATGACCAAATCCACATCACGATCTCATCTGTCACCTCTTGTCACATACCCGGTCATATCTTGATGTAGCCCAGAATCACATCCCAGATCTGTCGTTCCCTAATCCACGCTCCTAAAGTTGGGCCTCAATTTATTTGTGACAATTGAGACTTTTATTTATTACTTTCTTTTCTTTCTTTATACATCATTCTGCATCACTTACAAGAACTGAGCGAAAAGATGTACCGATCAGTTTGGTTCAGAAACAGATTAAATAACAGAACCATATTTCTTATTATAATCAATCGCTAGACCTTCCTTTGGTTTTGCAAGAATTTCTTGAAATCAACACCAGTTCTAGTCATTTCTTTACTTGTGTGTACATCATCTTTTCTTTGCAACCTCATTTTCTACTTTTCAGACATAAGACCTTTCAATTTTTTTATTCACGAAATCAGTTATATTAATCCCTCTCTCTATATATACATATAAATAGGTCTCTCTCTCTCTCTCTCCCTCCCTCTCTCTCTCTCTCTCTCTCTCTCTCTCTCTCTCTCTCTCTCTCTCTCTCTCTGTCTCCCTCCCTCTCTCTCTCTCTCAGTCTCTGTCTCTCTGTCTCTCCCCCTCTCTCTGTCTCCCTCCCTCTCTCTGTCTCTCCCTCTCTCTCTGTATGTGTTTGTGTGTGTCAATGTCCCTAACTCTCCCTCTCTCTCCCGCTCTCTCTTCTTCTCTCCCTTCTCTCACTCAGTTGTATATCTTAGAATCTTTCCCTACAATGATCAAGACAGAAACCTCGTCCTCTATAAATATTCAGGCTGACTTTATTGTAATTTCAACCCCAAGGCTTATTTCTATCACTCACCCAAATCCATAGGAACCAAAACATTATTGGTGCAGGCTTTGAGAAGTTACAGGGAGAAAAAACTGTATTCGGCAACCTTTACTTTATGTACAGGGAGAGCATCTGCTTGAGATTTTTACTATTATCTTTTAAACATTACTTTATGTAATATTTTTCATAAAATAAACAAAATTTTAGAGAATTGAAGAACTTACATGTAAATGAGGATAAAAGTTGAAGAATCACACAACTAATAACAAATTTCATAAAACTTTTTACGCTATATTTTCAATTAAATAGAAGTATTTTCTAATTTCTGTATGAGTCCCAAATTTTTTTACTGTAATTTGGTGTAGGAATCTAGAAAATATTTCAATTAAAATATAAGAAGTTTAAAGACCTAGAAAGAACTCTTTCACAAAGGAATGGGAAGAAGAAAAGAGCTAGAGAAAAGAAGTTGACAGGGCAAAGGGGAGATAATGTGAAAGAAATTTGATTTTACATTCAATGGATATCTTGCATTTGAATTCAGATTTTCAACGGCATCTAAAAAATCATATAAATATTATTTGAAAAGTGATTTGATAAAATTGTGATGAAGTGCTTATTATGGGACACCTGAAATTTTTTGTTTGAGGAGAATACCTGAGAAACATCTCCGAATATTTTGGGTTTCTATTTTATGTTTTGAGAGATATTATAATCACATGTGGATGACTTTCAAAGTCTAGGAGATCATAGTTTCTATGATTTTTTATTTTATTGATATTAATTACAAAAGCACAATGTTGCTAAGTGTTTTGGTGGTGCCTCACAAAATCTCAGGGTATGGCTTTCACAATTCTGTCCTGGATGTGCAAAACGCTGATTTTTTCTTAATTAAATCATAAATACTATTTAAATCAAAACATATTTTCATGTTATCATGGATGGAATTGATCCAATTTACCTTCAAAATAATTCCATAATTGTTTTCTTTATCGTCTGTTATATATAGAATTTTGACCTTGAACTCATGCTCACATGATTTTTCTACTTCAGAAAATATATTTATTGAATTATCTAATATATTTTATAATTCCTGTTCTGCCATGTGTCATGATTATTTTTGAGATATTTGGCCAGTGATCAGTTTTGCTCATAGTACGAAGAGAAGTTATTTTGACCCTGTGCTTGCAAAGTCCAAATTATTAATTATAACTAATCATGTCAATATATTGCACAATCGTCTAGGACGGGGATCAACAATGGGTTTGGATGAAGATCACCCCGTCCTACATCCCAATTTTTAGAAGTAAGTCAAAATCGTCTTGCCCAGAGTTCGTCCCATCCCAAATATTTTCATGTGTCCCATCCAAGACATTGTCGTCCCGTCCCTCGTCCTGCACTGCATGTTTCAGCTGGAGCTCTCAGGCCGATACTTTACTCCCACAGGATGCATAAACCATCCCAGACGGGACGGTTGTTTTGTCCATGGACGAAACAATCGTCCCCTCTGGAGACCGACGGCCCATTTTAGTCCCGTCAATCATCTGGACAGGACAATTTTTTTGTCCATGGAAGAAATTACCATCCATCAGCATGTGCACTATAAATGTCGATTTACGCAAATTGGGACAAGGTGAGAAAACCAAGCCATCTGAATCACATTAAATGGGATTACTGACCTAATGACGTGGCCAAGTGACAAAAATGTGTCTCGGCATTTAGTAAGAAATGCATGAGAACCTTGTTAAACTGATGGCAAACCCTAGGAGTAAGTCTGGACTACTGACGAGTATCAAACTGAGCAAATACGTCATATTTCAGGAAAGTTGAAATTTCACCGTATGGTCAAACCAGAGTTTGAACCTGAAATTTGTATAAATGAGTAATTTTCAAATATCACTGGTTAATTTTTATCTCAGTAATATATGATTATACTGGTCAAAATACAAGGTCATCGTCAGTATCTATAGTTTGGTCAATATTGTCCAAATTGACCAACAATTTTCCAGAAACTTAAGATTTGAAGAAAAAATATATCATGAGTCTAGATTGGGTTATGAATAATTTAAATTCTATTTTATACAGTTTGCGACTGAAATTTCTGGAGTCAAAATTTCAAAAAAACTAGGGTAATTACCATTTCATAAAAATAAAAGAAAAAGGTTAGGGTTTAAAAACGATAACCCCCGACTTTCACTATCTCCACCCAATACATCTCTCTCTTATCCAAACTATTTGGGTAACTCTCTCTCCTTGAGATATCTCTCTCCATAAAGCTAAAATTCCACTCGCGTGTAAAAAAGCGCGAGAAACCTCTTTATTTCTTCAGTACTGCAGATGAGAATGAAATATAGTTATTTTAAGAAGAATGAAAGGTTGGTAATCTCATTACGGTTATACATAACCTTTTTTTTAATTTTGGGTGGAAGAGTTGCGGAGATTTGAAGACAATAGCAGCTGCAACTTTAAAGCTTCAATTCAACATTATTTTTTCTTTGATGGCTGATCATAATTCTGGTATATTTGAACCGTACTATGATCTCTAACATTTCTATCAGTATATATTGCATTGTCAACAAATCTGGAGGGAAAACGATTAGACTAATCAAGAAACAAGAATGAAAAGAGAAAAAGAGAACCCATAATGTAAAGACTGTTTATCTTCTTACCTTTCTCTTCACTTTTGAAGGATTGACTTTCAGAGAGGCTCCAAACAACAGAATTCCATTGAAACATTAAATACCACCAGAAATCACATCTGATGCCCCATAATTTTCATTGGATACTCTATATGAAGTTCTGGCCTTTCAGTGCTTCCCATGATGGGGCGAGAGCTTGAAAACTGTTGCACTGGTAATTCTCAAGTACATAAATGAATGAACAAAAAATTTAGAATGTCCGTTAATAAATATTTATCAATCAATACCTATTCATGGAAATTAGTTAAGGTGAAACTAATTATATTGCAATCAAACAGTACTATAGCCGGCATTTTGAGTCAAATTTTCCAAGTTTCAATTGGACATTAAACTCCCCTTGATATCAGTTATGATGTATGATGAAGGTTTAAGTAGTAAATTGAAAACGACATTCTTTCCCCAAATAAAATCCAGCGTAAAAATCTTTAATAATCTTTCTAAAATGCAACTACTTGTATAACCCATGAACTTAATCCAAGACTTTTTTGTGCACTAGCGCATAAAAAACAATTACGTAGATAGCATGGTTATAGGCAATCGTAACTGGAGCAACACTTAACCCAACGTGAAATCACAATTAAAAAACCTAATGAGAAAGAATAAGAGTCAAATCTCAAAGCAACTTGTTTTTTCATATGATAAAAGTAATAAAAGAAGTCAATAATTTCTTTTAGCATGTGCAGATGAAACTTCACCCAATACTCCTGAATTATTTTCCGTTATGATTTCTAATTTAGTGTATATGCTGAACTAGGGAATGACGGTGTCGGTCTCCATACTGGTTTTTTGCAAAAACCTAAACCTTACCTAAACTTCAGTACAGTCTCCGTTCGGTCAAAGATCAGTTCAGTTCGGTAAAACCTATAGTTCAGTCATGAATACCAACTGAAAATCATGATCAAAGTTAAAAACTTAAAATCTTCACAAGTGAATCAATCAATTTTAGAATGTAATTAAAACATTTCCACTATTGATTCACCACATAATCAAAGAAGATTCATGTAAGAGTGTTAATGGTTTTCTATTTCAAAAATTCACAAGGGAAAAAGTTATTTTCTGAATTTATTTTTACAGGATTATATATTTTAATGAATACATTTGTATACGAATATATATTACATTTATTTACTGTTTTCGTAAAAGTGTCATGGCTAAGTTGGGTAAAGGGTATGTGCGCTGGAGGCGTGTAGACCAGGGTTCGAGCCCCCATGGTTACAACTTAAAAATTATAATACTTTTACTTCTTCCTATTTCGGTCCGGTTGGCGGTTCGGACCGAACCCTTTACCAAACTATTGGTAAAACCATGAAACCTGAACCGACGGTATCGGTTCGGTACGGTTTTACCGATATTCGGTAAAAAATGGCGAACCTTATGCTGAACCATCCCAAACCTGATCTTGTCAAAGCATATAATTCAGAAGAAAAAAATTAGATCAGGTAGAGGCAGGCGTTTGTGAGTGGGAATTAGTTTTTGAATATTTTTTGATCCACTACTAATGGATGGTTTTTCACTAGTCTCCAAGGAAAAGTTATTATCATTCAAAAATAGAATGAAGGATCAGCTGACCTACTGAGTTCCATGGACAAGCATGAGATCATGTCCCGGGATCTGACTGGGGCAGCCCACGGGGGCGTAGATATATTGCCATCAGAAGGCAGACAGCAAGGCCAGCAGCACCGTCAAATGGCCGCCATGGGTGCGGGCCAGCAAGCCAGGCTGGTGTATCTGGCCGGTATCGCAAGAACCCACCAATCTGTACCGCAGAGTTGACTGTAATTATACCAGCTCTGATCCCTATTGGTAGAAAGAGGCTGCCCCTTGCCTCTTGCTTAGCCCCAGAGAGGGCTAGAGAGAGAAGCAGAAACCCAGGAACTGACTGGACAGACCTGCAGAAAGACCAAACTACAAAGTTAAGGGAGAGAAACCATCCAAAGTAAGGCCTTTTTTTACTACAATCAGCAAAGTTGATGACTGACATTGACAGATGGTTTCAACCAACTGTTAAACCTACCAGTGCTCGCCTTTCAATGAAAGTCCTGATATCCGATATCAGACAATCCAATATCCGGGGAAGTCTAAACAATTTCAGATGACTGTATTAGATATCAAATGGATATTAGACATTAGCCCAATATTGGATATGGGGACAGATGCCCAAGGGCTCACGATGGTGGCAGATGACATTACCAGATATACCGATGTCGGAAACTGATATCTGTACTGAGATCCGATACCTGGCTCTTGAATGTCGATATCCGGATATCAGATTCCGATAACCAGATATCATTTTTTGTGTAAAGAAACTTCGTCCCATATAGAGAAAGTATACAAAATGGTGTAGATATTGTTCGGTGTGAAGGCAATATGAATAAGAATTCTGTCATGAATGACGAGTTCCATGCAGAAAGCCGACTGATCTTCGCAGACTGGACCTGGACGCATACCCAACTAATGTTCAGGTTGGTCAAAGACAGCACCTCTTGGTTCTTGTTTTCAAGAAAAAACAAGGTCAGTCGAGGTCCAGTCTGCGAAGATCAGTCAGCTTCCCGCATGGAGCTCTTCATTCGTGACAGAACTCTTATTCATATTCTTAGTCACCCCCTCTTGATTCTAGATTTGGATAGCCACCTATGGGTTATTTAGCATGTACATGGCCCTCAATGAGCTATTGTTAACTTAGTTGTATTCCAAATAGGTTATTTCACTAGTATACTAATTATAACATACTAAAAACTACTTTAAATATTTAGTAGAATATCAGAAAACTGATTCCCGATATGATCATCCAACCCCTCAGAAGAGTTCGGATGACAGTAATGGATAACAGTTCTGTAGCAGTTGATATCCAATATCGTCATCTGGTATCAGTCAAGGCGGGTCATATTTTTCCCTTCCAACATCTGGTATAACAGATGTCGAGCATACACTAATACCCTCCATCATCAACCATCCTAAAATTTGTCAACGTCACCCTCATCAACGATGACGATGAATGTCAAACCGTAATCTGACGTGGCAGACTTAGTCAAAGTCAACTCAGAAGTCTTACCCCTGGAGGAGAGAGAAAACGAGCCCAGAGATGACGATGGCGCGGACATGACCGAGGTCTGCCGCCATCTCCTCCACCAGCCATGACCGGAAGAGTAACTCCTCTACCGTGGCAGCGCAGGCGGCCGACGCAACTGTTTGGAGGGTTTTGATGAAAGCCCAGCCGTAGGATCTGATCAGGACGGCGGCGCTGACCGGTGGAGACGAGAGGAGGGGGGGGCGGACAGATGATGCGAACCCAAGCAGCGCGCTGATGGAGTGCGCATAAAAGACAAGAGCTACCCCTCCGAAGAAACCCTTAAGAAAGAGCCTGACCTGTGTAATTGCGCCAGGCCTGCAAGTCAGTTTGCTAAAAATCTTTAGACAAGATTCATTTTTTGTTATAAATATACCTTTGGGGAAGCGAGGTCTAGGCCATAACGTTGGAGTGGGTCGTCGTAGTCTCTGATTCTTCTTCCCCACAAGACGAGGAGAATCAGGATGGCGACGTAGAGTCCCCAAATGCATGCGTACTCGGCGACGCCTCTGCTGCTTGTTGACCGCCAGCTCTCGACGATGGTGGGAAGCAGAGGAACGACCACCGGGGACCACATTATCAACGCCATACCGAAGAACGCTAGTAGTCTGGTGGATACAGTAAAAGATTGTTTTTTTTTTTGAACTATAATACAGTAAAAGATTGTAGAAATCAGAGAACAGAAAGTGAAAGAAAAACATAATTGGGATTTTCTGGGAGGAAAATTTGTTGAGTTTATACTGTTATGTTTGAATAAACCAGAAAAAAAATTGCATTCTCATGGATAATTCCTTGGGGGGGGGGGGGGGGGGGGGGGGGGGGGGGGGGGGGGCTCAAAAAAATAAATTCCTTCTTCGATGAAAGAAAGATCATACTATTTGATCGAATAAACAGGAAAAAGCAAATTGGATCATTTCGGGATGAGAAATTTGATGGACGAAAATCATTCGGTTTTGACCGAAACAATGTGTCTTCTATTAGACCAAATATTTAAAGAAAATATAAATATTTGGTCTAATAGAAGAAAGGGGCTCTGGCCCCAACGTGATGATTAAAAATATAATAAAATACATAGAGTGGAAGCCTAGTTTGCAAAATGATAATGTTGCAAGATCACCAACCAACCTCTGGAGTAAAGGACGCTCAGCAATCCGCAAGAACGATATAAGCTTGTCAGTTAAACTCATTGCCCCCCGCATCCCGCCCCAAAGTAATGCAGCCTTACCAATTAATCTTAGAATGCCCCCCTTCTGCCCTAATTCCGCCAGTGAAGCCACCAACCTGCTCAAAAACGAATTAAAAAAGGACATCAGCATTGAGAAATTGATTTACAAGGGAAGGAAGGATATGGTCAACAAATTTGACCTTTCATGGTCCACCCCCCCGTCCTCCTTAGTAGGGACCACAGGAGCAGCAACAGACATCGCCTTCTCGGCAAGGCTGCTGACAAGATTACTCTGTGGCTTGTCCTCAACCGCATCATGAGAGCTGGGCAGTTGATCTAACTGTCCCGATAGAAGGTCGCCATTGCTCTTCGAGATATTTGCTTCATTTTCCTGCCATATGTGAGTTTCATACGAATGTTATTTTCTTTTGAACAGTTTGAAATCAGCATAAAATAGTTCTTTTTCTTGAGAAGTAAGGTTTTTTGCCATAAATTTATTTTCTTTGTTAACCAATGACAATGATACAAGATCAGAACCCCGGCTACAGTGAAAAAATTAAACAATTTTTTTCCAACTTCTTATGAAAGGGGGTGCTTCGAAACATCACTCCTATTTTGATACAGAGAAAGTCTATGAAGAAACCATACAGGAACGCGACTATCCTTTTAATAAAATTGATGTAAATAATGAATATTCTCTTCATCAGAAATAAGCAACATTAGGTAACTTCGTTATGTATGTAGAACTGAGAGAAAAATTGGCAGGTTCCGAACGGATGAAATTGTTGTTTGTGTTTCATTTGGGGTTTTGAAGAGAGGAACAGAGAGTTTTGACGCTCTTTAAAAACTGAATACTGAGTCATAAAATATTATGAGAAATCTTCATATTGACCTTGTGATGCGCCAGTAGTGCCGATGCTCCTAAAGCCATTGTGACAGCACCTGCTACAACAGTGCCCGTCTGTGTTGAGGATGTCTGAGATATTCTACTTCCTCCTATTTGAAGCGACTCTATCTTCACCTCATTACTCCCTTCCAGACTAAGATCACCGTTTTTATCATTACTTCCGTCGATATCATTATAAATCTTTTCATGCGTGGAACCAATACTTTCATCATTATCATGATCCTCAAAGTCTTGGGAATAACCGTTGCTTTCTTTATGATCTAGAACCTTCCACTGGCCTTCATCAGGGTCAAGAAACAGATCCATAGTTGGTTCAGGATCAGAAGATTTCAAGTTTGACACCTTCAATGGCATAAGGTATGGCTTAGCGTTGAAGTCCAGGGGAACTCTTTTCATATCATGAGCCTTCAATAATTCGTCATAACCAAGGTTCTCAGATTCATCGCTGTCATTCTTTGAATTATCCTCTAGTGTCTCAATTGTTTCAGCTCCAGAATCTGTTTCAGGGTTATTTGTGCTTGGCACTGAAATATCTATAACAGCCGTGTCATCAGATTTCTGGCCAACATCCATACTGAGACCCTCTCCCTCTAGTTGGTCAATCATGTTTTCGATAACACCAAACACACTGCTCACTGCCATCTGCGTGGAGTCATCAAAGCCAGTCAAGGCATCTAAAGCCTTGGAAACACTAATCGTGGGGGGAGGGTTGAACTGTTGGGGATTAGAACGTCGTGCATTACCGCTGTCACTCACCGGAACATTAGTCCCTTCTTTGAGCAAATTTTCGCCTTCAACTGAAGATGAATCTGCTAAGTTTTCTTTTCCTTCAGTCGGGTTGATTTTTTCTACATCATTGGATTCTTCTGGAACTTTTTTCTCTTTGACTTGGTGATTTTCTTTCTGGATAAGCTTGTCATTGATTGTATTTACAGAATTTTCCGTTTCTGCCTCTTCCGGTTTTCTGTTTACACCAATTTCTGCCTGCGGAGTAGATGCCTCTGAATCTTCAATGCTTCCGGTGAAATTTGATGAACAAGAAACAGACGAAACATCATTTGAGTCCTCTGGAACTTTGTTCTGTTGGATTTTGTAATTATCTATGCCTTGAAGGCCATCATTAATGCTATCATGAGGACTTTCCGTTCCTTCATGACTTGGTTTGCTGCTCGCTTCAACTTCTGACTTGGACATAGAAACTTCTGAATCTTCAATATCTTGTGGCAAAGCTGATGAAAAAGAAACAGAAGAATTATCTTGAAGAAGCTCGTGATCAGAGCTTGCGTTATTCACATCTTCATGGATCTTCGGCCTGTAGCCTGAGTTGGAGCAGGGATCACTCCCGATCCGTTTAAGAATATTGACGTCTATTTTACTTCCTTGTGCTTGGATGATACCAGATACTGCAGAATTAAGCTTTCCGCGCACATCTTCTGGAACTGCCTCATTTAAAGCTTTCATAAAAGTCTCTCCCTGATCTGTTGCAGTGAGAATCTGCATTTAACAGGACCAATTCTCCACCGTCATCTCGCAGATATGACTTTATATATTTTTTTGACTTTATATATAATGAAGCAAATTTTCAAAAAATAAAATCCCATCAGGTGCAACTGTCTTAATCTCAAAGATGGAATACCAATACGACGGATTCATATTAAGGATGAAATGTAAACATTAATTCAGAAAATAAAAAGTTGAGGATAATATTGATTTATTTCAATTAATATCGATCATATTAATTGAAATAAATCAAGTCCAAAAACGTAACTGGACTGATTTGATTGTAAACGATTAAAGAAACCATCGACAACCAAGGTAATGCTCCCTATTCATGACGGGAACTAGAACTCAGTAAATTTAAATTTGAAACATCTTACTCAGTTAGAAAAAAAACCTTATGATTTTCGACACCGAAAAATAGAAAATTCATTCTCGAGGATAATTTGGATCATCTTAATTTAAATAGAGAAGTTCTGAGGAAAAATGACATTAACCTACATCTTGGAATATATTTAAGATCGACGATGAGAAATGGAAATTAAGTCAATCTATTTGTTATAAAAAACAACCACAAACCATTCATTATGTGAAATGGATGCCTGTAAATTTTAAATTAAATAAGTTTGAAACATGAAATTTTCGAATATTTTCATGACTTCAGCTTAGTACTTTCTGCTGACGATTTCACTGGAACGGAGTAAGTCCCTCACAACTGAAATTGAGTCGTCATCAGCATTCAAATTAAAAAATGAGTGTGAAAACTGTTTGACGTGCTCTCAACAAGCATCGGAAAACGCCATGTGCAGACATGAACCGGGCAAAATTTTGGGGTGAGTGTATTGTCCAAGAAAGTGGTTCAAGCCTCTCTTAATTGAAGTTAAATGATACCAATGGTACCAATTTGGGAGAAAATTCATGACGTCAGATGTTAATTACCTTATTTTTCTGTTCGGCGTCCAATGTTCCCGGCATAGTAAGATCGAGCATATTTAGAATCACATTAGCTGCTCCAAGAATCTGACCTTTTTCATGATCAGTGGCACTGTCTTCCGACTCCTCCGATCCGCCCACCAAGCTACAATCTAGAATCTCCACAATATTACTCAAATGATCGGCCTCCGCCCTCTGAAGGCCCCCAAAATTTCCTTGAAAACGGTGGTCAATTTCCCATGCCGGATTTTGGGAGGAATTTTCTAGATCGGATGACTTTGGAATTTTATCCCCATCTGCAACTTCTTCTTTTAAACTCTTCGTTTTGATGGGTAAGCTCTCTCGCGGAGTGACAGCAATGTCTACGCCCTCCTTCAGAAGAGGATGTCTTCCCTTCAAAATGGCCAACTCTACAGCACAAAACCACTGCATTTCCGAAATCATAGAGGCATATATCAGATTCCCGGGATTAAAATTTCAACTCAGTATATGGAGCGCATAAGATTCATCCACCAGCTGAGCAAAATGAATCAGATGTATGAACTGTCAAGCTCCTAAAAGAAATTTTCCGTTATTTACCTCCATTGCAAGGTTTCGTCGCCAATTTCTGGCAATTATCTGGTTCTTTGGGAAGAATGTAGAACAAGAACAAAGGATCAAGCTTGTGAAAGGATTATCTTCTATTGTGCTCCGAGGAACGGGACAAATGGAGTCTGGGCTACCTTCCCTGTTCTACAAAAGTACGATGAAATTCAGAACCTCCAGTTGTTGGAGGCCTCAAATTATATCCCCAATTCATCTTAACATATTACATTTGCCAAGAGTTTAAATATTATTCAAAGTCATTGCAAAGGCATTTACATCAAGATGTCAATAAAAAACATGATCAAGGACAAAGTCAGACGTTAAAGTCTCTCAGTAGCGGCAAGAAAACTCCAGTCCAAAAAATAGAGAGAAACATAAATGATTCCAATTAAACGTATTTACAGGATCAAAGGGTTGTACCTGTAAGAAAAGAAGAGGAATTTTCACATTTTGAATTACATCTCTTGTACTAGTCTGTAAATAGAACTCTTCAACGGATTCGAATCCATAGGAGACCATAGAAATAGAGGCTTCAAAATCACGCAACGATCTTGCCGAAAGAGCTTTCACGACGTCAAAACCTTTATTCTTCCCCCTAAAAATCTCCTAAACATTGAAGAACGCGCAAACTATAAGTCAGTAAATGCTCAAATTACCTACTCGGCCTCGAAGTAAAATTTCGGAATCGACCAAAAAACAATTTTCCTCCCATTTGGAACTTACTTAACTTTGTTCGCACGCAGAATTTCCACCAATCCAAGCGTGATCTTCTCATCCATGGCAGACGATTTTGCTGCCTCGTTGAGGTCAAAAGGATTATCGATGCAAACCGCAGCAGTAAGAGGTGTTTTCTCTCCCACTTCGGCGAGGTACTTGGTCAACATATTTGCCCCATACCCCCACCCGATCGCCATCAGCGTCGTCCGCGGCCTCGTTTTGGTAATGAATCGCACAGCGGCATCGACATCATCGCTATCTGCCGCAGAAAACAACCTGTAGACGAAAACTACAAGAATCAGCTTCAAATTCAAAAAATCACGCTAATTTGGATGATCGCTCGACAAACCGAGGAGTGGTGACCGGGGAGCCAGCGCATCCTCTAGGGTTCATGACAACGGGGAAGAGGCCATGGCCGACTGCTTCACGAACAAATGCCTGAACCTCGCGAAACCTGCTTCCCTCCGGCGTACCAGGCACGATGAGCACCGCCGTATCGAGACTCTGCTCTCCGGCGAGATCCAGATGCTCCGGCCAGTCCAATGCGATGACTCCTGCGTCCTCCGCGCCCACGCAAACCCGCTGATAAGCGACGTCCGCCGTCGGATCGACGTCGGCGGCGGCGGCGGCAACCCGGCCGGCGCTGAGGAAACCGTCCCTGCGCAGGCTGCCGTCCACGAAAGAGACGGCGGCGCAGCGGAGGAAGACGCAGAGGTTGAACGGCGTGGGGCTGGAGAGGAGGAACCATTCCCCCGCCTCCTCCTCCGAGGCAGGCCAGCCGAGCCGTCCTCCACCGCCGAAGCCGAGCGCGGCAGCGGCCGAGCCGATGCCCAGCGCGGCGACGGCAGAGCCGAAGCCGAGCGCGGGGAGGAGGTCCGGCCAGCACGCCGAGGCGCCAGGCTGGGGTTCCGAGCTAGGGAGGGCCTTGAGGAAGCGGCGCCGCCCCCTCGGGCGCCGGCTCAAGATACCGCCGCCGAGGAGCGGCCGCCCCGGCCGGATGGCCGCCGGCGAGGAAGTGGAAATCCCGCCGCCAGACATGGCCGCAGAAGGTTCTGGCGACGGGGGCAGACTAGAAGGCACTGGCGGGGGGCGCTGGCCGTTGGAGCAGTGAACACGTGGACGGGCGACAGTTGCCCGACGCGGGAAAAGATTAAAATAATAAAAAAGCTTATCGGTCACGCACAGTTTTCGGGTCGGGTCGGGTCGGGTCAGGTAGGGTCTGCCTGTTATGGCTGGTCTGGTCTGGTCTGGTCTGGTCTGGTCTGGTCTGGTCTGTGTGTGGGTATTGATCAGAGGCGCAGTTTCTTAGGGGGGACGGGGTCGGGGTCATGGATGTCGTGGTTGTCGGCGGAGTCGGCGTTGTCGACGCCGGCCTTCTTACGGGCGAGGATCCGGTTGATCTTGTGCAGCTCATTGGTAAGTTTCTGGTCCTTGTTCTGCTTCCGAGTCTTCCTCCCGTCCTGCATCTTCACCCCGAACTGGAACGCCGCCTTCGGTGTCGCCTCCTTCTGCTCGTTGTACGTCGCCCACTCCTCCTCGGTCTCAAAGTCCCACCGGTGGAGCCGCCCTTTAGCCTGCCCCAATCAAGTCAAAGTCAATGTCAACGTCAACATCAAAGTTTAGAGAGTTTTGACCAACCCGTGCACCCATGTCCATCTTGGAGAGGTCAGCCTCGTCGTCGCTCTCGACGATCTCACAGTTGTACTCCTGGTAGCCGGGGTAGCATTCAGAGTAGCTCTCGGACACGAAGGTGGGGTCCTTCTCACGGGCGTCTTTCTCCCTCAGCTGCTGAAGCCGCTGGTCGTCGCGCTTGAACACGGAGCCCAGACCCCGGTCCTTGTCCTCCTGGGTCATGAACCTCGGGTCCTGCACCACTGCCGCTGCCTCGGCCTCAAACTCTGGCATACTCTGCTGCGCTTGGAGATACTGCCCGGCATACTCCACCTGCGAGGCGGCATACTGATACGCCACTGCCGCCGCTTGGGCTTGCTGGAAAACATCAAAACCTCCATTCTGCAAACAAGAGAAAAGCAGTGTTAAGTGTTTGTGTGTGTTTGTGTGTGAAGTGGAGATGAGATAGGAGGAGGAGCTCACTGTGGTGTCCCATGACTGCGGAGGCTCAGGGCCGAAGGCCGGTTCAGAGAAATAAGGTTGTTGTGTGTCTTGGTGTTCTCTGTTCCTCGGAGACTCTTCCATGTCCTCCGAGAAAGGGCTCCGGTCTGGGGCCGAACCTGGAACAGCATAATCTACCCCGCTGCCAACAAAGATATCATCTTCCTCTTCTCTGGATGGTGGTGGCGGAGGTGGTGGCGGCGGTGGCAGTGATTCCCTCTTCTGCCCAGTAGCCTGCGACCTCGCCTTGTCTACTTCCTCCAGTTCGTTTCCAAGAGAGGACAGGAACCCTGTAGATGCCAGAGGCATCATAACTTGTTGAGTTAGCAGCATATGATGAATCATCATTGTCATCATCATCTGCAAATCTTGCCATCATCATTCATGCTTAGGCTATTGCGGATGAAGATTTGTTGTCAACATTAGGATGTTGATGATGATCTGGACGTTGATGGATCTTGGAAACCGGATGATAAAGACAAATACATCTTTTTTAAAAAAAATAAAAGACAAATACATGATAAAATGATCCATCTGAGCTTGGAAACTGATGAATGACAATGATGATGGAAATTATTCATCAACCGAATGATTATGACGATAATGATAATGACGATGACTTTAGCAGCTCTTCATCGTCATCTTGTTATCCTTGGTACCAAACCAAAGTAACAATGCATTAAGATGTTTCTCGCTCAGAAGATATACCTCGCGAGTCCGCTTCCTTCTTTTTCTTCTTCTTCAGCACCTTTCCTGAAGATCCCAACCGCAGATAAGACATGATCTTGGCAATCCGGTCGAGCACAGAGCCATCAACGCCAACAGAAACCATTTCCTGGACAACACCTCAATGTTGTCAGAAAGTGAACTTTGAAAAACAATGGTGAATAAGAAACTAACCTCTGGAACGGCGCAGTCTGCCTTGCTTCTGTGAAGAGTGGTAGGGATATCGTGGAACGACCCTTCTTCCTGCATAGCACCACAGTAGACAAGTTGGTAAACAAAGCCAAATCCTCTCAAAAGAGTATCAATAAAAAAGAGCCGCTGGTGCGAAAGACAAAAATCTCACCATGTTAAAGACAAAGGACATCCGACCAGGCAGAAACATCTCATTAGCCTTGGAAACGGCCAGTGGCTTCACGATCCACTGATATACAGACTGCATATGAAGAGTTCAAGTCAGATTTTACTTTGTTGTTACTGCGCCTCTGAATGCACCTGTTCATAACCTTTGCAGTTGGTATGCGGAAAGATAATATCTGATCCTCCTTGGCCACTTTGCTGCATGAACAAGGAAAAGGGTAATGATTTACATAAGAGATTTTTTTGAAGAAATGTTTTGCATATGAGATATTAAAGTAAAATATCTGCAAGCCGAGACATCCAAAAGACATCCAGCATTAATCGTTTCAAATTAAACTTTAATTTAATACTGCAGATTTCCCTTTTCCCAGAGAACAAAATGTGATCAAAGTAATGATGACGCAAAATGTTTGTCAGGGAATAAAAATAAGTGCCTCAATTTTGCCTCCTTTGCGTCATCAGCCTCTGATTTCTTAACATTGATTTCACTTCGCACTTTCTGCAGCAAAGCATAATCCAACCCCTTGACCAAATGTGTATGCTCAAGATCCCCTGAAGAGCAGATCAAGAGAGACCACAGATAACGTTAGCCTTTGCCATCCCCAAGAGGATAATGAAACGGTAATTGTCATATTTTTTCGTCCACAGGTAGGATGACAACGAAAATTTTGCATCAACATTGCCTCTCATCACTTTTTATTTGTCAAACTCACTCAGATGCCAAGAGATGATGACGAAATCCCCATTGTCATTAGTCAGCGAAAAGGATGATGATGATAAAATCGTCGTCGTCACTCAAACAATAATCATCCGAACCAAGAAAATATGCCTACTATAATAACAGCGCCCCCTAAGATTTTCAGAAGTACCACTTGTCGTTACATCATATATGAGAAAATGAATAAAAGGAAACGGAAGACACATGACGGAACGATGAGCGGTGGGCTTTGGGAAACTCATTTCATTGATAACATTTTTTAAAAGAAAATTTCACTGATATCATGTAAAAAGAATTGACAAAACAATTGCATATTTTGGGTAGATCCTGTCGCACCAAAACACAAAAAATTTGACCATTATTGATACGATAAGTCGAAGAGAAAGTGCTGCGTTTCAGTTCAAGGACTCACCTCCAAGATATTTGCTATTTTCAATAGATATTGTGTTGACTTCGGCAGGCCTAAAGAATGTGCGATTCAGCGAACTTAAGCGCATGTAATTAAATCCAAAAAAAAGAACACTATCAATAGGACACATGATTGTCAAATTGGACCTTAGGACGGCAGCACCGGGTGGAGCAACTGCATGAAATGCACCCAATTCAGCCGGTTCGTAGTCGGGGTTTTGATCCTCCCTTCGCTCTTTCGCGCGATCACGATATTTAGGTACTTCAGGTTCTTCTTTCTTATCCTCTCTAGAATATAGCACAAAAAAGTAGTTAAATTTTCATAGAAACTCTAATTGATAAATTTCGAAACACAGCCCATAATTCCCGCTACACCCTCAATCTTAAAACTGGATTTTGTGAAAGAAGGATCCAAAAACCCGAAAAAAAGGAAACACCGATAATGAAGAGAGTCTTACTTCCGCCGATTCATCTTCTCCTTGTAGTAGTTTTTCTTCGTGGCCGACGCCATTCCGAACGATGTACTATGTAACTCTAAGTTCTATGACAAAGAAAAATACTAAAATTAAGAATCACCTCTCATCAATTCAGAAAGGAGGCAGAAGTGGAGTCTGGGGACTCACGGAGCAGGTCTCCGTCATCCACAAAATACAAACGTAAAATCGGAATTCATCGCACTACTAAATTCAAGATAGCGAACCAGATCAAACAACCGGCACCACCATGCGGAGAAACTGAACCCACTTCCTGATAAACTGCGTCGCAGCTCTTAAAACAAGGGAGAGAGAAAATGAACCCTAGTTCTCGCCGTTCCGAGGGAACGTTACAGTTGGATTTTATTTCTCTTGTTTCTTTAACATGGGTTTGGGAACGGCAAGCGTCATCCGTCATGTCACACGGAACCGTGACGGATGACGTGGTGGTGATGGTTTTCAGGGTTGGTGACGATTTTCAAGTTTGATGACGGTGACGGATGACGAAGATAGCATGACAGTAAGGTTGGGAAGAATTTTTTCATTCGTTCACAAACATTCGAACGAACGAACACGAACTCAAACACGAACACGAAAAAACAGACACGAACATGTTCCCCAAATGGTTAGCAAACAGACAAACTGTTCGCGAACAGGTGGGATTCCCGAGGTAATGTAATATAAATTATTGTTTTTAATCTAAAAGAGAGATAAAGAGAGAAGGAGAAGGGGGATCTCCGTCTCTCTCTCCCCGCCCTCCTCTCCTGCCTCCTGTGCCCCCTCACTCCCTCTCCCCGCTCCCTCTCCCGTGCCCCCTCGCTCTACCGTGCGGCCGTGCCCCCCTCCCCCCCTCTTCTCCTGTCTCCCGTCAGAACCCCATCTCTGTCGTCGCTTCCATCCGTCAAAACCTGTTTGCTTCGAGATCAAAGGCAAGGACAAACGAAGACTATTCAGTGCTGGTGAGCTCCAGACCCAAGAACCCTCATTTTTTCATCAAACAGTGAAACCTAAACTAAGATAAACAAAATTTATTTCTGTATTAATCGTGTGGTTTACTTTGGCGGTCTTGTTCTGCATTGCAAAGAATTTTTCTCACAGATGAGATGTGCTATAATTCTCTCATCCTCACTTGTGAAGATTAGATCAATTTTACATTACTAGGATGATTTTTCATCTGTCTGAAAACTCGATCTCCTGATTGGTTTCCAGATTAAACTAGGGAAGATTTTTCATCCATGTAAAAATTCGATTGACCGGTGAGTTTGAAGATTGAAAATGACAGAGTAGGTTGTGAAATTGCATCTAGGAAGATTTTTCGTCCTGCATATAGCAGCAATTCGATCAACTCATAAGTTGATCTAGCGACTGATCATTCATCATTTTTAGATATTGGATTGACTGATCAGTTTTGAGATTCAAAATGGACAGCAATCAGGAATAAAATTGAATCTTAGAAGATTTTTTAATTTTTGAAAGAAAATTTGATGGACTGATAAGTTTGGAAAAAAATGAAATTGTCAACAACCGGGTACAAAATCGCTCTCAGTTTAGAGATATTTAAAATTGCATTTAGGAACTCAATCAGTTTCTCCTTTTATGTACACAAGATGGCCCTTAAAATAAAAAACACAAGTTCTAATAATTAGAAATGGATAAAAAATTGTGTTCTCAGTGTTCAGAATGTATTCAATGGATAAAGTTGCTTAATCAACTTTACATACTTTTTTAGTACTAATTATGAAGAGAGAAATCATTGATTCTAAATGACGGAAAACCCTAAATTTTGGAAAACAGGTGTGGTAGGGACTCTGCTTGCAAGGGAAGAAAGTCTTTTTAGTGTAAAAGACTTATTTTCTAGGGCTTTCAAGGTATATTTTTTAATTTTTAACTTGAAAGTTTATGTTGAACAATCAGAAGCAAGTTTCTCTATCTCCCCATTTCCAAGTTGAATATTTACATTCGTCACTACTGTTCCTGTGGTTTTGTATAATTTAGACTTTGACCAATGTCATAAAGTAGATTGTTATAAGTTTTATCTCCGTTAGTAAGATTCATCCTCACTGCATACGAGAAAGCAAGGACGATGACTCATCATTGTCCTCTCATCAATTTCTCTACTTTTACTCTTTTAGAAGGCAAGGATGATGATCAAGACGATGATGAGTAGTCATAGTCTTTATCATTCTTCTATGGCTAGGAGATGATAATGATGACTTTGTCCTCATCATTCTGGCAGTAGATGAGGTCGATGACGGCTCATCATCATTCCTGGTAGATGACAAACTTGTCATCGGCGGCAAACCTAAAATGTTAGTACGTCAATGTTTGCTTTGCTTCAAACACACTTGTAATATTTTCTTTTAAAGTTTACGAGAATATCTGATTTATTCATAGTATTTGATGTTCTGATGCTAGTGCATACTGTGAATGATGCGCTGATTTGTTGACTTGTAGAAGTTATGAAATATATGAACAATTGCGTTATTCTTTATTCTTAGCGGAAACGTCTTGGAAAAGCTTGTCATCTATGAATGTTGAAAAAGGTCAGATGGACAGTAATTCAAATCAAATGAATGCAAATGCTGAAATGGCACAAGAGCGTAGCCGTAAACTAGCGTCAATCACAACTACTCCAATAACCACGTAGAGAAAGCATCGAGGTCGAGAATCAGAGGCTATGCAATATTTTAAAGAGATTGACGTAAACCAGTATGAATGTATTTTATGCAGGGAGAACACCCCTTCATGAATTATGACTATTGAGAGAAATAATGAGGGGATGACAACAATGTTTTAGAGGCACTTGTAGAAGAGCCATAAGGAGTCGCATGATCGGCTCAAAGGTAAACAAGTGCCAGAGTTAGAGGAGCTATTTTCCGGAGGTCAACAATCTATTATTGAAATGTTGGGTTCGCCCAGTAGGCAAAATACCTTCTTACTAGGTATCACATTTGAGAGAACAAAAGAGATGCTCACCAGACTTATAAGTCTCACTGACCAAGCATGGTCCATAGTTGATGACAAAAGTTTCAGAGAGGTGTTGCTTTATTGTGCGCAACACAAGATTGGAATACCATGCTCGAAGTCCATTCGTGAATACACAAAGGCCTGCTTTGGGCGAGAGAAATAATACCAGGTCCACTCACTATCAAATATTAGAAGTGTTTGCCTAACAGTAGATGCATGTACAAGTGAAAATATGACACCTTTATTGGGAATCATTATGCATTGGGTTACAAAAGAATGGAAACTTGAAGAACGTGTTCTGGAGGTAAGTTACCTCTCACAACTTCTTCTAGAGGTGTTGGTCGACTTTGGCCTGGGTAAGAAAGTAACTGCTATTATGACGGACAACGCAAGTAACAATAGATCGATGATTACATCGTTGACTATATTGCATAAAGTGAATCCCAACTTTGATAGAAACCAACACATGCCTTGTATTGCGCATGTGATAAACCTTGTGGTGTAGGATGGTTTGAAGGCAATGGGAATTCCACCTCCACTTACACCCGATGAGGCAGCGGTGCTAGTGGACGGTGAGTCTGAAGAAGCACGAAGGCGATGGGTTGGCTGATCTGCCTCTTTGGGAGATCTAGTTATGTGAGTGCGTCAAATTGTTGCAGCCGTTCGTTCTTCGGATGAAAGATGGAGGAGCTATGTCCAATGGTGTTCTAAATTAAAGATGCCAAATACTAGAAAATTAGTGTTGGATGTAAAGACTAGATGAAACTCCACGCATGAAATGTTGCAAGTCGCATATCAAAGGAGAAAGGTGTTGTACAAGATGGCAATTTTTGAGCTAGAGAGCATAAGGGAGAAGAACTTTGTGACAAATGAACATGAGTGGTAAATGGTGGCACACTTTGCTCAAATTTTAAAGCCGTTCTGTGAAGCGTCAGATGTCATGAATTGCAGCTCCAAACGTGTGACGGCGGCAACAGTTTTATCATTACTCCCAAGTCCTTGATGAACACCTTCGGGAACATATTGATGCCATGGACCAAGGACGCCTTTTCCCAAACGGTATTGTCCTCGCGGTGGAACAACGTACCTCCATCCAAATCACATGTAGAGCCATGAGAGCAAAATTGTCCAAGTACGAGGCTCGCGTTCAAGGAAATACTGCCTTCTCGGTTGCATCAGTTGTAGACCTGCATATTAAATTAGACTCCATTGCTCTAGAAGAACGTGACACCTTTGTGGCATATGTGCAAAAATTTCTAAACGATGTTAATGAGGAGGAAGTCACAAATTTGAGGGATGGCGACAACAGTGGAGGCGACGGAGTGAGTCGACAACAACGCATGATTCATAATGAGGAAAGCGTGATGGATGAGAGCTACATACCGTCCATCAAGACGAGGCTTGCACATGTGTTCCCGCGACAAGAATATGTCAGTCCATCCATGGACGACAAGTTACAAAGTTATCGAAAAATGTCTCATGTCTTGACTGATGCTCTCTTATGGTGGCAAGGTGACCGTTGCCAGAGATTCCCTAAGCTCTCCATTTTGGCACGAGATTTGCTTCCTGTATGCGCATCTAGTGCACCAGTTGAACGCTTCTTCTCTGTCAGACGTGGAATTTGCATGTATAAATGTTCACGACTTTCAACGGAGAACATGTCCATACTGATGACTCTAAAATGTTGGTTGAGACAACAACAACCAGAAACCAATATATCAGAGTCATTGTTTGAGATTGAAGAGGTCGAATTAGTGGAAGAGGATTCGGACGAAGAAAATGTATACGAAGGATGGTAGCGTGGGGATTTCAGGTATATTTAATTTTAAATCTTGCATATTTTTATTTCTCCGTGGTACAAAAAACGAATGCAGTGATCATTTACTTTTGAATTTATTACCAGGTACCGAATGTCATCAAAAGCAGCATTATAAAATTTTGGTATACACGACATTTGGATGTCATTGATTTCAAATACAATTCTTTCTGAACGTTTTTTGACTGACTTGGAACATCATTTTTCACAGAAAATTTATGTAAATTCTCAAAAAAACAGGTACATTGATGGCCACGTAGAGGCAATGGAGGGTGTAGGAGCCGGAAACAGGTGCACACCATAGAGGAGTGTGCGACTACTCCGATAAAGACTGGTAAAGCAACCCCAAGATCCGACTACTATTTTCATCAACTCAGACTCCGAACCAGACGGCGATGACAACATGAAACACACAAACTATACAAATGGAGGCAACACAAAGCAATTTTGTCCAGTTCAAGACATACTTACTAGGGTAAGTACCAAGTGCATCCTTACAAAAATTCTTTCTCTCAAGCCAACAGACTTCAAGTTAGAGCCCCAAAACCCTACAACATATGGAAGTGAAGTGGTGAGTACACAAAGAAATGACAAAACATTTTAGGAGCGTCACAACTTCACTCCAGCAATGATTGTTGTTGTCCAAAGTAATGTAGTCGTGTTGCCTCTCAATTCCTTTGATGTTTATGAAAATAAGTAGACATAACATTATTTTTTGGTTTTCAAATTGCGCTGGGATTTTTCCATCTAATAATGTTTATATTAAGATTTGCAGAATATTGATTAAGGTATCTATCAATGATTACGTATATATTAAGTATATATTTGTTCATCCATAGTTTAAGTTAAAAAAAACTTTGCACTGATTGAACCATTAGGTATATATTAATCCTTGTGATTTTGCATCTACTCATTAATTCTGTCAATTAAACATCTAGTGACTAATGCCGACCTTAAAAAGTAACAACTTTAAGCATAAAAAATAAAGCAACGGACTTACTGTTGAAACTGATAAAAGCATATATTAATACTTGTGGATATAGTTTCAGATGCATTTAAATGTGAGTTGAACAACATGAATAATACTTGTGGATTTAGTTTCAGATGCATATAAATATGAGATGATGAACATGAATAATACTTGTGGATATAGTTTCTGATGCATACAAATATATTTTCAGACACTAGACTTGTATGAATAATACTTTTTTGCTGAGCTCTTTTGACTAAGTAAACTTTAAACAGTTTGTGAGTTTTTATAAGAAATATTAATACTAATAATTCTATAAAAAGGGTATAAATGATTCTGAATTAAAGCTATAAAGCTTTATTTTTGGTTCTAACTGATGTGATTTTCCAAATAAATTGCACATTATTTCTCAGCAGAATCGATCGAACTTATATTTTTCTGATCCTCAACAAATATATCATTTTATCATCATTTTCAGCTCAACCATGCAATCTAGATGCATCACATTATTTTTCTGTGAATTTTTTTGAACACAAAATAGAAGGGCATAAAACTGAACTATGGTGATAACAGATTTAATGAAAGCTATTAGATTTTCATCATTATATGAACTCACCATGTCAATTTTTTTCACATGTTTTAAGATGTATTAAGGTCTGATTGTATTTATTTATAATACATATTTTTGTCGTACCATTTTTTCCTTAATTTTGGAAATTGTGTGTGTACCAAAATTTGATTACAATTGATTAATTAAATCTTTTAGCTGATTATTTAAGTCATGTGAAGCATAATAATGCATTTGATTAATTAAATCTTAGTGGAGCAATTAATCTTCTGATTATTCATTTAAAATTATCGTCCTGTTCATGTTTGTTCGCGATTGAACACAAACAAACCGAACACGAACATGAATTTTCGGTTGTTCGTTCGTCAACGAACAGTGTTCGTTCATTGACGAAACACGAACTTCCCTACCCTACATGACGGTGACGGGATGCCCTGGACACGTGACAGAATGGACGTCACAGATGACAGCCGTGACATTTTTTTAATACATTTTAATAATTAATTTATTGACCAAAAACTATGAATATAATTAAATTAATAGTTAATTTCTTGACAAAAAATAAAGGTTTTAGTGACTTTTTTAAATACAACTTAATAATTAATTTATTGACACAAAATCATGAATATAATTAGATTTATAATCAATATCTGGACGGAAAATTAAGGATTTAGTGACGTTTTATAAATACATTTTAATAATTAATTTATTAACGGAAAACTGTGAATATACTTAATTTAATATATAGTTTCTTGACGGAAAAATTGAGGATTTAGTGACATTATTTTAAATACAATTTAATAATTAATTTATTGACAGAAAAATGTGAATATAATTAAATTTAATAATTAATTTCTTGACAAAAAAATTGAGGATTTAGTGACATTATTTTAAATACAATTTAATAATTAATTTATTGACAGAAAAATGTGAATATAATTAAATTTAATAATTAATTTCTTGACAAAAAAATTAAGGATATAGTGACGTTATTTTAAATACATTTAAATAAAATATTAATTGACGAAAAATTATGAATATAATTAATTTAATAATTAGTTTCTTGATGGAAAAATTAAGGATTTAGTGATGTTTTTTAGTACATTTTAAAACTTAATTTATTGATGGATGATTATGAATATAATTAATTTTAATAATTATTTTCTTTATGGAAAAATTAAGGATTTAGTGACATTTTTAAATAAATTTTAAAAATTAGTTTATTGATGGAAAATTATGAATATAATTAATTTCTGGACGAAAAAATGAAGGTTTTAGTGACTTTTTTAAATACAACTTAATAATTAATTTACTGACCCAAAATCATTCATATAATTAGATTTATAATTAATATCTGGACGGAAAATTAAGGATTTAGTGACATTTTAAATACATTTTTAAAATTAATTTATTGACAGAAAACTATGAATATAATTAATTTAATAATTAGTTTCTTGACGAAAAAATTAAGGATTTAGTGATGTTTTAAAAATACATTTTAATAATTAATTTATTGACTTAAATTTGTGAATATAATTAAATTGTTTTCAGGTGTTTGCTATATTTTTTATTGTTTTCATTTATTAAAGCATTTTTCTCCTGACTCAAACTTTCAATATCTCTTTTTCATAATCAATTATTAGTGATTGTTCTCTTTTATTCTTTTTTCTGTTAAATCAAAATCCTTCTCCAACAAATTTTCTATTAACATAATAGTGCCTTAAAGGTATGTTTTAGAGAGATAGCAAGAGTGAGAGTAGAGAGTGATAGAGATAGGGAGATAGAGAGATTGAGATAGGGAGATAGAGAAATAGAGAGTAGAGAGGGATAGAGATAGGGAGATCGAGAGATAGAAATAGGGAGATAGAGAGAGAGTGGGAGTAGAGAGAGAGAGATAGAGCTAGGGAGATAGAAAGATAGAGAGAGTGATAGAGATAGGGAGATAGAGAGATTGAGATAGGGAGATAGAGAGAAGAACAGTCCAGTTCATACATTTCTTCATTGTCGCCAACATTGCATACGCGGCTCAACATCAAAATATCATCAGAGTTAACTCAGATAAACACTGATAATAGATCAAAGAGACATTTTATTTGCAAAAAAAGCTTCGCTAGTGTCTCATAATTAACAAAAGATGTGAAGAATTCAAATGCACAAAGTTTTATAAGGCATTCCTTCTGTTTCCACCATCCGTTCATCTAAATAATAACTTAAACACAGAAAAAAGATCACAAAAAATTGCATTCAGATTGATCATCATACATTAGCATCTAAAAACTAATTATCCCTGCCGTCATCGAGACAATGTTCTTCAAGTTCATCCCCGTAAGTTAAACGATCTCATGTCGGCACAACGATACTTTTCAATGATCACATACGTATAATCATACTGCACCTCCATCAATAGTTCATAAGATCATCAATATAATATCAAAACTTTTTTGAATAAAATCAATATTTCATCAATAGTTCATGAGATTGTAATTTTTGTTGTGTTATAGAAACTTTCAGTTTGTTTTCCATCATCATCATGATAAAAAAACAACCTGCATTGGAGCCCTAGCTCTCAAAAACAGCAATCAATGGAGAAGAAGACTTACCGCTTGACGGAGAAGCTCCTCTATGCAGAAGCAGTCCCCGACTGACGGAGAATCAATGGAGAAGAAGGAAGAGCTTGACCTGGCAGAGCGAAGAGCATTCTTCTCGACTGGTGATGGAAAATCGTTTTAAGAGCTTGTCGTTGCCTAACCGGGAATCTCGACTAGGGAACAACAAGCTCTTAGAAATGATTTTCCGTCACTAGTGACGGTGGCGCCGTCACGGTGATGGAGACGTGATGGGACGCCACTATAGGGACGTGTGACGGGTGTGTGACGGTTTTTTTTTCATATCCTGGGAGGCGTGACGTGACTGTGAAGTGATAAAAAATTTTAACGTCACCGTCCGTCACCAGGCATCATCCGTCACGTCAAGTCTGAGATGTCACGTCTCGGACGTGACATTCCCTAGTTTGGGTACGCATCAAAATTTTTGATGTCTCTTCTTTCTATTCTTACTTATCTTATGAACTTGCTGTATTTTTTGCGTCTTTTTGTTGTAATTTATGTTACTGTATTTTATCAAGTGTCAAGTTTTCCAAAAGCATCGATTAATTTCTTGTTTTGGTTGTAATTTTTAATTGATTTTACTACTAATTGTATATGTTCTTCTAGTTGTTGTGCAGGTACAAAAAAACTGTGCATGTGACTATACAAGACTCGTCATCTGGTAGTAATGTCTCTCCCTAGTCACCTTTGGGGTGGCCATTGAAGGTCTTCAGTGTTTTCACGTCAGAACATCTTGTGGTGACCAAAGTCATCAATAATCAAATATGTCGTTCATCATAGACTACTTCACACCTATTGATGATGAGTACTAGGGATCTGGGATTCGATCTGATCATTCGAATGTTCGATCAGATCGAGCATTCAAATCCGAATCTCAATCAGACTAGAGTTGGACATGATATTCGCATTGGATTCGGGTCATATATTTTGATCCAGCCCAATGTTCGAATCAAATAATTAGACCCGATTCAATTCAAACATGCAGTTTGAATTGGATGTGATCAAATTATTTGAATTAATAACAAATAAACTAAATAAATATATAATTAATGAAATCATAGAGAAAACACGAGAGAAAGAGAGAGCTTGCGAGAGAAGGGTGTTTGGTTTTAGCGGCCTAGATCTGGATGAAGACTAGGATTCCATGCAGCGGAAGACACGTAAAGGGATTGAATGACTTCGATAAAACCATTGAAACAAAGTACCTTTGCACAGATTGCTTATGTGATTTCTTAGATCCAAGAGTGAGACTAGTCGAGCTACTCAAGTGTGCATCCTCTAGACATATCCACGGGGTCCTCATCACATCGGATATCCTCCTTCTCGTTGAAGAGCCCCATTCAACCTCCGTCGCCATCGTTACAGTGTATCGATCGCATCGGGCATGGAGAAGAGTCATGTTTTATTTTCTTGGTTAAAGTAGTCTCCATCTTTAGGGGGAGGAAATTCATGTTGGGTTTCTTCTTCCCCTAAAGAATCCTTTTAAGGGGAAGCCCAATAAGCTTCTCCCTTAAAGGGGGTCCATTTGGGCATCCCACAACTGCCTTCTTCTCTCTACAAAGAAGGGGGAGAGGGTGGACGTGGGAGACAAACTTGATGTTGTTTTGAAAATCAGATCTAAGTTGTTGAAAGTGGTAGTTATTTTTTTTTTTCGGAGACTCATGGTTGAACGAAGTTCCGTCGTTCTCAATCCAGCTGGGAAGATCATTCTACGACCGTCTTAGAGCAATCGTGAAAGTGTGCATTACCGGATCTTCCATAGCTCTTGAGTTCCCGATTCTTGACAACAGATCTGTCTTCTCTTTTGACTTCATTCCCTGGTATGAAATTGTCTCAGCTTTTGTCACGCCCTTCCAGTTATGTCTCCTAAGAAACGATTTGCCTCTCTATTCAATGGGGTGGGGGGGCTGGGCTTCGGTCACTCTTCTTGGTACTTGCGGATTTCTCTAAACGTGACTGTTCTGGGTCGGTAGCGTTGGGGCTTCTTGACGCCACCGGTGATAGGAGCTGACTTGCGGGTGGCCTTGGTAGCGAGTTGCTTCCGAGGTGCCTTTCCTCCGGTGGATTTACGAGCAGTCTCCTTGGTACGAGCCATCTGATATTACCACAAGATCGTGGTTACAATCTCTTCAATGGAGGGAAGAATGATCCTCAAGATTCTGACAACTTCATTCATTGTAGGACTAATCCCCCTTCGCCTGGTCCACGAGGTGTTTCTTTGAAGAATCCACATCACTACGCCGTTCAATACAAATTGACGGTGGAACGTCGACCGAACATCCCCCGTGTCGGATACTTGGTATTCTACTTCCGTCGCTGTTGTGCGGTGACTTGATTGCTCATTCAGAATTTGACGGCCGTTGCTCCGGGCATCAATAAGGAAGACCCGGCCAATAATTCTGTCCTCTCCTGCTCGATCTTTTCGTGCGAAGATTGATATTGACAACCCTTTAATCATCGTCAAAGCATAACTATCGCACTACCTTGACCCCTGGACAGCTGCCTTTTATCTACCAGGAATCTCTCATCTCGGTAGGGAGAATTCACATTTATCTTTGACAATTGCGATCCCCTTGCAATTTCAGCTGGCACCTACAGGTCATCTCCTTTTATTCCTTCCTTTATTTCAGCTTAATTATGTGTTCCAGTGCTTTCTATGACTGCTCCGAGAGATACATGAGCATATATCTACTGTCGGAATAGCCATCGTTGTGTGGTATGGAGTTCTCTTTTCACGAACTGAAAATGCATATTATTGGGAGCTAGATTGTGATCTGATCCCTCGTGGCAATTATTTGTCCCGCCGCTTGGGATCTGTCGGTTCCCAACGTACTTCCTCTTTTCATTTTTTTATCCTACATATCATCACATCTGTAGCCACACACATTTTACGTTCATTCTCCTATGGGGTAACATGACCCGTTCGATCCCAGCATTTGTGTTACATTACATAGTTCATTGTCAAAGTACAACTGTCAGTCCACAAGAAGTTTTTAGTGACTTAAGGTCTAAAGGCTACTTACACAACCGTGATGTGAATCAACCTAATTCACAATTCGGTATAATATCATTCAGGGATTCGTTCAGATCAATTTAGTGAACTCTTTCCACTAAAGAACACCCACTATCCATCCTTAGTGTCTCAACACCAATGGCTATGGGACCGGCCATATCTATCATATGAGTGAGGTTAGATAGTGTTGTTTTGTCCAGATACTTTGATATCCGTCTGGCCTATCCTTCAAATAGGAATATTTAGAACACATGCTGAAGAACTAGAGATCTTCATATTATGATATCATCGTAATTTACTACGTCTGATCATATATTCATGCTCTTCATTATAAGCATCACACGTGCAGTATAATGATTATGTTCAAATAATGAACATGGAATGAGATGCGGATTGTGTGATTGGTTTGCCATCCACATATATTTCCATCAAAGGGTGCCAGAGAGGGAGAGAGCACCTGAGCAAGAGAAAGAAGGGAGAGAACGAGAGAGAGGATGTGTAAGAATGCACGCGAGAGAGAAAAAGAGAGAGAACAGATGAGAGAGATAAAGAGAGAGAATATGAGCATGAGAGAGAGAGAGACCAAGCGAGAGCGATAGGGCAAGAGAAAGAGAGAGACCAAGCGAGAGCGATAGGGCAAGAGAAAGAGAGCGACCAAGCGAGAGAGATAGAATGAGAGAAAGAGAGAGACCAAGCAAGAGAGATAGGATGAGAGAAAGAGAGAGAGAGAGACCAAGCAAGAGAGATAGGATGAGAGAGAGAGAGATAGAGAGGGAGAGATAGAATGGGAGAGAGATAGAGACAGAACAAGAGAGAGACAAAGGGAGAGAGAGAAGAAGAAGAAGTGAGAGAGAGAGAGCTAGAGGGAGAGAGAAAACAAGCAAAAGAAAGAGAGAGAGAAAGAGAGAGAACAAGAGAAAGCCATAGGGAGAAAGAGAGCACGACAAAGAGGGAGAACAAGCAAGGGAGAGAGAGAAAACAGGTGAGTGAGAGAGAGATTGAGAGGGAAACCCAAAGGGAGAGAGAGAGAGAGAGAAAGAGAGAAAATGAGAGACAGAGAGGCATAGGAAGAGACAGAGAGCATGAGAAAGAGAGCCAGAGGGAGAGAAAGAGAACACAAGAGAGAGAGAGAGAGAGAAAGAGAAAATGAGAGAAAGAGAGGCATAGGAAGAGACAGAGAGCATGAGAAAGAGAGCCAGAGGGAGAGAAAGAGAACACAAGAGAGAGAGAGAGGGAGAGAGAGAGAGGGGAGAGAAAGAGAGCACGAAGAGAGAGAGAATGAGAGAGAACAAGAGCTAGAGGGAGAGAAAGAAAGCACGAGAGAGAAGATGAGAGAATATGAGAGAGAGAGCTAGAGGGAAAGAAAGAGAGCATGAGAGAAGATGAGAGAATATGAGAGAGAGAGAGAGAGCTAGAGGGAAAGAAAGAGAGCACGAGAGAGAGGATGAGAGAATATGAGAGAGAGAGAACCAGAGGGAGAGAAAAAGAGCACGAGAGAGAGAGAGAGAGAGAATAAGAGAAGCCAGAGGGAGAGAAAGAGAGCACGATTGAGAGAGAGAGAGTAAGAGAGAGTCAAAGGGAGAGAAAAAGAGCACGAGAGATAGAGAGAGAATGAGAGAGAGTCAATGGGGGGGAGAGAGAAGGAGAGAAAACGAGAGAGTGAGCCCTACAGAGAAAGAGAGAGAAAGGGAGAGAACGAGAAAGAGAGCCCGAGAGAGAGAAAGGGAGAGAACAAGAACACTAGAGTTATAGAGAACAAGCGAGTGAGAGAGAGAAAGGGAGAAATGAGAGCACTAGAGCTGTAGAGAACAAGCAAGTGAGAGAGAGAAAGGGAGAAATGAGAGAACTAGAGAGAGAGAGAGAGAAATGAGAGCACTAGAGAGACAGAGAACAAGAGAGGGAGAGAAAGGTGGATAAACGAGAGAGAGAGAGAAAATAAAGATAGAGAAAGGTGGATAAACGAGAGAGAGAGAGGGCACAAGAGAGATGGAGAAAACAAAAGAGAGAGATAGAAAAAAGGGAGAGAACGAGAGAGAGAGAGAGAGAGAGCAAATCAGAGCAGGAGAGAGAGAGAGAGAGAGAGATGGAGAGAGTGATAGAGAAAGCATGAAGGGATAGAGAGAGAACAAGCGAGAGAGAACGTGAGAAAGAGAGAGAAAGAGAGGAAGCAAGAGAGAGAGAGAGAGAGAGAGAGAGAGAGAGAGAACGTGGGAGAAAGAGAGAGAGAGAGAGGAAGCAAGCGAGAGAGAGAGAGAGAGAGAGAGAGAGAGAGAGAGAAAGCAAGAGAGAGAGAGAGAACAAGAGAGAGAATACGAGAGAAAGAGAACGAGAAAGAGAGGAAGCGAGTAAGTGAGAGAGATAAGGGGGGAGGGAGAGAACAAATGAGAGAAGGAGAGAATGAGGTAGCATGAGAGTTTGAGGATGGGAAATCACATGTTGGGCTCTTTGAGGATGAACTTAAAAGGAACGTACCTTTAATGACATAAAAGATATAATTGTGTGTTTCACTTAGTGAATTCACCTTGCATCATCATTAAGAATGTAGCATCCAAGGAGCTCCGGAGTTGTGCATCGTAGATTGACTCAGACTTCCAATTGCATATGTCATGAAAGCAATAGACCTTTAACTCTTAATCATTCATTAGCCGAACAAGAAGTGGGTGTACTAGGAGCAAGTACTCGCCATTTAAGAGCTCGTCGACAAGCATGATGGCTAGCATATGACATATATCATTGTCTAAATACTACGTAGATGATGACCAAGTCAGCTCCAAATTCAGATGGACTAATCTTGGAATCATTGAAAAATCAAGGGCAATAGTGTAGGGCATAGGAGTTGGCACAAACAATGTGGAAAAAGCATAAATTGGTGCAAAATATATTTTTTGAACTTCATGAGTATGATGACAAAAACTATACTTTCATTTGTATTTCTCCAACCCACGCATTCTTCATAGATGAACCAATTGGGCACAGTTACCAGAGTGTTGATTGAATGAATCAGTTGGGTAAAATCAAAACTAATGAGTAAATAAATCAATTCGGTAGGATTACTCAAGTATCATGTGAATGAAACAGTTGAGTAAAATTATAGTAAAGCTTAAATGAACTGTTTGGGTGAAATTGCTAAATTATTGAGTGAATAAACCAGTTAGGTAAAATTAAAAACTAAAGTGTGAATAAATCAATTGGGCAAAGTTATTAAATTATCAAGTGAATGAATTTGTTAGGTGAAATAAACAACTAAACCATGGATGACTCAATTAGGTAAAATTCTAAATTATCAAGTGAATGAATTAACTTGGTAAATTGAGTAAAATTAGGTAACTAGCACTGTTGAAGGCATTTAATAAATACTAAAATATAGAATAAATTAATTCACTTGATATTTAATAATAATTGGATTTTAGCATACACTCTTAGGCTTTGACATTTTGGATCGGGGACCGGTCGGACCGGACTGAACCGGGATCGAACCGGACCGGACCGGAACTGAGGCGAACTTCAGGTAAGGTTTAGGTCCATGCCCAAAAACCAGACAGGACAGGACCCTGTCCCGCGCACTACCCATCCCCCTCCCCGTTGCCCTTCCCATCACCCGCCCCAAGTGCTCATCGCCGCTGCTCCACACGGACAACGCCTCTGCCACCCCCGTGCTCCTTTGCCACCCTTCGTACCGGACCAAACCAGGACCGAATAAGACCAGATCAGAACCGCACCGAACTTCAAGTAAGGTTTAGGTCCATGCCAAAAAACCGGACCGGACCGGGACCGTCAAACCCTTTACACTCTTACTTGGAATTAATATATTTACTTGATATTTATTGATCATTAGTATTTAATAAATATTGACACGTATGATAAATTCATTCACTTTATAATTGTGAATCATTTTTTATCATAGAAATCCCCATATCCATAAGGAAAGACGTATACATAGATACATTATTTTTTGCTTAATCACAAAATGAAGATGATAATAAAAAGTTAGGGATGGACTGTATTTATAGGAAATGTAAACTATAAAAATAATATAAAATGGTTTCAAGTATACTGTTACTATGATTTCAGTAATGTACATAATGGTAATATTATGATTTCAGTTATGACATGGGCCAACATGTGGTAGTATGGTGATATCCAAATTAAAGAGATTGGACAGTTTTTTAAGCCTATTAAATTCAATCAGAAATATGAGGTTGTAAATCTTCAATTGGGTAAAATTAATGACTTAAGGAACTGATCCTCTTGAAGGTATTTAATAAATATTAACCATAAGAAATTCGGTCCTATGCCTTGGTTCAATCATGAAAAAAATATTTTTTCATGAATGTGGAAGTGTTTAGTGATTTTAAATCAATCTTTAAACTCATACATCACATGTACCTTATGGGGAACTTGTTCTACCCTTGATTTTCTCACTAGGAGATTGTTCTAGAGCCGTTCACATGCCACGCCTCTAGAAGTATCCACGTGATCTCGTCGCTCTTAGATCTCCGCTTCTTTTTCTTTAACTCTCCTTGAAAATCTTGAAGATCTTCTCACCATAAAGACACCCTCCTTGGTTGAGTGGAGAAGAGATCATAATGGAGAAAGGTGGGGCTCCCAACTCTGGCTAGCCTAGGTGCCTAATGGGTGCCTCTTCTCTTTTTATATTTAACTAACCCATTAGGTAAAATATTTTCACCAATGCCCCTATGATCTTATGTGTGTGTCCCTCTATGCCCATATATAATTCTAGTTAATAACTTTAGGGGCCCAATAACAATTATTTACCAATATTAATAATAAAATATATCAACATATAGATTAATGAACAAAGGATTGATTTGACCCAATCAAAAAGTTACGTTTCCAGCCCATGGGGTTTGAAGTAACTCCTCATGTTCTAGAAGATACTGAGTACATGTAACCTTTAACTTTATCAAACTCTCTCAAGGAACCTTTACCTTTATCTCTAACCGTATGTGTATAATCCTTCATCTGCATGAGACTCTCAAATGACTTGGGGTATGGCTGATCGTCAAACCAAATCCATCATTCGATTAGTAATGATGCATAACATGGATCAGTAGAGGACACCTTCTCCAATAACCTCACTAACCTAGCTAGGGATATGCTGCACCATCTTCCTTTAGCCAATATTCTCTTATACCAAAAGTGGATGATCCTATCTTGACCACTTAATCATCTCCGTGACCTTCTTACTACATCTGATCTATTAGAGGCTCATAAGTCATAACCAAAACGTAGTCATCCATCCACGAGATGTCCTTGGTGTCTCAGGTTAATGGATCACTTACACAAACGTGACATGAATCAACCTGATCGATGTTTAAGAATAACACCATTCAGGGATTCTTCATATCAATTCAGTGAACTCTTTCTCCAAAGAACACCCACTATATGTCCTTATTGTCACCACACTAATAGTCACACGATCAACTATACTTATCATATAAGTATGGTCAGTTAGTGTTATTTTATCTGGCTAATTCCATGTCTCTCTAAACTATCCATCGAATAGTAATAATTAAAATGCATGTTTAAAGATTAGTGATCACTATATTATGATATCATCATAATTCACTAGGTTATTGCATGTATTCATGGACTTCATTATAAACATCACACTTAAATAATAATGAATGTATCATTTTATTCAATGAGTTTTAATAAAAACACGTTAGTGTGATTTGGCTTGACGCCCACATAATATCCATCAGTAGAATTGAATCATTAACTTCAGGATATATATCATGAGTTTTTATAAGAGAAATCCCTTTATATCTAGGTAACCATACATATAAGTACTATACTTTTAATTAGTTTAATCATATTATGGAGAGAATGATAACGAGTTTGGGATGGACCATATTTATATGAGACATAACATATACTAAATAATTTAGTATAATAAATGTAATATGTATTACTTTATAGTACTAGAAAAATTACTACACAGATTTTGGGCCGGCAAACAACCCGTAGCAAAGGATAGTCAACATTTGAAGTCAACACCTACAGTGCACTCAAATATCCAAGTACCAACAAGTAGTAGGCTGCAATCACATAGAGGAAGGCTGATAGGTGTTACAGGTAGGCTTTGACATCTTGGATTGGGGACCGGTCGGATCGGACCGAACGGGGACCGAACAAGATGGGACCAAAACTAGACCGAACTTCAGGTAAGGTTTAGGTCCATGCCAAAAATCAGGACCGGACCGGACCCTATCCCACGCACTACACATCTCCCTCCCCGTCGCCCTTCCCATCACCTGCCCCAAGCGCTCATTACCGCTGCTCCACGTGCACAACGCCTCCGCCACCCCTGAGCTTCTCCACCACCCCCCGTACCAGAGCGGATCGGGACCAAACAATACCTGACAAGAACAGGATTGAACTTCAGATAAGGTTTAGGTCCATACTAGAAAATCAGACCGTACTGGGACCATCAAACCCTAGTTACAAGTAGCAGCTCAACACATGATGGGAGGACTGATCAGAACTAGCATGCTTTGGTGTTCAAATTTGGTGATATGATGTTTCTACATTCGAGTATTAGGTTATTGAAGAATGTCACTAATATGAAATGCTTAGCATTTCCCCCTCTCATCTTCTCTCCCTTTCTTTTTTTCCTCTCTCTCACGTTATTCTCTCTCTCTTCACTTAGCCCATTTCTTTGACTTTTCTCCTCTCTCTCACATGTTTTTTTCTCTCTCTTCAATCAACCATTTTCTTCGACCTTTCTTCTCCACCTATTGTCTTCCTTTCTATCTGATCTCTCATCCTCTTAATGGCCCAATATTATTGATTATTCCACTACTCTCTTCCCTCTCTAATTTCTTTCTTTTTCTCTTCCCTATAACTTCCTAATTGACTTTTTGATGGCGCGTGACAGCCAGAGTCCCCAGAGACATCTTTGGAGACGTCGACATCGTCACTAGTGCCATCGCCGGTTCACGTTCAACCCAATTGGCATGCCAAGGCAACCGTGAAGGTGCCCGGGTTCAAATACCCAGGTGAAAGCACTTCGTATTTGTTCAAGCTCTCTTAGTATCGTTTGGTTTTCTCATGCTTGTGCTTTTTTCCATGTTTTCTCATGTGTGTGCCCTTAATTTCATTTGTAATGGGGGCCCATCTTATAAGGGCACCCCCTTAATGGACTATCTACCCCCGTTCTTATGGATCCCCTAGGGCCCATTTACTTCCCCCTTATAAGGGAAGGATGGTGCCCAAGAAGGGGCAGACTTGAATTTTTTTTATTGATGTGTTGTTTGAGAAGCCGCAGGTCTCACCTCGTCCCTAGAAGAACAGGAGGGAGGGGGTTGAAGAGGAAATTTTGTGGGAGAAGGTCTAGCGTCCAAGAAGGTCACTGGTCGGGAGTTCAAGCCCTCCTCGACGTCGCTCGGACATGACCGTTCAATCCCTCTACTCATGGTGCAACTGATCACGCTGGTGGACGACGACCTTGCACCCCTATGGTGCAATCGAGCATCACCAAAAGTCACGACCTCCTTCAACAGAGGTGACATTGATCCGCATCAGAATCTTTAACTGTCGCTTCCCATCACACGGTGCAATCAGCCCACTTCACGAGTTGAGGATCCCATCCTCCTGTGACGCCGTTGGTTCGCATCAGGGGAAATCGTCGAACACCTCATCTGTGGTGCAATAGCGTCGCGCCAGGACTCGGCCATCATAACCGCTGATCGGCCGCAAGGTGCGTCTGACTTGTCACCTCTGGGTTGATCGACCGTGAAGCTAGAGCTCAAAAGGTTATGACCACGAGGGAAATCCTTGCCCACGCCGAGTTAGACCGTGGCCCATGGGAGAGACTCGGACCAAGACTATTCGTCCAACGTTAGGGGGCCCCTACCAAGCTCCATCTCGAAACAACCACCCTCCCTTCCGCAGCCTGCAATCACCGGGGATAGTGCCAAGCGACCTATCGATTGTGACGCTGAGTGTCACCGACAGCGTCGCCCCTGGCTGCCAATCCAGGAGCCCTCCTCATCCCGAGCTAGGGCCCCTCATCTACCGCACCGCTCAGTCGGTGTCCACTTGATTGGGAAGAGTAGCATCCGTGGAATTGCTACCTGCGCTGGCTTAATCCCCCTAACACTTGCACCGTCACCGTCCCTCTTCTGCTTGCCTCCTAACTGTCTGCTCTAGCTCGAGTGCTGTCAAACCATGTTGGTCCCCTTCTTCGGCACCTCTCACTTTCTGACTCCGCCCGCAATCATTCTGGACGCATTCATCGAAGAGATTCAATGACGAACACGAGCCAACAAGGTACACCGTCTCCTCGCTTGCCCGTTACATTATCTTCTATAGTATAATTTTAATTGCCTCCACGCTAGGGTTAGATAAAGGTGAGAGAGAAAGGCTGAGCGTAAACTAAGAACATTTTGAGCATCTTACTAGTACGGGTCGAGTTTGCCTGTCACATATGGGTCATTACGGATTGATTCCATTCGGTGTCGTAGCTGCACTTGTCCCCCTCCGATGAGGCTCGAGAGGCCACTGTTGCCGTCATCGACATCCCCTTTGGAGCACGGATTTCGGCACTCTCACCGAGTCGGGGCCTGCGCATATGACACGTAGGATGCATTCATCGTGCATTGTAGTTACATATACCTGTTTAGGGTTTGTTTATCCATCGGACGACGACACTGTCGACGTCCGACAACACTATCTCAGTACACGAGCATCATCCTCGGTACCAACAAACGACGTCCAACATCACTTTTCTCATAACCTCTCCCTCACATTTCTCCCACAACTCTCTCCATGTAATCAGTCAATCACACCTCTTTTTTGTACCACTTTCTTTTAAACCATCCATGGTTTATTTGCTTTGTAACTGCATGTTTTCTTTTCCTTTATAAGGGCTATGAATCAGTCTGTATGGACACTCTTGCTTCAGAATTATTGCAGAGTTTGTTTATGATAAAAGAGTGATTTTCTTATGGTTCTCTCATGATTCTCTCGTGATAACGGCAATGAAAATGACTATTATTGCTTTTCATCTTTAACATCTATCAATTCCTCTTGGATTCCTCCTTCCCTTTCTCTACAGCTTATCTTCTCCTTCATTTTCCTATCATCTCACCCTTGACCTCATTGAACACACCCCTTCCTCTCACCCCCATAATCTCCATCTCTCTTCTCATTTTGTCCTTTCGTCTTATCTTCATCCATTCCCACGCCTTATCCCATCTACTGTGTAAGCTCATTTTCATACTTCATATCCATTCCTCTCACGTTACACAACACATCTTCTCGTGCTAACCAAATCTTATACTCCCATTATATCCCCTTACCACAACTTACTTTTGATTTACACCCATTCGTGGAGTTGCAAATCAACATCAATCAAGGCCATTCAACAATAGAATAGTCTAGCTATTGTCTCCCATCTCTAAGGTACCTTTTGACACCTTAACTTTTAGATAATTGTTGGTTCATGATAATTGTTGATTTGCTCTGAGTGGTTGCTGACCTTATGAATCTGTGTGCTAAACTTTTATTGAGTATTTTGAATCTACGTCATAGTTATTCCCTAATTGTCCTTGTTAAATCCCTACTGCACCGATGTAGTTCCCTTCTAAAATATAAAAACCATTCAGATCACCCTCAAGGAATACTTCATTAATATTACTTGGTGTTAATTTATCAATTTCACAAATTCCAGTTTCATGTCCTCAAATCAATCAGAATGACAAAGCAGTGAAAATTGCTTGTACTAGTAATTTGATGGACCATTGAGTTAAACAATTTGGCACATGTGTAATATCATTTGAACCTCCCCGAAAGACTTTTACTACATCCAGCGATTCGTGTATTCCTCATCAAGATGTGTGAGGCATATCTAATAGACCTACAGCAAAACAAGTCAAAGTGAGCACCACCCAATTTAAAGGCATCGTTCACTCAAGAGGTTGAGGTTATATTGGATGAAAGGGAATTCAGCCAAGTAGGTGAATACTGCCAGCACTATATGGTAAAATTCATTTAAAAATGGAAGAACTACCTAGTCAAAGATGCCACATTGGAATTTAATGTTGATTAAAAGAAACATTGTGGCACTAGAAGGGGCATGAAGGGTTGATGAAAGCATTAACATCTTCAAATGGGGGTGCAGTAGGTCTCGTTTCAATTGGATTTCCACTTGGTTATAGTGTCCTATCCTACATCAATGATGTAGCTACCGTGAGAGGACTTAGGGCACTTACATGCCCTTGTGGCATCCTACATGGAAGTGGGTTGATATACAAGCCTGTCACATGTAATGTCTCACATGGGTATGACATCTTGCTACCAGTCTTTTGGGAGTGGTGGCTATATGGTGGATAATGTGGCCTTCAAGTCAAATCACACCTCCATATTTTCCTTAAGTTCATTGAATAAATTATTAGTTCATTATTATTCAACTGTGAAGTTTATAATGAAGTCCATGAACCCATGCAATGATTTAGTGAATTATGACAAGATCACAATACAATGATCACTAAATGTTAAACATGTATTCAATTGATTTTTGAGATGGGAATCAAATTATCCTGATAGAATAGCCCTATCTGATCTTACTTATACAATAATTATGATTGATCATGTGACCATTAGTGATGTCAGCGTCGTCAAAGGAGTTGTCCGAGAGTGATTCACTAAAGTTAATGTACCCTAGATGAGGATACGTGCAGGTCCGACTTGTAGGTTTTGCCGAGTTTTGAGCTCCGGAGCAGGCAACCAAAGACGATGACGGTGACTTTCTGACCCTCATCGGACAGGCTCGAATGTAACGGACAGGCTCGACCCGTACCTTGAAATTCGCTCAAATTGTAGTTTTCCTGATAATTTTCTCTCGCCTAATTCCAACCCAGGCACGATGGAGTACAGCCGAAAATACACTTGAAGGTGTAATTTAACGGATGTGCAAGGGAACGACGTACCTCGTCGGTAGTGGCGTTCGTCATCGGCATCTTCGTCCATGTTGGGACGAATGAGGGGAGGATGGTAGAGGAGTGTGTGCCATTGGGAAAGGGCACGGAGAGGCTCAACTAGCGGCAAAGTCGTCTTTGCGTAGAAGCTTGATCATCGGAGGAGTCGGAGGCAAGGATAGCAAGGTGGCTCGAGCATTCAGCCAAATCTGGTAGACACAACCAAGGTAGCAATAGTCGTCACGGAAATTGTTCAGGCGGTGGTGATGGAAGACTTGGGTCAGTGCGATACCAGTCGGGAATTGGGAGTGGTGACGTATCAGTGATCGTTTAATGTAGTGAGGTGTAGCTACAATGCGGAACGTGTGCAGTCGTGAGTGCGGCCGTGTTTGACTGGCAGGATGTGACACAAATGGTGAATCAACTAGAAGAAGCTTGGCTCGGCTCAAGTGCAAGCAGAAGTTCTACCGAGCTTGACCGGATGGAAGTTGGCGTGGTTCTCCACTAACAGGATGGCAGGATGGCAAGGTGCCACAGGTGTGGTGCAACTCCACTCAGTCAACGTCAACATGGGCAGATCTCATGGTTCATCGTCATGCAATCAGCGCGGGACAACGGATGCTACCCACGTGGCACAAGATTCCCAATCGACATATGCCCAATGATTTGCAAGGCCTAGCTGCGTACTGTCCAGATCACGTGGACGGTGCGGTCCTTGCTGCGGAGTCAACACCAACCCTACACCCGTTGCTTCACGCGGCTCGGTCGCGAACTGCCTGTGTGAGGGATGCGGGCGCAGTCCATGTCGCATGGTCAACGCCAGCCACGCGCATGGTGATTCAGGTGGTTCGGCTGTGAATTGTCTGTATCAGGAGGTGGATAAGATTCTTGCCATGCGATTGATGCCAGCCACACGCACGGAGATGATGCGCGATCCAACAAAGACGCGGCTCAACCGTAGGAACTTCTATCGATGCATTGCACGCGGATGGTGTGCTGGAGCGGAGCACATCCCGTGGATGACGCACTGCAATATTAGGGGGACGTCCTCCTTCTCTTCTCCCACTTCTCTTCCTTCCTCTTCCTCTTCTTCGTCTTCTTCTTCTTCTTCTTCCTTCTTCCTTCTTCCTTCTTCTTCCTTCTCCTCTCTCTCTTCTTCTTGGGTGAGATCTAAAAACGTGGAATAACTGCAACAAAACGCTTCCCTCTCTTCTTCTTGGGTCTAGACTAAAGAGAAAGTCAAGTTATTTATGGGTAATTTCCGAATAGGGAAAAATAGGGAAAAAAAGGACAAAAAAAGATAGAGTGAGAGAGGAGGGAAAAAATGGGAATGGGGCCGACAGCCCTCGCCCGCTCCCATTCCACCAAAACCCCACCGCCAGTGATAAGCTCAAAAATTACGTTTATATATGTCGTTATTTAGGGATTTTTCGAGCTTAATCACTAAAATTTTTATGTCCCTTAATGTGTAAGTAAGGGGTCGAACCCTAGGGAGGCGATAGGAAATAATCAATTTTCTTTCTAATTAGGGTTTTGAACTTGAAATCTAAATGAATTGATGCTTTAATTTCTTATTTGAATGCTAGTACTTGTGAATTTTTACTAACATTTTATCCTCTTGAAGTTAAGTGATTTTGATAATTCTCTGTTATTGATTAACAGAGATTTCAAATCACTTAACCTTATATTTTTATTTGATTTAAAGTCTTTGATTGTTTAGGTTATATAAATTTTTTTGTTCTTTTTAATGAATTTCAGATCTATTTCTAAAATAGGTTTGACTCTATTTTAGTGTATTTCTTTAATTAGTTTTATTTATCAGGTGCTTTGCTATTTTTAAAGAATAAAAGAACTAATACTTATGCTATTATTAAGAGAATTTTTTATATATTTTTATTTTATACCGAGTAATCCGAAATTGTGTAAATATCCTCAAATAGCAAATCGTGAATACGAGTCACGATTTGCTTATTCAAGGAGCACGGTGTCGTGAATTCTACTCACGATTTTTATGCAACTCAATGGGCAAGTATGTTCGATATTGCAAGTCTATAATCGATTAAGAACGTATGATTTTAAAATGAACTGAAATCTACAAATTAAGACGATTAATTTCGCAAATAAAAGAAACGGCGAATGTGAACGAAATCAAAAATTTGAGAATACTAAAGTGCAAAATGAAGTGTAAAAATGCATCCTAAGTCAGCCTAGAGATACCAGAAACACTCAGAGTCTCGATAGGGCTTGATTCCGCGCAACGAACGCCCATAAATTTCAAGAAATTTGGCTTGAATGAGCTGGAAATTGCGGCGCCGGATCTGCAGAATCCATCTTCGAATTAGGCTCCAAATTGCTCGGGCTGATTCCTGAGTCTTGAAGGAGGCTAGGCGACCATTCCTTCAGCTTGAAAAATCAAGAATAGCCAGAAATTTTGTTCTCTGGCTTTTTATCGCCGCGGAATCGGAAGAACAGCTCTTCCGATTCTGCTAGAACTTCCATCTGTTTCGCGTTGTACGCTGGGCATACGACGCGACGTGATTAGCTCTTAAAGCCTTTGCGTGTCTCTCATTTTGCGCGACACGCATGAAATGGCGTGCGTGCGTGTCACGCACTGAAGGCGCTATTGAACGTTCTGATTCGCCGACACCGCGCTGCGTGCGGTGCGTTATTCTGTGCATTCTGCGGGTTCTAAAAGAAGAAATTAGCACTCAAACCGGCCCACTAAGGGCCGGTTTTAATAAAAAAGATTTATTTATATTTTTTATTAAAAGAACACATAAAATAAATTGTAAAAATCATTTCTAAATGCATGATAAAAACTAATTTATTCATTTGAAAAGACCTTTAATTTTTAGCTTATTTTTATTTATAGAAATAGGTCAATTAAATCATTTCAATTGTTCTAATCATCATTTTAAATCATTTAAATGTGTAAATTGACCTATATATTATTTAACTTGATAAAAGGTATTATTTAACTTGAAATTCAAGGAATTTATTATTTTGCCCAAAATGATGATAACATGCATTAAAATTCCATGTTTTATGCATTAAAAGCCCTAAAAATATGATGAAATTAGCTCTTTGTTAGCTTCTATTTGCATATTATCAGCCAGAACCCTAGGATGCCGCTGGACCTCCGTCGTTGTAGTCCTAGGCCGCCGCCGTGCACACTTGAGACTACTGCCCAGCGCCGAATCGGAGGCTGCCACCCCGATCGCGTCGAGGTCGCCGCCCAGCGCCGCCGAAGCTGCAGTCGCGCTCCCCTAAGGCCGCCGTCGCCGATTCCCCTCTATCAGAACCCCAGGCTGCCGATCCGGCCGCCGCTCCACCGCCGGAGCCTTGAGACACCGCTCACGCCATGTTGATGCTGGCGGATTGCACCGTCGGAGCCTGAGGCCACCACTGCTCCCTAAGGGCCGTCGAATCCCTGCTGCCAGCACCTGAGGCTGCCGCTGCTTCTTGAGGCCTCCAGATCCACCACCCTCGCAGTCGACACGTCGTCGCCATCGTGAGGATGCAGGCGCCGCTAATAGGCTGCAACAATCGTAGATCCACCGCCGCCAGATCCCTACCAATGTCGTACCTCCGTGGGCCCATTCGCTATGCCCCATGCCTCAACCATATGTTGCCGCACGCGCCGCCATCGCTTGCGCTGCCGCTCGAGCCGTCGCATTGCGCTGACGTCGTCGTCAACATCACCCGTGCCACTAACGCGATGCCACTGCACTGCCCCACCGTCTGCATCGTCGCTGCTCGTGCTCCACGATGCCCATGGTGCACATCGCGCCTCGCACGCTGCATTGCACGCCAAGTGCCACTATTGTTCACCGTGACAGCCCCGTACCATGGTCCACACCGCATCACCTCGTCCCTCCTTCTAACTCTGCTCCAGCGTCACCGCTCTTGAGCCGCGCCACTCTGCCAGTCGAGCGACATAGACTCCTTTGTCTCTTTGACGAGGATCAGGAGGTCATTGTCACTGCCGTTGGTCACCCTCCCCGGAGCACGGAGTCTGGCAAACCCCATGAGTCACGGCCTGCACGTACCATCACCTAAGCTTGCATCGCATCACGTAGATACCTCTCCATAGGTCAACACCAACGGATGACGTCTTCGACAACGTCTATGTATCATCACCCTCGGTATCAGAGTATCGTCTCGATACTCCCCACACAGACAATGACATTATCGTCATCCTGCATCAATTAGTGTGGAGACATTAAGGACAAATGGTGGGTGCTCTTTGGAGAAAAAGTTCACTGAATTTATTTGCATGAATACCTAAACGGTATTGTATCTAAACATCTACCAGGTTGATTCATTTCATGGTTGTATAAGTGATTTGTTGATGAGATACCAAGGGCATCTCGTGGATGGACGACTATGTTTTGACTGCAATTTATGAGTTTCTAATCATGGGATTCAAATAGGTTTTAGTTGGGATATAGCAAGAAGTCCATGATGATGATTATGTGGTCAAGATGGGATAATGCGCCATCAGTATAAGAGCAGATTGACTCAAGGAAGATGATGCATCTAAATACCTGGACATGATAGTGAGGATAATGGAGAAGGCATTCTCCAATGATCCCTGTTACACGTTAGTACTAATCGAATGATGGATTATGGTTTGACAATCAATCATACCCTAAGTTTTTTGAGAGTGTTATGTGGATAAAGGATTATACATATACGGTAATCAATGAGAGACAGGGTTCTATAAGAGAGTTAAAAGACTACTCAATAGTATCTAGAGTGGGAGGTGTAGTTTGACACCCGACATGCTAGAAACTTAACCTATTGATTAGGTTAAGTCAATCCTCTATTAATTAATCTCTGTGTTTATTTACTTAATAATAAAGTTGGTCAATAAATGTTATTGGGCCTTAAAGATATTAATTAGATGATATCTGAAGTTAGAAGGTCACACGCATAAGACTAAAATGATGTTAGGAGATATACTTTATTTTAAAGGGTTTTTAGGAAAAATCTTAGAGAAATATTAATGAGGGGGGCATGTTGGGTTCTGTGCTTTGGTTCATCCATGGAAAACACAATTTCGTGGATGCGGAAGTGTGTTGATAAATTCATAATCAATCTTTAAAATCAAACATTGAATGTACCATTTGGGGAACTCGTTCCACCCTTGACTTTGCTCCTGCGAGATCGTTATGAAGCTGTTCATGTGTTCGACGTTCAGAAGTATCCACGCGATCACTCGGCGCTTGGATCTTCATGTCTTCTTCTTCAAATCTTCATGAAAATCTAGAGTATCTTTTCACCATGAGGATACTCTCCTTGGATGAGTGAAATAGAGAATGGAGAAAGGGAGGGGCTCTAGAATCTGGCTGGCCTGGGTGCTTGAAATTGTTGAGATCTGTGCTTTGGTTCATCCATGGAAAAATGTGTTCCATGGGTGCGGAAGTGTGGTCGATCGATTCTCAATCGACCTATAAAACAAAAACATTTGTATTACCTTTTGGGCAACTCGTTCCACCCTTGACTTTGTCGCTCCGAGATCATTCTGAAGTCGTTCATGCGTCCGGCCTTTAGAAGTGTCCACGTGATCACTCGGCGCTTGGATCTCCACCTCCTCTTCTTCACTTCTTCTTGAGAATCTTGAAGATCTCCTCACCATGAAGATACTCTTCCTTGGATGAGTGTAGAAGAGAGTGGAGAGGGGAGGGGCTCTCAAATGAGGCTTGCATGGGTGCTTAAAATGAGACTCCTTTCCCTCTTTATATTTCACTTAAAGTTTTTCTCAAAAACCCTCCAAAGAAAAATATATCCACCAATTCCCTTATGACCTTGTGCGTGTGACCCTCTAGGCCCATGTATCATTCTAGTTAATAACTTAAATGGCCTAATAACATTTATTGACCAAGCTTATTAATTAACTATATCAACATATAGATTAATTAAATAAGGATCGATTTAACCCAATCGACAGGTTAAGTTTCAAGCCCTTTGGGTGCCAAGCTATACCTCGTGTTGTAGAAGATACCGAGTATTCTCGAACTCTCTCATGGAACCTTTACCATCATCGGTTACCGTATATGTATAATCCAGCATCCGCGCGAGACTTTCGAACGACTTAGAGCATGGTTTATCATCAAACCCTAATCCATCATTCGATTAGTACTGATGCGTAAGGGGGATCATTGGAGAACGCCTTCTCCAATACTCTCACTACCCTGGCCAGGGATTTTCCTGCATCGTCTTCCTCGAGTCAATCTCCTCTTATACTGAGGGCAGATGATCTCGTGTTGACCATTCAATCATCTCTGTAAGCTTCTTAGTACATCCAATCTATAACTTATTTTAATCCCATGATTAGAGGCTCGTATGTCATAGTCAAAATGTAGTCGTCCACTCACGAGATGTCCTTGGTGTCTCAGGTTAGTGGATCACTTATACAACCGTGACTTGAATCAACCTGATTGACTTTTAGGTATAATACCATTCAGGGATTCGTGCACATCAATTCAGTGATGTCTTTCTCCAAAGAGCACCCACTATCTGTCCTTAGTGTCGCCACACTAACAGGCACAGGATCAGCTATACTTATCGAATAAGTAAGATAAGCTAGTGCTATTCCATCCAGATAATTCGTTGTCCATCTCGACTATCCTCGAATAGGAATATTTAGAATACATGTTTATAGAATGGTGATCACTGTATTATGATCTCATCATAATTCACTAACTCATTGCACGTATTCTTGGACTTCATTATAAACATCACACGGAATAATAATGAATGTAAATATTTTATTCAATGAACTTAAATATACATGGTAGTGTGATTGGCTTGACGGCCACATAATATCCATTAGAAATGAGAGCCCTTTCCCTGTTTATATTTCACTTAAAGTTTTTCTCAAAAACCCTAAAAGTAAAATATATCCACCAATGCCCTTATGACCTTATGTGTGTGACCCTCTAGGCCCATGTATCATTCTAGTTAATAAATTAAGTGGCCTTATAATAATTATTGACCAATTTTATTAATTAACTATATCAACATATAGGTTAATTAAATAATGATCGATTTATCCCAATCTATATGTTAATTTTCCAGCACGTGGGGTGCCAAGCTACACCTCGTGCTCTAGAAGATGCCAAGTAGTATTGAACTCTCTCATGGAACCTTTACCGTCATCGTTTATCGTATATGTATAATCCATCATCCACGTGAGACTCTCAGACGACTACTGGCATGGTTTATCATCAAACCCTAATCCGTCATTTGATTAGCATTGATGCGTAATAGGGATCATTGGAGAACACCTTCTCCAATATCCTCACTGCCATGGACATGGATTTTTTGACATCCTCTGCCTGGAGTCAATCTTTTCTTATACCGAGGGTGGATGATCCATTCTTGACCACTCAATAATCTCCATAAGCTTCTTACCACATCCAAGCTATGACTTGTTTGAATCCCATGATTAAAGGCTCATAAGTTGTATTTAAAATGTAGTCATCCATTTATGAGATATATTTTAGTGTCTTAGGTCAGTGGATCACGTATACAACTGTGGCATGAATCAATCTGATTGACGTTTAGGTATAATACTATTCAGAAATTCGTAAAAATCAATTCGATGAACTCTTTCTCTAAAGAGCACCCAATATCTATCCTTAGTATCATCACACTAATAGCCACATGATCAGTTATATTTATCGTATAAGTAGGATCAGCTAGTGCTATTCTATCAGAATAATTTGATATGTGCCTCGACTATCCATCGAATAAGAATATTTAGAATACATGTTTAAAGACTACTGATCACTGTATTATGATCTCATCGTAATGTACTATGTCATTGCATATATTCATGGACTTCATTATAAATATCACATCAGAATAATAGTGAAAGTGAATATTTTATTCAATGAACTTAAATAAATACGGTGGTGTGATTGGCCTGACGGCCAGATAATATCCATAAGGGCACCCATTTTAGGTGCCCAGACAAGTGATATTTGGGCTCCCCCCTCTTTTTTCTTTCTCTAGTTTCTCCACTCATTCCACGAGCATCTTTGATGGTGAGAAGAATCACAAGGTCTTCAAGAAGAAGTGGTGAACAAGGAGAGGAGATCCAACAATTTTCTACTCGTGTAGATATCGCTAGAGGCCTAGCAATTAATCGGCTAGGAAATGGTGGAAAAAGTTCCCCAAAAGTATTCATTTTAATTACATGTTTTATAGATCATTTATGAAATGATCTAATGTTAGGGTAGTGATATGGTAAGACTAAACATGTTGCCTTTTTAATTAAACTTATGTAAGGCCAACTCCCAATGTATAGGTTGTATCAACATCTTGCCAAGTGTGGGTGGTCCTATAAATTATCTTGGCCAATACCAATGGAAATATATCTGACCCGCAAGCGAATCACATATTTCATATCTTGTTCCATGTTCATTAATAGATGATATTCATTATAGTGCACATGTGATGCTTACAATGAAGTCCATGATTATATGATCACGCTAAGAGAATTATGATGAGATCTTAATACAGAGATGATTATTCTTTAAGAATGCCTTCTCAAAATTCATGTTCGAACGATATTCGAGAAGGACATCAAATTATCCGAGTAAAATAACGTTATCTAGCCTCACTCGTATGATGAGTATGGCCAGTCCCACAATCATTAGTTAGTGTGGAGACACTAAGGATAAGTAGTAGGTGCTCTCTAGTGGAAATATTTCATTGAACTAATTACAAAAATCCCTAAATGGTATTAGAAATCCCTAAATGAACTAATCAACCTCATAGTTGTGTAAGTGGTCCTTAGATTTGAGATTCCAAAAATGGTGGACCAATAGTTGTACTTTGGCGATAATCGACAAGTCTCTAATCATGAGATTCTAAATAGCCTTAGTTGGGGTGCATCAAGAAGTTCATGAATATGATTGAGTGGTCAAGATGGGATCGTCGACCCTCGATATAAGAAGATACATTTCAAGTAAGAAGATGTGGCAAAGTCCTAGGCCAAGGCTGTGAAATATCGGAGAAGATTTCAACAATGATTTCTGAATGCAACAATACTAACTCAGGTAATTGATTATGATTTGATAGTTGACCATACCCATAGTCATCCAAGGAGCATCAAATAGATGAGGGACAATAAGCAAACGCCAACCAATGATGTACATGTTCAATGAATGAGTTGATACACTCTCTTTTGTATCTTCTAGATCATGAGGTGTAGCTTGGCACAAAAGAAACACATGAAACTTCCTTAGTAGAACTATTTTTGTTTCCGTCACAAATAAGTCTGACTATGTCATCTTTATCTTTGGCCATGTACATCCTCTGATTTGGATTTTGGACCAACTCAACTCTTCTCTTTTCAACCCAAATTGAAGAAAGATAAAGAAAAAAATTCCATAGAAATTACTCAAATTTCACAGGTTGGAGACTCGACCTATGAATTGGGTTAAATCGATACTACTTTACTCTGTCTGATGATATACTTAAGCAATTTGAAAGACCAATAAATGTTATTGCACCACTTGATTTGTAACTAGACTGATATATAGGCCTAGAGTGTCACACGCAAATAGTCATTTGGACGTTGGAAGATAACTTAAACTCTGGGTGTTTTTATGAAAAATACTTACATAATATAAATACGGGAATGCCTTGAAGGAAATTCACGCAGGCCAAATTATTTTTAGCTCCCTTCCCCTTCTTCTCCTTTGTTCCTACAGCTCTGCTCCATTCCCAATGCTATCGAGATGGTCTAATGATGATGATGGAGGTTAAATGGAGCTCGTCAAGGTGAAGGAGGAGATTTAACATGCTGAGGATCATGTGGATACGTCTAGAGGGTGCACCCATGAGAAGATCCACAAGAATCACTTGATGGGGGACCATCATGCCTTAAGGAGATAATTTTTCTGTTTTTGTTGTTGTTTTCTGTTTGTATGTTTGTTTCTATTTCCCTAACTGATTTGGGCATTTTCTTCCCTATAAAAGGAAGTTTGCCCCCTGTAAGAAAATGGGTGAAATTGAAAAGGATTTTCAAAATGTAGCCCCGTTGAGTAGTTTAGGCATTTTTAGGATTAGTTTGAGAGTTTTCTTGTGATTTTTGGGAGTTCTGCAAAATTACGAGATTGTCCTCAAGAAGAGATCATTAGGGCTCCTTCCGTCGACCTCGTCGGAGCTCCGGCATTGACTTCACCGGCACCGTCATATCCTCCGCCTTGGCTTCTCAGAGACCTCCTTGGCCGTGCACGTGTCATCTCCGGCGACCCCGCTTGCCTGCGGACGACCTTCGGCCGCTGTTGGCCCCTTAGGTCGCCTTTCAGCCGCCATCGGCCGCCGCGATCGCCTCCGTTGGCGAGGTCGCATACGGTCGCTTAAGGCCGCCTCTGACGGCCTAGGGTCGTCCTCGACCGCCTACGGCGGCCTCCGACAGCTTAGGCCGCCCTCTTGAGGCGACCTGGTCGCTTCTCCCCCGCCTAGTTGCCCTCGGCCGCCCGCTCGGCCTCGGTCACGTCGACAGCTTTGGTCGATCACGGCCTCGGCTGCATCGGCCGCATCGGCCGCTTCGGCCGGTCACGGCCCCCTCGGCCGCCCGGCAGCTCATGGGTGTTTTGCCGCCAGATGGCCGTCGTTCATCCGGCCGTCCTTGACCGACCGACCGTCGCCACCATGGCCTCCACGGCCCCCCCAATTTCCACAACCGCCCGCCGGTGCCCGACTGCTGTCGGCCGCCCTCGGCCGCCAACCGCTATCGGCCGCCTGGCCGCCCTCGGCCTCTCGGCCACCTTCGGTCGTCCATGCCATCTCCTGTCTCTCCGGTCGCCTTCAGTTGACCCGACTGCTGATAAGCCGAAAAATCACGTAAAATTACGTGGTCGTTGCGCTTTTTAGACTTATGCAATAAATTTATAATTCCCTTAATTACTAAATAAGAATATAGAGCAAGCAAGGGGTCGATCCGCAAGGAGGCAACAATTCAGAATTTTCAAACAATTTTTATGAATCAAGTCAAGTAATTTTGAATTTTGCAATATTTAATTCAATTAATATTAAATAATATTCTTAAAATAATCAAAATTAAGTAAAACTTAATTTTGATTTCGGTCAGATAATTCCAGATAAGAATATTATTATTATTTTAAGCTCATAAAAATATAAATTATTAATTTCCCAATTTAATAAAATTTATAATAATTTTCAGAATTAAAATTGGGAAATTAATAATCAAGAAAGTGATTTTTGAATTGGAGTTCAAAATGGATGAATTTTCGGTTCAAATTTTATTTTTGGGTTTTTTATATATTAAATTAAATTCCTAAACAATAAGAACCGAAATCTAGAGAGAGAAACAAATCAAATTAACCTAGAGAGAGAAAGTGAAGAAATTGGGGAAAGCCCCAATTTCGACCCTAAATTAAAAATGTAATCAAGCAGAAATGTCCTTAAATGATTAAGAATTAATTATCAAAAGTCAGATCTCGAATCCAAATCAAAAAGAAGTGCTGATGCATTCAAAACATGAATCTAGGGCATGTACATTTCGCCATGCCAAGGCGTTTTGAATCGTTCTAGAAGATGATCAAATACAATTCAGAAACTTACAAATTTGATAAAGAGATCCAGATCTGACTTCCAGAATGCCTCCTGTGTCCTTCCTGGCCAATTGCTTGGGAGAGCCTCCAAAAGTGAATTTCGCCTTTTTTTCTGACCTCTATTTAAAGATCCAACCGTCCAGATTGTAGATGAGGAAAAGACGAACCTGCCCTCAAAATTTCAGCCCAATCGGAGTTGTAGATCTCAAGATATCGCAGTTTTAGTGAGATCAAATGTGGGCCGTTGGATCTCTTTATTTTCTCTAAAAATCGGAATTTCCTATTGGCTGGGCTTGATTTTCTCGCTCGTGTTTCAGGACACGTGCACCTCGTTGTCCGCGTGGCCGCACTTTTTCGCTGCTTTTTAAGAAAACAGTAAAGGACAAAATAGTGCTTGGTTAGAAGAGAGAGAGAAAAAGAAAAATCATTGTTTTAAATAAACGCCAATGATCGCGTCGATTTCCGCTTTTCTCTCTCTCTCTTTAATCACTCTATTTGACTTTTCCTATCTCTCTCCTCTCTTCTCCTTTCTTATTTAATTACTATATCCTTCATTCGCCCGAATTTGGGCGAATGACGTGGATATTCATTTTAAATGCATTTAAAATGCAAAATAAATAATCAATATATTATCTAATTAAATAAAAATCATTTCTTGCCTAAATAATGGACAGAAAAATTCAGAAAAATTCATAAAAATATGGGAAAAATTCAGAAAAATCAGGAGATGATTTACTGACCTTAAACCAAGCAAATAAAATCATGTAAAAATATTTCTTCACTGAAACAATGTCAAATTCCATGTAAAAAATGATAAAAAATATGAAATAATAGAAAAACGACATGTTAACTGATTTCAATGTATTTTATCATGATAACATGCAAATATGACCATTAAAACACATAAATAGAATGTATAATTCAGTAATTAAGTATATTAATTTGCATGTTATCATACCCCCCCACTTAAATCATTGCTAGTCCCTTAGCAATGTATCATGAATTCTTTAGATGATTTCTTCATCCATTCATCCTTATTCATCTGCATGAAGTGTTAGAATTATCAATAACATGCTTAAACGAAACTCTCTTCGACAATTCGGATTCCACCTTGTGAGGAATATGAGTGCCGTCCTCATGGTTTGGATAGAGCTAATGAAATGAGTAGAAATATGTACTTCTCTCTAGATATTACACTATGATCCATAATGCTCCTCACTGCACTCATCAAGTGGTGGGCCTTTCCCTCTCATAACAAGATCACTCTCTCACGGGTAGCGGCTACTTGTGTTCAAATTCTCCACTAAGTTTCCTCCCACTATAAGATGAAATTTAAACATTCTCCGCCTCCCAGTTAGCACAGAATATCAAGTGGTGTGATGGCATGGGTAAGAGCATAAGAATGAATGAAAAACGTAGGCTCAAAGGTGAAGAGATGGGTCGCGAATGGAGGGTATATCAAAGATGTCTCATTTCAAGTCGCCTTCTCCCAAGACTTAGACGAAGTGAGAAAGAAATAGAAAGAAGATATAGTGAAAAATGCCCTTACTAGAATCAATAATTCAAAGCAAAAATCAATCTACCAATAATCCCTATCACAAATAACCCCATTTGTTTTCTTTGAATGAATTTTTTTTTTTTTAATTTTCCTCATATTTTTTCTTGAGCTTGAGGACTTCCACTTTTTTTTTTTTGAAAGGGGTAAAAAAAACTACTAAATATTTTGAAGAAGCAAATACAAACATATTTATCATTGACTCTAATAAGGGCATGATTTTTTTTTGTTGAAACAAATCATTTGAGAGAAGAAGAGTTAATAAGAATATGAAGAGTAAAATTTAGACAGAATTGGAGATAGAGGTGGGATAAAAGTGATCCCATGGAAAGAGAGATAGAGTGGCTTGGGAGATGGCTACCATCCATGAAAGGCTGTTAGGTTAGAAAAAAAAAATTCAACAAGTGGATAGGAAAAATTGGCTCATGGTTGAATAAATAGATGATAATGTGGATAGCATGATAAGTAGAATGGTATGGCAAATGGCATAAGGTAGATCAAGAAAAGGGAGTTCTGTGTTTAAGGACTTGGAGAAATGCCTATCTTCCAGCCTATAGTAAGATTGACTCAATGGAAGAATGAAAACAATCAAGTAGGATCGGCTCATTTATTGGTGGCGCGATGGGGGTCCTCAATTCACTCAACTCTCTAGCATATTGAACCATAGTGCTTCAATCCTTTGATTTTCCTATCCCCTACACACCCACTAGATAACCTAGACATTTGGAAATCAACTCTCATATCATCCAAAATCAAAGTTTGTCCCATCTTTGCATGATCATGATCCGCTATATAAAGCCAAACTTCCCTACACATGTAATTCGAATTCATGGATGAAGAATATCTCCTAAAGGTGGGTTTCATTTATACATGGAATTTATATGACATAAAGAAAAGTAAAGGTTTGCATTATGCAATGTAAACACATGAAATGTTCTCTCCCCCCCACTAAATTATGCAATGTCCTCAATGCATGGGAAAAAAATCAAAATTGAAATTCAGAAGTTCAGAATTGTAAACCTGCTTGGCGTGATCTTTGAAGGACTTACTAATGATGAGTCGACATCTCGTGTTGTTTCTGAATTGTACTTGATCATCTTCTTTATTCTGGAAAAGCTATAAACTGAAAACAAAATCAAAGAAAAATTAGGAGCTAGGGAATTAGGTTAATTCCCCTTTATTTGCAAAATCAAAATTCAATAATAAAAAGAGAAAAGTAGTGAAATCAAAATCCTAGATTTATGCTTCCTGTATGGTGGTTTCGATCGGATTTAGCGTTATTGTTGCCGTAGGTTGCGATATATCTTCTGCTTCCACATATGGCTTAAGTCGCATACCATTAACTGTGAACTCCTTCCCTTTCTTAGGATCAAAAATCAAAACAGCTCCATTATCATATATGTCAGAAATTGTAAATGGCCCATCCCATCTTGATTTTAATTTTCCTGGAAAAATTTTCAACCTTGAATTATAAAGCCAAATCTTTTGTTGTTTCTGAAAATGCTTACGGTTAATATTCTTGTCGTGGAAGTGCTTCATCCTGGCTTTATAGATTCTTGAATTTTCGTAAGCTTCCTTAGCTCCTGGAGTTCATGCATCTGCAATAAACGCTGTTTTCCCGCTGCATCTAAAGAGAGATTAAGTTTCTTAATAGCCCAATAAGCTCTATGTTCTATTTCAACCGGAAGATGACATGCTTTACCAAAAACAACCCTGTAAGGAGACATCCCTAAGGTGTTTTGTAAGCAGTTCTATAAGCCCATAGAGCATCATATAATCTGCTAGACCAATCTTTTCCATCATGCCTAATGATCTTCTTTATAATCTTTTTAATCTCCCTATTTGAATTCTCAATTTGACCATTTGCTTGTGGATGATATGGGGTAGTGATTCTATGTTGAACCCCATATTTTTTAAGCATGGTCCTAAATTGAGAATTATTAAAATGGCTTCCTCCATCACTTATGATTACTCTAGGCCAACCAATCCTGCAAAATATATGTTGTTGAATGAATTTAAGCACTACTTTATGATCATTTGACCTAGTGGGGATTGCCTCAACCCATCTGGAAAGATAATCCACTCCCATTAAGATGTACTCATGCCCATCTGAATTAGGAAATGGTCCCATAAAATCAATCCCCCATAGGTCAAATATTTCTACTTCAATGATAGGCTGTAGTGGCATTCTATCATTCTTTTTGATATTCAGCGCTGCTTGACATTTTAAACAACTAGAGCAAAACTTAAAAGCATCAGAAAATAGAGTTGGCCAGAAAAATCCACAGTTTAAAACTTTAAATGCAATCAATTTAGGAGCATAATGTCCAGCACATAAAGAAGAATGTCAAGCATCTAAAATGCTCCATTGTTCTTCCTCCGGTACACACCTTCTAAACACATGATCAACACCTAATTTAAAAAGCTCAGGTTCATCATAATAATAGTAATTAATATCTTTATAAAATTTCTTTCTATCATTCATATCCCAATCATTAGGTATTAATCCTTTTACTTTGACAAGAAAATTCACAATATGAGCGTACCATGGAAGCCTTTTACTTTGAATTTTTAAAATATATTCGTCGGGAAAACCATCATGAATAGGAATAGATAATTCTGTAGATAATCTAGAAAGATGATCTGCAATAGTATTATCTATCCCTCGTTTATCTTTTATTTCCAAATCAAATTCTTGCAAAAGTAAAATCCACCGAATTAATCTAGGTTTGGTTTCTTTTTTATTCAGTAAAAACTTTAAAGCTGCATGATCTGAAAACACAATTATTTTACTACCTAAAAGATAAGAACGAAATTTTTTTAGGGCAAAAATAATAGCAAGCAATTCTTTTTCAGTAGTTGAGTAATTTACTTGTGCTCCTCCTAGAGTCTTGCTTGCATAGTAGATGGCAACTGGCTTCTTATCCACTCTTTGTCCTAAAATTGCTCCCACTGCATTGTCAGAAGCATCACACATAATTTGAAAAAGCTTACCCCAATCTGGAGCTTGCAAAATAGGTGCTTGAATTAGAGCTTCTTTAATCTGCAAAAAGGATGCTTTAGCATTTTCATCAAAAACAAATAGTGTATCTTTAGAAAGTAAATTAGTTAAGGGTTTAGAAATTTTAGAAAAATCTTTTATAAATCTTCTGTAGAAGCCAGCATGCCCTAGAAATTCCCTAAGTTGCTTTAGGGTTGTGGGCAGGGGGAGGTTCTTGATAACCTCGACTTTGGCCCTGTCCACCCTTAGCCCATCCTTGCTGATATGGTGGCCTAGGACAATTCCCTCCTCCACCATAAAGTGGGATTTCTCCCAACTTAGAACCAGATTGTTCTGTACACATATCTGCAAAACCTTAGTTAAATTAGATAGACAAATATCGAATGAGGAACCAAACACTGAAAAATCATCCATAAAAATTTCCAAGCAATCCCCTACTAATTCAGAAAACATGGCAGTCATACACCTTTGAAAAGTAGCTGGAGCATTACATAACCCAAAAGGCATTCTTTTAAATGCAAAAGTACCTACTGGACATGCAAATGTTGTTTTCTCTTGATCACTTTTGTTAATTTCAATTTGATTATAACCTGAATATCCATCTAAAAAACAATAAAATTTTTGACCTGAAAGTCTTTCAAGAATCCGATCAATAAATGGTAATGGATAATGATCTTTCTTAGTCACAGAATTAAGCTTCCTATAATCAATGCATACTCTCCAACTAGAAGCTACTCGAGTTTGTACCTCATTACCATTTTCATCTTTAGTCACTGTTATTCCTGTTTTCTTAGGTACTATATGAATAGGACTTACCCATGGGCTATCTGAAATGGCATAAATAAAATCAGCTTTTAGCCATTTCATGATTTCCTTTTTAACAACCTCCAACATGTGCGGGTTAAGTCGCCTTTGGGGTTGCCTTGTTGCCCTAGAATTTTCTTCTAGAAAAATTCTGTGCTCACAAATATTTGGACTGATGCCTTTAATGTCATCAATTGTCCATCCTATAGCAGATTTAGAAGTAGATAAGACATTCAAAAGCTCTAATTCTTGTTCAGATGATAACAATGATGATATGATTACAGGAAAAGACTTGCATGGTCCTAAATAAGCATATTTCAGAGATGATGGTAAAGGCTTAAGTTCAATTTCAGAATGCAAAGAAATATTTGTTGGTATGGAAGATTTTTCATTCAAACATTCATTAGATTCACAAGAAAATAAATCATAAGAGCATGGATCAAAATCAAAATCATCTTCTTGTACCAACCCTAGAAAGCAAACATCCTCACTTGTGTCTTTAGGGTATTTCATTAATTTGGAGATAGATAGTTCAATTTTTTCATCTCCTACTTTAAGTTCCATTGTACCCTTATCCCAATCCGTTGTGGCTTTCGCCGTAGCTAGGAATGGTCGACCTAAAATGATAGGGGCATGGCTCAAATTTCCTGTTATTTTCATATCTGCAACTATGAAATCAACAGGAAATTTACAATTCTCCACTTTTACTATGACATCTTCTAATTTTCCATAAGGTTGCCTAATTGAACCATCGGCTAATTGTAATTCAAGAAAAATAGGTTCAAGCTCACCAAATTTAAATTTATCATACAAAGCTTTAGGCATTATGTTTACACTAGCTCCTGAATCAAGAAGTGATTTACTAAAAACCATGCCTCCTATTTCACATTTAATGAGAGGAGCACCCAGATCTCTTCTTTTCCTAGGAATATCATTCAATAAAATTGAACTGATATTTTCAGAAAGTTGTACCCTTTTCTGCTTTCTAGAAGGTGTACATAGTTCCTTCACATATTTTGCATAAGAAGGAATATTTTGTATTGCCTCAGTCAGTGGAATAGTGATGGTTGCATTTTTAAATATTTCAAGCAAATGAGAATTTTCAGGTTTTTGCTTGGATATATTTAAAGCACTAGGAAATGGAATGGGTGGTCTATAATCAAGTGGATTAGGGTCTGCCATTCGTGGATGCCTTTCCTCATCCTGGCCACCCTTATCTTGTTGATTATTTTCCATCTCTCCATTTTCTTTATCTTGATGCTCCGACAATCCTACATTTTTTTTATGAGTATCTAACAAAACCTTCCCACTTCGTAATTTTTAAATCACACTCACATGTTCATCATTAATCATATCTTCTTCAAAGCCATGTAAAAGATTATTTGTAAAATCATGACATGATGCAACATTATTATTTTCACCAATGCAAGATTCATTTAAAATTTCGGAAGACACACAACATGATGATTCTAAATTTCTATCTACACACAACATGATATTTCTAGGATTTATATTAGGTTGGGTAGGGAGTTGACCTGGATGTCCTTCTCTTAGAAGGATTTCTTCTGATTTACCTTTCATCCTGAGAGCAGGTTGTTGTGCTTGAATCCCTTGTCCTCGCTTGAGCATCTCAATTTCCTTCTTGTGCTCTTCTAAAGTTTGCATCAATATCTTCCTTTCCTCATGCATGCTTTTTCTCTCTTCCTGCATTTCCCTGATAAAATCCATTAAAGTAGAGTTAGTGTTGTCATTATTGTTGTGAGGACGAGAGTAAAAGGGCTTAGAAAAATTTTGAAAATTTTGCTGATATGGTTGCGGGGCGAATTGCTTTGAGGGAAAATTGTTGTTTCCTCCTTTGCTCCAATTTTGATTAGGTCGTGCATTCCATTGGTTTTGACCTGCATCTTGTCTCCCAAATGCATTAACCTGTTCAACCATAGGACAAGTCTCATCAGAATGTTCTTCACTAGAACAAAAACAACAAGGGTTGTTAGTGGAATTGTTGCCCTCGTTTGCATTCGCCTTTCCTTTAGACTCCTGCAAAAAAGATTTAATATCATTGCTCATATCTTTAACTGTTTTACCAATATTGCTCATTTCTCTTTCTAGCTTATCAATCCTGATCTCCGGTTCAACTGCCTTGACGTCAATGATTCCTCCACGCTTGGGACCTGCACTTCGGTTAGTGTACGAAAAACTTTGACGGTATGTCCAATCTTCTACTAATTTTTCCATCAATTTCATGGATTCATCTGCATGGGTATCAAGGAACATTCCTCCACTAGATATATCCACTAGATGCCTTTCCTGATCATTCAATCCACCATAAAAAATTTCAACCAATTCATGAGATGGTATGCCATGATGTGGGCACTTCCTAGTGAGTGACGTGAATTTCTCCCATGCTTCTCCTAGAGTGTCAGTTCCTTGACAAAAATCTCTTATATGTTTCTTAATTGAAGATGTCTTTCCATAAGAAAAGAATCTCTTTAAAAAGCAAGCTTGCATTTCACTCCAAGATTGAAATTCTTGACCTACCCCTTTAAACCAATCTTTTGCCCTATCTTTCAAAGCAAACTGAAATAACCTTAGTTTGAGAATTTCCTGAGGAACACCTGCATAACTATAAGCAGAACAAATCTGGTTATACTCTTCCAAAAACTCATAAGGCTCCTCATTAAATCTTCCATAAAATGTAGGCAATTGATTAATCATATTCGGGTCAATTCTAAAATTAACATTTTCTGGTAAAGGAGCAGATATTTTAGTGTAGGTTTCACTCTCTATAGGGTCAGAAAATTCTCTCAACCTCATTCTTCTAACACCCTGTTCAACCCCAAAATTTTGATTATTCTCCATTAAGTCACAAAAATGCTGATTTTCACCTTCGGAGCTTTCAAAAATACAATCAAAACTAGGAGTTCTACTAACTGTTTCAAGATTCACGAGATGAGGTTTTGAAGACCTCCTACCGAACATGCAATGTTAAACACATCAATATAAAAAATAATCAGTTTTGATGAACAAGAAAAATTAATTATGCAATGATGATTTTTTTACAATTTCACTATTTCATCAAAATTCACAAAATAATTGCAAAATTCAGCTCAATCCAAGACTTAATATAAAAAATAAAGAGTAATGAATCCACACAGAATAATTTAAAAATTCAAACCGTGCGTCCCCGGCAACGGCGCCAATTGATAAGCCGAAAAATCACGTAAAATTACGTGGTCGTTGCGCTTTTTAGACTTATGCAATAAATTTATAATTCCCTTAATTACTAAATAAGAATATAGAGCAAGCAAGGGGTCGATCCATGAGGCAACAATTCAGAATTTTCAAACAATTTTTATGAATCAAGTCAAGTAATTTTGAATTTTGCAATATTTAATTCAATTAATATTAAATAATATTCTTAAAATAATCAAAATTAAGTAAAACTTAATTTTGATTTCGGTCAGATAATTCCAGATAAGAATATTATTATTATTTTAAGCTCATAAAAATATAAATTATTAATTTCCCAATTTAATAAAATTTATAATAATTTTCAGAATTAAAATTGGGAAATTAATAATCAAGAAAGTGATTTTTGAATTGGAGTTCAAAATGGATGAATTTTCGGTTCAAATTTTATTTTTGGGTTTTTTATATATTAAATTAAATTCCTAAACAATAAGAACCGAAATCTAGAGAGAGAAACAAATCAAATTAACCTAGAGAGAGAAAGTGAAGAAATTGGGGAAAGCCCCAATTTCGACCCTAAATTAAAAATGTAATCAAGCAGAAATGTCCTTAAATGATTAAGAATTAATTATCAAAAGTCAGATCTCGAATCCAAATCAAAAAGAAGTGCTGATGCATTCAAAACATGAATCTAGGGCATGTACATTTCGCCCATGCCAAGGCGTTTTTGAATCGTTCTAGAAGATGATCAAATACAATTCAGAAACTTACAAATTTGATAAAGAGATCCAGATCTGACGACTTCCAGAATGCCTCCTGTGTCCTTCCTGGCCAATTGCTTGGGGAGAGCCTCCAAAAGTGAATTTCGCCTTTTTTTTCTGACCTCTATTTAAAGATCCAACCGTCCAGATTGTAGAGGAGGAAAAGACGAACCTGCCCTCAAAATTTCAGCCCAATCGGAGTTGTAGATCTCAAGATATCGCAGTTTTAGTGAGATCAAATGTGGGCCGTTGGATCTCTTTTATTTTCTCTAAAAAATCGGAATTTCCTATTGGCTGGGCTTGATTTTCTCGCTTTCCGTGTTTCAGGACACGTGCACCCTCGTTGTCCGCGTCGGCCGCACTTTTTCGCTGCTTTTTAAGAAAACAGTAAAGGACAAAATAGTGCTTTTTTCGCTTGGTTAGAAGAGAGAGAGAAAAAGAAAAAAATCATTGTTTTAAATAAACGCCAATGATCGGCGTCGATTTCCGCTTTTCTCTCTCTCTCTCTTTTAATCACTCTATTTGACTTTTCCTATCTCTCTCCTCTCTTCTCTCCTTTCTTATTTAATTACTATATCCCTTCATTCGCCCGAATTTCGGGCGAATGACGTGGATATTCATTTTAAATGCATTTAAAATGCAAAATAAATAATCAATATATTATCTAATTAAATAAAAATCATTTCTTGCCTAAATAATGGACAGAAAAATTCAGAAAAATTCATAAAAATATGGGAAAAATTCAGAAAAATCAGGAGATGATTTACTGACCTTAAACCAAGCAAATAAAATCATGTAAAAATATTTCTTCACTGAAACAATGTCAAATTCCATGTAAAAAATGATAAAAAATATGAAATAATAGAAAAACGACATGTTAACTGATTTCAATGTATTTTATCATGATAACATGCAAATATGACCATTAAAACACATAAATAGAATGTATAATTCAGTAATTAAGTATATTAATTTGCATGTTATCAACTACCTCTGGCCCTGGGACGATCTCCGGCCTCTCTAGCCTCCAGTCGATCGTCACAGGCCGCCCGACCACGATGCCACCGACCACATACGGCTACCTCGGCCATCTTCGACAGCCTCACCTTCATGTCCTCACATCCACATTACTCCGTGAGTCATCATCAATCGCCCCGTCGAGACCACTCCGGGATGATTCCAGAAGACTTGCAGTTCTTGGAGGTCGTCGTCACCAACATTTCTTCGTCGAGATCATTCCGAGGACTTGTTGACGACCCATCTCCGCTGATGCTCACGATCGTCCGTTCATAGTTAGTTAGAACCCTTATAGTCACAATCCCACTTAGTTAGAACTCTCTAGTTACAACCTTCGTAGTTAGTTACAGCTTTCTTAGTCCTTCGATAGGATGTAGATGCAGCCGCCTTATGCCGCTGCCTTCGTAGATAGTTCGTCGTCGCCACACGACCTCACGTCGAGACTTCACCGTGAGGCACCACTATACATTCTCACGTTGAGACTACTCCGTGAGTCCCACCTCACGACCTCGTCGAGACCACTCCGAGGCCGTTCTTAAAGATTCAAGCTTGGCAACTCTTCGGAATTGTCACCGCCTCCTCGTCGAGACTACTTCGAGGGCGCTTCTTGGAGATCCAAGATTTGCAGCTTGTGGGCGTTGTCGTCATCTCACTTCCTCCTCGAGACTACTCCGAGGACGTGTTGACATCACCACCACCATCAACCATTTCCTACCAGAAGCCGGGCCCACCGAATCACCGAAGCCTTCGCCCCGTGCTGCCGCTCTACTACTCTGCCCTCCACTCCTTGTGGTGTAAACACGAGCCGCTCGATCCCGGCAGGTCGTGTTACATCATCATTCTAAGATCGTAGAAATCATGGATGTGGTCCATGTTGAGGTGATTCATTTCACGATTTTGTTGATGTTGTTACCATTTCATTTTAAGTCTTCAAATGTGAATCATTCTATATGTTTTTCATCCAGATCTAGGCATTAAGAACCCAAAAAATACTACATAGTGTTATCTCTCAAAGGCAAACCTTACTACTTCATAATAGTTCCTCTCTATAGTAGCAAGCATGATTCGCAATTAGGAAGAGTGATCTAAAGCCTGTTCATATTAAAATTAATAATGAATTGGGATAATGAGTTAGTTAATAGCTAGAGGATAAGGTTTGTTTTATTTTAATGGGACTTTAACTTACAACACTACCATACTTTTTGTCCGCTTGATGATCTTTAGTACAATATTTTGTACTATTGATGACTCAATCATGCAAGCTCTAGATAGACTCTTTGGTATATCATATCTCAAAGATTCAACATGATCATCAAAAAGAATCATCACGTGAAGTGCTAGGGTCTTTGGCTTCGATATTCATGTTTCCTCTATAACTAGTTGCATGTTAAAAGCCAACATGTAGCACGAAGTAGTGGATAAATCATCCTTCTTCTATTACTTTAGTATCTCCCCTTCAAATGTATCTGATGTGGTCTCAATGACCATTAGTCTATGAAAAAAATACCATGTGCTTACACTTCAAAAGAATCTTTAAGTTTCTTTAAAAGTCCTTCAGGTTTATGTCTACACAAGTGATCATGTATATGATGTCTCATAATAGATCACTTGAAAATATCTTTACTCTGATGAGGTATTGATGTCGAACGTCGTCAATGGCATCGTCCGACAGATAATTCACTAAAGTAAATGTAACTACGTGATGTGAGTGTCCTAGGTGAAATGTACGTGCAGGGCCGACAAGTGGGTTTCGCCAAGTTTCGAGCTTTGGAGCAAGCGACGGACGACGATGATGGTGACCTTCTGAACCTCGTCCGAGTGGCGATGGTGACTATGGCGCCGAACGGAATGATTCGGTAGGGGCTCGCACGTAATGGATGGTCTCGATCCGTATCTAGAAAGATGCTCAGCTCGAAGTTTTTCTCAATGGTATCTCTCACCTATTCTATCACGAGAGCGGTGGAGCACAGTCGAAAGTACACTGTAAGAAGTAATATAACAGACGAGCAGAGGAATGGTGTACCTTGTTTGTGGCGGCATTCATCGTTGTTATCTTCGATGGAGCACGAGCTGGAGCGGGTAGGTAGGCAGAGGCGTGCTGTCACTGGACATGGCTTGGCTCGTTAGGCAGCGGAGTTGCAACACAGGAGCAAGGTGCTGGAGATGGTTGAAGACGAGGTCGAGATCAGGAGATGTCGGAGCGAGGAGCAGGGTTAGAGTCAGCTCAAGCGTACGACTCGGCTCGATGGGCGCGACCGAATAGGACGGGCGCAGGCAGAGTCAGACAAAATGTTGTGAGCAATATCAAGGCGCAAAGACGGTGCGCGACTCAAGGCTGCAGTTGGCGGTCTGAAAGACGACGCAAGAGGGCAAAGGGGCTGGCATCCAGTCACGCATCAGGTAGACAAAGGGGAATTGCCAGCACGAGTAGTGTGGTTGAGCTGTATGATTATATGGTCAAATCGTCAATCAGGTGGTGAGAATCTGGCACCCATAACAAGTGATCGATCACCGTTACTCAACACAACTGACGGCCGGCAAGTGTGCATTCAATGGTCGCTAGCGGGCACAGTGTTGACGAGCGCTTGATTCAGCATCTAGAAGCAATTGGCCATGGCGTTCTGGTCGACGGTGCAAAAGGCTGACGGGCCATTGCGAGAGATCGACACTGGCGACCAGTCTTTGGGGGAGGTCGACGTCTTGACTGTGCGTCGTGCAGATGCCTGGCCGCGTGACCACGTGGCGTCCTGGCTATTTACGGCGGACAGCGTCTTGAATTTGCGATTGCACAAGGGGTCGGACCGTGCAGTCGCAAATGCGGTTAGGCAGCACATGACCAGTCGAATGTGCAAATGCCGAGGGAGTATTGCGATGGCGTTGGAGCGTCGGCTTATGGCAGATCAGCTAACTGAGCGTCGCAGATGCACAGAGTGGCGTCCTTCACCTTGGCACATTGAACGTGACCGGAGCAGCGCCTTGAACTGGACAGCGTTGGTCAACAACCAGGCTGGGTGGCGTGGTCTAATGAGATTGCTCTGGAGCGCACTAGGAAGAACCAGTACCTGACGGCACCGGTTGGCGACCTAGCGTCATCGACCCACGCGATCAGACTCCGAGTTGCGCTAGCATGGACCGTGGGTTGGCAGTAGCGCGACCGCAGGTTACACCCAGTCGGAGGGCAAGGCGTCGTCTGGTGGATTTCACGTGGCGCAAGGCTTCGGCATCGAGGTTTGAATGCAGAAGGGTCAATCCTGCGAGGACCTCCAAGGGTGGTGGTAGAGGCCCTTCTTCATGTCTCCCTTGTAGCTCTCCTTCTTCCCCTCGCCTCTCTCTTCTTCTCCTCCTCCTCCTAACGTGAGATCTGTGAACACAAGAATAATAACTGCCACAAATGGAAATCCAGATCTAAAGAAAAACGCGGGGCCATCATGGCCTTATATAGGGCCATGATGGGCCCCTTACAAAGGATCCAATAAGGGGAGTCCAATAAGAGATCCCCCCTTTCAAAACACAATTAAAGAACATAGGAAATGAAATGACGTGAAAGACCAAGACGACGACGTAAACAAATACGGACGAAGACGAAAACACAATGATACGAACACACACATGCTCTACCCAGAGTATTTAAACCCGGGCATCTTCACGGACACTTTGGCGTGTCAGTCAGGCTGGACATGGACCGGCGGTGATGTTGATGTTGACGAAGATGGCTATGATGACATGTTGTCGATGACGCTTGGTTGCGCTCCATTAGGTATATAATGAACCCCTAATTCAATAACACTATTCATTATTCAAAAACAATTCCCCTCATTAAATGAATCATTCCATAAGACCCCCAAATGCATAAAATGGTGATATCTGACAAATCATTACTTATCAGGAGATGCCGAAGGCGGGGCTAGTGACTGGAGTGAAGTCGTAACAAGGTAGTCATATTGGAAGGTGCGGCTGGACCATACATCTAATCGAGACCATACTGTAAGGTGCGGCTGGACCTCTCGATTAGATCTGATCAGGCCTTAGGTGACCAGATATGATCTGGTCAACATGATACAGCTGAGTTAATGTAATCAACATGGTCATGTCAATAGAAAATGGGTTTGATCGAATCCACATTGCCCCAATGGACAATCATGAGTTAACTACTTTTTTTTAATGATCAGGGACATGTTGTGGAATGATTAAAGCCATGACTTGATTTCTAACAAAGGTGATGGCAATATCACAAATATGTTACTAGTAACAAAATACTTGATTAATATTTGATAATTGTAATGAGAAAGGAAGGCCATATTTCAACGTGCAATGTGAAATTTATAGTTATCATCTCATTAAATGCTTCCATCAAGCATCATTTGTACAAACACATGGCATTGTATGCTCAGTCAAAAAGTAATTGAAGCATATACCTAGGGACACATTTTGGAGAAAATAAGAATATGTAAATCAACATGAGGTAGTTGGAAATTTTGAGGATTTTGTGCCAATCTGGTGATCAAACGTGTGGAGAAACGAGGAGAGAAGAATCTAACTTCACAAAGTGTCATCCTCATCAATGATAACCGTTAGCTTAATCACTGACAATACTTGTTCTCGATGACAATTGTGGTCCTAACCAATGATAATTATCATCCTCGTCAATGACATAATCCTCATCAACGACAATTATGGCCATCGTGATCAATTATGGCCACCGTAAGTGACAGTCGTCATCCTGATCAATGATGCTCATGCCAATCATGTTTGTATTAGCAAAGCTTTTGTCAATGCTCTATTGATAGTGATATTCATAGTCACCATAAAACATATCTATTGTATACTGCAGAAGTTTGACGAATCAATACATCAAATTCAATAGAGAATATATATTTGACAACATTATTAATCCAATTATTTTATAATTTTTTCCATGCACTTGCATGACCCTAGCGTCATCCGCCATCCTCTGCATCCTAGTGTCACCTCAGGAGTACGACTGATGACCGATGACCGATGACGGAAATGATTCTCTCAGGTTAGCATCCCATCGTCCTGCGACAATGGATGACCAATGCAGATGACGGTATGTCATCCGTCCGACGAGCCTACATTGCAACAAAGAAAAAGAATTTAAAAAACTTGACGAATAAAAATAAAAATTAGGACGGATTACCAGGTTGGCCAGCCCGATCCTCTACGTGGGCCCCGCCGACCTCGACCTGGCGTTCTGGTTGGGTCAGCTGGTTCGGCCCGGCGGGCCCCACCGCCAGCGCTACCGGCGGCCTTCAACGCGTGGCGAAAAACAAAACCATTTTTTTTTTTTTCAGACGGGGTAAATTCCTTATTCCGTTTAAAGATCCATTTTTATTTTTATTTTTAGTTTTTACAGAGAATCAAATCCGCGGCGCTTCACGTGCGCCGACGACGACAGCTGACGGCGGCTTTGCCGGGCTGTCTCGGATATCCGACTCTTAGCGGGCCGGGTGGGGCCCGCTAAGAAAGCCCGGTAAGGACAGTGAGATATCTCCAGAGAAAGCGACGGCGGAGCGGGCCGGGCCGGGCTAATAAATACCTTAACGGGCCGGCGGAGACCGGCCACGTGGGCCCAATTACCGCCCCCCATTTCCCCGGTTTCCCTTCCATTTATCTCTCGATTTTCACCGCCGCGTCGCCGCGCGCGGCGACCGCGGGCGGCGATTTCACCGCCGGGTTGGCCGAAATTTCTCTCTTTCCCTTTGATTGATTACCTGGGCTTTCTCGTTCAGTCGTTGGGAGTTTCTCTTTGCTTGGGGATTTGTCTCTCTCGCGAGCCTTGACCTCCTGGCTCTTTGTTTTTATGTCCTTTCGTGTGGATTGCGGCTCCCCGCAAGCTGTGGCTTTCCTCGCCCGATCGTCGCCAACCCTCGACCCGCCAAGAGTAGATTCATCTGAAGAAAACCCTTCTTCTCGTTCATCATCATCATCATCTTCTTCTTCTTCTTCTTCCGTCGTTGTTTTTAGTGGAATTCGTCGTTGCTGTTCTTGCTGTTCTTCCGGGTGTGAATGGAGCGGAGGTGGCTGGGCCGGCGACGGTGGCGGATGGGGGTGCGCCGGCGGTGAGATCCGACGGCGGGGAGATGGCCGGCGGCGAATCCGACGGTTGCTTCCTCGAGAGGTTCCGCCTCTATGAGACGCGATCGGTAATCGTCGCTGTTCAATCTGTCGATGTAGGAGAGGCGCTGACTTTGTCGATTGCGCAGAACTTCTACTTGATCGGAACGGACAAGAGCGGGACGCTGTGGAAGGTGCTGAAGATCGACAGGCAGGAGCCTTCGGAGCTCAGCATCCGCGAGGACTCGACGACCTACTCCGATCGAGAGTGCAGAGACCTGCTGAAGAGAGTGCACGAAGGGAACAGGTCGACCGGCGGCCTGCGATTCCTCACCAACTGCTACGGCATCGTCGGTAATTTCGACCTCCGTTTGGTTTTTTCTCGATGGGGTTTATCGCCGTTAAATCTCGGCCTGAATTCGGTGAAAATCTCTAGGGTTCGTCAAGTTCTTGGGGCCCTACTACATGCTGATCATCACCAAAAGGAGGAAGATCGGGGCTATCTGCGGGCACACCGTCTACTCCATCGCCAAGAGCAACATGATCGCGCTCCCGGAACCTTCTCCCCCCCTCGACATGGCCACCTCCAAGATGGAAAACAGGCAAGATTTCATCATTTTTTCTCAAAAAAATTGCTTTTTTTCTTCTTCTTCTTATGCTTCTTCTAATGATTACGATTATATGTTTTTGGTGGTGGTGGTGTAGATACAAGAAGCTGCTGTGCAACGTGGACCTCACCAGGGACTTTTTCTTCAGCTACTCTTATCACATCATGCGCAGCCTACAGAAGAATCTATGCGATGAACAGCCCGGGCAGACCGTCTACGACACCATGTTCGTCTGGAACGAGTATCTGACGAGGGGAATTAGGAATCACGTCAAGAACACTCTCTGGACCGTTGCTCTGGTCTACGGCTTCTTCAAACAGGTATTTTCTTCCTCTTCTTCTTGAAGAAATTGTGATTCTTAAATCGTGATTCTTCATATTTTTTAATCATAATTACACCAGGATAAGCTGTCGGTGTCGGGGAAGGAGTTCAAGCTGACTCTCATTGCGCGGCGCTCGCGGCACTACGCTGGCACCAGGTCGGAATCTGTATAACCCGGTTCAATTATTTTACAGTTTTAAAGATTCTAATTTTTCTGGGTTTTGTGTTTTGATCAGGTATTTGAAACGGGGGGTTAATGAGAAGGGAAGAGTGGCCAATGACGTGGAGACTGAGCAGATTGTGTTTGAAGACACGCCGGGAGAGCATCCGAGCCAGATAAGCTCTGTTGTGCAGAACAGGGGCTCCATCCCCCTCTTCTGGTCGCAGGAGACGTCTCGGCTGAATATTAAGCCCGATATTATCCGTAAGTTTCTGGGATTTATGTATCATTGTTTGTTCTTAGCTTGAATTATCTCGAATCTAAAATTTTCTTGTTTTTTGGGCGAAAACTGCAGTGCACAGAAAAGATGAGAATTTTGAGGCCACGAGGCTCCATTTTCTGAACCTTAAGAGGAGATATGGAAACCCGATAATCATTCTGAACTTGATCAAGGTAATTTCAGTTCTCTTCTATGATAATTTTATATATATATCCCGGGCAGTTCTTCCAAAAAAAAAAATCCCGGGCAGTTCTTCAAAAAATATATATATATATCCCGGGCAGTATAATTGAACACTAAGTATGCAATCGATCATAAATCCCAGAAACAAAATAATGAAAAGTGGTTTCATATTTTGAAAACGCAGACGCAAGAGAAGAGACCTCGGGAGTCAATTTTACGCGCCGAATTCGCCAATGCGATTGATCACATCAATGAAGAACTGTCTGAAGAGAATCACTTAAGATTCTTGCACTGGGATCTCAACAAACACTCCAGGAGGTGGTGCCACGATGCCCTAGTAGAATTTTGAATCCTTTAATTACTATGATAGATTGTCGCGGTCTCTGATCATTTGGAATTCCTTTTTCTGTTTCAGCAAAGCATCAAATGTACTGGTGACGCTTGGGAGAGTGGCTTCCTATGCATTGAATCTAACGGGCTTCTTTTTCTGCCAAGTGAAGCCATCCCTGAGAATAGAAGGTGCCATGAGATGGCCGGTTCTTGAGTAAGTAGCTCATGATTTTTCTTAATCCTCATTACCCCTATTTATTAGTTTTTGCTGTCCCAGAAGAAACCTCCCATCTTCTGCCAGAAATCGTTATCATCACACGCTCGTGGGACCATGGCGATGATAGTTTTTTCATCGTCATCCTAACCGCAGAGTAGCGTTGATGACGATTGATCGATCAATCCTATTGTACGACCCACATTTGATCCAATCATCAAACATTTCTGTTGATTTAATCGCCATCTAGGGGATCAGACAAATCCGATCATCATTCTTGCCCTGCATACGATCGGATCAGGCTGGTGGGTCCAACCTTATCTATGGGACTTCAATGTTTGATTGGATCGATTGATCAATTGTCAATCGGCCCTCTTGATCGGATCCCAGGGGCTGGATTTACGAATCGATCGTGTCCGGCGACGATCTATTCTCGGTTAGATCAACGCGGACCCAACAATCTTTCAGCTTCCGGGCTCAATTTCTTACATCTGACAGGGATGAGAAACAGAATGGCCTAATTCTGCGATATATTTTGAATGTGTGCTTCAGAAAGGACGATGGAAGCCACCGTTCATCGGAGAATACAAACTGCAACGGCCGCGCCGAAAACTGCGAGGAAATCGCCGCCCTTGTGAAGGAGCCTTTGTTCCAAAACGGCGTGCTTCGCACCAATTGCATAGACTGCTTGGATCGAACAAACGTGGCCCAATACTCGTTCGGCCTGGCCGCTCTCGGCCGTCAGCTTCACGCCCTCGGATTCGCCGAAGAACCCAAGATAGAGCTTGACGAACCCCTCGCCGACGATCTGATGAGCTTTTACGAGACCATGGGCGATACTCTTGCTCTTCAATACGGCGGTTCCGCCGCTCACAACAAGGTCAATCATCCCTCCTCGTGAGAGTTTTTCCAAAGTTTTTTTTTTTTCTTAATCTTGACGTTGAGTTTTGTGGGTTTCAGATTTTCTGTGAAAGAAGAGGGCAGTGGAAGGCCGCCACGCAGTCCCAGGAGTTCTTCAGAACGCTCCAGCGATACTACAGCAACGCGTACATGGACGCCGAGAAGCAAGACGCGATCAACGTGTAAGATTTTGGCTCGTCCGTGGATTTTAATTCCGCTAAATTGGGTTTTTTTGATCGTGTGCAGGTTCCTCGGGCACTTTCAGCCTCAGCTGGGAAAACCTGCGCTCTGGGAGCTCGATTCCGACCAGTACTACGGTATCGGTCGGCGAGGGTTTTCCGAAGAAAACTCGCGGTAATGAATGATTAAACACCCAAAAAAGTTTAATTTCTCCCCGGAAATCTCAACTTTCCGGCCAATTCGATGTGTAGATCGTTCGTCAAGAGATCATTCTCGGACGGGAACATCTTGTGCGAGAGCCAAACGCCGATCACGAACGCCGATCGGGGAAAGAAGTCGATTCTGAGCTCGCTGATGCCGGAGCGCAATTCAACCCCGGCGATATCCTGCGCAACCGACGTGGGGTTCTCACGGTTAGTTCATCCCTTGAACGAACGCTGCCGATATCAGTACATGGGTTCGGCAGATTTGACAGATTTTCCTCGAATCAGTTTGAGACGAGTTAATCTGATGAGCCACGCACATCTTGAAGGCCGAAAAAGTTGACTTTTGATACAAAAATTTGCTTCAAGGATATTAGATCTCAGAGAGCTGATTGTGGTGTAAAAGAACATGCATTCAGTAGATTGAGTGAGATTTTGTGTGCAGGAAGCTGTTCAACTCGGCGGAGAATTATACGGACGCGTCGAACTGCTCCAACTTCCTGGACCTGGACTGCCTGTCCTCGTCGGGGAACTCGTGCGAGGAGGAACTCTGCGACAGGTGAGCGCTGAGAACCGCGGTAGTAGCTGGCCGAAGGGTGAAGGGGGGCTTTCTTTCTTTCGCCTGAGCTTGGGTGATGCTGCGGTGCAGATTCTCTCTCATCGGCTCTCCCGCTGAAAACAACTCCGACGAATACGCCGCCAGCGCCGCCTCCGGCGAGGAGGGGTCCGACGCAAAGGTGGAGCCCATGCTCTCTCTCTCTCTCTATCTCTACATTCCCTTTCTCTCTCTTCCTCTCTCTCTCTCTCTCTATATTCCCTATCTCTCTTTATATTCCCGTTCTCTCTCATCCTCTCTCTCTTTACATTCCCTTTCTCTCTCTTCCTCTCTCTCTCTCTCTCTATATATTCCCTTTCTCTCTTTATATTCCCGTTCTCTCTCATCCTCTCTCTCTCTTTACATTCCCTTTCTCTCTCTTCCTCTCTCTCTCTTTATATTCCCATTTCTCTCTCTTCCTCTCTCCCTTTCTCCCCCCCCTCTCCTCTCTCTTTCTATTCTTCTCTCTTCTCTCTTTCTCCCCCCTCCCGCAACCATTGTCTCTCTCTCTCTCTCTCTCTCTCTCTTTCTCCCTCATTCTCTCTCTTCTCTCCTTCTTCCCCTTGTCTCTCCTCTCCATTTCTTTCCCCCTTCTCTCCTCTCCTTCTGGCCTCTCTCTCTCCTCTCCCTTCTCTCTCCTCTCTCACTCCCCTTCTCTCTACTCTCTCTCTCTCCTCCCCTCATCTCTCTCTCTTATTTCTTTCTCATCTTTTCTCTCTCTCTCTAATGCAACCAGCTAGAAAGATGATTGAGAAGGTGGAATATTTGTACTATGCAGGCCTTGCAGGGTCCAAGCTCGGACGCCGTGCAGCTTCCCTTTGGCTCCGCCGGGAAGTTAGCCCAGGCCTCGGAATTCCCCGAGAGCTTCGTGAAATGGGTCTCCTCTGGAGAGGCTCTCTGCCACTGAGAGAGAGAGAGATAGAGATAGAGATAGAGAGAGAGAGAGAGAGAGAGAGAGAGAGAGAGAGAGAGAGAGAGAGAGAGAGAGAGACACCATTCTTTTTGATATACAGATAAATCAGGCCTGACCGCGGGTTGAATGGAGTCGCCGCCGCCGGCACTGCTCGGTTGGGTCTCGTTTCCAGATCCATTCATGCCTCAGGTGCGTGTAAATACTTCAAAGAGGTAGGAGACTGCCGTTTTCCTTGGTCTTTTTTTAGCTTCATCGCATTCTAAGAGAGGAATTCGCTCTCCGGGTTATTTTTATGCATTTCCTTGCCGTTAAAAATACAAAATTAAACAAGTCTACAGATTTCCTTTCCGCGAGGAAGGTTCCTATTGGGTGGTGGTGCTTTGCATGGGCGTTAAATTCATGTTTTGTATTTTTTAGGCAAGTTGTAGATTTTTGATACTTCAAAAAAAGAGAACTCGATAAATCCTAGATAGAAGATACTTGTACAATGTCGAGGTTGATCAGGTAAGCTTATAAAGCTTCTTTCATTGTGCTGGATCTTGGTGAACATGGTATTCTGGGCTACTACAACACCAGGGAAACACAATGAAAAAGAGGATTTCTGGACCTTGGTGATAGAACACATTTATAATAACGACGGAAAGGTGCTGGCAAGATCCCTACAACATTCAATAGGCTATTGATTTCAAATTGCTAATCCAAAGAAAGTAATCCAAGGTGAATTAATGATCCTTTTGTCATGGCTTTGCGCACTTGATAAGCGGAAGATATGAACGTAAGAGCCAAGAACCAAATTCATGAGATTGTGGACGAGAGAAATATCAAAGGCCAGAAAAGGAGAAAAGAGGCCTCTCCATTGGTAGACAAATGAGAGATGAGATCTGGGAAAACAGTGAATCCAGTTTGAAAAAACGTATCTCACTATTATTCTCACGTGATAAAGATTGATTGCACGAAAATCACGTGATAAAGAGATGTTGCGAAAGATATTCTGGATTCCCACTCTGTTTTAAATTTCGTAATGGAATAATAGTGGTATACATGTAGTATGGAATAATAGTGGTATCCGACAATATTCCTTTGAGTTTTTGTTTAAAATGATGCACTACAGGGATTCCTGATGGGAGTTCCAGTTTGATAAGGCTTTTAAAATTATTGACTCCCAAGAGGACTAACCCATCTATATCACCCTATATCTGCAACCTTTCAGCCAAATCCAAATGACATATTTGCTTTCCTATATCCTAAAGCCTGAATCTTCACCGCCAGCCTTTACCTCTTATGTTTTTTGTTGTAGTTGAGTCACATCAAGAAATGGTGAAGAAAGAAACCAAAACAATACGCATGTGAAGATGAATAATGACACTATTTTGATCAAGATCTCATATTGACATAGTCAGACAAATATTTTTTGGATGATCTTCAAATTGGAGATAGAATATTCCCAATCTAGTCCTAGTCGATGGGCTTGTGTACCTAAATAATAACCCTTTTGTGGTACACACGTCTATAAACCTCTCATAAATGACCCTCAACTAAATAAAAATGGAATTTGAGCATAAGCGACATAATTATGGACTTTCCTCCCTACCTCTCCTACAAGTCTATCTTCATGCTTTTTCTCTATGTTAATCAAGAAGTCATAGGGATGTTTCTATATTGGGTAGCCCAATAAAAACTATGGAAAGTACGCAAGTCCTCAAAATAGAGAATAAGAAAAAACATAAAATTCATGAAATATTAGAGGAAAATTTAAAAAAAATTCAAAAATTTTGAAAAATTTAAAATTCATGCATATCCATCACTCAGTCACCCATGTCTTCCATTTTTTACCAAATGGACATTATATCCTAAAGAATAAAAGGTTATTATAACCTATGTCTAAAACCTTATAGGCTCTAAGTAGCTATTTCTTGATGCAAAGGGGGAGGTTTCATAGGCAGCGTGACCGGAAAGTTATACATCTTCAGATAGAAGAGCACTATGAATCCCATTCGTAGGATGACTATTCATGATTCCATAGCCATAATTGTGGAGAAACGAAGGATAGATAGTGAATACTCCTTAGAGGAAAGAGTTCACTGAATTGATCCACATGAATTCATGGATGGTATTAAAACAAAACTTTTAATCTGGTTGATTCATGTCATCGTTAATTGGCCTTTAAACTAGAGACACAATAGTCACCTTATGGATGGGTGGTTCTACTTTGAGTTTGATCTACAGGTTCCTATTCATTGACTTCCAAATCATCTTAACTTTGGTGTAACATGAAGTTTACAATGACTATTGAGTAGTCAAGTTGGGATCATTCGCCCTTTGTATAAGAGGAGATAGCTCAAGGAAGACGATGTGATGAAGTCATTGGCTAAGATAGTGAAATATTAGATAAGGGTTTTCAATTGTTTTCAAATGCATCAGATGTTTTTTAAGTGAGTCAATATAGACCTTTGCATCTTCTAGAGTAAGAGTTTCAGCTTGGCACCCCCACATGCTGGAAACACAACCTATCTCTTAAATCAGTCCATTGTTAGTTAATTTTTATGATTATATATGATTATTTTGGAAGGCTCATAAAGGTTATTGAGCCACAAGAGTTGTTAACTATGTTGATACATGGGCCTAGACTGTCACGCACAAATGGTATTTTTGTTGGGTTATGGGGCTATGATTTTCTATGCACAAAACTAATTTTCAGCTGTGAAAGCATGAGATCATTTTATAAAATATCTGTGAACATGTATTGTATTGAGTACCTTTTGGGAAGCTTTTTCCACCCTTGGCTTGATTTTTGAGAGAGTTTCTTCAAGCCTATTACTTGCTCGGCTTCCAACAGTATCCACACAACTAGAAGGTTACTAGATCTTCTCTCCTTGTTAACCAATCCTTGAAGATCTTGTGATTCTTCTCACCATCAATAACTTGTGGAATGAGTAGGGAACACAGAGAAAGAAGAAAGGTGGCGCTCATATCTGGTTGGCATGTGCACCTAAAATGGGTGCCCCAATTTATTTTTACTCATTAATAATTTTTTTATTAAAACCATCAAATAAAGTATATCTTACAAAGCCCTTTTAGTCTTATGCATCTGACCCTCATGGCACATATAACATTCTAGTTAACAAATACAAGCTCTAATACCATTTATTGACCAACATTATTATTTAACTATATCAAAACTTATATTAATTAGTTAAGGATCGATTTAACCCAATCAATAGGTTAAGTTTTCAACAGGCGGAGTGTCAAGCTAATCCTCGTGCTATAGTAGACATAGAATAGTCTTTGAAGTCTCTAATGGAACCATGTTCATCATTAGTTTCCCTAAATTTATAATCCTTCATCCGCGCAAGATTCCTGAATGACTTAGGGTATTTGTTGATCATCAAACCCCAATCGGTCATTCAATTAGTACTAATGTGTAACTTGGATCATTCGAGAACACTTTATCTAATATCCTTACTACCCTGGCCAAGGATTTTGCAGCGTCATACTCGATCTCCTCGTATACTGACGGCGGATGATCTCGTCTTGACCACTCAATCATCTTTGTGGGCTTAGTAAAATATCCAAGCTACAAATTATTTGAATCCCATGGTTAGAGACTCGTAAGTCGTCATGAAAACATAATGTTCCATCCATGAAATGTCTTTGATGTCTCAGGCCAATATATCACTTATAAAATTGTGACATAAATGAACATGATTGAGGTTTAGATATCGCACCATTCAGGGATTCATATGGATCAATTCAGTGAACTCTTTCTCCAAAGAGCACCCACCATCTGTCCTTAGTGTCTCCAAATGAACAGCCACATCATCAAACATACTTATCAAATAAGTAGGAGCAAATGGTGTTTATTCTAGCCAGATAACTGAACGCTTGATAAACCAGAATTTCAGTTAAATAAGTTGTTTTAAGGCTTTGATTTATGCAAAAATATTTATTAAAATTTCTTACTTAGAATAGGGTAAGTAAGGATCGAATCCACAAGGCGCATGTATTGAGAGAGTAAATTTCATTTGAAATATGTTTTAGGTGATTTATATTTTTCTAGATTTGTAAATAGTTTCTAAAAAGGAAAATCGATGAAATAGATGAAAATTAGTCAAAATTATTTTCATTAAATGAAACACATGTATTTTAAGATGTTATAATAATAAAATAATATTTTTGGAGAATTTTTAGGGCAATAAATAAGATTTAATACTGAAAAAAGCCTTCGGCCATAATTTGCTAGCGTTAGTACTATGTTGGGCAGGTAGTAGACTGAAAACATTATAACTTTTGTTACAAGAGGCATTTTTTAGTGATATTTGATGCATTGGAAAGCTTGAAATTTGGATATCCTTTGGAATTTTTACCAAGCAAAAATGGTCAGAAAGTTCAAATAAAACATTTAGGAGATCACATGAATTTTGTTGTCACTTCTCCGAGGGCCAAGTGGTAATTTTTCTTCAAGAATCTCTATCACCTTGAACTCTATCTCCCAAATTCTTGTAGAATAAGAATGGATCAAATAAGTTTGATGCACTAGGCCTCCAACAACAAGTACAAAACAGAAATCCAAGATGAGATAAAAAGAGAGGGGAGAAGAAAATAAATAGAAGTGCACTAACTCTCTAATATATGGGATTTAATTTCAAGGGCTTGAAGGACTCAAATTTCTTGATTTCCAGCCTGGACCCATGTGCCCTCCTCAGATTTTAAAATAGTATTTTCAATTTCAAATTGTGGGTTAGTTCCATAATTCTTACATTTAGTTGACCCAGTCTTTAAGGAGGTTTGAGTGGGCTTTTAAAATGGGCTTCTTGTGTATTTTCCCTCCTCTTATTATCTATTAGATGGGTTAGGTTTCTACTTTCCTCACATTTGTATCTCAACCTCACCATTGTATTTACCTAAGTCCTGTCTTTCAAATAAAACTCCAAGAAGATGTGAGAAATCTACTCTACCCTAAAGATTCAAGTGGGGTTAGTCTAAAAAATCAATAAAATATATAAAAATAGAGCTTTTGAGAATAAATCATTATTTTCTGGTTTTATCCTTAAATGGTGAATAATGCTAGCGCAAATCTAAAAATATGCATTGAAAAAGAATTATAAAAGTATATTTTTATTGATCAGATTTGATGTTATCAACACTCATCTCGACTATTCATGAAGTGAAATATTTGGAATACATATTTAAAGACTAGGGATCATTGTATTGTGATATCGTCATAACTCACTAGGTCCATTTGCATGTATCCAATGACTTCATTAAAGACATCACAATAGAATAATAATGAAGTAATATTTCATTTAACGAACTTAAAAAATAATTAAAAATATGGTAGTTTTACTGGCTTGATAGCCATATAATACACATCACTTTTGGGAATTAGAAGATATACACAAGGTTTATGAGTTTTATGAAAAAAATTCACGTTGTATAAATAGGAGAAGGCTTTGGACTAAATTCACCTAGGCTAAAAAAATTTAGGTGCCTCGCCCTTTTTCTTCCTTCTCTAGTTAATTTCTCTCCACTCTCGATGTGATCAGATGACACAACTACGGTGTAGCAATAACATAACTAGTCAAGATGAAGGAGATTTAATGTCTAAGGGGTCATATGGATAGGTCTAGCATGAACAGGTCAAATGGTCTCACTAAAGTACCAATAAATCACGGGTCTGCTCTTCGAATTATGCTAGTGGTTCAATTTTAGGTTACGAAGTCAAGAGATTCCGCTTAAGTCTTCCCATTCATTCCAAGTTTTGAATCTCATTATAATTTCATTGATATCTTCATATACAATACTATATTTTCATCTCTATTGAATCTCTAGAGCCAAATAATCTATGCAATGTTTATATACTCCTTTTTAAGAGCTAATTTTTTTCTTTCATCTACTATATTCATGTATCTAGGTAGAATAAGGTAGACAAGGTCAGGTGAAACTTTTAAACCATAGTTAAGAACTAGGAATGAATTAGTTCGAGGTGTGCAAATTATTTTATGCAAGCCTGTGACTTCAAGTCTTTATATCACTAACCTATGATTTTAATACGTGAAATTTATGAATACTCCTAAATTTTTCATGGATTTATCCACAGTATGTGCATTTTTCGAGTATCCATGGATTTTCTCATGTTATTAATAGATTAATTTCATGAATTTCCTATGTTTATTTTGAATAAAATGATTATACGTGGAGGTTATCAATCTTGAAATGATTAAAATCTATTTTTATAAGGGCATTCCAATTTTTCTGGAGTTTTTACAATTTTTAAGGAATTATTAATGAATTGAATGAGTTTTGTTTTGGGTTTTCAAAATTTTCATGGCACACTGGCAGACTAGAGAGACAAATCAGAGGAAAAAGAAATCGGAGTTCTGATAAAGGTTCAACTTCAATTGTTGATATTTGACGATGTAAGACTTTCGTGGGGTGAAAGTTCAAGTATAGTTTTTTATTTCCCTCCTTTTCTAGCCACACAGTTATATCAATAAATAGACCACTTTATTCATGTAGTATTTATGCAGTTGGTAATACTCCTACTATAGTAGGCCGAGTGAAACAAAGTGATTTCATGATGCATCAAGTTATACTGGCATTCTTGATTGAGGTTATAAAGCACAAAAGAAGCAGGGGTTCTCTCCTGTTGTCTGGCATACTAACATGATCTTCATTTACTCTTCTTTTTCTTAATTTATTTCCTTATTCATGAAATCATTCATATCCATCTACATTTAGTCATCATATCTATCCATTTACATTCATCAACACCCATGCACATCCTTCTCATCTATAACATCCATACTTATCTAATTTATCTGTCATTTTTTGCATCCAATAGTTCCATTTATTTATTTTCAGATATAATTATTCCATATACCTATGTTTAATCATCATCAGCTTTCTCATCTCATCGTATTCTTCATCAATGAAGTATAATTTTTATCCCCTTTTCAGCTTATAAAAATGCAATACATGCCTTATATTCATTCCCCCTGCAAAATGACCATTGCTCTTCACTAACCAGCCAATATTTTTTTTTATCATCCAAGGTTTATAAAATTTAAATGATTAACTCAAATAACAATGAAAAATTATCACCACTAATTTGAGTTCACCATCTTGATGGAAGTGAAGCTATTTTACTACCGATAAAAGATCTTCTGAGTTTCATGTGTTCATTGTTTCATGAAAAAATTGGGATAAATGCATGTCGCAACACTTCATGGGAAGAAAGGAAGAATTTCTATTATGTTCTTCATAGTGCTATGTCTTGTATCCATCAACTAGACTCTTAATTTCACTCCCTATATAGGAGCACTCATATAAATGAAGAAAATCTTAACCAATAGGAAAGAGGAAGAAATTACAAGTAGATATATCAGGAAATGATGGAAGAGTATTTAATTAATTGCTAGAGGGATTTGATGTGTTTTGTTTCCTATAAATGAATCCATTTTTATTAAATAGTATGTACGCCTTTTAGCTATTTATGTTTATTAGGGGTTTTTTTAAAGCATTGGGAGTAAATTCCTCTCCATAGGGAGTGATGTTTAGAGTGGGTTTTTAGATGGATGAAAAAAGTGAGGTATGAGATTTAGGAGTATCAAGAAATTGGAATAGTTTGATCAGGGGTACATATCCTATGAATACCAAGAGACATCATCCCCTAATGGCATGCAGCGGCCAAAGCCCCCAGAAATGCCTTCGGAGACGCCAACATCATCACTAGTGCCACCACTGGTTTGCGTTCAACCCGTTCGGCACGCCAAGGCGACCGTGAAGGCGCCCGGGTTCAACTATCTGGGGTGAAAGCACGTTTGTATTTGTTAGAGTCTGCTTGGTTTCGTTCCGTTTCTTTGCCTTCGTTCTTCGATGACTTTCAGTTTACGTCAGTGTTTTCTCGTGTGTGTGCCCCTTCTAATTCCGTTTTGGGATGGGGATGAAGCCTTGGCACTTGGGCCCCTCCCCTACCCCTTCATTTCCCTTTTATTTTATTGTAATGGCGTCCCTCTATCAAGGGTCCACTTAGTGGATCATCCTTCCCCCACCCCTCTCTTTTGGCCTTCTTAGGGCCCACTTACCCCTCCTTTATAAGGGAAGAAGGGCGCCCTCAGAACGTGGGACTTGTTTTCTTTAAGGAATCATTTGTCAACAAGAAAGCAGGTCCCGACCCCCCTTTGAAGAAAGAAAGGAAGGGCAGAGAACCAGGGAGGCGATGCCCAAGGTTGGCGATCCTGAGTAGATCTCTCCCATCGTGAAGGTATGTTGACGGGAGATCAATCCTCCATCTCCTACTCCGAGCAGAATTCTGATGTGGACCAAGCTCGGTTCCTTCCAATCCAAGCCCCCTTGCCGCACTCAGCCGATGGACATCCTTCCAATCGTCAAATTTTAGTCGACGATTTTGATCGGATCCATTGATGGTATCGAGGTGAATCACACTTCTAAGCGATTTGCACGAAGGACTACGATACAGAAATTCCATTTTCTGACTCCGGGGCTCCGTCGTCCTTCTACTGGATGGCCCTCTACAGAGTTGGTGTCGACCGGTCTTGCACCAACCCTGGTCAACGATGCCTTGGGCCAAGCCATCACCACATGCTATACAAGACTAGGCTGTCATTTTTACCCCGAAGGCCCCATGTGGCCTCCCTAAATCAAATTGGATGCAGACGAGGACCCTAAGTATTCCTGAATGACGGTCCAAGTCCATCCCTACGGCGCTGCTGCTCGGCTCAGCATACTACGAGCCGAGCCTTGCCCCACACCACCGTGCCGTGTATTTCGTGTGAATACGACTTTGCCTGAGAATTCCCCCCGACCGTGTGGCCTCCTAGGTGTCTTTGTCATCAGGTGCTACCGCATAGCGATCGATCGAGCCCGCTGCCCGCAGCCAATCGACTGCCCTACAGGAGCTTGTTGGGTTCTAGAGGCCTTGACTTGGATGAACAAATCAAAACGATGCGCAGCGGAAGTCTTTTGCGAATCGAACGACATCAACGAAAACGTTAAACAAAGTACCTTTTCACGGATCGCATCCGTGATTTCTTCGATCCCGGAGCGAAACGAGTCGAGCTGCTCAAATGTGCAACCTCTAGACGTATCCACGCGGTCCTCGGCGCGTCGGATCTCCTCCTTCTAGTTGACGAGCCCCGTTCTTTCTCTATCGACGTCGTTACGTCGTCCCAATCACATCAGGGCTGGAGAGGGGATGTGGGGAGAGTGGAGAAGAAGGGGAAAGGCCCCTGAACAATTCTGGCCTGGGTGAATTTCATTCAGGGCCTTTCCCTATTTATACTAGGTGGGTATTTTTCATAAAAATCCCCAAAACTTAAGTATATCTTCCAACGTCCAAAAGACCATTTGCGTGTGACCCTCTAGGCCCATGTATCAGTCTAGTTAACGACTCTAGCGGCCCAATAACCTTTATTGGCCTTCCAAATTAATTAACTATATCATCATATATATTAATTAATGTCGGATCGATTTAACCCAATCGATAGGTCGAGACTCTGACACGTGGGGTGCCAAGCTACACCTCGTGTCCTAGAAGATACAAAGGAGTGTGTATCGACTCACTCATAGAATCTGTTCATCATCGGTTACCGTGTATGCATAATCCCTCATCCACTTGACGCTCCTTGGATGACTTAGGGTATGGTCAACTGTCAAACCCTGATCGGTCATCCGAGTTAGTACTGATGCATTCGGAAATCATCGGAGAACTCTTCTCCGATATTTCACTGCCTTGGCCAAGGACTTTGTTGCATCGTCTTCCTTGAGCTGTCACCTCTTATACCGAGGGTGGACGATCCCATCTTGACCACTCAATCGTCTTCGTGTACGTCTTGATGCACCCGAACTAAGACCGTTTAGAATCCCATGATTAGAGACTCGTTGGCCATAGCCAAAGTACAACCGTCCGTCCACAAGACGTCTTTGGTGTCTCAGGTCTAAGGACCACTTACACAACCGTGACGTGAATCAACCTGATTGACAGTTCAGTATAATACCATTCAGGGATTCGTACGGATCAATTCAGTGAACTCTTTCCACTAAAGATCACCCACTATTTATCCTTAGTGTCGCCACACTAATGGCTACGGGACCGGCCATACTCATCATATGAGTGAGGCTAGATAGTGTTATTCTATCCGGATACTTCGATGTCCTTCTCGCGTATCCTTTGAATAAGAATGTTTAGACACGTGCTTAAAGACTAGTGATCTCCGTATTATGATCTCATCATAATTCACTAAGTCTGATCATGTATTCATGGACTTCATTATACGCATCACACGTGCACTATAATGAATATGTTCTATTAATGAACATAGAACGAGATGTGGAATGTGTGATTGGCTTGCCGGCCACATATATTTCCATCAGAGCCATCACGACCCATCGGCCCTGCCTGGTCTCACCCCCAACTCCACTCCGCTCCTCCCTCGACTTTGTTGGGTTCAATGCCTTGGTGCATCCATGTCAATCGATTTACAATCGATCTTTAGAATCCATTTAAAGTACCTTTTGGGGAACTTTTTCCACCCTTGACTTTGCCTCTAGGAGATTGTTTTAAAGCTGTTCACACATCCGGATCTAGAAGTATCCATGCGATCACCGCACGCTTGGATCTCCGCGTCTTCTTCTTCAACTCTTCTTGAAAATCTTGAAGATCTTCTCACCATGAAGACACTCTTCCTTGGATGAGTGGAGAAGAGAGTGGAGAAGGGGAGAGACTCTTAAATTAGGCTTGCATGGGTGCTTAAAATGAGACCCATTTCCCTCTTTATATTTCACTTAAGGTTTTTTTCAAAAACCCTCGAAAGTAAAATATATCCACCAATGCCCTTAAGACCTTGTGCGTGTGACCCTCTTGGCCCATGTATCATTCCATGAGAGAGTTTGAGACTACTCGGTATCTTCTAGAGCACGAGGTGTAGCTTGGCACCCCACGCTACATATATGGTCGTGGGTTACCATATATGTATAATCCATCATCCGCACGGGACTCTCGAACGACTTAGGGTATGGTTTATCGTCAAACCCTAATCTATCATTCGATTAGTCTTGATGCGTAACGAGGATTATTGGAGAACACCTTCTCTAATATCCTCACTACCCTGGCCAGGGATTTTTCTGTATCGTCTTCCTTGAGTCAATCTCCTCTTATATTGAGGGCGGATGATCCCATCTTGACCACTCAACATCTCCGTAAGCTTATTACTACATCCGATCTATAACTTATTTGAATCCCATGATTAGAGGCTCGTAAGTCATAGTTATAATGTAGTTGTCGAATTACAAGATGTCCTTGGTGTCTCAGGTCAGTGGATCACTTATACAACTGTGTCTTAAATCTTGATTGATGTTTAGGTATAATATCATTCAGGGATTCGTGCGCATCAATTCAGTGAAGTCTTTCTCCAAAGAGCACCCACTATCTGTCCTAAGTGTCGCCACACTAATAGCTACATGATCATCTATATTTATCATATAAGTAGGATCAACTAGTGCTATTATATCCAGATAATTCAATGTCCGTCTCAACTATAAATCTAATAGGAATATTTAGAATACATGTTTAAAGACTAGTGAGCACTATATTATGATCTCATCATAATTCACTAAGTCATTCCACGTATTCATGGACTTCATTATAAACATCACACTGAATAATAATGAATGCAAGTATTTTATTCAATGGACTTAAATAAACATGGTAGTGTGATTGGCTTGATGACAACATAATATCCATCACTCCACCGCCGGCCCTTCACTTGTGCAGGCCACAATCGATGCAGAATTATCCCGACAAGCACGCTTCAACGAGGTACGTCGCTTCCTGCTTGCCTGTCATTTTATTTTTTGCAGTCTGCCTTCGATTGCCTCCACCGTGCTCGGGCTAGGTAGGTGAGAAGAAAGATTTGAGCATGAACTAAGAGAACTTGAGCACCTATTGGTACCGGTCGTGCCCGCCCGTCACGTGCGAGCCCATACAGATAGAGTTCCGTTCGGTGTCATAGTCCTCTTTGCCACCCCAGCGAGGCTCGAGGACCACCGTCACCGCCACCATCACCCGGCGACCCCCATTTGGAGCTCAGAGCTCGGCTTCCCTTGAGTTGGGGACTACAAGTACGACACGTAGTACGTTCATTCATTACATCGTAGTCACATAAACCCATTAGGGTTCATCCATCCATCGGAAGATGACGCTGTCGACGTCCGACACCCCTATCTAGGTACCAAGCCATTATCCTCGGTACCGACCTAACGACGTTCCCGACGACATATGACACCCCTCTCTAGGTACCAAGCCATCGTCCTTAGTACTGACCGGATGACGTCCCCGACGACGTCCGACATCAAATTGGTATCAGAGCATCGTCTCGATACCTGTCTGGACGACGACACCAACGTCGTCCGGCATCACCCCCAAATTTGTTCATCTCTCAATATCTTGAAATATATGTGTTGTCCAATTTCTGATTGAAATGCCAGATTATTTTGCCTCTACATGAATACCCCATCCCTTGTCATTTACCTAGTGGTAGACTCTTAATTTTTGGGTTAATAGCACAGTACATCCCAAACCATGTCCAAAGTCTGTGAGTTAACCTTAACTGTTTTTTTGGCACGGTATATCCCAAACTCACTAAGTCGTCTGCGATATATCTCGGTGATGACGTGGAGTCCATCGTGGCTGCCAAGTGGATCTCCGGCCAGATTTTTACCTGGCGAAACCCACCTGGCCGCCACGCTGGATTCCACGTCATCACCGTGATATGTCTACCTGCCAAGGGTTTAACTTAAAGAGAGAGAGAGGCATTCTCGAGAGAGGGAGAGAGAGAGAGGCGTGCTAGAGAGAGAGACAAGGAGAGAGAGTTTCTAGAGAGAGAAAGAGAGGTGTTCTAGAGAGAGAGGCATTGTTCTCTAGAACACCTCTCTTTCTCTCTCTAGAACCTGCCAAGGGTTTTCTGATAAGAGAGAGAGGCATTCTAGAGAGAGAGGGAGAGGCATGCTAGAGAGAGAGGAGGAGAGGGGGGGGCTAGAGAGAGAAAGAGAGGTGTTCTAGAGGGAGAGGCGCTGCTCTCTAGAACACCTCTCTTTCTCTCTCTAGAACCTCTCTCTCCTTCTCTCTCTCTTTCTAGAGAGAGAAAGAGAGGTGTTCTAGAGAACAATGCCTCTCTCTCTAGAACACCTCTCTTTCTCTCTCTAGAACCTCTCTCTCCTTCTCTCTCTCTAGTACGCCTCTCTCTCCCTCTCTCTCTCTCTAGAGTGCCTCTCTCTCTCTTTAAGTTAAACCCTTGGCAGGTAGACATATCACGATGATGACGTGGAATCCAGCGTGGCGGCCAGGTGGGTTCCGCCAGGTAAAAATCTGGTCGGAGATCCACCTGGCAGCCACGATGGACTCCACGTCATCACCGGGATATATCGCAGACGACTTAGTGAGTTTGGGATATACCGTGCCAAAAAAAGCTAAGGTTAACTCGCAGACTGTGGACATGGTTTGGGATGTACCGTGCTATTAACCCTAATTTTTTTGACCTTGTGAAATATCTAGGTTGTGTTTATTTGTATAGAGCTTCATGTTCATTCAAAAGAGGATACCTAAACATGTTTTGATTGTGATTGAAATTTATTGTTGCTCTAAGGGGAGAAAAAACTGAGTTTCAATCTAGGGCTTTTTGTAAGCCCCCAAAGTAGGTGGCATTCTTGCGCAGAGGCATGCATGCTAATTCTTGAGGACATGTCTGCGTACTTTGACTCAGACTTTTGAGATTGAGTTCATAGGCGTGGACACCACACACATTAGGGGTGGTGATGCCCAACCCTGATATTTAAAGCTAATGCCCTATAGGTGCCCGTGTTCATCGGCATGCAAGTGTGGGGGATTAGGGCAGGCTGCACATGCAGACAATAGGTGTTGCGTGCATGGGCCTTTGAGGAATCACGTACGCGTGGACTGCAAAAGCTGTGCATCAAACCACGTACACTACACGCATAGATTGGAGGGGCTGTGGGGGATGTGGGCGTTGGCCACAAGCGGTGCGCACGTGGGGCGCAAGGCGAGAGACATTCTGCCAAGAGACTGAGGCATGGTGCAAAGAGCGCTAAGACAGTTGCCGGGTACACAATGACCTTGCGAGTAGTGCTACAACAACGTGCACCAAGGCTTGGGGAGCCAACCATGGCGGCATCAATGTGGACCGGGCACAATTATATCAGCAGGGGTGCTGATGGTGCATGGAGTGTCAAGGCTGGGACTGAGTACATGGATGCAGCGGATGGGTGTTGGGGTCTTTGGTACGACCGATTAGTGGGTTGCCGAGAGCCATGATCCATGGGCGCATGCTTATAACTGCGGTGCACACAGGCACACACAAGGTGTGAGCCTCAAGGCATAGGAGCGCTGCTACCTAGCGGCGCGTGTTGCGCCCCCTCTCATTACTTTGGTAGCATCCCTGATCTTCCCGCATGTAATGGCTATGTCCTACGATGTAATCTTGTTCTGTATAATACAATGCCCTCTTGATGCTAGAGTGCGAGCCCTACCTTCTCTCCTTAACCTCCAAGCTATCTAAAGCTATCCAAAGAGACTTCCACTGCACAAGCAAGGGCTGCTCAAAGTTCCTACCCAAGCATTGAGGTCAGCTCACATTCGATCCGAGCATTATTCTTACCTCCAAATTTGACCGTGTGACACTCTTCCTTAGAGATAAATTAGTGGAAAGATGAGATTAAAAAAAATAAGTGTCAAGATTAGTTTTATTTGTCAGTTCAAATATCCTCTTTGACTCACTTGTGCATCTTTCCCCCCAAAAATAACATAAAATAGCGAAATAATACCAAAATCCTAGTGGACCACTAACTTATCATGATGGAAAATTCTGAATATTAAAGTGATTTCTATGGATAAAATTTAATGTATGAAATACTTTCAAAGTACGACAACATGCAATCAACTGCCATGTCCCGTTTCTCCTTTACATAGATGCAACTGATTGAAATTGGCTGGATCAAAATTGGTCAGAGAAAAAATTGTCGCGCGCTTAATCCGTGATCATATTGACCTGCTTGATCGGTTCAAAATCAGTTTTTTTTACTGTTGGTTCAGTAGGGACATTGATTATCTGATCAAGCTATAAAGTAGAATTAAAGTTCCTTTTGCTTAATCCAAAGTATGCTTGCATGTACGGTATACGATATGTTACATATATTAATTTAAAAACATCGATTGTTTATATTTGTGAAGAAACATATTCTAAAGCATAAAATAACATTATGACGGTCCGATTTAGTCCTTGGAATTTTTAAGTCTAATAAAAAACTAGAATATTTTAAGTCATCGCGATGAGTTTTATGATACTCACTTTTTGAATTGTTATGAGTTTATTATTTGTTTAATTTTCTAATAAATGTAAGAAGATTGGGATTAAATGATGCAAAAATTATTATTCTTTTATGTGATAATATGAAAAATGATATAGAACATTTCAGAAGCTATTCAATATATTTAACTTTATCGATTTGCATAATCTAATCTCAAATAACTTATCCTGAAACTAATGTAGTTTTATTTGATTATTATTCAAACAAGTATGGTGGATAAAATGAAGTTGAATTTATTCAAGACAGAAGGGTGTATCACGTTGGCCGTCATAATATTTTTTTATTTCCTTATCTGAATAAAGGTAGACAAGGAGATCCATAAAAAAAGGGATGCTAAAGATTATCAACCTTCTAGCTATACTTGGAAGCTTTCTCTCTCCTCTATCCTCTCTATGTGAATGATATAAAGCCCGTCTGACTGCAGTCTGTGTGCGTTCTCAGAGAACGAGAGAGAGAGATCGAGACAAAGAAGAGATAATCTGCGAGCTCCCAACCCAGAAAACCAGGTAGAAGAGGAAGAGCCATTGTTCAATCCAGCGGCGATCTTGAAGCCCGATCGTGCCCGTGTGCCGAAACCCTAGTTTGTGCCCGCGGGTTCCACGAGATGTGCGGAGGAGCGATCCTCTCCGATCTAATTCCCACGTCGAGGTCGCGCCGGGTGACGCCGGATCTGCTGTGGTCGGAATCGCCGCACATCGCGAAGCAGCGCAAGAGGAAGGTCGATTTCCCCCTCGACGACGGCGATGACGATTTCGAGGCCGATTTCCAGGATTTCAATGACGATTCCGAGGAGGAAGGCGAGATCTTCGACGGCACGCTCCACTCCTGGGGTGGCTCCAAGCCCTCCTCCTTCGCACTAGGCGAGTTTCTCCGTCAGAAAGCCTTTGAAATTTATCCTTCGGATCTCGGATTTTTCCATCTTCATTTCAATCTGATTTTGGGGATTTCCTTACTGTTCCTCGCCTTCTGGAATCTTCGTTCTTGTTCACCTAATTTGGGGGTTTTTCTTCCTGTTCCTGACGATCTAAAATCTTCCGGACTATCTTGAATCCCCGTGATCATCTAATTCTGGGGATTTCTCTCCTGTTCTTGGCGCCGAAAAATCGAGCCTTTCCAAGCCATCTTTGACGGACGAGCGGACTGCTGGGCATTGCAGGGGGGAAGAAGGCGGCCACGAAAGGCAGCGATGAACTAAGGGGGCAGTCGGCGAAGATGAAGAGGAAGAATCTGTACAGGGGGATCCGGCGGCGGCCGTGGGGCAAGTGGGCGGCGGAGATCAGAGATCCGCGCAAGGGCGCCCGCGTCTGGCTCGGCACCTTCAACACTCCCGAGGACGCCGCCATCGCCTACGACGCCGAAGCTCGCCGGATCCGCGGCAACAAGGCCAAGCTCAACTTCCCCGTCCCCGCCCCCTCCCCCGCCGAGACGCCCGACTTCTCCTCCGACTTCTCCGACGACCTGCCGGACTTGGAGTCCTACTTCAGTTTTCTCCAGACCCCCTTCGAGGCGGCGCCGCCGCCCGATCCGGCCGAGGCCTTCTTCTCCGCCACCGGCGACGGCGACGGCGACGGCGACGGCGACCTTCTCTGGAGCTTCGACGACGCGCCGCCTGAGCGGGCTGCCCTGCCACGTGGATTCCCTGCCAAGGGATAAGCTTGTTGGATTCAGAAGAACGCTAGAGGACAAGACTTTCCCATTTCCCAGACGTTAAAAATCTCAGGGGACTTTCTTTTACCGAGATTCCTCCCTATATTTCCTTTCCTTGCGTTTTTTTTAGAGTAGGCGTCCGGCGGTCACGTGATTGAATTTTCACTTCTTTTCGAACAAGGGGGTCTCATCACGAGGAAAGAAAGAAAGAAAAGAAAAGAAAAGAAAAAGAAAAGAAAAGTAGAGATGACTTACTCAACACAGGCAAAGTTAGAAGGTTGATCACGAGGGGGGGAGCGGGGCTTGCACGGTCACGACGATGGGGCTGGTGACGGTGTGGTGTCCGTCGGACCAGATTAGGCTCCCGCTCCGGACGACGGAGCTTCCCGGCGGCAGCGGCGGCCCCGACTCCGCCGCCAGCGTCACCCGCACCACGAAGCTCAGCTTCTGCCCCGCCCGCCGGAACACCAGACGCGCGGGCTCAACCGCGACGGTGGTCCCAAGCGGCGGCGCCACCGTGGCCCGGTAGTCGGCCCCGCCGGCGCCGACGTTGGTGACGGTCCGGATGACGTGGGTGGACTGCCGGGCGCCGCCGGCATCGGGGAAGACGACGGAGATGGACGGGTAGTTGAGGTTGGCGGCGTGGCCGGCCCGCGCGGCGCCGCCGCAGGCAGCGGTCCGGCGCGTGATGGCGCGGATGTTCTGCTCCGTGTAGTTGAGGTTGCAGAGGAAGGCGATGTAGTCGCTGGGCCCGGCGTCGTAGACCAGGCCCGGATCCATGGCCCGCTGCGGGTCCACGTGGCCCGCGCCCCGGTCGAGCACGGTGGACGCGTTGCCGGAGGACTCGTCGAGCATGGGCCGGCCGCGGTTGTCGGTGGCGTAGGCCGTGGTCATGAGCGCGGACTTGATGGCGGCGGGGCTCCAGCTCGGGTGCGCCGCCTTGAGAAGCGCGGCCACGCCGGACACGTGCGGGCAGGCCATGGACGTCCCCGACAGGATGTTGAACTCGGTCCGGCGGCGGTCCGCGGCGATGCCGGCCGGGCCCACGCCGTCGGGCCACGCCGCCAGGACGTTGAGCCCGGGCGCGATCACGTCGGGCTTGAGGACCTCCGGCGACTGCGGGTTGGGGCCGCGGGCCGAGAACGCGGCCACCATCGGCGCGGGCCGCACGCCCAGGCGCGTGCCGCGGAAGACGATGGTGGCGGTGGGCTGCCGGCCCGCCGCCGCGTCCGCCACGTAGCGGCGGATGAGGTCGCCGGCTCGGGCCCCGACGGCGGCGGCGGGGAGCACGTGGCAGTCGGCGACGAGCCCCTCGCCGTCGAAGGCGCCGTTGGCGATTATCATGGCGGCGCCGCCGGCCTTCTTCACGACCTGGCCCTTGGCGGCGCGGGAGCTGATCCCTCGGTCGCAGACCACGATCTTGCCCCGCACCAGGGCCCCGTCGAGGGAGCCGTCCAGGCAGAGCGAGGCCGAGTAGCCGTCGCCGCCCTCGGACCCGGCGTAGACCAGCGGGTACTGCTTCCCGGGGATCAGCCCCGGGCCGCCGTAGACGCTGACGCCCGCCACGGTCGCGCCATTGCCGAGCCGCACCTCGGCCGGGAAGTCGCGGTCCATGGAGCCCGCGCCGACGGTGGTCATCCAGGGGGCGACGTTGGTCACGGTGAGCGGGCCGGGGCCGCCGTTGCCGGCGGAGGCGGAGACGAAGACCCCCGCCTCGGCCGCGGAGAAGGCGCCGACGGCGATGGCGTCGAGGTAGTAGGGCACGACGACGCCGCCGACGCTGAGCGAGATGACGTCGACGCCGTCGGCCACGGCGGCGTCGAAGGCGGCGAGGATGTCGGAGTCGAAGCAGCCGGCGGCCCAGCAGACCTTGTAGACGGCGAGGCGAGCCTTGGGGGCCATGCCGGCGGCGATCCCGCGCGCATAGCCGAGGGCGGAGGCGGGGTAAACGTGGCGCCCGGCGGCGATGGAGGCGGTGTGCGTGCCGTGCCCGTCGGTGTCGCGCGGGGAGCGCGCCTCGGCCGACTCGTTCATGCGCCCGCTGCTCGCCTCGTAGCCGGCAGAGAAGTGGCGCGCCCCGATCAGCTTCCGGTTGCAGAGCGAGGCCGGGAACCCGCGCGCCGCCACGCAGCGGCCCTTCCACCGCGCCGGGACCGGGCCCAAGCCGTGGTCCGAGAAGCTCCGGCGCTCGGGCCAGATGCCGGTGTCGAGGACCCCCACGACCAGGTCCGACCCGAAGTCCGACTCGGCCAGCAGCTCGGCGCCCTCGGGGGACTTGAGGCCCAGGAACTGCGGCGACCGCGTCGTGGCCGGCTCACGGATCTGCTCCGGGAAGACGCCGACGACGCCGGGGTGGCAGCGGAGGGCCGCCGCGGCCTGGGGCGAGATCCGGGCGGAGAAGCCGGGGAAGACGGCGGCGTAGGTGTGGATGACGGTGGCGCGCCGGGGGTCGAGGTCGTCGCCGGCGGCGGAGACGGCGGCGGAGAGCGAGGCGTCGTACCAGTGGCGGTGGGTGGGGAAGGCGGCCGGCTTGGACTCGCCGTCGACGCGGACAATGTAGGTGGCGCGGCGCGAGCAGGAGCCGAGATCCGCGGCTCGGCCGGGGCAGCCTTGGGAGAGGAGGAAGAGAGCGAGGAAGAGGGCGAGGAAGAGGGGCGGAGGGCCGGCCATGGCTGGAGCGGCCGGAGGAAGAGGAAGGTGGTGGGGGTGCTCTACATGGCAGGGGGAGGCGGAAGAAAGGATGTGGTAGGGTTTTGGCGACGGAAGAAGATAGAACCGGGGGGGGGCCCAGCAGTCCAGCACGGGTGGGGTTGCCACGGAGGGGACCTTGGGATCGCGCCGCTCATTAAGAAGACCTGCCAGATGATCGAAGATTGCCGGCCAAAATCGAAAAAAGAGGAATGCTTTCTAGTAAATGCGCATCTGGGCCGTTGTTTAATGCCCCCACTGTGGCCATCTCTCGATCCTTCACCCCTCTCTCTCTCTCTCTCAATTTTCTCACAGTCACACACTGTCTCTCTCTCTCCTCTGATTTCTCTGGCTCCTTTCTCTCTTCACTCTCTAACACACTGTCTCTCCTCTTTCTCTGATTTCTCTGGCTCCTCGTTCTCGCTTCATTCTCTCTCCTCTTTCTCTGATTTGTGTCGCTCTTTTCTCTCTTCAATCTCTCTCTCTCTCTCTTCAATGTCTGATTCTCTCTCGCTCTTCTCTCTCTTCATTCTTTTTCTCTTTCTCTTTCTCTTCATTCGCTGATTCTCTCTTGCACTTCTCTCTCTTCACTTTCTCACTCGCTCTCTTCTCTCCTATTATCTTTCCCCCTTCTCTCACTTCATTCTCTCACTATTTCCCCCTCTCTCATCCTTTTCTCGCTCTCTATTCCTCTGTCTCAATCTTCGGCTCTTCGCACTCTTCTCTCTTCTTTCACTCACTCTCCCTGATCTCTCATTGTTCTCTCAATCTCCCTGATCTATCTTCATTCTCTCAATCTCTCTCTAATTCGCATCATTCTCTAAATCTCTCTTTATTCACTCAATCTCTCTCTAATTCGCATCATTCTCTAAATCTCTCTTTATTCTCTCAATCTCTCTCTAATTCGCATCATTCTCTAAATCTCTCTTTATTCTCTCAATCTCTCTCTAATTCGCATCATTCTCTAAATCTCTCTTTATTCTCTCAATCTCTCTCTAATTCGCATCATTCTCTAAATCTCTCTTTATTCTCTCAATCTCTCTCTAATTCGCATCATTCTCTAAATCTCTCTTTATTCTCTCAATCTCTCTCTAATTCGCATCATTCTCTAAATCTCTCTTTATTCTCTCAATCTCTCTCTAATCTCTCTTCATTCCCTCAGTCTCTCTCTTCCCTCACTTTATTCTCTCAATCTCTCTCTAATCTCTCTTCATTCTCTGTTTCTCACTGACTTTTCTCTCTTTCTTTGACTCTCCCTATCTTTCTCTTCCACTAATGCTCTCTCTCTCTTCTCTTTCTTACGTGCCGGCGGCGGGACGTGACGCAGAAATGGCTGACGTGGCCCACATAAATATTGCGAGGCCCACCAACCAGACCTCACGTCATCTGACCAAATTCCGGGGTTAATTTCGGATAGCAGTTATTGCTTAAAAAGCAGATAAAATTGGGGGCTTTACTTTATCCTAGATAATTAGAACCCAGAATCCTTTATTTTACTTTGCACATATTAAGATATAATTTTCTCATTTCCAAGAAAATACGTGCTTTTGTTTCCTTTGGTTCCATTCAAGGAGGCCTTCAAATATTTACCTAGCACCTGAAAGATGCATAAATCCATGAGGTAAAATATTTATTGCCTAATGCCAAGTGCACATGAGGTGAGAACGTAATGAAGGGGTGTAATAAATGCCAGGGAACCTTCGTATTTTGGTGATTTTGATGAATACTCAGTTGGGCTTTATTCAGTCGGAGAGCATTATACTGGTCAATCACCGGTTTGAACAAAGTTCAACCTTGGTAAGATGTTAGGAAGAAACAAGTACCTGTCTTGAGACGAAAATAATCCCTAAGAAGTTGAATGAATGAATTTAGCACTTGGTATCTCCATATTTATGAAAATACACTAAATTATCTGCATGAAAAGGATACATGAAGGGTATCCACCCAAATGCACTGAGGCCAAGTGAACAAATGACTATAAATGAGTATTAAGGTTTAATGAGTATTCATAAGTTTGACTTTAAATAATTATTTATACAACCTGACATCAGATATATTTGGAGACCTCAATTCTATTCAAAAGATGTAAACATATAATCAAATAATCTTTGGTACTTTACTATTGTTCATTTTTCTTTGTGATGTGAAGGTAGTGATAAAGATGTACGGGCATCACAATAAGGTACGGATCAATAAGGGCGCATAAGAAAAAAGCTAGTCATGAAAGTATGACAATATGGTCCCAAGTTTGTTTCCTAAAACAAAGCTTGTTTTTTTTATTGTAGAAATCCATCTACTTTGAATTTGTTTTTCACTGTACAACAGAAAAACTAAGACCATTTAATATAGTGAGACAGAAAATCTCTCTACCGCTGAATTATTTTCTTCACTCAAGATCGGGTATCTATGCCAGGAGTTATCCCTCAGGTGGTATTCATGTTCCGCACTACACTTAGGTGGCATAACTTTAAGACGCCCTTGGGGTAATGTACCTAGCACGGTCGCTAACCGTGTAGCTTAAGAAGCATGCGCCCAAGCCTATAACAAGACCTTTATATTGTGACAATATTCTTACCTTGAGGTCAACAATCACCATCTATTCATTAAAAAATTTACGAGGATCAATATTTATTATAATGTTTATATTGATACTTATATAGTTTGTTTTTTTTAGATTAACCTTCAAATATGTGTGATTTCAAGTGTCTTAAATAATGAAGATGAAGAAGCAGAAATAACAAGTTACTATTCAAAGAGAATATTGATATCAGTGTTTTAAAGTGACTTCTAGATCACATTGGGGATGTGATATTGAGATCTGAGTGCATATTAGTTAAGAAAACTAAATAAGATCACAATGATATACGAAATTATGACAGATAATTATGAAATCAGTTGATGTCAATAAAATTTTATACCTAGAAGGCTTACAAATTTTTTTTCGACATCAGTAAACCATTGACAACACCCGAAATATAAATTAGAAAATTAACTCTTTGTGAACTCATGTAGTGATGAAAGGTTGCTGAATACTTTAAGGTTGAGTATTCATGCCATTTATATTCAAGATTGAATTAAAGTTCCATTTACCATTCCAAAATTAGGAAAGGGATTACATTTCACACTTTGAATTGATTATAAGATTTTGTTCTTCATTGATCTATATTATCTGGGAAACTTAATTTCAACTAAAATTATTAAAAATCCAAAATAATACATAAAGAAATTAAAACCAATTCAAACTACTTGAAGCCCCAAATAAGATGGCCTGAATTCAGTTATAAAACTCCATACACGGTGAATAAGATGAGGTTGTTAGAAATATAAAAATAATCAAAAAATAGATTTCCAGTTGTTCTTTAGTCTATCCCGATTTTTTACATAATTTATCCATAATATTTTTTTGAAAATTACATGCAGGAGGATGAAACATCAAGAACTGATGTGACATGATCTCAAAAGAAGATTCTTGATTTTTGCGAGTTGTTAAATGGTGGTGAACTGGATTATGAGAAAAATTAAATCTGCATCAGTAGAGAAGAGGAGATAGAGGTTATATGAAATGAAGAAGGGAATAAAATAATTAGGAAATAGGTAAAACCAAGGTATATTGAACCATGTTGTTATAATTGATTTAGTATTTAAGGTATTTTCATTGAAATAATTTCAGTTATTATTTTTCATTGAATATCCTTGAATATTTATTTTCTTGAAGTAATTTGGATATCTTTGAGTATTAGGAATGTAGACTTTAATTTTTATCGTAGTAGACTTGGGTGGTCAATTAGTTGATCGATTTTGGAGATTGAAGAAAACAGGGCTTTGTGGGCTGAGTCAAATGAGGTTAAGCATATCACTCCGTGGAAGAATTTGGGAGTTCGAGGACAGCAAAACTTTGCCAACATTTTATGTTATCGGTATGATTGTAGAGCCTTATTACCGAGTTTTTTGCTTGGGGGGATTCACAAAAACTTGATAAGATACCCTCAGACAACATTAATGACTAGCCTAAGCTGTATAAAAAAATTTCCTGAGTTTGCCCTTTGCTCTACCTCATTACCTAGATAGGAAAAATATATTTCACATATTTATATAAATTAGAGTGAATAAATTTTAACAGACATAATTTACCCCCTCGTAGGTCATACATAAGGAACTTAAATTATTCATGATTTTCCAATGCATCATTCCTAACGAGGATGACAAATTAGGTTTTTTTAGTAGCCTTTCCCTATATACTTCTGGAGTATCACAGTGATGAGAGAATATCTGTTTATGGTAACGCATGGCTGAAAGGTTACAAAAAGGCGTGTACCTTTTAGAGTGTGTAGAGTGGCTTCTGGCTTCATGTGTTTGCAATTTGATATATGAATTGGGTTAAACAAATCCTTTATTCCTTGATATTTATGTTTGATATAGTTAATTAAGTGGGTTAGCAAAAAAATAGTTATTTGGATTATGGATTGATTAAATAGGCTGGTACATGGGCCTAGAACGCCACAAACATAGGGTTAATTTTGAAACCAAAATTCCTCCAAATTGCGTTAATGTAGTAAAAATTGGGAAACATTATATTGTATTTTGAAAGTTTGTTAGTTTTCAATTATCCATCTCATGAAAAGTGTTATAAAATATTTTAATTTACTTGTGATTCACTTCTATACTGATCTATTTATTATCAAAACCTCATTTATCACTCCTTAAGTCGTGCCTAAAGTCTCTTTTATGCTCGAAACCTAAAGTAGTGCCTTGAGATTCCCTTTGATTTCGTAAACCACATGCAATGCTTTTTATCTCTTTAAAAAGCATAAAACTCTCATCCACAAAAATAACTTAAATGTGAAGATGTAGCAAATTTATCTCTTTAAATTTCAACTCCACGACTCAACTGAACTCTAGGAGAGAGTCATGAACACTTCTCCAAGAGATATAGTTTGATATGGTGCATCCAAGTTCTTTCTTGGTTAGGAAAAGCAACACCTGCTTGGAAAAAATCTCTCTATGATTTTATCTTTGGCAGAAGAACACACGCAAAATGAACAAATCCAATGAATTAAATAATCTGACCATTAGCACCAAATCTGACTCATCAAAAGCCACAGCTTTAGTGTTTCCTACCTCCCATAAAATCTCCAGTGCAGGCACCACTTATCTTGTTAAGTCTGATTGTTGGTCTGAAAATTAATTTTTCTAACTATAGCGACTATAATTTATCTCATTTTATTTATTTTTATCAAAGCTCACACTAAGTAGATTAGTCCATCTTACTTAATTTGTGCTGTTTTATGTACTTAGTGGCCTTAACCAAATATTTAGCCTCACATTAAAAAGGGGGCATGAATGTGATATGAAAGTAGAACAACCAAAAGGACAAAGGCTAGGGCTACTTCCCGTTGTGTCCTTTGTGTGTTGGAGATACAAAGTGAGTGCACTAGAGAAGAAGGGGAAGTAGGTCATTCGTAGTGAAGCCTCTGAAAGATATAGAATTATTTTCAGAGAGATGGAAGCATCCAGGGGAAACAGTGAACCACACATGCTTCGTGACAAATTTGTTGGATAGAGGGCTCATGGCACCTTATGCCTACCCTTCCTCCACTTTGATAACTGTGTGAATCAACTTGCAGAGTAAAAGGGAAAGAAATCCTCATATGGAGTTGCCCACTTGGGGTGTGCTGGAGTATTGAGAACAGGTAGAGTAAACTCCCCTGGACTGATAAAAAGGTAATTTTTTTGGTATTATGACCATTGGAAAGGTTATAAAGTAACAAAGTCGAAGGCATGACATATAAATGTTTTGTTCTAAAATATAGAATGAATGCACAATGTTAGGAGAGGGAGTAGATCAAAGAAGTGATGAAAAAATGCCAAATAAGTGAAGTGCAATATTGGGAACAAAATGGCGAAGTGTAAATAAAAATCCTCTAATCCATTTGTTTCTACAGGAAGACAAGATCCATAACAAAGGCCCCTTACTATCACGCAAGGCCAGGTGGCCTCCATTTTCCTTCTTATTTTCTTGTTCCATCATACTTAAAGTCACACCATCACTTTCCTCATGAGTTCTCCTCCACTCATAAACTCACACATCTGGTTTTCCAAAGTAGCATAAAAACTGTAAATAAAAAACAATAACTTTCACGTCACTCATAAAATGCCCAATGGGAATGATCATTTCTGGGTTTATTATTTATTCATTCTCATATGTTGAATTGACTCTAATGTGGAAAATAACACAAGTGTCTTCTGATGATCCTGAATATTCTATATCTCTGACTCCAGTCCAAAAGTCATGGCTGAGTCTTCATTGACTTCATAGCATGAATTTTCATCTTTTTTGACTTCATAACAAAAATATTGCTTGAAACGTAAAGAACCTCTTGCCTTATTCATCGTAATGTTCACGTCACTCATAAAATGCACGTAAACTCTTGCCTCATTCATCATAACTGCTACATGCATTGTCAGGACACAAAGCTATCAATTTTCCTCTCCCCTCTCCTCCTAATGGAGTTTCAAGCGATATTTTTTTGTTCTGATTAAAATAAGAACCTCCCACGACACAGTTTTTGATAATAATAAAAAGTCAAACTGAAATTTCATTTTCCCAATAAATAACACGTAATAGCATAGCCTGGGATAAGGTAATTCAACTGGGAGAGCTGTGTTATGTGAGACTTTATTGCACGGTTCAAAGCTCACTTGTGTATGTGATGCAAGTGAAAAAATACAAAAAATCTGTCATCAATATTGGTTATTCATTCTGTCATTGATCATATCTATATTTCCATGATGGCCCAAGAACACACTCATTCGTCAACCGTAGAGGGACTTTTGAGTTGAGAGGAATCATTACGAGCTCAATGTATATGGATGTTATTATGTGAAATAACTCCAAATTTTAAATCATTCACTTGGTTAAACTAATCAAGCTATGGATGTGAGAGCATCAATTATGTTCCTTTGTGATTTTGAGGAGAATCGATTATGTTCCTTAGCATCAATTATGTTTCTATGGATGTGAGAGCATCAACGACAGTCGAGAGGCAATGGCGACACATTTCGTACTGAATGGCAATGACATATGGCAGGGCATGTCTCGAGTTGAGCTCCTAGCAGCGTTTGTACATCAGGAGCATGTCTCAAGTTGTTTGACTGACTATCCATCAGTGTATTAACGATCACTGCATTAACATGCCCCTACAAAACCAAGGTCGGAAGCACATTGAGTTTTGAACGCAACCAGAGAAACCGTTTTTTGGGTACTTATTAATTGAGCAGGTCTGTAAGTTGATCGTTAGTGGAAATAAAGGAACCCTGAAGGAGACTTGCAGACACCCGCTCACATACAAAATGAAATGCAATTTCAATATGTTTTGTTCATGAGTGAAAAACTGGGTTTTTAGTGAGATAGGTGGTACCCAAATTGTCAAACCTCTAAGTGGGATGCTTACCTGGATGAAGTTGAAGTTTATTGAGCAAAGATTCACTCAACATAATCTCTGTGGTTGTGTGTGCCACTGATTTTTATTCAGCTTTGGTGTTGGAGAGGGACACCAAAGATTGCTTTTTGGATGACCAACTTACCAGGTTTTGACCAAGGAAGACAAGATATCCCTGGGTTGACCGTCGGTCACTAGAATCCCCAGCCTAGTCGGAGTCACTAAGGACATTAAGATGCATAAGGGAAGAGCGAGAAAATGTTATCGCAATAAGTGTTTCACAGCAGTCCAATGGGTGTTTTGGGGAACATGCATATTTTGGCATGCCCGATTCACTGTGAAAGCCATATCAGGCCATAAGGGTGAGGTACTATAGACCCCCAACTATCTTGCAATAAAAGGTGGGGTCAGGCCTGTCTTTACATTTGTAGGTTGCAGAGGAAGAGAGACTACAGAGAGTATCAGTGGGTTTACGTTCTCCCATTTTGGCAGTATGAAGAATCTGTGACATATATTTAGACTGAGAGAGAAATACCTCGGGATGTGAGAATTATTTCAATTCCAAGAAAGTATTTGGCATTACCAAGGTCGCAAACGGGAAATGTATTTTGAAGTGAGGCAATAGTTCCTGTAACATCATGATCATCAGATCCAATAACTAAAATATCGTTAATGTAAACAAGAAGAAAGAGTTTAGAGGAAGATACATTTTTAAAAATGAGAGAAGTATCCATCTTAGAACTTTGAAACCTAATTGGAACAAGAAATCAGATAATTTATTATGACACATATGGGGAGCTTGTTTAAGACCATAGAGAGATCTTTTGAGTAAACATACCTAATGAGGACGAGGACGAGGATGAGCGAGTTCTTGGTAGTCAACCCTAGGGACTTGAGTAAAACCCTGAGTAACCAGCTTTGCCTTACATCAATCTAGTGTACCATCAACATTTAATTTTTGTTTTAAAAACACATTTAGAACCTATGATATTAGCTCCAGATGGAGGGTTTACAAGAACCCATATTTTATTTTGAGTAAGTGTGGAAATTTTGTCCTCCATGGCTTGCCTCGTGACGAAGGCAAATTGCGTAGTTAATTTTAAATGTCGTTGTAATTTAATTTGCCTACTATCACATAAATTTGATAAAATATATGAAGCTTACTCAAATGTATAGTGGAGTAAGGTCGTCTCCACAAGGACTGGCCTTTAGAGAGATATTCTATATATGGGTTACTAATTAAAGGATAATGATAGTAAAACTACTAATGAGATAATGAGGGAAGTGGAATAACTAGTAAGTGACATAGTGTCATTTTGTTTATTTATACTTAGAGATACTAGTAATAATAAAGAAATACGAGATGCAGTAAGAGTTATGAGAAATATTAGTTAGAATGACTGGAATTTTAATAAGATATAACAAAATTCTATGAATAAAAGCAAATGTTTAGCTACTTAACTACTAGTAAGCTCTATGAGAATATGAGTAGAATCTAAGGACAGTGGGATTAATAGTTGAGAAAAGGAAAAGAAATTATAGTGATAAGAGATAAGAAGAAAGTTAGGAGGAAGTAAAGATATTAATAAGATTGTGAAAGATGAATATTATTATTACTAGGTTAGTAATAAGAGTGGAATTCGATTTATATGAGTGTAGTAGTTACTATGTAGTTATATATATGTGTTCATATATTATAGGGTCTACTTTTAGAGTTAAATGGTTGACTTAGTTGAAATCAGATAGATGTATAATCTATTTTAATTTCTTTTTATGTTTTATAGATTCTATAGAAGAGAATCGAGGTAGAAGAGACGTTCTGTCGAACGCACGTGGGGTGTTCGACAGAATGCCCGAGAGTGGGTCGTTTAAGAGAGATATAAGTTTTTATTAATATGTATTCAGACTTGAAAATAGGAAATAAAAGAGGTAATTATGTCGAACCTGAGAGGTATTCGACAAAATGCCTTTGAGAGGTCGATGTAAATGTATATACCTCAGTTCTATAAGATAAGTAAGGAGAAATGGGTTTATATATATTGATAATTGCTCAAACATGCAAGGTGTTTGACGGAATGTCAGAATGAATTCTGCGAATATATTTTATCAAACGAACTGTGATTCCTATGAAATTCTAAGTAAATTTTCTGCTTTTAGTAACAAGATGCGTTGGGGGATCTATCTATGAAGATTAAACCTCACCAAATGCCCTGATTTGAAGAGCACGAGTGGCGGCGCCGGACGCGGCCGTCGAGCCTCAGTTTAGTGGATCCCTTGCACCCCCCTTACATCCGGGTTTGACTTGATGACGCTCTGATTTACATGATCTTCTTGAGAGTCATTTAAGAAGTCGATGCATGTCATGGCACCTCCACCAGCTCCTGGTCCACCTTCAAGAGTCCTCCGCCGTCACCCTTCTTTCTTGCGACGAGAGATGAGAAATCAGATGCCAAAACTCCCCTTTAAAGGGCCGAGAGAGTTTCTCTCGACCCTTTAGAGGGAAAGGCTTGATCCAATGACCCCTAGAGGGCCGTTGGATCGGCCATTGGTCCCCTCATCGGTAGCCTCTGCCAGCCAGCCGATGAGGAGGATGGCCAGGTGTGAAGAAAGTGAAGATTACACCCCCCCGGCTGTCAGATCTTTCCTTCATATGGATCAACAGCTGCGATCAAATCGCAGCCATGGACCCATACCGATCGGTGTACCCCTCTTGCCACATTGCGAGCTTTGTCAGCTGCCCTATCATCTTCCCCCTTTGCAATTTGACCATTTGGGTGGTCCCCTATCTGCGTCAGCATCCACCAGCCAATCAAAAGACCTGAAACAATTTAAAACAATTTATAAAGATCGAATAGATATCACCGTTCGATTTTTTTAAGAAGATCGGACGAACAAGATAATATCCTTATACTTAAAATGGCCTGAAAGGATACAGGCTTCGGACGGGGTCAGCTCGAAGCTCGATCATATTTTGTTTGTGTTTTGGTCAGATCGTGGCCCATTGGCCCGCGATCCTTTTGTTGATCATCGGCCCCGCCCAGATGTGAGTAAAATAGATATGGGATATGAATCCCATACTGAAAAATAAAGAAATCTTCAACGCTTTATAAGTGTCCACCTTTCTCTATTAATGAATCAAAACACTAGGGCGCGACCTTGACATCTGTGGGCCTCTCATGGTCTTGTTATGGGCGTACTCTTTGGGCTCCTTGTGCAACGGACATCGCTGGCAGCTAGGCCGGTGATAACATGCATTTTTAGTACCTTATATGATCACATTTACATGTTTATTTGCATTACATCCATCACTCATATTTGCATGTTATCAAGCTTAAATTGATTAAATCTATTTTTATAATGATTTTCTAAATTTTCTATATTTATGGGATTTTTCTAAAAATATATTCTAAAAGAATATAATTGATGAAATAGAATATGATTTTTATGGAATTTTTTGACATTAAATTTGAAAAGATATGATTTTTTTGAGTCAAAATATATATTTATATGTATTTTTGGGCTTTTATTTTAATACATATGACTTTTAAAATAATTTTCAAGCACCTTTATTTTGCGCCATCATGTGTCTCCGTTCAATACGTCGAACGGTGATGAATCATATCTCTTATCGATGATTGGTGCCAGCCTATCATTAGCCTAGTTAATGATTGGCGGTGGCCAATCATTGACCAGACAATCATCACATCGCAATTGGTGAAGCAATGATTGTATTTATAACTAACGAAAATGTTTTTTTTTTCTGCGCAGGGTGAGGTGGACGCACCAAAAAAGTTGTCATTTTTTTGCAATAAATGCGCACGTGGCGTGAGAGAGAAAAGTCAAAAATAGCAGCTATGCCGTAACTGTTTTTTATCCTTTCTTGTAGGTCAGTGAGGCGACGTGGCGCGCACGTAGCTTTCGATAAGAGGAAGAAGAAAGGGCTTCGCACGGAAGTGGCGCGCGCTGATGTGGCACCACATTAGCTGTGAGGAATCTCTCTTATGTCTTTCTCTCTCTCCCTTTTTATTCCGATGATGATGATGTGGCGCATGCATGTCAGCCGCGAATCTCCTCTGTATTTTCTTTATTTATACCTCATTTTGTCTTTTTCTTCTTTTGTCTTTTCATTTTTCTAGGTGCACATGGCGCGAAAAATAACACGCACATGCTGAATACAACGTGACACGGAATCTGAAACGATTGGAATCTTTAAACGGAAATGGAAAATGATGGCGATGATGAGGAGAGACAAAATATCAATGGCCATGATTTCTTCAATTTCAAACGGCCATAACTTTTGATCTACAACTCCGATTTAGCTGAAATTTTCAACGTCGCTTCATCTCCCCCTCCTTTTTCTTTCCATACCATCTGATCTATAAATAAAGGCCTGGATCATTGTAAAATTCATCTTGAACTTTGCTTCCTACTTTTGTGGGCTGATTGAAAGATTGAGTTTTGAGATCCATCAAGAGTGTTCTTGGTGTCCTGGGTGTGGGGAGAAGCATTGGAGAAGAGGGGGAGCTTACCGGCACTCGTAAATTGCCGTGATCCTGGCGAAACGTAAGGATCTAAGGTAAGTATCTTTACCTTACGTTGTCTCTTTCCTGACGCTATAGTTAACGTAATTAAGGTCTATCATCGTTCTTGCACTATCATTTTACTCTCGCTTCTCGTCCTGTTATCCTCGCCTCCGTACCACTACAAATTTTTTCACTATCCTTGTTCATATCATTGTCCGTCATCGTGTCCATCACATTCACTTAATCTTTTCTTTAAGTTAAATTAACACATAACATACATATTTTTAATCAATATCACTAGCTCATATCTTCGAATCTTGTCCTAATCTATCCTCTTGTTGATCATCAGTATCATAAGAATTAAATCCTTAATCATCGTTCTCTGTGGAGACGATCCGTACTCATCACAAACTAAGTATTTTTAAGTAAGATTAAATATACTTTTATTGAATAATCTCAATCACTAATGACAAATTTTAACCCTAAAATTGAGATTATCAGCTGACTAAAGCGCATTGTGCTCGTTGGCTTGGCAGCTGGCTTGAGGGCTGTTGCTTGGTCCCTTAGTCTGGAAACAACCCCCCCTTTTAAACGGTCATAAGTAATTTTTAAATGAAATAATAAACCCCTTTTTAACGGCCATAAGTATTTTTCAAATAAAATATGGAAATTTTCAGAATTTTTATGAAATAATGCATAGAGAGTAAAACTATAGTAGAATATGTTAGGAAAAGGATTTTGATGATTTAATATAATTGATATTAAATGAAATTAATTAAGTAGATGAATATAGTAGTAATATATAGACATTTATATATTAAGTAGATAAATATGTGATGGAGTATATTAGGGATAATAATTTTATAATTAAGGTATAAGCCCAATAAGACAAGGGAAATTGGGCTCAATAAGGGTTGACCGCTATAAATAGCCATTTGAATTGTTTTTTTCTTTCACTTTTTGGGGCGCCCACTCTCTCTCCTCTTTTGGAAAAGCTGTGATCGATCTCCTCAACTGATTAGCTCTTGAAAGTTGTGGCTGGCTGTGAAGAAATTCAAGGCTGGTGGATCTAATCATCTGCATGTTTGGGAATTCTGATTCTTCAAGAAATTCCTGGTTAGATTGTTCCATATTTTATTGATTCAACAAATCATTGATAAATTTTCAGACGCCTATTTCTGTTGAAATTGATTTGAAGGTTCTTGAAATTTTCAGAAGTTAGAATCTCAAATCGAAATTTAACCATTCATAATTTGAAAAATTGATTTTGATCTTGGATTTTCTGAAATCTAAATAACAAATTAATTTTGGTTTCTTGATTATGTGAAATCAAATCTAAAATCTAATTGAAATCTTGATTGATATAGATTAAATATTAAATCGCTTTTACTACATAATTAATTGATATAAAATTCAATTCGATTATGAAGTTTGCTATTATTTGAAGTCATATAACAAACTTTCTTTGACTTCTTGATTTTTGAATCTATTGACAGCTTTAAATCAATTTGAATTCATTGATTAATTCAAATCAGTTTTGAATTTGATTTCAAAATATTGGAATAATTTCAGGCGCCCTAATTCTGATTGATTTTAAATAACTTTCTTGAAATTCAGTGTTCTTCAGTTATAACAAATCCAATTCAAAATTTATCCATTCATCTTTTAAATTTGAATTTGAATTTTGGATTGTAAGAAATTTAAATAACTATCTAAATCGATTTCTTGAATATATTAATTTAGATCTTCAAATACTTTTGATATCTCCTATATATATTCGATCAGAATTAACATAATTGATTGATTTGATTTGATATTAGGTAATTACATTCGATCTGAATTAATATAAGTGATTTTTTAATTTGATTGATCAGATTATATATATAATCTAATTACATAATATCTTAATTAATTAAATCAGATAATTAGAATAGATTGATTTGATTTGACATTTACTAATCACATTCGACTGATTTGACATAATTGTCTGATTTGAATTGATATATCTTTATTACATTTGATAAGATTTGATACAAGTGTTTGATTTAAATTGATATCATCTAATTACATTGGATCAGAATTGATATAACTGTTTGTTTTGAATTGATATCTCCTAAATCACATTCGATCAGGATTTACACAGTTGAATTGTTTGATTAAGTTTGATATCTGCTAAATCACATTCAATCAGATTTACTATAATTGCTTTATTTGAATTGATATTTGTTAGTCACATTTTATTTGAGTTAAGACAATTGATCTTTTAATTTTGATTGATCTGATTCTACTTTGAATATTTCTGATATTAGTAAACATCGATTGGTCTCATCGGACTATCTTATCACAATTGAGCAGATTTATTACCAGTTGATATTATTTTAGATTTTGACTGCATTTGATTATATCTATTGGTAGTTGACATTGATTGACATTTGATACACTGTTTGTGACTTGAAAGTGGGAAAATAGAATTCAGAAGAAAACTAGGGTTAGGAGAAAAGTTGACCTTAGGTCAACAAAGATATTGTCATCATATTGCCTTTCAGGGAAGTGCACTAAAGGGAGGAAGATCACATCCACTTGGACACGGAAAGGTGGCCAGAGACGTGAGGACTTCATCAGCACAGAGTTGACTGAAGGGGAGGCTCAGAACGCAGCTGGAAGCTGAGAAGGCACTTGATTGAGGTCGAGGGAGATGTCGGCACCGAGCAAGTGTTTTACTGTGTGATTACTCGAGATTAGTGCGAGCGATTTTACATCGTGAACAACTTTTCTCACTTTGCATTTGCCAAAGTGATTAGTAGAGTCAGGGCTACTCCTCAGGCGAGGCGCGACTGCAGTAAGGGCACACTAGTGCCCCGAAGCAGGGTAAAAATTTATTGTCCTTTTAGTGAAGTAAGAGAGAGTTAAACAAGGAATCTATATATATAAAAAGAGGTGGAACTAATTCACCCCCTCTTAGTTCATCAGAATAGAGATAATTTAAGTAAAATGATGCATATAATGATGCTAAAATGTGTATGATTTTGCTACTACAAATCCATATCACACCCCCCTACTTAAAGATGGTTGTGGAGATGAAGACGATCGTGGAGGACGAGCCATTGAACCCTCATAAGTCGAGGCATAGGCTTGCGGTTGTGGAGAAAAGGCTTACGGAGGTTCATGTCCCATTGGTGCTGAGAGGGGATTGAAAGAGGTTAGTTGATGATGTGACGCAAACCTGCATTATGGATTTCTATCGTCATTGAATAAATAATTGTATAGAGTACCAGCTGATCATTCCTTTTCCTAGGCGTATTCTCATCATCACTGTCACATTCCTCAGGCTGGGGAGGGTGCGTGAGATGTAGTCCCAGCCCTTGGGCTTTGATGATACAAACTACTTGGATCTTCCAGATCAAGTAGTTCCCCTTGGTGAGCTTAATGCTCATCACCGGTGTTGTAGACACAATTGAGGCTCGATCAGTGTATGGAATGCAGCTGATGAAGACTTCAGCGGGCACCGACAATGACATTCCTTCGGTTGAGGTGCTGGTCGCTTCATGAAGCTCAGATACCATGATTGAAGAGGCAATATCGAGATAAGGAAGATGAGTAGATGTAGAAGCAATAGGGACTGGAGAAAAAAGTCCCACAAAATGAAACAACTGGATGTCCATCCTTTTATAGGCTACAAAGAGGATCATGGGATATCTAGTATTTATGGAAATGTAACCGCGTGAGCGCCATCATGACCAATGGCATGATGGTGTGTATGGGCTGGCGTGTCGTGCTCGAAGGTCCTTGAGGCTGGCCTCGGGACGACGCATTAGAGATGTCCATATGGTATGACAACGCCAGGTGAGGAGATGTTGAGGAAGGGCCGGTGGAGTCAGAACGATAGCCGAGAGGTGACGGCAACACATTTCGTACGGAATGACAGCAACATATAGCAGGGCATGTCTTGAGCTGAGCTCTTGGCTGCGTTTGTACTGCAGGAGTATGACTCGAGTCATCTGACTGACTTTACAAGACCAGGAGAGAGTGAGAGGAGAAGAGAGAATGAGAGAGACAGAGAGAGAGGAGAGAAAAAGAAATGAGAGAGACCGAGAGAGAGAGAAGAGAGAAAGAGAGAAAGAGAGAAAGAGAGAGACCAAGAGAGAGTATAGAAAAAGAGAATGAGAGATACCAAGAGAGAGAAGAGAAAAAGGGAGAACAAGAGAGAGGAGAGAAAGAGAGGCCGAGAGAGAGAGAAGAGAAAGAGAAACCATGAGAGGAGAGAAAGAGAGACAGAGAGAGAGAGGAAAAAAAGAGAGAACAAGAGAGGCCGAGAGGAAGAGAGAGGAGAGAAAGAGAGACTGAGGGAGAGAGGAAAGAAATAGATACTGAGAGAGAGAGGAAAGAAAGAGAGAATGAAAGAGAGAATGAGAGAGTGAAAGAAGCCAAGAGAGAAAAGAGGGAGAGAGAGCAGAGAAAGAGATAAATAGTAAGAAGAGAGAGAGAGAGAGAGAGAGAGAGAGAGAGAGAGAGAGAGAGAGAGAGAGAGAGAGAGAGAGAGAGAGAGAGGAGAAAAAGGGAGCTTGAGAGAGAGTAGGGAAAGAGAGACGGAGAGAGACAATAAGAGACTGACTGAGAGAGACAAACAGAAAGAGAGATCGAGAGAAAGAATGACCCCGAGACACCCTAAAAACATATATTATTTATATAATCTCTAGTCCCAATTGACAAGGATGCCTTGAGTGATGAGACGAAGATGGGACGTGAGGATCCATGATGTGTGACAGTCTTGTGATGGATTTTTTGAAAAAATAGGTGTGTGACGGGATGGGAGATGTTATGAAATTTTGGCTACCATTTTGTCCGTTTTGTCATGTCCCAAGCATATCATTTCCTACACATAGGCGCTGCCTTTGTCATTGAAGTGTTTGGTTTTGCATTAGGGTTTGCCATTTCCAACTGAGGATCGGTCGGACCAATCAGGACCATCAGTCCACCATAGGGTTAGCCAAGCGTCATCCGTCAGGTCACACGTCACTGTGATGAAAATGTGACGGATGAGGTGACGGTGACGGTGACGGTTTGAGGGGTACGTGACGGTGACAGTGACGGATGACGAGGAGGGCGTGACGGGAATGTGATGGTGACGGGGTGCCCTGGACGCGTGAAGTGACGGAATGTCCGCGACATTTTTTTAATACATTTTGAAAGTATTATTTCTAAATATTTTGATTTTCTGTCTTTTTGCACAGAAGTCCTTGAGTTTTTTTGCGCCTGCAAATTGACGCCGTCTATAAATAATTGGAGATAAATCCCTTAATTTTTCAGTCCTCTATGTTTTCAATAGTAAAAACCATATGAAATTTAAACTATTATTCCAATATCTCTATATATTAATGTAATATCCTATTTTCTTGACAAGTTGATCTATTTTGAACTTAATAATTAATTTATTTAACAAAAAACTTCCAAAAAATACAATTAATTTCCAGAAAAATTATGAAAAATTAATTGGAGATATAAGTGGCCCACATTGTCCTTTATTTAAGTCTCTAATTTTTTTTTTCTGAAAACAGAAGTCACCAAGTTGTACACTAATATTTAAACCAACTTAAGGAATTTCAATCCTTCTCTATCCAAACCCTAGCTCAACATCTGCCAGCACAGTGCCTGGATCATTGGAGATATAATTTATGATACGGAAACACCATGCGTAATTGTTAGAAATACAAACATTGGAGTGAGAAGAAAAGGATGAATCTCGAACACCACTTTTGAAGACTACATTTTCAGCTTTCAACTGCATTGCTCGACAAAATTACAGCAGGTATGCCAATATTCAGGTCTGTCTCATTCAGATTGCACGTCAACTTGTAGAGTTCAACAAAAAATATAACATGGATAATCAAGACAATGTGGAAACAAGATTTGTACTGATGAGAAAGAATACCATCCATAAGACAGACTATTGCCTTCATTCATTTTGACTTATTTCTCTAGCCTGGCTGAAAGAGTGTCAAATTATACCTAATGTTCTTTCTCATTCAGGTATGGGTGGGGCTTTCAACCTTATAAATTATCATTTCATCTTATAATTTATCTAGAATGGCTTTCAAACCTTCATACGTAGTGCCACAATCAACAATATCCAATCCCACCACTACACAAGATGCCCCTCTTTTAAATCTTCCCTTTATCTGCAAACCTGTACCAACAAAAGGCTATATGATTAGAAAAAAGAGTTGATCATCGAAACTGAACAAGGCACTCTGTCAAAGTCATAGACCCAAACTCTCTTCGGCTATCTTTTAGTTTCTCTAAAGATCTTGAAGAAATACTCATCAGTAGAAAAGGCAGCGCTCAATCTGGTTTGAATTACCTTACCTCACTTTAAGGGGATCAAAGCATGTCAATCAGGTGATGGGAAATCAAACCTGTAACTATTGGATGTAAGGCCCTGTCTTGGTTAAAAAATATGATTAGATCAAAAAATTTGATCGATCAAACAACCTTGATTTTGATCAGATATGGTAGATTGAGTTCAGTCAGAGTTGCCCATCTAATCCAGAAGATCATTCGATGATCGAATGGTCAGTAGGATCAAGAAAACCCCTCAAATTGATCTGATCAGTCCACTAAGGGGCCCACTCAAGCACTACAACTTGGGCTTGCGAATAAATCCCAAATAGACAGGCTATGACATACGTAGTATACATATATTAGAATGGATGATTAAGAGTGGAAAACAAAAGGGTCATTTTATGACACGCTTTGGCAGGCTGGCAGCAGCACATCTGCACAAGGGAGCCTGAACCACAAACCTATAAATACAAACTGTGTGGGAGCATTTGAAAGTATTGAAAAATTCAGGAAGAGGTTCCTTCATTGGGGAAGGTTGAAAAAGTTATTTAATGTGGTTGTTTTTCATTCAGTCTTCCTAGATTGGTTTCATCTATCATCCTCAATCAGATTGGTTAGCCATGGTTGACGATCAAAATCCCAACCATTGAATAATCTTTCAATCAAAGCGAGTGATATGTCACACGTGGAAGTTCAAATAAAAGCAGAGTCGGCCCAAGATCGAGCCTACAAATAGGAGCAATAAGCACACTTTTGAATTTCAAGATTCTAGCACTTTGACCTGGCATGGAGCTTAGAGATTCTCTTGCCTGGAAGGGGATAATCAATTTATTAACATGTTACTCCAGCGGACATAAAATATATATGTATATAATACGTTCACAAAGAAATTGTAATAAGAAGAAAATAAAATAATAGTTTAAAGTGATTAGGGAGAAACACCGGCATACCTGCAAGAAAATTGTGATTGTAGAGGAACACTGCCATAACTGTAAGAAAATTGAGGTTGCAGAGGAAGACTGTGATACCTGCCAATCTTGTCCAATACAGTTGCAATCGAGAGACCAACCTTAGAATATTGGAACGATAGGAATAAATAAAGATGCAAACACAGAAGAGTAATACCTTACACTAGTCGTCATCATTAGAAAAGTCATTCGCACTATCTCCATCACACAGTTGAGCATTCTCGGCATGTAACCAACACTTCACTGTGACAATAGCTCAATGCTTTTAGCACTAAGACGTGGCCTCTTGAAAGTGATGACTGCACATCCTACGGAGAATAAATGCTCTGTTGGGGCACTAGTCGCACATACTGAAAGAAACTCTTGCGCAAGGGTAGATAATTGAAGGTAAGTTTGTGTGCCTATATGTGCCCACCATCCTAATGCTGTCTCCGTGTCCTTCCTCTCTGTTGATTGGAGACAAATTTCAAATTCCTCCATTGGACTTGGTACCCGTCATTCCTTCTCCCTAGCTGGTGCTACGCCATCGATGAGTTCAATTAGCCAGTCATCATCCTCAGGGTCATTACCAATTATATATTGATCACCATGCAAGGGCATAAGTTTGCAACAAATTCCAATGCATCCTGTGTGACGCTAGGATCGAGTGATGATCCCTTGCTGAAAGGGTCAATAATGGCTGTTGTTGTCGTCGCACGGTTCTTTGAAATAATTGACTCATACTTCAATATCTTACACTTCATGCTCTAACAAGCTTGTCGAATAGATGTAATTTGACTAGTGTTCATCTTTCTTCTCGACGTGAAGATTGTAGAAATATCAAACTTATGCAAGACTGTATCAATATGTCGCATCAGCGCCTTCAAGATGTAGAGGACTTCCATGACTCTCACTGTCTTTGAGCCACTAACATAGTTTGTCGCCCTGTAAAATGGCCCTTGTATGTCGCAAAAGTCGGCCAACATTTCCCACTCGTGTCTTTATCTGTTACGGGCAAGATTTGTAAGGCCATAAAATTGATGACTTCTCGCTTCTCCAACATGACATGTAACATGTCATGCATATGGTTCCACCGTGTTGGGCAATCTAATGGGATTTGGTTGTGATTCTTCTGCATGTCTTTGTACATCTTCACATACTGTTGTTGTTGTTGAGTCGATGCTCAGATGCTTGTCGCTAAGTATCTAAGACGGGCAACCGCATCCCCCAAGACAAGGCTGCTTTCATGAATCACCATTTCTGCATGACTTGCCGTAGCCTCGCGCATGACATCCAAATCATCTATATCAGCGTCGTATGAAGTATCCTGTACTTTGTCCGCTGCGCAACTATCTGCAATCTTACGAGGAGGTGTATTCAGTGATGTACGCAACAATTTCAATGCAGCCTGAAGAATGATGTTCATCACGTGGATCATGAAGGGCAGGACCAAGCTCGGGAAACCATGCATCATGCAACCAGGATCATCTGTGCACTGTCGAGATGGAGCAACGCTGCATGGAGCTGACTCTCATGTGATGATACCCCAAGTCGCCGTAGGACCATCCTGGGGCCGTCGTATCTTTCCCCCACGAGCGAGAACAGTCTCGGCAACAGAACATTGGGTCACATCCCTCGCTTGTGCATCCCTTCGTTGCTGCAACCGCACATTGGGTCACTCGACCAATCTCCAGCCAATTGTCGTTGCCACTGCTCTATGCCGAAGCGATACACATTGATCACCTTGTCCGACAAATCCGCTAGTCGCCGCTCACGTTCGACGCTATACTCTGCTTGCGTCTACCTACCTTAGGGTTGCCCACCAGAATTGGGCGACCGCTTGAGCCCCTTCATTGCCAATCACCTCCGCCTCTCCTCCTCACCTCCAAGTTCTGGTACCACGCTCCTGTGCCGCGACACTATCGCCAGTCAAGCCAAGCTGTGCCCATCAACGGTACACCTCCGCTTGTCTACCCGCACCAGCCCGTGCATCGATGAACACATCGAAGATGAGTGCCACTACCAACGAGGTATGTCGTTCCCCATACTCGTCAGTTATATTACGTATTTCAGTATATTTTCGGCTGCACTCCACCGCGTTTGGGTTAGAATTAGGTGAGAGAAATATATATATATATATCAAAAAAATTACGCATCGAGTGATTTTCTTTGGTATGGGTCGAGCCCGTCTGTTATGTGCGAGCGTCAACGAAATTATTCCACTCGACGCTGTAGTTGCCAGCGTCACTCTGACGAGGGTCAAAAGATTACCGTCACCATCACTGGTTGCCCAACGCGGAGCTTGGAACTTGGTGAATTCCTATGAGTCAGACCTCCATGTACATTCCGCCTAGGTCACACGACATCACGTAATTACATTTTCCCATTATGGATATTATCGTCGGACGACATCATCGTTGACGTCTGACATCAGAGAGCGGAGATCATGGGTGGCGATTGTGGGTGACGATCATGGGCGGGGACCGTGGAAGGGAACTGTGCTAGCGGTCGTGAGGGCGGAAACTATGGGCATGGCCGTAGCTGCTCTTTTGGCGACGACACCTACTACATTGACCGTGCGGGTGATGGCGTTAATGACTTCTACTACGAACGAGGGATATGCAATGGCGGTGGGGGCCACGGCTGTCCTTCTAATGGCGGTATTGGCTTTGGGGTGGTGAACTGGCGGCGGCAGGTCATCCTCGAGAATACTCTAGAAAGCAGTAAGATCAATCTCCATGATGAAGAGAGCGGGAACCCTAGAGAAAAACAACTCAACTTCAATTTTCTCAAATGGAATTCCAAAATGAACATGAAGGCATATCCTCCCTTATATAGGTTAGGGGAGGTGGTTGCCCTAATGGGTCAAGTTAAGGTAACTGTCCAAAGTTAAGGGCATTCCCCTAATGGCCAAAACAAAACCAAAAATGCAGGACACAGAAATGGGAAGGGGAAGCCGAAACACAGGCCATTCGTAAAATCCATGAAATAAAATGAGCGCTACAAACCTGTCATCCAGCCTGATTAGGGAAAAACAACCATCATCCGTCACATCACACTTCACGATGATAGCAACATGACGGATGAGGTGATGACGATGGTGTTGGAAATAGGGGCCGTTGATGGTGACGGTGACGAATGATGAACTAGGTGATGGAGGTGACGGTGACGGTGATGTGACGTGACGTGATGGTGATGTGATGGTGATGGAGGGCCACCATGTTTTTCCCATCACACGTGACGGTGACGACGTCTGGTGACGAAGACATGATGGGACACCCAAAGAGGGATGCATGATGCAAACTTGATGGATTTTTCCAAAGTCTATGGACGTGTGACGGGATGGTGACCTGATGAAACTTTCATCACCTCCCATCCATCACGGATCAGCATCCAAGCCGTCACGGACGTGTCATTCCCTAAGCCTGATATCTGAAGCTCTGATTCTTCACGTCGGCTTGGACTCCGCAATGCAAATGCTGACGAGCTTGGGCTTGATCTTCAGATGGTCCTCCATCAGGATTTAGCTGTATTGTCTTCCTCAAATCAAGCTCCTCTTATCCCAAGTGCAGATGATGCCTTCTTCACCACTCATTCAGCACTATGTGCTTCTTACTTTTGGAGCTAAGACTCATTTGAATCCTATGGTTAATGACTAGTAAGCCATAGTCAAAACATAGTCATCCATCCACAATTTGTCCTTGGTGTATTAAGTCAAATAATCACTTATACAACTGTGACATGAATCAGACTATTTGACACTTAGTTCTAATACCATTCAGGGATTTATTAGGACCAATTCATTAACTCTTTATCAAAAGAGCACTCATTATTTGTCCTTATTATCTCCTCATTAGCGGTGACAAGATTAATCATAGTTATGGCATAAATGGGATGATATAGTGTTATTTTATCTGGATAATTTGATGTCCATCTCGGCTATCCTTCAAATGGAAATATTTAAAATGCATATTTAAAGACTAGTGATCACTATTTTATAATCTCGTCATATTTTAGTAGATCATCATGTGTATCGTGAAGTTCATTATAAACGTCACATGGGAATAATAATGAAGAAATATTTTATTCAAAAAATTTAAATAAAAACATGGTAATGTGATTAGCCTAACACTCACATAATATCCATCATTAAATTGATCCAAAAAATAATAACTTGATATGATGATATAGTTAATTAATTTGAAAGGTCAATAAAGGTTATTAGACTAACTTGATATGATGATACATGGGCCTAGAAGGTTATTATGAAAAATTACCATTTGATATACATAAGGGAAAGCCCCACACGAAATTTTTTTAGGCATGAATTAGGGTCCTATCCCTTCTTCTCCCCTCTTCCTTCCCCTTTGCATTCTCAATGTGGTCGGGAAAGTGCAATGATGATGGCAGAGCATGAACAGGCCACGTCAAGGTGAAGGAGGAGATGTACCTTATCAGGGACCATGTAGATATACATATATAATCCGGGTCAAGGTAATTTGATTAATTATTTGTAGTTGTCATTTTGATTATATTCCAAGTCTTTTACATTAGGAATCAGCTTTGTTATCCAGATAAAGGTCATATAACCTCACAAACGATAAACATGAAAAGGGTTGAATAAGGTACATATATATTGGTTTTAAAGATACTTTAGGTATCTGAAAGAAAGAGTGATTTTATGCATTAATACTTGAAGAATTAATCACCTATATCCCTAGGTAGGATTCCAACTAATGGGGATTCATAACAACCGAATAAGATCAACTAGTAGAAGGTGGTATGACGGGTAGTTCATTTAGCACTAAACCTAAAAAATAATGTTTCAACCCTTTGATTTTTAATGTATGTTTCTCCCCCTACCAAATATCCTAGCCTCTCGAGAGGAGACCAGTGACTCTAGATCATCAATCATCCATCAAGAGGTTCGCCCGATCTACCACAAGAGGTTATATTCTATACCCATGATTCTAGGACATGAAGTAAATAATATTTCCAAGGTGGGGTTAGATTAAATTCATGTAGATATTTTATCGAAAAGCCACTAATTTTTTTTGAATTACTTTACCCCAGATTGATATTTTCTCATTCCCCCCCCCCCCCCCCCCTCAACTTAAAATTTGTGAGGCGAAAAATTGGATGAGAAGAAATGATAAATCATGATTTCTCATGCTCAGTTAATTTTTATTACTTATCCTTATTGAATCCTTGTACTCATCAATCATGCTTACTCCCTAAAAATAATGGTAAAAGACAAAAAATAGAAAGAGAATTAATGAGTTCAAATATGTTATGTAAAATAGATCTTTATTCAATTGAAAATAGAAGGAAGCTATAAAATTAAAAATCAAATGGAACTTTGATAGAATAAAATCTTATAAGTAGAACCAATTAAACAATCTAGATCAAATTTCTGGTTCATTAAGAATGCCCACTGCTACTTCCATCAGTTGAGGTTCTAGTTTGACGCATGGATTCAATCTTTCTCCATTTACTTGAGACTATTGTCCTCTCTTTGGATCTGAAATCAAAACAGCTGCATAATTAAACAAAGTCCAGGTTTAGTGTTTTCCAGAGTTTATAGACCTGGAGTAAGTGTAAATAGCCCAATTTATACATAGACCCCATTCATCCATGCCCACAACAGAATGAATATATATATAATAGTCGTACCTCGGTACGTGACTGAGTAAGCCTTAGATATGCTAGAAGCAGGTTCTTGTCCCCTAGAAGCATTGGTGTGTGTATGTGAGGAGGCATGGTCATTACATCCTCAAATGTCATTGCATGAGTTCTGTGATGCAGACAACACCTATGCTGGTTGTTGTGCAAGCCCACCTCCAATACTCCACGATATGCACCACTCACAAGGTCTAATGAGTGCAATGATATGCCTTGTAATTTTCATCAATGCTTATAAAAAAATAAGAAACCCTCAAAATAGAAATTGAAATGATTGAGTTACCTAGTGACCAATGTCTTACTGAAGACTGGATAACATCCAATAACTTAATTTACTGTTGCATCTGAGGATTAAAATTCTATGCAACAAATGAGTATATAATTTCATGGTTTAATGCATAATGAGACGTGGACATTAGTCCATAGAAATCCTACTGGTAAAACTGACAAGTACAAAGCAAGATTCGTTGAAAACAAGTTAAACCAACAAGAGGGCTTTCAATTTACAGAAACCATCATTCTGATAATTAAAGACATGATTATAAGGTTATGTTTTCAAGGCCATAAGTAATAATTTAAAATACACCAGTTATATGTTTCTGATGCGTTTATTCATGGGGAGTTTTATGAAAAAATATACATGAAATTTCATTCAGATTTCAAAATTTCAAATTTCCCTGATCATCTTCCCTCTTGAAGAAGTCAATATATAGATTGAAATAGTCACCTAGGCCCCCCTTCAATAAATTATTATATCTGTCAAGCATGGAATACAGTAAACCATCCTCTACTCCATGCTCTCTATTGACTTCTGTTGTTAGAAATGATCAACTAGATGATGGTACACATTAAATGAAAACAGTAGGATTCCTTCAATTTTCACTCCCACAAGATGAGGTATTGCATTTTATTTTAATAAAGCATGTCAAAAAATACAATACTCAAATGTTAGCAACTGGCAAGCACTCAAACATTTACGACAATACCTAAGGTACTGTTTACTATGGTTTACCTGTTCGTGGAAAGCCAGAATTAACTAGAAATGCATTTAGGAATGCAGACTATGCAGGAGATCTTTGTGATAGGATGTCGACATGATCCTTTTTACTAAAAATTATAAAAATTAAGCCTCCTGGTCTGGTAAGAAACAACCTTGGGTAGCAAGATCTAGCCCAAAACTGGAATACAAGTTCCTGGCTAATGTGACTGAGAAGATTCTCTACATTCAATCATGTCCCAAATAAGTTAAAATTCAAGCTGACTCTCCACCAGTTCTTTGGTATGGGAATATCGGAGAAATTTATTTGGCTGCAAATCCAGTTTTTCATTCAAGGACAAAGCATATTAAAATTGACTTCCATTTTTTTCTAAAACAGGTTGCAGCCAAAATTATGAGGATGAGCTTCTTCAACAGTGAAGGTTAGCTCGCTGATGTTCCTGAAAGTCATTCTTGAATACCAATACGACACGACTTAAAGATCATACCATTAAGAAATAGACACATATCTGATACTCGTTAAGAAATCTTGAAGCCAAGATTCAATCTAGGATTAAAAATAGATAGACTAAAATATTGATACGACATGAGATAAATTACTAATATAAAATATTGAATGCGTAGATATAAGGGATAGGATTAGATTTTATCACCAAAATAACATTAGAATTATGATATTATAAACACAAATCAATTACCATAATATAAAGCGTGAAAAATTACTCTGAGGAATGATCTCATCCTTCATGTCTTCCTCTCTCTATCTCTCTATTTGTAACAATCTAATTGGTGGAAAATTACATTGAGGAATGATATCATCTTACAGCTCTTTCTCTCTCTGTCTCTCTCTTTCTCCTCATTCTCATGTTACTTCTCTTCTTGAATCTTTCTTGACTTTGCTCAGTAATTACTGCGAGCACATTCTTGTCCTGTATTTACCGTGTTAGATATTAATGATTAGACATAGATAGGATCCAATCTAATGGTTCTCTTTCATCTTGATATTGCAGTTATGTTTGTTATAACGGCTAGGATTAAGACGTAGATAACTAACTACTATATGGTAATATAAATACAAACACACGTATTTTTCAGATTACGGGTTAATGAAATGATTTTAGCTATATTTTCCTCTCTCTTCTCCCTATTTTTTTCCTTTTTCCCTCTTCTTGGTACAAAAATTCAGTTCATCTCCCTTGACATGCACAGGTCTTTTCTTGGTGTCGGATCCAAGGAGCTCAACATGACTGACGGAAGTTTGTTTGTCACCACATTGTCTTGTCTACTCAGATCTCCTTGTCAGATGTACATGGCACCGTCTGTGCAAATACCAATAGTTCTACCAAGGGGAGCAATGGTGAATGTGAAGCTCACTAATGAAAACTATCAGTCATAGAAAAGTGACATCCCTCCTCTGATTTCAATTTCAGATGGACAAGGGAACATAATTCTGAATGCAGAATTCAAGATACTGTGGAGGAGGAACCATTAGATTTTAGGTTTTGTTCACTCTACAGTATTGGAGGACATCATACCCTATATAAGCAAAGCTAAATCAATCAGTGAACCATGGAGATTACTTGATGGCACTTTTTTTATCCAGAATCAGATCTTAATAATGGGACTTCATCACCAATATCAAAAAATGAAGAAACATACAATATTTAAATTAATCAACACCTGAAGCATTTTATATATGTGGTTGAATCACTTCAGTCTACAGGGCTGACCAATTTAAAGGCTCATGTTGACTTTATGAAATTATCACACAAACATCAAGTTTTTTTTCCACCAGTAGCTAATAGTTTATGACACCACGTCCAAAGATCAAAATGTCTTTATGACATTTTAAGTTTCCAAGGAGATAATACTATAAAATGGAGGATACAATCAGAACCATTGTTGTGGAACGGGTCAAAATCAAAGATTCCATCCAAGGTATCAGTTATGTAATCAATTATGACACAAGGCTACAGAATGTCCTGACTTAAGAATAAATTCTCATTCCTGGAGGCATATGACACACAATCAGTTTCAAAATAAAACTGCCACACATGCGTATGTTGCAAATTCATCTGATCAGAATATTTGGTATCCAGATAGTGGCATGACTCATCATGTAGCCTCAGATCAAAATCAGATCATTTTGTGTCAAGGCTATCAAGGGAACGATTATCTTCAAAGAGGTAATGGGACAGGTTTGAAAATTTTATCTTGGTTATTCAAAAATTTCTACTTATGACAGAATTTTGCATTTAAACGATATTCTACATGTGCCAGAATTACTAAAAACTTGTTATCCGTTCAGAAACTTACAAATGATATTCTACATATTTTCTTGTGAAGGACAAAACAAATCATCAAGCCCTTCTCAGAGGAAAAATTAAGGATGATCTATATTGTTTGGAACCATATTCTTTAAATGTTGCATTGGTAGGAAAAAAAGCATTAGTTTCAAGCATTAACACGTTTGGTTTGCCTGTCACTCATTCAAAATCAACAACTCATATGTGACTCCTGTAGAATTTCAAAAGCCCATAGAATTCCTTTCTCCATTACTAATCATAATTTAAAGAAATATTTGGAATTGATTCACTCAGATCTCTGGGGTACGTCTTCGGTTATCTCCAATTCAGGTTATTATTATTATGTTTTGCTTTTTGATGATTTTAGTAAATAAACTTGGCTTTATCCAACTGAAAGGATAATCGATTTGTTACAAACCTTTATACAATTTCAGCGTCGAGTAAAAAACCAGTTTAATGACAAAGTCAGTATGTCCAATCTGACTGGGGTGGAGAGTATTAAGCTCTCCACAAACATCTTAAATATAAAAGAATTTTACTCTGAGTGTCATGTCCTCACAACCCTAAACAAAATGATATAGCTGAAAGTAAACACATGCATTTGATTGAATTAGCACTTTCTTTACTTAAATTAGTGTCTATGCGAAGAAGTTTGGGGTTAAGCAGTAACCACTGCCTCAATTATAGTTAACTGATTGGTTACTAATGTTATCAACAATATATCTCCGTTTGAAGTCTTGTTTAAGACACAACCAGATTATTTTCAACTTTACATTTTTGGCTGTTTATGTTATCCTTATTTAAGGCCTATGTAAGGAATAAGCTTGAATCAAGATCTGAAAAAATAAGTATTTCTGAGGTATAGTTCCATGCATAGTGGTTACAGATGTCTCTCTCCATGCACAGGTAAGTTATTTATTTCATGACATGTTTTTTTATGAAATTAGTTTACCTTTTGCATCCATATCTATGAAAATCATGGTTTACTCGGATCTCATCCTTGAAATCAATATAATGCTTCAGATTCCTTTGGTTCATTGTTTATTATTGTTCCAGAATATATTTCGGTTGCTGAAGTTGATATATGAAAAGTTGATCAAGAATATTTTATCGAACCTACTTCATGCCATGATCGGTCTATAGCTTTAAATGAGAATAATCGAGTTGACAAAAATATTTTTTTTTTAAAAGTTAAAAGTGATTCTCCAATGGAAAGTGATCAACATACTGTCCTAAATTTGGATCAAAATCCTGAACCTGGAACAAATTTTAAAAAATGGACACTTCAAGATGTCTATAAACAGGAAGGTGTCAATCCAAATAGTTATCATGATCCCATTAAAAAGTAAAAATCTGAATCATAATGTTTAAATAATTTCTTCTGTAAAATGTCACATGCCATTTTTCTTGTCAGCTAATGTAGTTGAAATTGATGAACCCATATCATTTACATCTGCATCCAAAAGCAAACATTGGATGCAAGTTATGATGACCAAACATCAAGTTTTAATGATACACAACACACGGATGTTAGTACATAGAGATACCAATTTGCATGTAATTGAACGCAAATGGGTTTATAAATTGCAATATACATCTACTGGATAAATTAACAAGTATAAAGCTCATCTTCTTGCAAAAGGATGCATTCAACAAGAGGGTTTTGATTTGACTGAAACCTTGAGTCCAGTTTTCTTCTCTCAGTAGCTGTTTCAAATAACTGGAAAAGTCATCAATTGGATGTATCTTACGTATTTTGCATGGACATTTACAGGGAATAGCCCCCCGGTGTCGAAAACAAAAAATTTCTAAATCATGTTTGTCATCTTAAAAAGTCAATTAATTGTTTAGAACAATGGCCTAGAGCTTGGTTCATGAAGTTAACTGCTCATCTTCTGAATCTTTGGTTCGTAGGATAAAAGCCTGATATGTCTTTTTTTTTAAATGTCCTCCTAACCCACTTTTTATCTTAATATATTCAGATGATATACTAATAATCTGCCCGACTAAAGCAGGCATTGAGAACCTCGTAAGTCATTTACTTTTGAAATTTGTGATTAAGGATATAGGTCTTGCACAATTTATTAGGAATTGAATTCATTAACCACGAAAAAGGTTTTGCTCTGTCTCAATCTAAATATAGAGCTCCATTTTAGGAAGAACAAACATAGAGAATTGTAAGCCCACTTTAACACCATGCATTTTAACTTCTAATTGATTATGTACTGACATTTTTTAAGATGCTATTGTTTATAGGCAAATTTTTGTGGTTCTCTTCGGTATCTAACCCTGACAAGACCAGACATTACCTCTGCCCCTACCATAAAAAAATCTTGTTAGAAAATGCATGCTCCATCCAGATATGATTGGAAAATGCCTAAAACATTTACTCTTATACATGAAAGGGAGCATCTTATGGGTCTACTTACTCATTAATATTCCAATATACAAGTTAATGTTTATAGTGATGCAGATTGGGCTGGCAAAAAAAGTGATACAAGATCGACTGGCATATCCCTTAATTATAGCAGAAATAATTGTGTGTCATAGAGCTCTTAAAAGCAACCTATTGTGGCCACATTGAGTACAGAAGCCAAATATAAAGCTCTAGCCAATTGTGGATCAGAAATTCTATGGATTCGACCTCTTCTGAAAGAAATCCATATTGATCTGAAAACATCACTGACTCTGTGGTGTGATAATATTGGAGCAACATATCTAGCTCCAAATCCAGTATTTCATGCAAGGACGAAGCATATAGAAACTGATTATGATTTTGTTAGAGAACAAGTCGCTGCCAGGAATATTCAAATACAATTTTTTCAAAGTGAAGGACAACTAGCCGATGCATTGACAAAACATATGAGCCTACCGCGCTTTGAGTTTTTATGATCCTAGCTCAATGCCTTCACCCTGTTGTAGCCGAGTCAAAAACTCGACAATCCGCCATCACCCAAGTCAGTAAGGAGCTCAATGTGGACCAATAGTATTTAAATTTTAAGATTAGTTAGTAAGAATTTAACACATACCCCTTATACTTGTTAATTATTATGAGATTAGACTGCTAGGATTCAATATAAGATTACACATAGATAGGATCAAATCTAGATGGTTAGGATTACACATAGATAGAATCAATTTAGATCTTACGAATAAAAAAGATTACGTAGGACGACTCCTGACAGCACGTAGTGTAGCTGACGGGACTTTCGACGCGCCGTTAAAAGTTCAATAAGCAGTCTCGCTAAGGCTACAAGTGCAATTTATAAAGATGGTCGTGTCAAATCCGAGCGAGTCACGAGTCTTCACCGGCGCGTTTCTCGACCCTTCTACTACAAAAAAAAGCCTAGACACGCCGATTCGCCGCGGCCGTTTCATTTGGAGCGGCGGCGAGTTTCTCATTCACTCGTTCATACGGTCCAGCCCAGAGAGACAGACAGAGAAAGACAAAGAGAGAGACACATAGAGAGGTACAGAGAGAGAGAGAGAGAGAGAGAGAGAGAGAGAGAGAGAGAGAGAGAGAGAGAGAGAGAGAGAGCAATGTCTAACGATAATGGGTTCAACCAGTGACGGAGAAGATAGCGTAAGAATGATACTGATGGGGAAAGAAGGAACGGCGCTACTTGGAGAGAAGAGTCTCTTGCAGGTCGGCCTCGGCCACGTCACCGAAGCGATTCTCTGGGATCCAGTTCCCCGTCTGAGGGTCTCTCATCCAGAAAATCTCCCTCTTTGCGGCCAGTGGTCTGGCTCCGGATGACTTGGCCGAGCCGGCGCCGCCGCCGCAGCTTGAGACCGCGCCGGACCTCGAGACCCCCGACGACGCTGCCGCCGCGAAGGACCTCTCCACGCCTCTGAAAGGAAAGAAGAAGGAGACGATAAGTGGCTGTTCAAATAACGAAGAAGATGAAGATGAGAAGGAGATGAGTTACCGGCGCGCGAGGAGAGATCCGACGGCAGGGATGCGATGCATGTTGCCCTGGAGAAGCCTGCGGTGGCCTCTCTCTGGCGACGACGAGCGGCTGCGGCTACGGCCTGCGGAGAACGACGATAGGTGCAAGCGGGGCTTGGGTATTTATAGAAAAGGAGATGACGTGAGGTCGTCGCGTACCCCGAATGTGGGCACCGCTTTCCTGTTCGCCCTGGGCGTTTATTACTACCGGGTGGTGCTCCGAGCACTTGATTCCTTGGTTGAGCTTCATTTTCGCTCTATTGTATTAAGGGATCAAAGCACTGTCTACGTGAGCACGTACGTACTGAAGAGATACAAAGAATTATGAGGATTAGAAGTTTTCAAGTTGTGTTGCAAATAGGGTTTCACGCTTTCCTGTTCCCAGATTTTAGCAATGACCGAAACCCTATCTTAAGTGGATCAGGTCGGGGCCCAGCAGTCTTGACTGGTCCATATCAATGTCAAAGAAGAAAACAAAAAAATGGCATGAAAAAAGAAGAATAAATAAGACCACAAGAAGAAGAAAAAAAGAAGGAAAGAAGAACAAAGTAAGAATAAAACAAGAAGAAGTTGAATGGAAGAAGACGAGAAAAAGAAGAAAAGAACAATAAACTAAAACAGATTAATAATAAAAGAAGAAAAAAGGAAGATGAAAAGAAAAATAGGAGAAGAAAAACAAAAGAAGAAACGAAAACCACAATAAAGAACAAAATAAGTATGAAAATAAGAAGGAAGGAGGATGAAAAGATTAATTTAAAAAAAGAAGTAAAAAAGAAGTAATATGAAAATAAGAATCGAATAAAAAAAAAGAAGAGAAGACAAATTTAAGAATAAAATAAGAAGAGGAGACAACTAAATGAAGAAGAAATGACACAAAAAGAGAAGAAGAAGAAGAAGAAAGGAAGGGGAGGGGTCCCATCCGATTTGACCTTGTACCAGATCTGGACTGACCGAGCAATCCACCTGAAATGGTAGACTAGGGAACGCCACGTCCGGGACGTAACGCCCTGGACGTGACAGAACAGATGACGGTAACTGACGGACGGTGACGTGATGAAAATTTCATCACATCACCGTCACGTCACGTGTCCCTGTGTTTCCCAAAAAACTGTCATGTTATAGTCACGCGTCCGTCCAACTGGTGTCCCATCACATCCCCGTCACCGTGACAGCGTCACCGTCACTGGTGACGTAAAAATACCCTAAAAAAGTACAACGTATAAATACACCGTCACCTCCTTCGCCCTATTGGAGTTTTTCTGTTGTTTTCCTACTCGCGCAGACGCCAGTTGTCCAAGCATCTGGGCTAGGTACTGATCTTGATTCTAGATTAGGCCTCCTGATCAGCCTGCTGATCTCTCGAGTTTCAATCAGGTAAGTAGATTTCAAATTTCCATGTCCGATCATATGGGGATGATTGATCATCTCGTTTCTTTGTCGTTTTAATTTGTTTGTCCAATCATGCTGAAGAACGAGATAGATTGTAGATTGGATTAAAGATTATAACATTCCTATTAAAAATTCCCTCGTTTGTATACAGCACCCATTATAACATTCCTATTAAGAATTCCCCTGTAAATGACTGAAAAATCCACTATTGTGCATGGCACCCATTATCTTTCTCTTTTTTTTCCATTCTCCTCTCCACAGAGTCAATTTCTGTGAATGAATCTTGAATTATGTTTTCTTTAATTCATTCATTATTTCATCAAAGATATTGGTACGTTCCATTCCTGTATTGATTTATGCTTAACAAAACAGAGTAAGAAGATCCCTCAATGATTGAACACTTTACTCAACATGTCCAGGAAGTATATTCATGTACATGTTTAAGGTCCAATGAAATAAGATGACGATATTTTTTACACATTCTCAGTGGACCTTTCTTTCTAGTTTTTCTTGCTTCCTTCTCTTGCTCACCCGCTCTCTCTGCCTCAGTCAATTTCCCTATTTCTTATTGAATCAATGTCCTTGATCTTGCCCTCGTATTTTCTGGTTCGGTTAGGCAGTGCCTTAAATTTGTGCCAGTCCATACAGTGTTTTGCTCGTGAACATATAACCTCGTCAAGGTCAAAATCTATGTCAAAGTATAAATTTAAAAAAATCAAACAAAAATGTAGGATGCATATCATTAGTGCTACGCTTGTCTCGCAAATGAGGCATTTATAATGAGATTATTGGTAAGAAGAAATTACAATGTTTTAATATCGTCCACATGTCAAAGCTGAGATGATCATCAACATATAGGAATCATTATCGTGATTCATATACACCGAGAATCATCTCTGATTTGCGTTAAGATTTGGATTCCTCTGAATTATTTTGTCAACAATTTTTCAACTTAGACCACAGGGGATCAGTCATTGAGTTTCTTATGAGTTTGAACTAGCAGCCTATTTGCCTCATTTATCAACGGATACTGAGGATAATGCTTATCTGAATGGACTCAAAACCATAATCAGAGCAGAAGTTTGTCAGTATCATCCGTGTGTAATTAATTTTTCTATTGAAGCTCAAGTAAATCTGGTAGTATCAGGGAAAACTTCGGAATGTAAACCTCCACCTTCAACAAGGAATGCATGAAATGGAGATGGATAATCTAGAACAGTATGCAGAACAGTAGAATTATAACATGCAATGTGATCCCAAACTAAGTACGCTTGGTGACCCTACTCCCAGTTTGGAGAATCATATTGATCCATGTTAATTTAAAAGGAAATCATCTCTACAAATAACAGGAAATGTTTTAACTTGGAACACGACTTTTTGTATTACATAGTTGATCGGCCATTGTGAAGAATTTTTTTTTGATTTTGGTTGTTTGAGGATGATTGTGTATACTTTTCTTTAAATTAATCAAATACTTTTGTTTCTGAAAGCTTTATTGGATTCACTAATTTTTAGATTCCCCAATTTGCACATTTTTCTTATTAATTAGTCAATTCCACTTGGAGTTTCATGATCTCGCCTGAAAAGTTGATAATCAAAGGATGTGTACACACCCACTTGCATGTCGATGCAAACTAATTCCATCTTATGTTATGCCAACAATTTGATTTACTATTGCAAAATATTTTTTAGCATAGATACATCTGATAAGCGCTTGCAGTGTGTCATTTTCCTGGTTAAGTTAGACACTTCCTATATACACCCAACTTATAGTTGAATTTAAGTCATACATGTTTGAATGATTTATTATTTGAATTTAAATAAACGAGCATTTTTAGAATGATGCTCAATGCACTGTTCTGAACTTTGCAATGAGCAGAACAGAGTTTACCTCTCCTCTATAAACCTATCACTGATGGAAACTCCAAGTGGTGACGAGTGCATTGACTTGGAGGTAGAGTCATCGACAGAAAATGTTTGCAAAACCCCTCTACTGTTGGTTGGGCCGTCACGTACCAAACACAAAGGGAAGGTAGAAATATTGAGATATTTCACGGAGGTTGGGTCAGGCATATGGGTGTGCCTATGATGCCGTGATTAAAAAGTTGACCCACTACGGAATAGGTTGAAGCGGTGACAAAATGGCTCGACAAACATATCTTGCATGCACTTGTAGTTTAGTAATGGTAGAATATACAGTAAGATTAAGGGCACTAATACCAATCTGTTCCCCATGGCAAATCGCGCGGCCGTTACTCAGAGATCAACCATCCAGCCAGTGAGCAGATCGTAGGGGCTAGCACGTTTGTGGGTCCACGTGTGGATCGATCGAGCATCGTGAAGGGTGCAGGTGTGGTCGAGTAGCGAACACGGCCAACGCACAAGGGCCTCTTGTCCGTTGGTTGACGGGGAAGAAACCGAGGTCGTATGGGTGGGGTGCCTTGTGAGTTGACCTAATAGAGGCCGGGGGCTCCGCAGTCGTGGTTGATGACTTCGGCAGAAGAATGACGTCACACAAGCAGGCTGTTGGGTCAACACAACCCCAGGGTGCCCGTGGGAAAGAGGCTTGGCATGGCTTTTTTTTTCCTGAGCGTGTAGATGTGGTGACCCTCACGTGAAATGCAATTGACGACCCAATCAACAGGTTGCAAGGGGACAACACGGACCTCCTAGTTGGAGAACCTAGGTTCCTGATGTATGGTCGAGGATGTTGAACAGTCCTTCCTGAATACGCCTGCGATTCTTCTTCCCTCTCCTCCTCACCTCTCCTCTTCTTCTCACAGTGAGACCAGGTTCTGAACGATGACTTCCACAATAGAGAAACCAGGTTTGAAATGTTTGGTGCCCATCATGGCCTTATATAGGGACATGATGGGCCGTGATAGGCCCTCATAAAGGGTCCAAATATGGGGGTCCAAGTCCATATACACAAGGACCCCCTTCATCACAAACACAAAACATTAAACATTAAACGACATGATGATGCATGACGATACGACCACGACACGACAATATGGACACGACACGACAAACATGGGCTCAACGTAGACGAAAACACTAACATGATAAAACAATGAAGAGGACAAGCACGAGCAAGCGAGAAACTCAAAACATGCGATGGCATGGTCATGCTTATCACCCAGGGTGTTAAACCCGAATATCTTCATCGTAACCTTGGTGTGGCAGTCGTGCAGGGTGACCACTGGTGGGTCGTCAACGGCGATGATGACAGGTGCTATGATGTATCTGATGGGGTAAGCTGGCATGCTCCATCACTCTCTGCCAAACACGGCTCTACCCATGGTCGCTGCATCACCGTCGCCTGTCGTGTCTCTTGACCATAGCTGCTGCCCTCATAGTCGATCACTGCTTCCCGGACTACAGCTGTAGCGCCTTCGCACCTGCCAGCTGTGCCCTAGCAATGCCCGTCGTCCTCACGGCCTCTAACCGTGCCCTAGCCGCGACCGCCGCCCACGCAGCCACCAACTGTGGCTCCGCACGTGGTAGCCGCCCTCGCGGCTACTAGCAAAGCCCTAGCCGTAGCTGCAGCCCTCGCTGAATCCTAGTTGTGGCCGACTCCTGACGCCCTCACCGTATCTTGGCAGCGGTCAACGCTTGTTGCACTACTGCAGCCATCGCCCTCGTGGTTGCTGGCATAGCCCTTAGCCACGATTGCCGCCCTCACAGAGCCCTAGCCGCGAAAGCCACCCTCATCGAGCCCTAGCTATGGCTGAGCTTCTCCTGCGATAGGTGCTTGTGGCTCTACTCGCATTCGTCGCCCTCAGCTTTGCCTGCGGCCGCCACCCTCACGACTACTTTGCCATTTTGCCCACAGTCCCCCTGGTGCTCGCCGTAGTGCTATCGCCGCCCCACATGCATCCATTGTTGCGACAGCCCGTGCCCCTCACCGTGGTCACCCTACGTTTGCCGTTGCAATTGCCCCTAACTTCCCCGTCCAAGTCATTTCCCATTCGTGGGGTGTCTGTTGTCACTGACCCTCGCCCCATGCGCACTGTCACCATCGGTTGCTCGTCTATCGCTTGGACATAATTGTCATCGTGTGCCATCTCCGACCAACCGATCACGACATCATCGATTGATCTCATGGTTTTCTTCACCCTCAAATGTTATGCCCACTTCGAGTATCTGAGCCCGGGCCCGCAAGTCACACAACTCTTCCCCTCTATTTTTAGTGTTATTATCTTCATCAATGCCGTCCTCGTCTGCTCTGCTGCCAGAATTTTTGAGTCATAGTATTGGCCACCAAGCTCATGTTAGGGACTCTTATTGTCGGTGTCAGATTTGTATCGCTATCGGCGACAATCATGGACACTCACAAACAGTGATTGTCCCCCTCCCCATTGGCTTTCGAGTTGAGCACTCAGGTCATTATGAGCATGTCGCCTGTCCTAGGCTACTCATGTCGTATTCTGGTCTTACACCCTAGATTCGTGGCAGTCGTCCTATTTTTTCATTTATTTTATTTCCCTTGCATCACGTTTGCATTGCTGAATATCATAGCTTATGCCCTCTCCCTGTGGTGTAACACGAGCCATCAATCCTAGCGCTTCGTGTTACATCATACAATTACCAATATGATGTAACACGAAGGGTCGGGATTGACGACTCGTGTCACACCACAGTAGACGTGAAATAGTGCATGTTGCAAATGTGGATAACTGATGCATAAATTTTAAAACCAATAAGAAGTACGATAGAAAACCTACTCACCCAAGACATAAGCCCGATAGTGACATGAGGGGTCTTGGCAATTGACAAGCTGCCAATGACCTGAATGATCGACTCAAAGGCCGACGGAGTGGGGGACGATGACCATCCATATGCGTTTATGTCTGTTGTCGAGAACGATGCCGAGCCCACACTAATGAATGGAAATTAACAAAATTTTGGTGGCTATTCCTCGAAATTGAAAAAACTATCAGAAACAGAATAGACGAGGATGACGCTGATGAAAGTAATGATACTGCAGCGAGGGTAGGAGAATATGACCTATGGGTTCAAAATTGATCGTCGAGACAAATCTCAATCGTCGATGGTTAGCAAGTAACTTCCGGGATGAGATAGGTCCCGATTACGGAGAGCATGCAAAGGACCATGCACAAGAGCAGCAACAATGATGGTAGATGAAGTCTAGAGTCAGAAGCAAACGAGTACGGTGAATGAAGCCACCAGCCGAGAACAATGGTTGTGGCGTCGCTTTCTGAACTGGTAGCGGTGGCAACCACTTCCAACAGCAATTGAGAGGGGTGGTTACGCGTTTCACGAGCCTCACATGATCAGAGAACCATCACTTGGGAGACCGATGGCCTCATCCTAACATGATTCTGTGTATTCCCAACAGGGAGTGCGTCGCGTTCTGAATAGATCTCGAACACCAGCTAGTGAGCATGGTGCCAAATGGTCCTAGGGGAACTCCTTGAAATTAGACGGGGGGGGGGGGGAATGGGGTTCGTCGTTGGTGCAATTTCTCTCCCATGGGGGGGAAGGAAGGTTGCTAGCAATCACTAGTGCAGTTGCACGAGGAGGGGGGAAATGGGTTGATCAGAATGGGTGCAGGAAGGGTGGCCACGGTTAACCATGACCAGCATGATCATTGAACGTGCGAAAGAGAAGCCAATTGTTGATGTTTACGATGGAAGGTCGGTCAGGGAGCTGTGGGTGGAGAACACACAAAGGATGACAACGCACTTGCTGAGCACTAATAGTATGGTGCAACCGGTCACTGGGATTAATACATAGGGGGCCGACGCATGCACGATGGGCAACAATGGCCGAGTCGACGGCGGGGTTTGGCAAGTATGACTTCACATGAAACATGCAACCGAGGTGAATTTGGAGAGGACATCGGTCGCAGGAGGTGGTGGCGGCTCTACTACGGCCATCGCAACAGTAGTGGCGCTGAGCTTGGTGCTGGCGGGCGCACATCATTGTTCTCCTCATGTGCAGTTAAATCCCTAGCTAAGGTAGTGAGGATACTAGAGAAGGCATTCTCCAATTATCCCTGTTACACATCAATACTGATTAACTGACAGATTAAGGATTGATGATTAACCATGCAGTAAGTCATTCGTAAGTCTCGTCTAAATGAAGGGTTATACATATACAATAATTGATGATGATAAATGTTCCATGAGAGTTCAAACACTACTCTGTAACTTCTAGATCATGAGGTGTAGGTAAACTTAACCTATCGGTTGGGTTAAATCAATACTTAATTAATTAAACTATATGTTGATATGGTTAATTAATAAGGTTGGCCAATAATTATTATTGGGCCACCAAATTTATTAATAGATAAACACATGGGATATGAGGGTCACATGCATAAGATTTTGGGGCATTGGTTGATATTCTTTTGCTTAACGGGGTGCAAGGAAAAATCTTAAGTACAGTATAAATAGGTGAGGGGCCCCCATCTCAAGCACCCAAGCTAGCCCAAGTTGGGCACACCCCCTTTATTCCATTTTAGTTTATCCGTTCATTAAAGAATAGTGTATTCATTATGAATATCTACAAGAGTTCCACAAAGAGATGGCTAAGAAGAAGTGGAGATCCAAGAGCACCTTGATTACGTTGATAATTCTTGAGATTGGACACAGAAAAAAACTTTAGAACAACCTCCAAGGGAGAAAGTTCCCCAGAAGGGACATATAATATGTAATATTTAAAGATAAAATTGTAATCGATCATTGCTTATATTCTATAGAAAATATTTTTCTGGACCTTTAATCATGGTTCAATAGCCTAAAATTTAACCCAATCGATAGGTTGAGTCTTTACTACATTGGGTGCCAAGCTACACCTCGTGGTCTAGAAGATAAAATAGAGAGTGTATCAACTCACTCAAAGAACTTGTGTGTCATTTGTTATCGTGTGTGTATAATCATACATCTACTTGATGATCCTAAGATGATAGGGTTATGTTCAAGTTAAAATCCTAATCAGTTAGCCGAGATAGTACTGATGCATTTGAAAATCATTGTTGAATTCTTCTTTGATATTTCACTACCTCGGCGTATCAGGTCTAAGGGCCACTTACACAACAATTGTGTGAATCAACCTAATTGACAATTGATATTAAGGGACTTTTATGGATCAATTTTGTGAGCTCCTTTTGTTAAAGAGTACCCACAATCTATCTCCACACGAATGGCTATGAGACATGCCATACTCATCATATGAGTGATGCTAAATAGTGTTATTTTATCCGGATACTTCAATGTCCTGCTTGAGTATCGTTCGAATAGGAATATATAGAACACATTCTTAAATACTAGGGATCCATGTATTACGATCTCATCATAATTCACTAAGTCATATTAAGCATCACACATGCACTATAATAAATCCATTGTATTTATGAAATGTATGATTGAAAATTTTACTTATTTTTTGATGATTTATTAGCATTACAACATTCAAATTTCTACTTAATGTAGTTAAGGTTTTCCTTCACTCCAATTGCTTAAAGAACTACTTCTCTAAGAAGTTGAGTTTTATTTTGATTTTTAAAACTAGAAAATATTTACATTTATAATTACTTGGAAAAACTCTTTAATCAACATCTGTTCCTTACTCAAGTTTATAGTTTGTAGGGGAAAAATATTGATTTTTGTTTAATCCAAGGATTAACGATGACATGTACCCTCTTTTATCACTCATTAATCACAAACTAGAATTAATTGAATACATGTTTATTTTTTAGTTAATTAAATCAAAAGCACTAATGACAAAGGAAAACCCTTAATGTGGCTTTATCAATTTGGTTTGCCATCAACATATATGTCCATCAGTTACATGATGACTAGCTCCACTATCAGGGTACCATGATTGATTATGTAGTGGATAGAAATTTGAATGTTAGATTCTCCATTACATTTCCATATGAATCTTCAATGCTCATTGGTGGTGATATCTCTGTTATGTATTTGATCAAGTAATAAACATTTAAAATGTGCAAGGTATAGGTTTTCAAAGATTTATAATTTCATCGATAAGGTTCAAAGACATAATTCCAGCATTTACAATAATCACTAGACCTTGTCGTTAGGCCATGGTTACTAGATCTGAAGTACTTGCAACTGAAAAGTTTTCATACATTTCGTAAGTGACACTTTGATAACACTAAATGATATATATATATAGAGAGAGAGAGAGAGAGGGAGCGAGAGAGAGAGGGAGAGAGAGAGAGGGAGAGAGAGAGAGAGAGGGAGCGAGAGAGAGGGAGCAAGAGAGAGGGAGAGAGAGAGAGAGAGAGGGAGCGAGAGAGAGGGAGCGAGAGAGAGGGAGAGAGAGAGAGAGAGAGAGAGAGGAAGACACATTGGATGAGGGCATTACTCATAGTCATATTCCACAAATTAGATTATTACAACTTGTTTGTATCTATAATACCAAAAGTATAATGTTATATCGGTTCTAAGATGTATTTGTAGCCATTTCAACTGCCTTTTATAAATTTGATTTAGTTATTTATCTCAAATCCTATCACATTCACTCTTATCATTTTATATTTTATCCTACATGCATTTAATCCTAGATGTTATAATTTCAATTTTCTACATTTAATCCAGTCCATATATATGTTATCCTATCTATATTTAATTTTAGTCATTATAACTTCCCTTTCGATGCTTAATCTTAGTCATTTATATCACACCCTACCTATATTTCATCATACTCATCTATATTTAATCCTATCGGTTTTTAATCTTATGTTGGAACCTGGCCTACTATATCACTTAAAGAGTATAGGAAATGTGTCTTTTTTTTACTTATGTAATTCCTTAGTTATGTCCCAATGGTCTGTGCTACTGATGAGTAGGTACCGAGTTGTCAAACCCTCATTGGTACCTTACTTTCTGATTGTACTTTACTATTTGTGGTCAACTTGAGATTACCCAATGGAGCATAAGAATCCATAAAAAGCTGACATTTTGAAGTTTAACAAGGATCATATACTGTATGCCAAATCTATTGAAAACTACAATAAAGATACACAAAAGATTCATGAAGGATTAGCTGCAGCTGGAGAGATGATGAACAAATGAGATGCTATAAATATTCTCATGAGATGCCTGATCCCTGACTACACACATTCATGGATGGCCTCAATTTGCAGTTTTTAAGTCAATAAATAGAGTAAATTATTGAAGAATTAAAATCACAAGGTGAGATGATGGGATATATGAAAAAATGAGAGCCTTGGAAAAAATCCTACCCTCTAACAATACTTCTCAAGCCTTAAATCATGTCAAAAGTCATACTAACTCAAATCATAGTATGGGTACTTGAGAGTAAAATTGTAGAAGTTGGAGTAACAGTTATGTCCTTCACTATGTGATCACCAACGCCATTGAGTTTTGCCTTCACTTGCCCATTTTAGGTGGCCATTGTGGGATCCCATGCACTAAGCGGGTAGCCGTTGGGCACACCGGTGCATGATGAGTAGCATAATCGGGCTGTACTGAGGGGTGCACAAAAAAAAATTGAATTTTTGCTACATGATGTATTTATTGTGTGGGTTTTTGTGTTGGAAAAAACTCTATCTACTAAATCTCCCTTAAGGATAATCAAGCCACAAAGGCAAGAGAAAAACTTGAAGAATTAAAAAGAACACATAAACCAGTGTGAATTTTTTTTGTCATACTAGTTAAGCCCAAGATGGTGTTATTCCATCAACTTATCTAGATCAGTGGATTTGTATCAGTTCTTGATAACACCATATTAGGGCAAAAAATGCTATTATACTCCATTTCACCACTTATTTTTAGGTTTGAATTTGAATTATTCAATATTTAAGAATAAAATGAGGAATTTATGATTAATTTTCTTGAGCTCTATTTTTATGTATTTTAAACTAACATCACTTTCTCGAGTAAAGTTGATTGCTTAAAGCTGCTTGGAATTTAATGTGAAATACATTTATTAGGTAAATAAAATGATGGATTTGAGATAAAAATGGGAGGGAAGGAGAAACCCAAGCTATGGTCTAGTTAACAAGAAGTCTATTCATGAAGCCTATCCAGGCCCATTTTATGAACCACGTGAACTAAAGCAAACAGTTGTAGAACTAACCCAAATTTTGATTTTAAAAGGTCTATTTCAAATAGGGGAAGGAAGGAACATGGATCTAGGATGCAATTGAAGTAATCATTGTCCTCCAAAACATTGGAAATAAATCTACTGGCTGAGAGAGTTAGGGAACTTCTATTTAAACTGTTATATCCTATCTTTGTATCCCATATTAGATATCTGCCCCTAAATTAGTATTGGCAGCCTAGAGCGTCAGATTTATTTGATACATTCTTCGTCTTCTAGAGTGAGGGATAGAGAATTCAAGTTTGATCTGTTGGGTTTGGTGCCTTGGTTCGTCCATGGAAAACATGTTTCCATGGATGCGGAAGCGTGTTGATCGATTCACAATCGATCTTTAAAACAAAACATTTAAAGTACCTTTTGGGAACTTGCTCCATCCTTGACTTTGCCACTTTGAGACCGTTCTGAAGCCATTCACGCGTCCGGCCTCTAGAAGTATCCGTGCGATCACTCAGCGCTTGGATCTCCACATCTTCTTCTTCAACTCTTCTTGAAAATCTTGAAGATCTCCTCACCACAAAGACACTCTTCCTTGGATGAGTGGAGAAGAGATTGGAGAAGGGGAGAGGCTCTCAAATCAGGCTTGCATGGGTACTTAAAATGAGACCCCTTTCCCTCTTTATATTTCACTTTAAGGTTTTTTCTCAAAAACCCTCCAAAGTAAAATATATCCACCATGCCCTTATGACCTTGTGCGTGTGACCCTCTAGGCCCATGTATCGTTCTAGTTAATAACTTTAATGGACCAATAACATTTATTGACCTACCTAATTAATTAACTACATCAACATCTATATTATTTAAATAAAGATCGGTTTAACCCAATCGATAGGTTAGGTCTCCAGCCCATGGGGTGCCAAGCTACACCTCATGCTCTAAAAGATACCGAGTAGTCTTGAACTCTCTCATGGAACCTTTACCGTCATCAGTTACTGTATATGTATAATCTATCATCCGCGTGAGACTCTCGAACGACTTAGGGTATGGTTTATCGTCAAACCCTAATCCGTCATTTGATCACTACTGATGCGTAACAGGGATCATTGGAGAACACCTTCTCCAATATCCTCACTACCCTTGACAGAGATTTTTCTGAATCATCTTCCTCGAGTCAATCTCCTCTTATACCGAGGGCCGATGATCCCATCTTGACCACTCAATCATCTCCGTAAGCTTCTTACTACATCCGTCTATAACTTATTTGAATCCCAGGGATTAGAGGCTCATGAGTCATAGTCAAAATGTAGTTGTCCACTCATGAGATGTCCTTGTTGTCTCAAGTCAGTGGATCACTTATACAACCGTGACTTGAATCAACCTGATTGACGTTTAGGTACAGATCAATTCAGTGAACTCTTTCTCCAAAGAGCACCCACTATCTTTCCATAGTGTCGCCGCACTAATAGCTACAAAATCAACTATACTTATCGTACAAGTAGAATCAGCTAGTGCTATTCTATCCGGATAATTTGATGTCCGTCTCGACAATCCATCGAATATGAATATTTAGAATACATGTTTAAAGACTAGTGATCACTGTATTATGATCTCATCATAATTCACTAAGTCATTGCATGTATTCATGGACTTCATTATAAATATCACACAGAATAATAATGAACTTAGATAAACATGGTAGTGTGATTGGCTTGACGGCCACATAGTATCCATCATGATCAAGATGCATGGAGAAAAAGTACCACTTGGCCCTTTGGGAAGTGATAGTAAGGTTTCTAATATCCTCTAAGTGTCTGGCTTTTAAACCTTTTTCTCTAGGTAAAAATTCTATGATATATAATTATGCTAGAACCAAAAGTTGTAGCTTATTTGTGGACTAGCCATCATTACACCTTTTTGCCATCCGACAGTATGTCATTGCCTACAATTTGCTTGCCTGCCAGTTTAGCTAGCCGCAAAGTTTGGAACGGGAGTGGCAAACTAAGGTTCTTGTTCTATTTTAATGTATTGATTGCTATAAAAATACCAAAAATTATTAGAAATCATAATAAAAAATACAAAAATATTTATTTCATTTATTTAAAATAGTTTTGATATTTTTCCTTCATTTTATTGATTTTCCTCTTTTGAAAATAGTTAAAAATACAAAAAAATAAAATCACCTCAATTGGTTTTATATAATATATTTTATCTGTAATTTATTATATCATTAGCTTCTATTTATGGATCCAACCTTACCCTATACTATGGAAAATTTAATAAATATTTATGCATAAATCAGACCCTTAAAATAACATATTTCACTCAGACTCGAGTCTATCATTGCTCTCACAATGTGACACCCTAAACAAGAAACCAGTAAAACTATTTCTCTTAGACATAATTCGATGAGGGGATTCAAGTGGGGTAAAGAAATCTCTCACCACTGGAACCAATTTTTAGACCTTGAAATCCATTCAAAATCCAGATTTTATTTTATCCTCCAATAGGAAACCAGCTCTTAAAATTGAATCTACGGAGTCAGTTACACAAATCATGGCTCTTTTTGACATGGTCTCTACAGAGGATGAGTTTGGGCCTTTTCTCCTTCATGAACATTGGACCTCTCATTATGATGCATGTCATCGCTTATGTTTATCCTTTTCTCTCATTGGAATCCATAATATAATATTTCGTTTACCTAAACCTTGCCTTTTAATAAAACTGCAAAAATGGATGATTAGAATAATCTGCCTTATTCAAAATTATCAAACAGGGTTAGTGTAAAACCAATAACTACAATAAGTTAGGGCTCAAAAGCTAATTTAAAATTTTTGACTTTTAATGATAAATTATATATATAATATGTAGAAATAAAAATAAATAATAAATAAGACAATCAAATATTTCAATTGCATAATGATAGGATTCATGAGGATAATTAAGATCAGCCAGAGGTGCCTCTTGGGGGGACTCCTAAATAGCATAATATTCATGTTTATATATTAAATTATCATGATAATTATAATTCATAGATTTCATGAAGTAATAATTTTAAAATTTTTGAAAATTATAATTTTTCAGATATCTTCTATTTTATGGAGATTCTATGAATTATGACTGGAAAAAATTACATTATTAATATGTAATCCATATTCAGCATTTGACCAGTGCTCATAATTTTTTCATTTAGACCAAAAATCATAATGTGGGGAGTTGATTTTAAAATATGAATGTTGAAATTAAGAGAAAAATGGTTTCTAATTTTCATAAAGCATTAACCTTTTGATCTTAATAAAAACCTCTATTATATTAATTTTTAATTTGAGGAGTTGATGGTTTTTTCCATAATAATCTGACATGATCCTATCATATTTTATTTAAATATAAAAGACAAATTAACTTCAAAAAATTAAAAGAAATAAAGAAATATTCACATAGTTATAGCTTCATCAACCTTAATTTACTTGAGTTTCACCTTTTACAGTTAAGAAATGTGAGATAAACACTCATCCAAGTTTCTTTAGGGGCAACCATTCTACTTGAGCTATACCATCCTCTCGCCAACTCGCTCTGCGCGGAGCCCCATCCTCCCCATCACCATAGCTTATCTTCTATGGGAGATTTGGAAAGGGCAAAATTCTTCTCGATTTGCAGGTACACCCATGCGCGCTGTGGACATCAAGCGTCGAGTTCAGCTGTGGCTTTGGTGCATTCACCCTCTACTCCCACCCCGAGACGGTCGATCAGCGCTCACGTGCGAGCTCCTTCGCTCCATTGGCATCTCGGTGACCCCCACCGCCACCCGCATCCAGTATCGAGTTGTTTATTGGCTCCCACCGCCAATAGGCTTTCTCAAACTGAATGTGGATGGTGCGGCGAAAGGGAACCCGGGGCCAGCAGGGAGAGGAGGTATCCTCAGAGACCACACAGGGAGTTTACTTTTTGCCTTCTCCTCTTTTTATGGCATACAAACTAATACAGTAGCCGAGGCCATGGCGATACGTGACGGTCTACTCCTCTGTGAGGAACGAAACCTTCACAATATCGTCATGGAATCGGACTCACAAATATTGGTTGATATGCTTCGTTTAGGCACATGCTCCCTGTGGCGACTACATCGTGCGTGGAAAGACATCATGCGGTGCCGCTCGCGCATAGCGTGCTTTCGTCACCAGCTGAGAGAGGGTAATCAGACAACCGATGTCCTCGCCAACCACGCGGTACATGCTCGCACCCCCTCCTCTCTTTTCCACTCTTGGCAGATTCTCCCCACTACGGCCCGAGGATGCCATCGGCTCGATCGTCTTGGCATGCCCTCCCTCCACACACGCCGCCTCCTCACGAAGCCAGCCCCGCGGGATTGGAGGATTGCGTGGAGTGCTGGCGTTCGCGGCGTGGACAGCGCCTGCCCCAACTAGAGCGTCACCAGGCACTACTTCGAGCACACTTGACGACGGAGAGGACACACCCCGACTAGAGCGTCACCACGCACTACATCGACATCGCAGAGCAGATCTGGAGGAATGACGGCAAACACACTTCCTCGAGCGTCTGCGAGGTATCACTCATGTATCTTTTCTTTTTCCTACATATGGGCGTGGACGAGTGGGATCTGAGTGTAATTGGGACATATATACTCGTTCCACGCCTATAAACATTGGAAAACACTACATCCTATAAATAAAATCCCCCTGGGTGGCATCCAGGGCACGGCTGGATCGGACTACGGGCACAACCCTGGGGTTGGCCGTACCCGGCACCGTGTATTTTGCCAAAAAAAAAAAGAGCTATACTCCCTCCTGGTGTCAATAATGATAAGAAGACATTGTCAGGTACATATCAAGACAACAACAAGAAGAGCCAACATGACATGCCATCACATCAACAAGCATGAACATGAGTTTTATAAGGCAAACAAAGATATGATCAAATAACATCGACTCCCCAGAACTTTTAACAAAATGTAAGGGGTTCTTGGGCCACACAAGCTTCTATGTAGGATAAATATCATATAATTATATGACAAGAAACTCTTCATGTAACCTTAGTTGTCATTGTTTACCCTATATGTATAATCATTGATCTGCATGAGACTTCCTAATGACTTAGTGTGTGTTCAGCAGTCAAGTTCTAATCCATCATTAATTTTGTTAATAATAGTGTGTAACTATGTGAATATTTTATCCATAATTAATTTTGGAGAACATAATAGCCAATATCTGAAATACCCTAGACAAGGATTTAAGGCATCTTCTTCCTTGAGTAAATCTCCTCCTATACAGAGGGTGTAAAAATCCCATCTTGCTCACTCATTCACCTTTGTATAATTATTTCTGTATCCAAGAATTGTTTTCCCATGATTTAGGGACTTGTAAGTCATAGTAAAAACACAGTTTTCCATCCAGAAGTTATCTTTATTAATTGGGGTCAATTCATACAGATCAACCACTTGCATGACTGTGGCATGAATCAACCTGATTTAAAACTAGTAATAATACCACTCAGGGATTCATACTGATTAATTCAGTGAGAGCATCCATTGTCCAGCCTAAGTTTCTACTCCCCAATGGCTACAAGATCAATAATAATTATCATAAAAATAGGATCTGACAATGTTGTTCTTCTTGGATAGTTTGATGTTTGTCTTGAGCATCCTTTGAATAGGAACATTTAAAACAAATGTGTATAGGGTAGCGAACACCATATTATGGTATCATTAAAATTTATTATGTCACTGCATATATTAAATATTTTCATTATAAGCAAGAGAATCATGATGCATAAGTATGTCATTGCATATTGAGAGGGATTGCAAAATTTAATATAGATGTTTGATTGGCTTGATGGCCACATAATATTCTTCACCAAGATCCATAAAAGAATATATTGGCTAGTACATGTTTAGAAAGGAAAAAAAATATCAAAATCTAAAAGGGCTATTGGATATAATGGTGCTATTGGATAAACTATGACTGAAAAAAGGACTAATTTATTTTATCACTCATTTGGAGATATTTCACACACCTAAATCTCCAAAATGTTAAATGTGGCGATCTCTGTCTATTTCTTTACTTTTTGGAGCTTACCCCTAGGAGTGGATGGGTAAATTAAATCGGCATCGTTGAGGTAAATAGCATTGAAGATATTTTCAAAGGATTTAATTTATCCTTAACTGTTCTTTGCAAAGCCGTTGGCACGAGCATTAAATTCAGGATCCAGTTTAAATAACTTCATCAAGAGAATCTATAAATAGGTGGTAAAAAGAAAATAATATTAAATAGTAATAAAACCTTATATTATTGACCAGTCTCCAATCTCTTTTTTCGCCAATCTAAACTCTCTATCATTCTCTCTTAGAACATGAATGGATAAATTAAGATATCAAGTCATATTTCTTTAAATGGAGAAACTGATGAAGTCTATGAAAATCAACATGAATGACTTTTTAAAGAGATAAGGACCATCAAGGGCTGAAGTTTGAAAAGGCATTGTATGGCCTGAGGTAAGCCCAGGTGTCAGCTGTAGCAAGATGGATAGACTCTCCGGAACATGCATGTTATTAAAGGGCATCATTATAAATGAACTTTTTGATCAGTCTGTATGCTGATGATCTCATTGTGAGGGGACCATAATATTGTCGCACTGTGAGGTTCAAAGGGACGATGACTATGTTTGACGAGTGATACTGGATTAATCATCTCCTACCTTTGAATTTTATAAACTCAGTAAAATCATCATACTTTCTTGAAGAAAAAGTCTATGTACTGATGATCCTGGAGTAATATGGGATTTGGACTCTAATCCAGCGTCAACATCCTTTCAAATAAGTCACAAACTCAGAACAGATGGAAATGTCAGTTCAGATAATTCAATTCATTTCATAGGTCTGGTCTTCAGTTTGAGGTATCTCATATACGACCTGACTTAATTTACTTTGTTGAAATTCGGAGCAAGTATATGAACTGACATGAGACAAAACTTGTGGCAGCAGCGAAGAGAGTCCTAAGATACATAATGGAAATATTCGAATATGGAATGTACTGCGAGAGGGGATTAACTGAGTTAGGTTTAACCAGGTAAATACCGAGCTCATTGAAGGCCACGAAGAAGGTAAAGAGCACTACTAAATAGTATCTTCCCTTTGAAAATTTTAATTTCGAGGGTGTGTTTGAAGCATAAAGGCATACTTTGTTCTTCACTTGATGATGAACATAAAACCAGACTTTGTTATTTACTAGAAGAGCTCCATCAATTGAAAATATACTGGTTTCTAATTAATCGGCAATTTTCTGAGCTAGAATACACTAATTCATAATGGATTGAAGCTTATGGACACGCCTTATCCATTTACATGATCGCCTGAGGAAGATTAGAAGATTGTGCTGGAGTATATTCATTCAAGTGCAGGAGTATGCTCAGGATCCCCGTAGAAGAATCAAGTTGGAGAGGCTGCATTAAATAATTAGTTCAAGCACATACGAATTAACCCGACTTCAAATATCTTAATATCCTTTGTTAAATAGGCTAGTTATCAAACAAGCCAAAGGGTGAGTGAGCGAATTCAGGAATTCAATAAGCAATGAATAAGCCATATTTCCTAATCAAATGTCATAACCTGACTAGGAGAGAACGGCCGACATCATGCCAGTGCATAGGACAAAAAAAAGAGAAACGTTCCGCATGGTGAAAAAGACATCCCAATGGTAAGTTGAACGAGCCACCAACAATATTGATGACAATCATCAATCTTTCAGGGGAGAATGTTGAGACAAAGCTCGACACCAAGGTTAAATAAACTACATCAGAGGCAACAACAACAGATGAGGGAGAGAAAGTTACAAACGAACTTTTCTTTCCTTTCCTTCCCTTACCATTTTGTTGGTTTGAATATCAACCGAAGAAATGCAAAATTGTAATGACAGATGTCATCCACGTAGGACAACTGGGTCCAATATTTTGTGTACAGGGCAAAAACCTTACAGACGAGACCCATCATTGATATTTAAATTCAATGCTTTCTCTCTGGAAGAATCGATGTCCCTTTCCGCGCGGTGGTGATTTTTTTTGTCATAAAGCTGCATAAGAATATTAGTGAACAAAGTGGGCTTCTGGTAAATTAGACGCGCTCAAGAAAATATCCCAAGTATCCAAAAATCCAAAGCATTGCCAAGACATCCAAAGTACCTTAACGGAGTGAAGGATGCCACACAATCTTCAATCCTGATTGAAGATTCACTACTGCAATTGATGAAATGCTAAATCACTCAGCAAGATTAATAAATAATACAATGTGTAATATTATTCATTGCCCCCCTCAGACACGCACTAACCGTAGCTATACATAGTCAAAATTTATGATCCAAAAATAGGATGCAAAATCGAGTTATTTATCTGTGTAGAACTATCTTCTTGTAGATCATTCTTCGGGAAAAGTATCTTATCCCCGTGGACATTGTGAAATTGTGAGCTCCACTAAGTGCTCGGGAGAGAAAATAATGCAAGTGTCATTTATTCATCCCCCCAGACGCGCACTAACGGTAATTATACATAGTCAAAATTCATTTTCCAAAGATAGTATGCAGAATCGAGTTATTTAATTATGTGGAAATATCTTCTTGTAGATCATTCTTCGGGAAAAGTATCTTATCCGCTAGACATTGTGAGCTCAAAAGATTCGCGCCATTCGTGACTTTTCAAGTCAGAGTCCCCCACATCTAAAGAAATTCGATCAGTTCTCGTTTCTTGTTCTCATTAGACAGGTGACTTCGTTGATATCAGAAATCACTTAACGACTGGTTTGAAATGATAAATATTGATGATAGAGAGCTCACATATGTTTAATTTCCTCGAGTTGCACCAAAGGACAGCAATCCATTCATTGCCGACATACGCAAAGAGAACCTTGAGACATGGAAGAAGGTGGATTAGCTAATCACCGACTGACGCTCCACCAGGATAGAAAAACAGTTAATTATAGACAAAGTCGTGATCTTTTTTTATTGAAACTGTAGGTCAAGTATGCAAAATTTTCTCGAGGTAACGTGACACATGATTACATGAACGGGAAGATCAGGAGATAAATCTCTCGTCCGACTATCTGCAGTTCAGAAGCAGTCTGTACATGAAATAATTACCTCAACCTCTATCTATGAGGAGAATCGAAGTGGAACAGCACAATTGCTCGGGCAGTTTGTAGACCACACAAGAACAAGGATTACGAAGAGGAAAGTGAGTAGGAGGGGCGTATTAAATTCATTGGCTCCTCGAGATTCCAAGAGTCACCCTAAAAAAAGATTTAGTATTCAGCTTAGAAAATAGATGAAAAAGACTTTAAATATTTACAAATTGAGGAAATATTCTATTCCCTCAATACTCATTCTTAATGATGATTGTCCTGTCATCGGAGTCATCATACCTTACATTTGATGTCGAAAGATGAAATGGTTAACTGTTCGCCAATCATCGATGTATCTGACCATCCATGTAGAAGTTGATAATTGAAAAACAGGTCAAGAAGGCATTCCCATCATCGGACCATATATGCCCACAGAAGTGACTGGAGCTCATTTATGCAAACATATGTGTACCAATATCTCTAACATCTCTAATCAAAATATTCCATCTTTTCCTCCCTCCGAATGGATTGCCACTAGTCGGCCATCCACAAAACTCCAGCAGCGAATGTAACGCAACACAGCCGCCCATGTCGACGTCTGCAGATTCCCACGTGAACCTAGCGCCAGCCTTCTTATTTAGCGCGGCTACACGCCATACACATGGCTCCCTCGCTATCCCATTTGCAGATATTGCTGAATACGCTTCGTCTCCGCTTGTAGAAGACGACACCAGCCATTATTGGCTTTTCTTTGCTGCGTGTCTCAGCCCTAACCATCTCTCTATCTTTCTTTCTCAACGGGTGCAAGGGTTTAATGTTCCAGCTGTTCTTTCTTTGCCGTTGCACAGAAGCGAGAAGCTCGATCTCCGTGCTGCCTCGCCTTCGTCGCCGGCATAGCAAGATTTTATCTATTATGGTGTAGCACGTCCCGATGCTGTTGGTAGTCCGTCAACCACCCGAACTTTCCATCATCGTGAAGGAGGTCAGTTGATGGCGGTGTTGACGATCTGAGTCGAAAGCGTCAACAGTCTGTCGTATCCCTCATCGTCAACAACCCTAAATTTAGTTGATGTCGTTCTCAAAACTAACGAGGGTAGATGACGTTGACGGCAAACACGCGGCAGTCGACATCTGGGATTCCTACTCGGCCACAGCTCCCCAGGCAAGGCACATGCGGAGGGCCACCGCAGAAGGCGACCCGGCAACTACTAGATCCTTCAATATTTTCCTTTACTAATTCTTTCAAGTCAACCGAGCGAACGCATGTAGTCACGGCTTAGGAGATATTACGACACAGTTACGCCGCCTTAAAGAGAAGAATTGAGAAGAGATGGCAAAGGAGGAAGAGGAAACTGTTATCTACTGCGTTTTACAGCCTGTTCGATCGATCACCCTAGACAAATGCTGTAGAACGTCATAAACTTCTGGGTTTGACTTCTCATCTTCTTCGGGGTCAACTATTGTAACTCGCCGATTAGTCGGGGTTGGCCATTGGCCAAAGGACGCACCTCCAAGAGAGAAAAACCAGAAGGGGAACTGTTAGCTCAAGATTAAACGTCATCTTGAATGTTGAACAAGAGACGGGAAAGATGGAGAAGATCGTTGACCGATGTCGTCGTTCTCGACCATCGTCTTTATTCCCGATGAGGGCCTCATCAGGGAACACTAAAACAAGTTAAGCGCTAAGATTAAACGTTGGCAGGTCTTTGATCCGCAGGCGAGAAGTTATCAGCAGCAGTAGAACTCGACCAGTTCGTCCAGAGACTCGGGTTGTGGGTCCGCATTCTCCAGCATCCACAGCAGGTGTTCGAAGAGCACCACCTCGCAGCCCAACAACGTAGTGGGCTTTCCAGGGCCGCCGTCGGGGGCGCCAGACCGCTGGACGAGGACTTGGAAGAGGGGATGGCCGATAAGGTGAGAGCTGACAAAGTAGCGGCGTCGAGACTTGCCAACGTAGACTAGATGGAGGTCGCCGGGGATCCTCTCGTCTTCAGCTCCGCCGTGGTGCTGTATAAGACTCTGGCAGACATTGAGATTTTGTGACTCGCACGGCCTGTTGTTGTTCACTGAAGCCGATTGCCAACGTCTGATCATGCCCTTGAGCTTTCCCAACTTGCCGACGGCGCCGCCTTTAGCCATTAGCCACTGAAAAGGGCTTGGAAAGCTTGTGGACGATGATAGAGAAGGGGAGTTAGAGAGATAGATCTACGGGTGGGGATTGGGGAAGATGGAGAGGAAGGTCAGATGAAAGCATCGCTATTTAAAAGCGCAACAACAATTTCGGTTGCTGAATAGACACCCCGGGGCCCAGTCCGAAGGCTGGAACTTCTACAGGAACAAGACAATGGCTCGAAGGCTGGCTTTGTTGTCTTAAAGCCACCGGTTCATGCATGAAGCTGACTTCATTCGCTATTGTTCATATTCATGCCAATACCTCGCAACTATCTCCGTAACTCTCCATCATTATCAGTCGCTCTCTATCTCTCTCTATCTCTCTTCCTCCCCTCCTCCTTTCCCTATCCGTCTATCTGGGCTGAACCCAGCTCATATACCAAACGTTTCGTATTCTATTCGGTGGGTGCGCCGTCCTCGTCCAGAGCGAAAAATAAACGGAGTATACTTTACGTCTCACATGGTTCGCAAAGTCATGAACGGTGGTGGTTGCTTTACGTCAGTCTGGAGCTCACGACTGCGCATCGAAGTGGGCAACGGTACGGTTTTAAAAGAAAAGAGTCGTGGAAGACAGATAAAAGGTTTGATTCATAGATGGACCACAGCAGAGAGGTAGATTTATAGCTAGACAATTAGATAACTAGATTAAATGGTCAGAAAAATACATAGCGAGAGATAGATAAATTGGTTTATTAATTTATTTCGGGATAGAGGGACGAGTGATAAGGTAGAGTATGATTTAGGACCAAGCCTAGAAAACGTAAGTAAGAAGTGAACCATTATGGCATAACCGATTATATACGCATCTTTTTCAAAACGGTCATTAAAATATAAAAAACGGTCGGCCTTCCAAAGTTATATCGAAACGGATTACTGCGTGAATAAAAGATGGAAAATACAGCCAATTTGTTTCTTCCAGGCTATTAATCGTGTAGAAATCTTTCACTTTAATTCGGCGTCTCGATAGAGAGGTAAACAAATAAATGAGTATTGCTTCTTCCTTGCATGAAGGGGGGGAGTCAAGGGGAAGAGAGGAGCTTCAGTGCTTCCAGATCTCCTACTCTGGGAACATAAAACAAGAACTGGCCAACGTCCATCGCTGTTATTCATTCGGAATAGCCATTCATTCCCATCATGGTTCTTTATGTTTCATATGGTGGCCATCTTTGAGGAAGAACAACCATTAGTGTACAATAGATTCTTGTGCAACGTCGTTGACCCATTGTTATCCCATCCAAACGGACGCCATCCCGAAACCCCGTGTGGTCGGTCTCTCACGCTAATAAAACATAACATTTGTGATAGAAGAACGGATAGGACGAAATTTACCGGGGAAATCCGTTCGCCGATACAATGTTTGAGAGCTCAAACGATATACAGGTGGTGGCAACTAAAGAAGAAAACGACAGTGATGGAGGTGTGCGTTGCGGTGTCTAGACGCCTTGATGCAATGCCGTAACATGGTTTGCAGGGCCAGAAAATTATACGTCAACTCCTGTGCTGAAAGAGAGAGAATAAAAGAGAGATAATAGGATATCTAACTGGATAGTGTTGTGAAATTGAACAAATAGGCATTGCTTATTTGCTCCACCACAAGTATCAGACTATCTACTCTCACTTTTTTTCTAAATTAGATATCCACGGCAGCCGGCCGAGCATTGCACTCTGTCTGCATCATAGGGACAAGGGGACAAGCCTGCATTGATGTTCTCTGCCACTGACTGGGGGGCAGATCCTAGCCTCTGAACTATCATTTAATTAGGGACAGCGGGACCTCCATTCACCTACCAAGTCTTAGGACTTCAACGGTTGAACTCAAATTTTACTTCCAATCTACCTGCGTGGTCAAGACACAACCAAGCTGAGCACTCTGTTGCATCAGAGAGTAGGTGAGTATGGACCATAGCTAGGGATGGAGGACGGATGACGATTTCGTCATCCGTCATTTGATTTTCGTCATCCGTTTCCGTTCATGCGGATTGACGGATGACTGAACGGCTGTATTTCCGTCATTCGTCATTAGTCATCCGTCATCGTGACGAATGACGGAGGACGAAAATTAGTGACGAATGACGGGAATGACGAATGACTATATCGAATGACGAACATGAATGAAAGTGGTGGTCGAAGTGGAGCTGTAAGCTGTTCTTGTTGAGCTTGGCGAGGAGGCGATGGGCGGAGGTGGAGCAGGAAGCGGAGAGGTAGGAACTGATGGTGGCGAAGGCGGGGTTGCGCTTGAATCGCCGTCGCCATGGCCGACCCTATTCCCATCCCCCTCCCCCTGCGATTTGTACCCACATCTCTCTCTCGATCTCTCATCCCCCTCCCCCTGGACAGCAAGATGATTTCATCGACCCACGAAGAATAAATCATCACCAATCTTAACCATTAAGTTGAAACCCAGTACTCGAACAATCAAGAAAAAAAACACCAATCTTCCTCCACGTCGAGAGAAGATCTCTGCTTCTCTTCTTCTCACCGATAATAATTACTGGACAGCACGACGAAGAAATCAGCACCGGAGCAGACGACTCAGCAGGGGAGCACCGGAGCAGACGACTCAGCAGGGTCAGCAGTGGAGAGGGGAGGGGGGGCAGCAGTGGAGAGGGGGGCCGAGGGGGGGACGAGGGAGAGGGGTGTTTTCTGTGACACGATTGGGGTGTGTAATCCGTCATTTTCCATCGTCATTTCGTCCGTTCCGTTCCGTTCCGTTTACGTCGATAGACGAATGACGGAACGGAGTGGTGACGGAACCCCGTAAATGACGCAACGGAAACGAATGACGAAAACGACGGATTTTTTTTTGAAAAACGGGTATCGGAACGGAATTCCGTTCCGATACGTTCAGTCCGTCCAATTCCGTCATTCGTTTCCGTCCAACAACCCTAACCATAGCAGTGTCTGAACTAATGACGAGGGGAGTTGGAGGGAGAGATAAATTTATACTGATAGACGGAGAGAGAGGAGAGAGGAGGACACTGGCACCGGATTGTCAGAGGGGGCTCATTTCAAGAGTATCCAACAGATTTCGCCCCTTACAAGAGTATCCACGCGGGGAAGATAATTGATCGGCAGGTTTCATCTTGTGGCCTCTAGGTCAGGCAGGGTTCGTGTCTAGTCAATAAAAATATTATGGCCTTAAACGAAAAATTGGAATGATAAATATCTCTTTCAAAACTGGATTACGAGTAAGAATATTTCTTTCATAACAAAACAAAAGTTCAGTTTCGCCGGCTCCATGACGACTTTCTCATTTGATAAGCTCAAATCAAGTATTTATATTGCTGTTCTTTTAATTTGAATTTATGGGGCACAACTTTTATTGTCTCCTTAATAACTTCACTCATATTAAGGGGACAAGTAAGGGCCGGTCCAATGGGAAATGGTAATGAACAACTAACATGATTTAGGATAGAAATGGAGCTAAGCGGATTGGGTGTAAGGAATAATGTCGAAGATGGAAGAGTGAGAACTTCGATTTTCATGAAACTTTATTGTTTCAATAAGGATATTCTTGATTTATTAACGAATGACGATTTAGTGATACTACTGATTTTTGTAACGAGGAATTATGAATACTATTATGAGAGGAAAAGATTAAGAAAGATCAGAGAATTTAGGGAATGGCCGTCCGATATCCGGTATTGGACATCCGACATCCGATATCCGGAAAAATCATGAAGGTATCTGATACCGAATATCTACAGTCATGTGTACAATGGATATTGGAACGGATATGGAATTGGTTAGGACGTGGCGGATATCGGATACAGGATATCGGCTTACGATTTCCAGATATATTGTGGTCGGAATCTTGTAAATATGGAAGAAAATCAAAATTATGAAGGGTATATATTATACGAGGTAATCCGTCTCATTGAAATCTTCAAATGCATTATTGCATAAATCACAGTGTTATATTATAATACGAATAAAATGAGAAATAACTACATACATTTTATATAATATTTTTTTAATTTCAAATTTTGTAAAATTTCTATACTTAGAATTATCATGCAGGAAAATTTTGAGATACTAATATATACCATGATAATAATTCGAGATACCGACAACATTTAAGCCGTCAGATTCTCTTCTGATAGCCGAGATTTGGCAATGCAGCCCCCCATAAATCACTTTCCTGATGTTTTTCACCAAAGTCCCCCATAAAAATCCAAACGGATGCCGCCCAAAAAATAATTGGAGATATGCCCCTCCGCTTCTCTCTCCTCCATATTTCCCAAAGGAAAACCATAGGAAAATCCAAATTAATTTGATAAGACCCTACAAATATTTTTATTAGATTTTTACACGTGGAACGAATGACCGAGAGCTGTTTTAAGGACATATTTGTAACAAAAACTTAAAATGAGTCCCTCCGACTTTCCTTATAATTACTCTTGACTCCTGTTTTCCTCAAATAAATTCCCAAAAAAATCAATAAAATTCTAGAAAAATCTGGAAAATCCAGTAATTAATCCTCACATTAATTAACGTTAAATTTAATTTTTAAACCTGTAATTTCTACTTATATAGATTTATTCCAAGATTAAATGAATTCCATAAAATTCATAAATTAACATAAAATTTTAAAATCAGAATTCACTTGGAATAATGATTGACATATAAATATATGATACGACCCTATTTCAAACTCTTTAAATGGATAAAATTGTGCTAAATACTTGAATTTAAATATTATGATTTAGAGGAGGAAGTAGCTTATATGATAATTTAATCTGAAACTAATATATACTTATAGTGATTGTAAATCTAAGGACATTATGTTAAAAAAATTTGGAACATTATTCATTAAGTGTTAGGTTGGCTTATTATGAGAAAAAATAATATGATTTGGAGATTATATTTCTCATTAGTCAATTGGATATGGAAGTAGATAATAATTATAGCGGTTGTAAATCTTAGTCCATTATGTAAACATTTTTAGGAACATTAAGAGTTAGGTGGGATTATAAGTAGGAAAAGAATTATGATTTGGAGATTAAGTAGCGCATATGTTAATTTAATCTGCTACTAATATGTAATTATAGTGGTTGTAAATCTTAGGACATTATGTTAAAAATTTTAGGAACATTACTCATTAGGTGGGATCATTGGTAGAAAAAAATATTATGATTTGGAGATTTAGTAGCATATATGCTAATTTAGTCTGATACTAATATATACCATTATAATAATTTAAGATGCTAATATATACCATTTTAATTTTAAATTCCCTATATGGATAAGTACGAAGTGGCATGTATAATTCTATGTATAATTATATTTTTCATCTTTCATTAACCTGTAATGTTTAATTACATTTCAAATTAAAATGGTAAATATTTACATAAATTACGTGAAGTTTTTAATATATTCTCCACACTATGTTTATTTCTAAATTTTTCAAATTTTGTAAAATATGTATATTTCTAAACCCAAATATCAAGCAGGAAAATTTTGAGATACTAATATATATTGTTTAACTTTACATTCCCTGCATGGATAAGTGATGAATTAAGTAATATTAGAATTTTAGAACTAGAAAATATCAAAAGCTTGACAAAATAATTTTCCAACAAAAGAAGCTTATTCTGTAATCTTTCAGCCACAAAATACACCCTCTATCGTAGTATTTTGTCTTCTCAATGAGCCCATCAAAGGTTTGTACTTACTTTGTCATCACCTACATAGTCAAAGACAACAACTAAAATATGATGTTTATTTAAAATATGCATTATATGGCCAGGGATGTTAGAGATGTGTACCGCGACATGATGCAACGACCCCATATTCGCCATCCTCACCATCTGAATCCAACTTGACATCATTGTACCATCGCTTATTGTACGCACGCAGCCAACCCTTCACAGTGATGAGTGTTTCAATGCTTATTGGTGATAAATGTGCTCTCTTGTACGTGACAATAGCATGCCCCGCAGAGAACATTCATTTCGCAGGAGCACTCATTGCACAAACAGACAATAATTCTCTTGTAGTTGAGGCAAGTAAAGGGAAGCATTTTTCCCTTGTGCTGGCCCACCAAGATAGTGGTGTAAAAACTTCCTCATCAGGCACGACTTCTATCTGATATTGACTGAACTCATCTAAGGCTGACCTTGCTGATGTGGGTGTACGTTGGACTTTTCGCATAGGGCTCTATAGCCGAGATTCCAACTCACTTCCTTCTAGGTGATTCATTTCAACGGGACCAACCATTGCATGTGTTAGCGAATCACGTGGCAAGAGATACCGTATATAACCGATTGTTGACTCTTTGATGCTCTCACCGAGAATGGATCCTTTGTGGGATCAGACCATTAATGTTGCTGCAATGATTGCTTCATTCGCCCACAGAAGTTCTGCAGATTATGCTAGCTTGCATTGCATTGCCTTGAATGCTTGGACCATGTTGTAGCGATTTCCTTCATGCAAGCGTCATACACAAGAGAAGAAGGTTCCCTCAATTTTTTGGACTATATCGTCCATATGTCTAAGAGACCTTTGATGATGAACAACACATTACATATGGCCGGCATCTCTATCAGGCAACCATGATCATTAGAGATAGAAAACCGCCCAAGAATGCGACATAATTCTTTCACCAATTCCACTCATCCTTTGACATCTTCCTCGGCTTCCCTTTTGTGCTAAAACTCTTTAACACTTTATCAATCACATTACGTTTCTTCACAACATCGGATAACATAGTATATGAGTCGTTCCAATGGGTCACATTGTCCAATGTGACCATGTTACTATCTTCAACATCAGGATCTTCTTCACACTCTTTGGCATACTCCTCTTGTCATTGAGCGGAGCTTTGAATGCCATGGACTAGAGTCTGCATCTTTGTTACTGCATCTCCCAAATATAACAAATGACGTGCTCCATCATCGTCTTCAGACACTAAAAATATATCTCCATGAAAGTTGTCCTCATTGCTATCAAACTGATCAGCGGTTATCCCCACATCGCCTTCTTCGGGCACTACTGTATGGGCCAAAGGAATGCCAAAGCTTTTAATTATCACTTGGAAAATAAGGTTAAATATGTGTGAGGCACATGGGATGTGTCGCTTGGAACTAAACATCAGATTGACGCTCTTTATCTTCTTTGCAGTCACAGCTAACATCCTTTTATTAGTGGAGGCGTTATCAATAGTCACAACATAAACCTGCATAAATACATGTTATGTATAAAATCACATGTTTTAACTTAAAACAGGAGTTTTTTTTGAATGATGACCTTTGGTCGTAGGCAAAATTTTTCTAGGACTTGGAGAATGATGGACGCCATATTCTCCCCATCGTGCTTGCCGAGGATCTCTCAGATGGCAAGTACTCACTCCCGGTACACCCACTTCTCGTCCACCAAAGGAACGGTGATGCCTAGAAGACCAGTACCATTCTCCGTAGTCCATGAGTCTATAGTGAGATAGACTAGGTCAACACTATCTCATAGCTTCTTCAACCCTTCATTCATGTGGCCATGCATTTAGATCGTCATGTGCTTCATCACCTTCGCACTTAGGGGGTTTAAGTCCACCTATGTTGGTCATCTATAGCCTGGGTTATTAGTGGCTGCTGCTTTTCGACAATGCCCTTTAGATCTGCAAGACGTGAAGGATGATAAGATGTGAAATGTATCCAAAACACATTAGTGCTCATGTCAAGTTGGCACTGGATCACTTTCTTCTTACTGTGAGGGTTCTTCTCACGGCACAGTAAGCATGCATAGTACCCATCATCAATAGGTACTATGTAGTCTACAATGACCAATCTTTTTGATCATGGATGACTTAGTGCACCACTAAATGTTCGGACGTCGGTATCCTAATGATCTTGGGTATCTACCCCATAGGTGACTTGGGGCAAGACATTAATTCTAGATGTGCCCATACTTCAGAGAGCCATAAGTCAGTTATAAACATTTGTTTCTACTAGATTACATGAACAAATTATGATACGGTATGCCAAAAAAGTCTAAACAAATAAGACAATATTGAAAATTTGAACACAGCCTAACACATAAAATTTCAAGAGTAATCTAAGAATGATAAAAAGTCTAACCCAAAGGATAAGACAAAAACAAACTATGAAATATGAACACAGGAAAGAGAAGAGTGAGGGAGGAGGAGGAGAAGAAGAAGAGGGAAGAAAATGAGGAGGAAAAAGAACAAGAAGAAGAAGAACAGGAGGAAGAAGAAAGAGGAGAATAAGCTAGAAAAGAAGGAAGAAGAGCAGGAGGAATAATAATAATAATAAGAAAAAGAAGAAGAAGGAGAAGACCAAGAAGAACAAGAAGAGGAATAAGAGGAAGAAGAAGAAGAAGAAGAGGAATAAGAGGAATAAGAGGAATAAGAGGAAGAAGAAGAAGAGGAAATAAAAGAGAAGAAGCAAAAGAAGAGGAAGAAAAGCAAAAAGAAGAACAAGAAGAAGAAGAGAAAATAAGAGAATTAGCGGAAGAAGAGAAAGAAGAGGAAGAAGCAGAAGAAGAGAATAAAGCAGAAGAAGAGGAAGAAAAGGAGGAAGGGCAGAGAGGAAGAAGAGAATAAAGCGGAAGAAGAGGAAGAAGTGGAGGAAGAGGAAGAAGAGGAAGTCGCGGAAGAAGTGGAAGAAGAGGAAGTAGCGGAAGAAGTGGAAGAAGAGGAAGACAAGGAAGAAGAGAAGGAGGTGAAAATAATAAGAAGAAGCAGCAGAAGAGAATATAAGAAAATAAGAGAATTAGAAGAAGAAGAGAATTAGCGGAAGAAGAAGAAGAAGAGAAGAGAGGAGGCCACGAAGAAGAAGAGGAGGCAGAAGAGAGAATGAGGAGGGAGGAGGGAGGGAGGAGGATGTGATGATGAAAGAAGAAGAAGAAGAGGGAAGGAGTAGGAAGGAGATGGCAGAAAGAAAAGAAACTGGAGGAAGAATAAGAGGAGGAAGAAGAAGAGGAAATGCTGACCTGTTCTCATCGGTGCCCACTGCTGTCGCTGCCGTCCTGCCGTCGTCCGTCATCCGCCAATGCCACCACTAAATGCCGCCGTGTTCATTTCAAAAAATTGAAACTTAGGTTATTCATGTTGGATATCAAAATCTGATATCCAAATCTGTTATCCGATATTACCATCCTTTCTAAAAGACCGATGCGAATGATGACATTGAGACGGATAACGAAATTGGATATCGGTACTATAGTAACCGAAACCCGATATCGGTATCTAATATGTGGATATCGGTAAAAATGGATATCAGAAATTTGATTTCCGATATCCAATTCAGCATCTGTCCCAATACCGTAATCTGTTGTCGGAATCGGGACGGACAAACACTATCAGAGATGTAAGTACATATTGACTTCCTGGCAAAAATAAGATTTCAAAAATACAAGGGGAGACGATTGTAGAATGTGGGGAAATTTTATATTTAGGCTACCAGGGTTTATAGGAATTGATACAAATAATAATAACAGAGATTAAAAACAAGATAATGAAGGATGGACATGTTTCTTTCCCATTGGATACTATAACCAAATCATTTTGAGATCCAGACGGCAGACGCGTATCTTAGGTTTGAATATTAGATATTTTTTATTTGTTCTAACAGAGTAGTTCAATGATGAAGAAAAACTTTTCATGAAAAAAAATTCAAATAGATTTATCAGTCTGGATCTTAGGGTAGCCCATTCTTGCTGTTAACCAATGCTGGTTTAACGTTCAAAGTGAGGAGAGTGAGAGAAAAGTATAGTTGTGCACCTAGAATTTTATTTCCAAGCCCTTCCCTCCTTTTCTTTAAGTGATTGGAACCCCCTCACCCCGTTTTAAAATTTTGTGCCTCCTTTTTTGGAGATCATTCGAGGGAAAACTGGCCAATAAGGACCAAGACCAGATGTGAAGCCCAATCCATAACTGACTATTTCTTGCCCCAAGAAATCCAATTTGAGTTCCTTATCAAGCCCAATAATCTTTATATCCATAATTATTGCCTAATTAGTTTCCACCTAATGCTTCACACATTACAATAGAAAAAATAATCATAGATAAAGGACCTTTGACTTTGAACTCAGCAGAGTTAGACATGAAATCAATATAACGCATTAACCTGTGAAAATACTTTGGAAAACATACTTATGATTTAATGATAATAATAGGACATACATTATATCCTAAATAATATATCACTAGTAATTTCATTAGGATAATAAACACCATATAAAAGGTTTTTTATTAAAAATTTATCAATAGAAAGCCAATGATAACATTCAAGGTTTAAAGTTAATAACATTATATTATAAAACTGTAGGGATCAAAGCATTTAAAACCCTACATAATGTCACTATATTTATTAAGTTATCAAAAAAATCAACTTTTATCATAGCAATAATGTGTTAAATTCATTTTCCTTTGTGAACCTGGATTCATTAGTAAACAAAATGAGTGAAAATTTTGTACCTCAAATAATGGTATGTTTTTACCTGATTGATACCATCCATATGTCTAAAAAGAATTTCCCTGGCTGTCTGCCTCATGTTTTGGAGAACCAACATGAATTTATTAAGTGTGTACAAGCATAAATAAATATATGTTGATATGTGTTATGCCAAGGAATTCTTACTTCACATCTCTAGTATTTACCAAGTGCCGACTGGTTTATAAACAGATTATCTCAATCTTTTGAAGTCTTTTGAAGTTATACCTCAGAGATGTATACGGATCAAAAAGGATTCAGATGAAAAGACATGGATAAAAATATAAAGATGATACATGGATGAGTTTCCTTTTGTATTTTCATGTCTGTGCCAAATTAATATTTCTTCAATTTATGGTTTCATAGAATTGATTTTAAGTGTTTCGGCTGAGGGAGATAGAAGAGATAAATTCAAATTTATATTCCTTCGACCATGCCACAATTATCAAAATACACCATTTTTGCCCATCCATTCTTCCCCATTTAGAAAGGATACTCAAAGAAGTAAACAGTTAACACTATTTTAGCATATTCATTTGGTTTTTGTCCAAGCATGATAACTACCATCAAAAGGATATTATAATCATAATATCATCTACTAATGACATTTCATTAAGTTTTAATATATAATTAAAACCCAGAAGGAGCTGCAAATAAAAAAAAGAGGCATGATATAGCACATTATTATGAATTAAGTACATTTTCGCTCCTCATGATAACTTGAAATTTTGTCAATCATGGGTGTGTCCTCAAAATAATATTCTTTCCTAAGAATCACATAAAATTTTCGTTACGCATAGAATAATTGAAACATTAAACCATTTATCTGAACGACCAATCATAGAGGCTGGTATTTATCATTTTCACAATATCTGGCATCTTTCTTCTGGTTACCCCGCACTCGTGTCATTTTAGATCCATCTTATCCCTTATTAAAGGCAAATAAAAACATCATATTACATGAGATACCTAGGAGTGTGTATTAATTAACAGATAAAAATAAAATAAAATTGAAGGTAAGCAACCTTATGAGCACTATATTTACAAAAACGTAGAGACAAGTTGTTTCATATTCTTGTAACATCTGAATTGAAACTCTTAATATATATTTTAAAATATTATCATAAACTAATTCAACTTTTAGCTAAGTTCAATTTAACATCTTTATATTAGATTCTCGAACATCATCATAAATTCAAATAAATAAATATTGTAGTTAAAAATTAACTTCTTGATCATTTCATACAAATAATAAGATATAAAATATAATGATTCCACATTTAATATGAAAGAAATTGCATCTATGGATATCTAAATTAAAATTCAGATAGCAAAATAAATATGGCCCCATTGATAATTTTAGATTTTTAACCCAAATAATATTCAAGTCTTTCATAAACTGGTATGGTTTCAACCATTAACAATTTTTTTCATTATGACTTTTAACTAACAATACCCAAACATCGTTCTTGGATGCCTTTGTATGGATGGTTCCTTTAAATGTTAATATCATGTAATATTTCCTCAAAAGTTAGGATATTTGAGCCTTGGACTTATAAATTAAAATTTCCTTCGATTTTGTTAAAAAAATTATACAAATACTCTGACACAATTGTTAGTTTTATCAAGTTTATTACCAAATGTGTGCTCTCAAAATCAGGTGAGTTTTGTAAGGTTCAAAATTAAGAATAAAAATCATTTAAACTTCATCTAATCTAAATTTTCAATCACAAAAATATTTTGGGTCATCGCATGAAACTTCTAAAATATCTCATAGTATTTTTTTACAAATGATTTTATCACATATATTTTTCATTTTGATCCACATAGTGGAATAGAGTCTCTTTGCATGCAGAATACATTATAATACAGTTGCATAACAAAGAGATCTTACTATGCGACAACATGATCGGTATTTCAAATGGGTTTGAGATAATATGATCAACTTTTAGAAATATATGTTTCCCTTAAGCTAAGTTCACATTCCACATCTTGTTTAGTATTCATAGAAATAATATATTTATTATAATTTATGTGCAATGGTTATAAACAAAGTCCAAGAAATTCATGCAATGACTAAGTGAATTATGATAAAATCATTATAAAGGTGATGGACATCAGAATATCTGGATTGAATAGCATGATATAGTCCCCCTCATATATTAGGTATGGGAGATCCCATAGGATTGGTGTTGAATAACTGATAAATAGTGGGTGTTATACAAGAAAATAGTTATCTAAATTGATCCACAGGAATCCCTTAATGGTAGTGTACACAATTGTCAATTTGGCTAATTCATGTCATAGTTCTATAAGCTGTCCTTAGATATGAGACACGAAAGGCATCTTTTGGATGGAGGGTTGTGTTCTGACATCAATCTATGAAGGGAATTTTGCGGTAAATATGGGAATCATATTCCCTATGTATAAGGATATGCAAATCAAGGAAGATAATGTGATTAAGTCCTTTGCCATGGCCGCAGAATGTTAAAGCAGTTTTCTAATGATTTCCCAAATGTTTTAATAATAATTGGAATGATCATAAGATTTTTGAGTTAAAAACTGATGGAAATATATGTGGCCAGCCAGCCAATCACACATCCCATGTCTCGTTCCATGTTCATTAATACAACCTATTCATTATGGTGTATGTGTGATGCTTATAATGAAGTCCATGATACATGATCTGACTAAGTGAATTATGATGACATCGTAATACAGAGATCACTAGTCTTTAAGCATGTGTTCTGAATATTCATATTCAAAGGATATGCAATAAGGACATCGAAGCATCCGAATAGAATAACACTACATAGCCTCACTCATATGATGAGTATGGCCGTTCCGGGAGCCATTAGTGTGGAGACACTAAGAATAGATAGTGGGTGCTCTTTGGTGAAAAGAGTTCACTGACTTTATCCGTATAAATCCATAAATGGTATTATACCCAACTTTTAATCAGGTTGATTCACATCACGATTGTGTAAGTGGTCCTTACACCTGAGACGCCAAAGATGTCTTGTAGACAAACAATTGTACTTTGACTATGATGTCAGAGTTTCTAATCATGGGATTCTAAATCATCTTAGTTTGGTGCATCAATAAGTTCATAAAGATAACGCAATGAAGTCAAGATGGAATCTTCTACCCTCGGTGTAAGAGGTGACAGCTCAAGGAAGACGATGCAATGAAGTCCTTAGCCAAGGTAGTGAATATCGGGAGAAGAGTTCTTTGATAATTTCCAAATGCATCAGTACTAACTCGGATGACCGATTAGGGTTTGACAGTTGACGATACCCTAATTCGTCCTTGGAGATTCAAGTGGATGAGGGATTATACATACATGGTAACGGATGATGAAGAGGTTCCATGTGTGAGTCGATACACACTCCTTTGCATCTTCTAGAGCACGAGGTGTAGCTTGGCACCCAGAGTGTTATTAATTCAACCTATTGATTGAGTTAAATCGATCCGATATTAATTATTCTATACCATAATATAGTTATTTTATTTGGAATCCAATAAAGTTTTTGGACCATTGGAATCATTAACTAGACTAATACATGGGTCTAGAGGGTCACACACAAATGGTCTTTGGACCTCAGAAGATATACTTAAGTTTTGGGGGTTTTTATGAAAAATACCCAATTAGTATAAATAGGGGAAGGCTTTGAAAAAAATTCACCCAGAACAGAATTGTTCAGGGGACTTCCCCTTCTTCTCCTTTCTCCCCACACTTCCTCTCCACTCCCAGTGCAATCGGGACAACGTAACGACGGCGACGGAAATTGAACGGGACTCGTCAATGAGAAGGCCAAGATCTGATGTGCCGAGGACCGCGTGCATATGTCTAGAGGCTGTACTCTTGATCACCTCGAATCTTCTCGCTTTGAGATCCAAGAAATCATCAATGTAATCTTTGCACAATTACTTTGTTCAATGGTTTTAATGATATCATGATGATTCCATTAAAGTCTTACACTGCCGATGTTATTGATTTCTTCATCCATGTCAGGGCCTCTAGAATCCAATTAAAACGACATCAGCTATACACAAGGGTTAGGGATTATTCATACATGGTAATGAAGGATGATTAGGTTTCATGAGAGAGTTATCATAATCCTTTTATCTTCTAAAGCACGAGATGTTGTTCAACCTGCCACAAGATGGTCACATAACCAATTATCTGGGTTCCATCAATCCTTGATCAGTTAATATCTACTTTCCTAAAATTTATTAATAATTTTTCTAATCAAAGTTATTTGGCGATGAACTTATCACCTAGAAGGTTGCACACAGGATTTTCTGACGTTGTGGATATTTTTAGAGTTTGGGAACTTTTATTTTTAGGCTTTGATTGACTGCATGAAATCAAACTTCATGCAATAAAATATTGAAAAATACTTAATATTTGATCTATAAAATCATAGATGATCACATCCAGTTGTTTGGAATTAAGTCAACCCTGGACTTTCTCCTTGCGAGAATTTCTTCAGGTTTTTCACATCTTTGAATCCGAAACGTATCCATGGGAGCAATATGAAACAATGGATTTTTTATAAACCAATATTGGGTTAAAATAAGTTTTTTTGAGGCTCTGATTTATGTAAAATAATGTATAACTATTTTCTTCCTTAGTATAGTGTAAAGGTCAAATCCATTGGCAGCTGGCAATCAGAGAGTTAATTTGGCTAAAATATAGTAGAATATTTTTTGATGTGTTTTTCTATTGGTTTCAGATTTTTTAGATATTTCCTTGGAAGCAGATTCACTATAGTGAATGCAGACTAGTTAAAAATGAAATACATGTTTAATTTTTAGTAGATTCTATTGATTTTAATGTATTTCTTGGTATTTTTTAGTCATAAAGTCAATTCAAATGAATTCAAATGCCCTTATCTGTCACTCTAGAGGCAAACTCTACACGCAATAGAACAGGCTGTTATAGAACTGTCAAGTTGTGGGATGTTGAGGGCTGTCAAATTAGACAACAACTCGTAGTGAATAAAAAATGTTGTATTTTTTCATAGGAGGAATTTGAAGTGTGGCTTGATGCATTTGAAACATTGTCGACTAGGGTATGCATTTGAGGAATTTGAAGTGTGCCTTGATACATTGGAAACATTGTCGGCTAGGGTATGCATTTGAATAATTTCCTAGAGAAAAATGGAACAAAATTCAAATCAAATATACCAGATATTAAATAAACTTTATTGTAAGTTCCCAAAAGGTCTAGTAGTGTTTCTTCTCCAAGAATTGTGATCAAACTTGAACCCTCTCTCCCATACCCTGCAGAAAAAGAATTGATTAAAATATGTCTGATGGAATAGGTCTCTTATAACATGCTAGGAGCAGAAATCCAAGATATGATACAAAGGAAGGGAAGAAGATTCAAATAGGAGTGCCTTAACTCTCCAATCCTATGAATTTAATTCTAGGGTTTTAAATCCTTGAATTGCTTTATTTCTAGCCCATATCTGCACACCTTCCTTCCCATCTTTTAAAATGCTATTTCCCATTCATTGTGGGTTATTTCCTCCATTCTAGCCTGTATTTGATCCAGTTCTTTTAAAGGGCATAAATGGGCTTCAAGAATGAACTTCTTGTGTATTGGACCTTTTATAATTTGGGCCATGGCTTGGATTTCTTGTTCTGAGTAGAGACATGGAATGGGATTATCTTTTCTTGCCCTATGAATTTAGAGTTCACCATTTTTTAGTCTATCCTCTGTATTTGAAATAAACCTCCACAAATATGCAAGACAGTTCACTTGACACTATGAAGTCTAATAGGGTTAGTCTCATAGATCAATAAAATGGATAAAAATAGACCTTTTGAAAATAAGTTAGATTCTGGCATTTTTATCCTAAATGGTGAATAATTTGAGTGAAAACATAAAAATAAGTTGTAAAAATGAAGAATAACAGCATATTTTTATTGACATAACTTGATGTTGTCAATATCCTATTCTTCCTGAAGATCTAGAAGATCTTCTCACCATCAAATCTCACATAGCATTTATTTTAATCTGAGTCATCTTCCTTGTATGTTTTAGCATTCCTATAACCCAGTTATCAGTCATGTTCCATCATTTGTCTATGATGATGCAAAAAATGACTGTTGGATGAATGAAGAAAGAAATAAATAATTGAGGATATCCCACCTGAGGTCTCCCTAACAACCCCACCCAAAGCCTTTGTCACATACTCTCGTTATTTTTTCTGTGTGACCCTTGATGCACCCACTGTGCAACCCATGTCATCGTTCCTTCCTGCCCACTGCCACTGTTATGCTGATGAAGTACCCTTTCCTTCTCTTTTGTAACATTTCTACGAGGTCTACAGTTTAGTGGATTTGTTATTCTATCACAAGATTCATGTAAGTTCGGACGAGTTTCTCAGAGGTATTCCTTAAAACCCTAGTACTCATAGGTATTACTTATAAGATTCATAGAGCAGGATGGATGCACATTAGTGGACTGGTTTTACCTTAGATGATTCATGGACTCCGATAAAATTCTCCACATGTAAGTTCCAATGAGGTACCGATATAATGAAAATTAGGGTAAATATTATGTCGCCATGAAAGTAGTGAATGGGTGAATTCAAGAATTAGTGAAGGAACTCTCTGGATCGGGTGAATTCAAGAGTATGAGAATAGTTACGTATAGTGTATGCAGTTGTGAATGGATGATGATAGTGATCACGATAGAGGTAGAAGTAATTTAACAAGATGAGATGAGTGGAGTACTAGTAGTGGATTGCTTAAGTGAGTAGGACTCGATTGTAAAGTCAGATGTGAGCAGTCGTGTGAAACGAGATGGGAATGAATGAATGATAATAGGTAACTATTTTAGGGTTTTTTTATTAAAAAAAAAAACTATTTTAGGGTTTTAAAAGATAGAGTATATAATGTATGAGGATGGAGTGATGAGAAGAAATGAAGATGACAGTGTAACGCATAGTGATAGGGGTAGTGAGAATGACGTAGAATGAGACGTGAAATGAGACTAAATTGAGTTAGATTCTCTTGAATAAGTGGAGAGAACTCATGTCATGGGATCACGATGGCATGGGTGACATGTAAAATAGATGATAGGAGATGATGGATAGGGATGATAATTGATGATGATGAGTGTTGAAGATAGATGGAAATGGTGGAAGCTGATGATAACGAACTACTTAAGTGTAATGAAGCGCAATCGATGTAAGGCAATAGGTTAACCTTAGATCCCTATGTTCTGTCAGGATCAAGGCATCTTAGAGTTTCAGATCAACATCCTCGCTTCTCTATTGTCCCTCTCCAAGCACTAGAGAGACCAAGACACCCTTGATGGACCTTCAAAACTTTACTTTCTTTCAAACTGCCTCTCTAGGAGGAAGTGAGCTTAAAGATTTTTTTCATAAATATTGGGATCTCAATCTATAGATCCAACCATATTAATAGATAGAGGACAATAGAGACAAACAAACCCTTAAATTTTTGGCTCAATCGGAGTTCTAGATCAAGCCTAGAAATTGGATGATTCCTAACCGTAAATTTAATCAAAATATTTCTCTCTCCTTGGCCTTGTCAGCGTTGTCACATCATTTGGGTAGGGTTTTGTCTCATCCTGGCATTGCATGTGATGATTTTCTTAGATTCTTCCTTGTCATAAAAAATCAACATCTCTCGTCATGCCACATGTCACCTTGGTAAAAAGACAAAAAGAAGGAATAATGGTATAATATTTAAATATATTATTTTAAATGGCCAAGGACGTGTGACGTGGTGCCGCATCAGTCTCCACCGCATCAGTATCCTCCCTTAGATTGCCCAATGAGAGAGCACCACATAAGTGCCACGTGAACATGTGGTTCCATGTGTCCCATGACACATCACTCGGTGCCGCTATATTTGGCCAATCAAAAGAGAGAGTTGTATGAAAAAACTAAAATTATAATATTTTGATGTGACATCAGCCCTAAGCCATAAAAATTAAAAGCAAAATTGATGTTGGACGTCGTCGGTGACATCGTCTGACAGATAGATTTCCCAAGGGGTTTTGTACATGTAGGCCACGACTCGAGGGGTTTTGCCAAAAGCTGAGCTCTGGGCGACCGGTGACGATGACGGTGAGCTGACCCTCATCGGAGCGACGACAATGACTACTCCGTCAAGCAGAATAATTCCATTGGCGCTTGCACGTAACAAACGGGCTCGATCCGTACCTAAGAATTCACTTTTGTCGTAGTTTTCAAGATATAAACTCACACCTAGTCTAACCCTAGTGTGGTGGAATGCAGCAGAAAATATGTTGTAAAGGATAATATAATTAACGAGCAAGGGAAACGATGTACCTCATCGGTTGTGTCACTTGTCATCTATGTCTTTATTGGTGTGAAGTCCAGTGCGGAGGGGCGCGGTGGAGTGGTCCGGAGATGGCTAGATGTTGCTCTACTAGTAGCGGGATGCAGCGCAGAAGATGATGTTGGAAGTCGGAGGCGGAAAGAGGGAAAGGCAGGGGGGAGGCGGCTCAAGCAAACGGCTGAGCTTGGCGGGCGCGACCTTATAGTGGGTTGACGCGAGCAGAGGCAGGAAGTGATTGTGAGCGGGGACCAGCGGCACGAAAGTGTGTACGAGTCCACGCACCAGCCATAGGCTGTGAGGTGGCGCACTAGTGCGGCAGAATAGCGAGTGCTACGGCTCAAAGTGGCACACGACAAACCATAGGCGCGAGCAGTGGCAACAATGGCTTGCGGCACGCCAGGGTGGATGCGCATAGCTGCGCGGACAGATGCGGTGGCGAAGAGAGGCGTGTGCAGTTGGCAGCTCTCGGCTGTGCAACAGCGGCTACGGTGACTACAAGCAATGCAGAGCAACGCACGTGTGCATGCACAAAATGCAGTAGTGGACCGGCCGACAATGCAGAGATGTATCAGCCAGCCGTCACAAACGCACATGCAGCTTGCACGATCAGTAGGCGGCCAGTTCATAGTGCCTAAGAGGAAGCACGGTGCGAAATGACCGGCGTCTGATAACATGCATTTCTAGTGCCTTATATTAACATATTTACGTGTTTTTATGCATTAAATTACTCATATTTGCATGTTATCAAGCTTAAAATGATCAAATCTATTTTTAGAATAAATTTATGAATTTTCTGTATTTTTAGGATTTTTCTAACAATATATGCTAAAAGAATATAACTTTTGAGATAGAATATGATTTTTCTAGAATTATTCGATGTTATTGGAAAGATATGATTTTTTTGAGTCAAAAAATATATTTATACGTATTTTTTTGCTTTTATTTTATGTAATATAAAATTTTAAGTATTTTGATTTTTTTTGCACAGGGTGACGTGGCGCGCTGATGCGCTGCCACGTCAGCGTCGAGAAAGAGATTTTTTTCCTTTGTTTTTTTGTCCTTTTGTCATTTACATGTGGTAGGGAATGCGAAAAGCCATGGAATACAAAAGGCCACGGAATACGAAAAGTCACGGAATGCGAAAAGCCATGGAATATGAAAAGCCATAGAATAGGAAAAGCCATAGAATACTAAGTGCTTTAACTTCTTAACAGGCACGAAACCGATGCCATTGATGAGGAGAGAGAAGAAATTAAAGGCTAGGATTACTTCAACTTCCAACAGCCATAACTTTTGGTCTTCCCCACCTCTTTCTATCCATACCCTTTGATCTATAAATAGAGGCTTGGATCATTGTAAAAATCATCTTGGACTTGCTTCCTACTTTTGTTGGCTGATTGAAAGAGAGTGAGTTTTGAGATCCATCAAGTGTGTTCTTGGTGTCTTGGGTGTGTGGGAAGAGACAAAAGAGAAGAGGGGGAGCCTACCGATACTCACAAATTGCCGTGATCATGGCAGAACGTAAGGATCTAAGGTAAGTGTCTTCGCCTTACGTTCTTTCTCTCCCAACATCATCGTTATCATTGTTATAGTTTTTTTTGTCAACGTTTCATTTATCACGTCACTTACTTACGTCCCCATTCTCTCATCTCTCCATCCTTACCATTGTACCACTCCATATCCAACCACTATCCTCATTCATACCATCATTCATCATCATATCCATCACAATCACTTACTCTTTTATTTAAATTAGCTTATAATTACGTATCTTTTATCGATATCACTAGCTCACGTCCTCAAATCTTGCTTTCGTCGATCCTCTCGTCCATCATCACTAGTATAAGAAAGTAATTCCTTAATCATCGTTCCCTGTGGAGACGATTCGTACTCATCACTAACTAAGTATTTTTAAGTACGGTTAAATATATTTTTATTGAATAATCTCAATCACCAACGACGAATTTTAACCCTAAAATTAAGATTATCAGCGTCCCTGAAAACCAAGGATAAGACGTCTAACGACCAGCTGGGCAAGGGTCCGGGGATGGCACATTGTGGTCCCGTCGGTGTAGCAGTGCTAGCATGCTAGAGGAGTGCGGGATCTGTGGCACGATGTGTGGTTAAGTGACGAGCCAGGAGGGTGGCACCAACCTGTAGCACGCGAGATAAGGAATTCGTGCACGACCAGACAACACCCCGTAGTACGACGTAGTCCCATTGACCGCAGTGCGGGTACGTCCGTGGCGACCAGAGAGCCATCCTCGACAACTGGTAAAGCGTTCGTGCCACAAGTTGATGCACATTGATGTCACATGACGTAATGCGAGTCGTTGGGCAGCCTCCGGCGATGCAAAGCGACCACAGGCAGAGCTGGGCAGCCTCAAGAGCGACGGCCGGAGCTCCTACAAAAGTGATGGTGGCGGCGGTTTCCGCCAAAGACGGCGGCTGTTTCTGGCAAGCTCTAGGGTATTTTTCTCTCTCACTATTTTTGCAGTGGCATTTTAATAAATATAACAAAAGCTTAAAAATACTTTTAAAATCAGGAAAAATCACTAAGAGTCATATTTTCTTCAATTTTTACTTCTCTGCTCTTCCTATGGGTGGACCCGACCTTTTATAGGGGCAATTATGGACCCCCCTCTTAGAAATAAAGGGGGAGAAGGCCCAATTAAAAGTAATTAGCCCCCCCCCCAATAGGGAGAGAGGCACACGAACACGCCCGCACATGCGCTAACAAACGCGCAAATGTGTAGGTATGTACAACGGTCAAAACACATGCGAATAAACAAAAAACAAACACATATGCGGCCGACATACAAGGCCTACTAAAGAAAGAAAATATAAGGAAAGATAATGCCAAACCTTTGTGGCCGTTGACAAGGTCGGGTACTCCGAAGGATGGGTCTCACGCATGAGCCCTCGCTCATTGAAGTGGTTCGTCGGGGCCTTCAAAGCAGGATTGTCCCCCATCACACATGCAGTCGGAGCTTTGGACGGCCGATGGCATGTGCAGCAGATTAGTCGCGCAAGTGATGCAACACCCGATCGCACAATGTTGTTGCGCTGACCATGGCGCGAGTATTCTTGTGGCATCCGGAGTTCAGGCGACGCATAGTGTTCGCGTGCGGCCTGGTGACGAAAAAACCAAGGGGAAGTGGCGGCATTGTGAACGAGGGCAGCAGTGTTCCGACATTGCCTTCCCTTCTCTTCTCCCCCCTTCCCTTTCCTTTTCTCTCCTCCTTCCTCTCCTTATCTTCTTCCTTCGTGATACCAATAGTAGAAAAAAAACTTCACGATATTTCCTGGTCTGAGGAACTAGGGTATCATCGTGCCCCCTTATATAGTGGTACAATGGCCCTTACTAAGGTCACATGATCCCTTTGTAAGGGCCCAAGTGCCCTTACCGGGGGGTTCTTTTACATAGGAACCCCCCTTTAACACAAAATAATACATATGCGTGACACATATTCGATGACACAAAATGGTATGACACACGATGATATGAGCACGAATGGGACACGTTAGACATTAGTGTTCACCCGTACTGATATCGGTACCGGATGCCGGTATTAGGGCTGATGTTGTATCGGATACTGGAAAGGGGATTTCCGGTATCCCTTTTTTTTATATCTGGATATCGGATTTCGGTTGCTACAGTGCCGATATTCGATACCGATATCTGTCTCGATGTCGACATCCGTCTCCGTCTCAGGGGGAAGGATGATGATACCGGATATCGGTTGTGGATATCGGTTTTCGATATCCACATCGAATTTCATTAACTTAAGAATTTTTGTGTATTTTTTTTTCAAAACATTAAATCAAAAATACACGAAGGAGAGGGAGAGCTGAAGGCAGCGGACGACGGAATAGGCGGATGATGGACAGTGGACGGCAGCGTTGGCGAACGGCGGCAGCAACGGAATCGGTAGATGGCGGACTCGTGGGTACGTTCCAGCATTTTTGTCAGTTTAATCTTTGTATTTTTTATCCATTTAATCATATTCTATGCCGATGAATATTTCTAAATTTGACTTGTTTTATGTTCTTAATTCATCTCACTGCCGATTCTTTTTCGTTTTTTTACATCAAATTCTTCTCATTATCTCTGATTCTTCTTCACTATTGTATTTATAAGTCTCCCTCTCTCTTCTAATTCTCTCGTACTCTCCACTCTCCAGTCTCCAATTCTCCCTTGCCCCTCTCTTTTCTCTCTATCATTCTCCCTTTCCTTCCCCCAGTCGCGCTTACAATCTAATTCTCCCTCTATCTCTCATTCTCTCTCACGCTCCGTAAATTTCTCATCTATAGTTCTAACTCTAACTCTCCCTCATTTCTCATTCCCCCTCTCTTCTCTCCAGTCTCCAGCCTCCAGCCTCCAATTCTCCCTCTCTCTTTTCTCATTCCCTCTCTCTCTTTTCTAATTTATAATTCTCTTGTCCTCTCCAGTCTCCAATTCTCCCTCACCCCTCTCTTCTCTCTCGATCATTCTCCCTTACTGTATAATTCTCCCTTTCCTTCCCCTAGTCACCCTTACAATCTAATTCTCCCTCTATCTCTCATTCTCTCTCACACTACGTAAATTCTCTCCTCTCTTCTCTCTCTCTCATTCTAACTTACTAAATAATTCTCTCTTATGTCTGTCTCATTCTCCCTTTCTCTATAACTCTCCCTCTCCCTGTATCAGTCCATCTTACATTCTCATTTATAGTTCTAACTTCTAACTCTCCCTCTCTTTTCTCAGCCTTTATAACTCTCTAGTTCTCCCTCTATCCTCTCTTCTCTCCCTCTCATTCTAACATACTCCGTAATTCTGGCCCTCCCTCTCTCATTTTCTCTTACAATCTGATTCTATGTCTCTCACTCATTTTCTCTCACGCTTTGCTGATTTTGAATTTATTGTTCTATCTCTCCCTCTCTTCTCCCCCCCTCTATTACTCCCTAATTCTCCTCCTCTGCTCTCTTCTCTCTCTCCCATTCTAACTTACTCTATAGTTCTCACCCTCCCTCTCTCATTTTATCTTACAATCTGATTCTATCTCTCTCTCTCACGCTCTGTTACTCTTGAACTTACAGTTCTATCTCTCCCTCTCTTCTCCCACCCTCTATTACTCCCAAATTCTCCCCCTTTTCCTATCTTCTCTCTCTTATTCTAACTTAATCTACAATTCTTATTCACCCTCATTCTCTCTCAAACTTTCTTAATCTACAAATCTATATCTCACTCTCATTCTAACTTATTCCATAATTCTCACTCTCCCTCTCTCAGTTTCTCTTACAATCTGATTCTCCCTCCCTACTCTCATTGTCTCTTTACTCTCATTCTCCCCTACTCCTTAGTTCTGCCTATCTCCTCTCCCTCTCCCCCATTCTGTAATTCTCCTTGGTTCCTCTCATTATTTCATACCTCCTAATTACCTCTCATTCTCTCTCACCCTCCCTTACTCTCTAATTATCCCACCCCACTCATTCTCTTTTACTCACTAAGTCAAAATATCTTCTCTGTTTATTTATTGGTTATATTCATTGTATCCGTTACTTACTTCAGAGTTTAAAACGTAGTTCGGCATCATGCAATGCCATTGTATTCAATCATTGCTTACCAAATTAGGCCGTCAGAAACATGAACCCACCTAGAGGCAGTGGCCTGACCCAAGACAGATCTGGGTCGGGAGCTATGGGTCTTAAATGTACGGACGCGGGAACTTCTCGTGCCATACAGAGTCACCCTCACTCGAATCGTTCAATCATCATTGACTACTTCGAACGCATGGAAGATGGATATTGCACATGCTTACTGTGCCTGGAGATGAACCCGCACAATAAGAGAAAAGTGATAAAGCGGCAGGCCGACAAAAGCACCAACGTATTTTGGTGACATTTGAAAGCTTGCCATCCAGCTTGTCACCCAGAGCTTAAGGGCGAGGTGTCCGAAGACCCTGATCAGCCACATATATTGGACAGATTGCAAAGAAGAAAACAGGGAGAGCCAAGCCGACAAGGGCCGATGAGGGGGCATATGCCAAAGGAAATGAAGAATGTCATTGCACAGTTCATATGAATGACTGATTCATCATGGAGCATTGTTCAGAATGTTACCTTCAAGGAGATGTGGCGATATGCGACACTTCTCAACTTGGATCCTCCAAGTGCGAAGGTCATGAAGCAGTGGACCATCCAAATGCATAGTCGCATGAAGCAAGATGTGAAGAAGCTATGGGAGAACGTGGACCGCGTCTCACTCACCGTAGATGCATGGACCGTTGAGAATGGTACTGGACTACTAGGCATCACTGTCCATTGGGTGAACGATAAATGGGTGTAGCGGGAGCAGGTTCTTGCCATCCGAGAAATCGTTGGCAAGCACGATGGAGAAAACATGGCAGCCATCGTTCTCCACGCTCTAGAAGAATTTAGTCTGTGACCAAAGGTCAGTATTCAATGGCAAACTTTATCTTATTAACTCACTTCGTGACTTTACATGTGACCGATATTTATGCAGGTCTACCATTTGACTAGTGGCAATGCCACAACGAACAAGAGGATGTTGGCATTGATGGCGAGGAAGATAAAGATTGTTAACCCAACCTTTAGCGCCAGAAGGCACATCCCATTTGTCATCCACATTCTGAACTTTGTTGTTCAAGCGGCAATTATTGCTTCGGCATTCCTTCGGCCCAAGCTATAGAGCCCGAAGAGGGCAACGTGATGAGGACAACAGACGACTACAGCAGCGACCAGGACAACGAACTTGGAGATATGTTCTCAGCATCTGATGACCATGATAGAGCACGCCCGCCGTTATGTCTGGGTGATGTGGTTGCAAAGGTGCAGACACTAGTCCGCGGTATTCGAAGCTCTACACAATGGAGAGAACATTATGCGAAGGCATGTGAAGATGACCCTGAAGTTGAGGACTCCAACATGGTCGTCTTAGACTATCCAACCTGATGGAGCAGCACTTACACTATGCTAGTGGCCGCCATGAAGAAGCATGATGTTATTGATGAAGTGTCGAAGGCTTTTGGCCAAAAGGGGATGGCGACAAAGATGTCTAAGGATGAGTGGGAGTTAGTGAAAGAGTTTTGTCACATCCTTGGTCATTTCGTGGTATCCAATGACCATGTTTGCAAGATAGTGACCCCGGCGATATGTGACGTACTATACCTCATAGACGGCCTCAAAGAACACATGGAGGAAGTGGTGCAGCAAATCAAAGACGGAAATTTTCTTCACAAGGGTCTGACTGTTGCATGAGACAGATCGTTCCAACATGGCACAAACATGTAAGGTGATCCATTGGAAGCTTGCACAGTATCCAGAGATCTTGTGGGCGAATGAGGCAATCACCATCGCGGCATTGGTGGATCCATTTCACAAAGGGTCAATGCTCCGTCCAGGCATTCGAGAGGCAACCATTGCATACGTACGGTCCGTGTTACCGTGTGACTCCCTGTTGCGTGGACTGAGAGAGGACGCTGAAGAGGGACCTGTAAGAGGTAAAGAGTTGGACACTTGGCTTCAGAGCATTATGTGGAAAGTCCAATCGCCACGTGCGTCAATGAGGTCGGCGTGGGATGAGTTCAACCAATACCTAACGGAGGTCGTCCCTGATGAGGGAGTGTTCACTCCACTATCCTGGTGGGTCAGCATAAGGGCAAAGTGTTTCCCCTTACTTGCAGCCGTTACAAGGGAGTTGTTGTCAGTATGTGTGACAAACGCTCCCACCGAGAGCATGTTCTTGGTGGGCAACTCTATTGTCATGTACAAGAGATCACATCTCTTGCTGATAAGCATCGAGACACTTATCACTGTGAAGTGTTGGCTCCGTGCAGACAACAAACGATGGTACACTGACGTTGAGCTGGATTCGGATGGCGACGATGAGCAAGATGGTGTGGTCGCATGTGCTAGAGGTACACATCAAGTTCATGAACTACATGTTCCCCATTTTTTACATAATCATTGGTTTTTATTTCTTAACTTTTGCTACGTCGGTGACAACCAAGTAAGTACAAACCTTTGGCAGTGCCGTGGACAAATGCCATGGGGAAGAGCGTGTTTTTGACATTGCCTCATTTTTTTAAGACTTTGCACCGCTGTCCTATATATTTAGTGAATTTTGTTTAAATTTAAGACTTCTCCATGCATATAATTTTATATGTTTTTCTATTGATTTCTGTAACACTTTCATGAAAATTGTTGAATTTCACTAAATTAATAATTTGCACCTAAGCAAATAAGTAAAGTACTTAGTTCAAATGTGCACTTTATTTAGTATTATAAATATTGGTTTCACGGACCATGTTAAAGCACCAAAAAGTGGGGGAGATTTTATTCAATATTTTTCAACATTTTTTGAAAAGGTTCATGAATTTTCAAAAATTTAAAATTCACATTAACCTGTCCAAGTAAAACACTTAATTCAAAACTGCACTTCATTACTTATTATAAATATTGGTTAAGTCAACTTATTGAGGCACCTAAAGGTGGGTAAGAACTTAATTAAAACTTAATTAAGAATTTTACTAAAACTTAATTAAAACTTAATTCTCCTGAAATAATTTTTCAATTTCCCAAAATTAACAATTCTTTATATCCGTCACTACAATATCTCTCTACCCTATCCTATATATAATCTTAATATTACTCAAAATGAATAATCATTATCATTAAGTATCATGCTAAGCTTAGTATCCTTCCTCCTATATCTTTAATGTAATTCTAAATAACCCTTCCACTGATATCTTACACTCTCCCTTTTTATTAAACTGTCAAATTTACTATTCCTCTTACTAACTACTTCTATTATCTATTCAAAGTACAACTTATATTATGCCCTTTTACCTTTAAATTACATTATATTAATTTTGTTAAAACATTAATTGTAAGTCTAAAATAACCCTTTCACTGATATCTTACACTCTCCCTTTTTATTAAACTGTCAAATTTATTATTCCTCTTACTAACTACTTCTATTATCTATTCAAAGTACTAATTATATTATGCATTTTTAGCTTTAAACTACATTATATTAATTTTGTTAAAACATTAATTGTATGTCTAAAATAACCCTTTCACTGATATCTTACACTCTCCCTTTTTATTAAACCGTCAAATTTATTATTCCTCTTACTAACTACTTCTATTATCTACTCAAAAAACTAATTATACTATACACTTTTATTTTAATAAAATTCCATAATATTAATTTCGTTAAAACATTAATTGTAAGTCTAAAATAACCCTTCCACTAATATCTTACACTCTCCCCTTATTATTAAACCGTCAAATTTATTATTCCTCTTACTAACTACTTCTATTATCTATTCAAAGTACTAATTATATTATGCATTTTTAGCTTTAAATTACATTATATTAATTTTGTTAAAACATTAATTGTATGTCTAAAATAACCCTTTCACTGATATCTTACACTCTCCCTTTTTATTAAACCGTCAAATTTATTATTCCTCTTACTAACTACTTCTATTATCTACTCAAAAAACTAATTATACTATACACTTTTATTTTAATAAAATTCCATAATATTAATTTCGTTAAAACATTAATTGTAAGTCTAAAATAACCCTTCCACTAATATCTTACACTCTCCCCTTATTATTAAACCGTCAAATTTATTATTCCTCTTACTAACTACTTCTATTATCTATTCAAAGTACTAATTATATTATGCATTTTTAGCTTTAAATTACATTATATTAATTTTGTTAAAACATTAATTGTATGTCTAAAATAACCCTTTCACTGATATCTTACACTCTCCCTTTTTATTAAACCGTCAGATTTATTATTCCTCTTACTAACTACTTCTATTATCTACTCAAAAAACAAATTATACTATACACTTTTATTTTAATAAAATTCCATAATATTAATTTCGTTAAAACATTAATTGTAAGTCTAAAATAACCCTTCCACTAATATCTTACACTCTCCCCTTATTATTAAACCGTCAAATTTATTATTCCTCTTACTAACTACTTCTATTATCTACTCAAAAAACTAATTATATTATGCATTTTTAGCTTTAAACTACATTATATTAATTTTGTTAAAACATTAATTGTATGTCTAAAATAACCCTTTCACTGATATCTTACACTCTCCCTTTTTATTAAACCGTCAAATTTATTATTCCTCTTACTAACTACTTCTATTATCTACTCAAAAAACTAATTATATTATGCATTTTTAGCTTTAAACTACATTATATTAATTTCGTTAAAACATTAATTGTAAGTCTAAAATAACCCTTCCACTAATATCTTACACTCTCCCCTTATTATTAAACCGTCAAATTTATTATTCCTCTTACTAACTACTTCTATTATCTATTCAAAAAACTAATTATATTATGCATTTTTAGCTTTAAATTACATTATATTAATTTTGTTAAAACATTAATTGTATGTCTAAAATAACCCTTTCACTGATATCTTACACTCTCCCTTTTTATTAAACCGTCAAATTTATTATTCCTCTTACTAACTACTTCTATTATCTTCTCAAAAAACTAATTATACTATACACTTTTATTTTAATAAAATTCCATAATATTAATTTCGTTAAAACATTAATTGTAAGTCTAAAATAACCCTTCCACTAATATCTTACACTCTCCCCTTATTATTAAACCGTCAAATTTATTATTCCTCTTACTAACTACTTCTATTATCTATTCAAAGTACTAATTATATTATGCATTTTTAGCTTTAAACTACATTATATTAATTTTGTTAAAACATTAATTGTATGTCTAAAATAACCCTTTCACTGATATCTTACACTCTCCCTTTTTATTAAACCGTCAAATTTATTATTCCTCTTACTAACTACTTCTATTATCTACTCAAAAAACTAATTATATTATGCATTTTTAGCTTTAAATTACATTATATTAATTTTGTTAAAACATTAATTGTATGTCTAAAATAACCCTTTCACTGATATCTTACACTCTCCCTTTTTATTGAACCGTCAAATTTATTATTCCTCTTACTAACTACTTCTATTATCTTCTCAAAAAACTAATTATACTATACACTTTTATTTTAATAAAATTCCATAATATTAATTTTGTTAAAACATTAATTGTATGTCTAAAATAACCCTTTCACTGATATCTTACACTCTCCCTTTTTATTAAACCGTCAAATTTATTATTCCTCTTACTAACTACTTCTATTATCTACTCAAAAAACTAATTATATTATGCATTTTTAGCTTTAAACTACATTATATTAATTTCGTTAAAACATTAATTGTAAGTCTAAAATAACCCTTCCACTAATATCTTACACTCTCCCCTTATTATTAAACCGTCAAATTTATTATTCCTCTTACTAACTACTTCTATTATCTATTCAAAAAACTAATTATATTATGCATTTTTAGCTTTAAATTACATTATATTAATTTTGTTAAAACATTAATTGTATGTCTAAAATGACCCTTTCACTGATATCTTACACTCTCCCTTTTTATTAAACCGTCAAATTTATTATTCCTCTTACTAACTACTTCTATTATCTTCTCAAAAAACTAATTATACTATACACTTTTATTTTAATAAAATTCCATAATATTAATTTCGTTAAAACATTAATTGTAAGTCTAAAATAACCCTTCCACTAATATCTTACACTCTCCCCTTATTATTAAACCGTCAAATTTATTATTCCTCTTACTAACTACTTCTATTATCTATTCAAAGTACTAATTATATTATGCATTTTTAGCTTTAAACTACATTATATTAATTTTGTTAAAACATTAATTGTATGTCTAAAATAACCCTTTCACTGATATCTTACACTCTCCCTTTTTATTAAACCGTCAAATTTATTATTCCTCTTACTAACTACTTCTATTATCTACTCAAAAAACTAATTATACTATACACTTTTATTTTAATAAAATTCCATAATATTAATTTCGTTAAAACATTAATTGTAAGTCTAAAATAACCCTTCCACTAATATCTTACACTCTCCCCTTATTATTAAACCGTCAAATTTATTATTCCTCTTACTATCTACTTCTATTATCTATTTAAAAAACTAATTATATTATGCATTTTTAGCTTTAAATTACATTATATTAATTTTGTTAAAACATTAATTGTATGTCTAAAATAACCCTTTCACTGATATCTTACACTCTCCCTTTTTATTAAACCGTCAAATTTATTATTCCTCTTACTAACTACTTCTATTATCTACTCAAAAAACTAATTATACTATACACTTTTATTTTAATAAAATTCCATAATATTAATTTCGTTAAAACATTAATTGTAAGTCTAAAATAACCCTTCCACTAATATCTTACACTCTCCCCTTATTATTAAACCGTCAAATTTATTATTCCTCTTACTAACTACTTCTATTATCTACTCAAAAAACTAATTATACTATACACTTTTATTTTAATAAAATTCCATAATATTAATTTCGTTAAAACATTAATTGTAAGTCTAAAATAACCCTTCCATTAATATCTTACACTCTCCCCTTATTATTCAACCGTCAAATTTATTATTCCTCTTACTAACTACTTCTATTATCTATTCAAAAAACTAATTATATTATGCATTTTTAGCTTTAAATTACATTATATTAATTTTGTTAAAACATTAATTGTATGTCTAAAATAACCCTTTCACTGATATCTTACACTCTCCCTTTTTATTAAACCGTCAAATTTATTATTCCTCTTACTAACTACTTCTATTATCTACTCAAAAAACTAATTATACTATACACTTTTATTTTAATAAAATTCCATAATCTTAATTTCGTTAAAACATTAATTGTAAGTCTAAAATAACCCTTCCACTAATATCTTACACTCTCCCCTTATTATTAAACCGTCAAATTTATTATTCCTCTTACTAACTACTTCTATTATCTATTCAAAGTACTAATTATATTATGCATTTTTAGCTTTAAACTACATTATATTAATTTTGTTAAAACATTAATTGTATGTCTAAAATAACCCTTTCACTGATATCTTACACTCTCCCTTTTTATTAAACCGTCAAATTTATTATTCCTCTTACTAACTACTTCTATTATCTTCTCAAAAAACTAATTATACTATACACTTTTATTTTAATAAAATTCCATAATATTAATTTCGTTAAAACATTAATTGTAAGTCTAAAATAACCCTTCCACTAATATCTTACACTCTCCCCTTATTATTAAACCGTCAAATTTATTATTCCTCTTACTAACTACTTCTATTATCTATTCAAAGTACTAATTATATTATGCATTTTTAGCTTTAAACTACATTATATTAATTTTTTTAAAACATTAATTGTATGTCTAAAATAACCCTTTCACTGATATCTTACACTCTCCCTTTTTATCAAACCGTCAAATTTATTATTCCTCTTACTAACTACTTCTATTATCTACTCAAAAAACTAATTATACTATACACTTTTATTTTAATAAAATTCCATAATATTAATTTCGTTAAAACATTAATTGTAAGTCTAAAATAACCCTTCCACTAATATCTTACACTCTCCCCTTATTATTAAACCGTCAAATTTATTATTCCTCTTACTATCTACTTCTATTATCTATTTAAAAAACTAATTATATTATGCATTTTTAGCTTTAAATTACATTATATTAATTTTGTTAAAACATTAATTGTATGTCTAAAATAACCCTTTCACTGATATCTTACACTCTCCCTTTTTATTAAACCGTCAAATTTATTATTCCTCTTACTAACTACTTCTATTATCTACTCAAAAAACAAATTATACTATACACTTTTATTTTAATAAAATTCCATAATATTAATTTCGTTAAAACATTAATTGTAAGTCTAAAATAACCCTTCCACTAATATCTTACACTCTCCCCTTATTATTAAACCGTCAAATTTATTATTCCTCTTACTAACTACTTCTATTATCTACTCAAAAAACTAATTATATTATGCATTTTTAGCTTTAAACTACATTATATTAATTTTGTTAAAACATTAATTGTATGTCTAAAATAACCCTTTCACTGATATCTTACACTCTCCCTTTTTATTAAACCGTCAAATTTATTATTCCTCTTACTAACTACTTCTATTATCTACTCAAAAAACTAATTATACTATACACTTTTATTTTAATAAAATTCCATAATATTAATTTCGTTAAAACATTAATTGTAAGTCTAAAATAACCCTTCCACTAATATCTTACACTCTCCCCTTATTATTAAACCGTCAAATTTATTATTCCTCTTACTAACTACTTCTATTATCTATTCAAAAAACTAATTATATTATGCATTTTTAGCTTTAAATTACATTATATTATTTTTTTAAAACATTAATTGTATGTCTAAAATAACCCTTTCACTGATATCTTACACTCTCCCTTTTTATTAAACCGTCAAATTTATTATTCCTCTTACTAACTACTTCTATTATCAACTCAAAAAACTAATTATACTATACACTTTTATTTTAATAAAATTCCATAATATTAATTTCGTTAAAACATTAATTGTAAGTCTAAAATAACCCTTCCACTAAAATCTTACATTCTACCCTCATTAATAAACCATCAGAATTAGTATTCCTCTTACTAACTATTTCTATTATCTATAAAAAGTTTTAATTATATTATGCACCTTTAATCTTAAAATTACATTAGTATTAATTTTGTTAAAAGATTAATTGTGGCCCACACGTATGTTGTTGATTCAACATATTAATGTCGACATTTTCCTATAATAGGGATGAGGGACATATCTAACTTATTCAAGACATATTATGCACATATGGGCGCGCACTAGGAAATTTTAATGATAACGGCTGAGTCAAATTTAAACATCCCAAGAATTCAGAAATTTCCCACATGGGATTGCGATGGAATGGGAAAAAATAAGTGGATATCGGAAACCGATATCCGATAACCGGTATCCGCCGCATCCCTATACATACGGTATCCGGTACCGATATCCATCTAACCCTCAGAGACAGATATCATCTGATATCCGATATCCGGCACCATCCCATTTTTCCCATATATTGGATATCGGTTGTCTGATACCGGATGACGGACGGATATCAGTAGGGCAAACACTAACAGACACGGACACAAAAAACACAAACACTATAAAACAACAAGCATAAGAAGGACATGCCGACAAAAATCAAAATGGTCAGATACGCGAATGTGCTTCACCGGGGGTATTTGAGCCTGGGTGTTTCATCTTCTCCTTGGCTACCAGTCGGCCTGAATGTGAACTGGCAAGGCCCTCAATAGCTATGATGGCAGCTCCAAAGATGTCTTCGATAAAAAATAATTAACATTAAATGCCATTAGGACATTGCTAATCACAATGCCATAATGGTTTGGGTAAATCATTGGGTGACGCTTATCATTATCCCTAGCTATGGTTGGTCGCTGCTCAACAAATTGAACCGCAACACTTGGTGCCACAAAAATGAAAGGGTTAACAATATTCTAAAATTCATATCAAATTAAATAAAGGCCCAAACATTATAAATAAATATGTATTTTGATTTGGAAAAATTATATTCCAGAAAAATTTAATGTTTAAATATTCCAAAAAATTATATTCTAAAGCAATAAATTTTAATCTTACAGAATTTGATGTCATAAAATTCCCAAAAATATACATAAAAATGCAAAAAAACTGCAGAATATGATTCTAAAAATAAATTTTTTATCTTGATAACACACATATATAATCAATTTACTGAAAATAAACATGTAAATATGGTCATCTTAAGCTATTAAAGATGTGTGTTAGAAGGTACTCATAGTTATTCTTTACGAGTCTATTAAGCAAGAGGTTTGAAGATTAGGGGACTGGTTTATCTGTTAGATGATTCATAATCTCCAATATAAAAATCCTTGACTTATGTAAGTTCCAATGAGGTAATCATAGGTATTTTTTAAAAACCCAAGTAGTCATAGGCATTCCTTACAAGGTTTGTATAACAGGTTTGCAGAATAATGGATTGGGTTAGAAAGATAGGAACAATTTTCAAGGTTTAAAAAATTGGCTCAGTCTAACAAAGCCGTTGGTACCCTATTAAAGCAATTAAATTTATTAGCAAAGCATGTGTCCTAGTGGCTAACTAGTCCCAGCTTCCATGGTAGTCATATCCACATGATCCTCAACATATTGAATATCCTCCTTCGCCTTGACAAGCTCTAATTACCCTCAGTTATCATTACACCGTCCCGATCACATCAAGAATGGAGGGGATATAAAAAGAGAAGGGAGTAGAAGGGGAAGTCTGATAAGCCTAAAAATGATGTGTAAATACATCATTGATTGGGCTTTTAGACTTATGCAATAAAATTTATAAATACCCTTAATCACTAAATACTGTGTGTAGAGCAAGCAAGGGGTCGAACCACAGGGAGGCAACAAGCAAGGATTATTATCTAATTTTAAATTAACTAATTCAATAATGAATTAATTTTGCAATTAATAAACCTTAATTATATTTAATTATGTTTTTAATTAATCAAAATTAACTAACAACTTAATTTTGATTTTAAATATTTTCGGTCAAAACACTCAAGATAGGATAATTTTCATTATAAGAGCAAATTAATTCAGATTAATAATTTCCCAATTATTATAAAATGTTAAGACAATTTTTATGAATTAAAACTGGGAATAAATAATCAATATGGGGGTTTGAAAATTGGACTTCAAGATGGACAAATTTTTGGATGAAATTTAATATTTAGGTTTTTTATATATTGAATTAAATTTCTATACAATCAATTTTGAAATCTAAAGATAGAAAATACATGAATTAACCAAGAGAGAGAAAGTCAAGAATTTGGGGGAAAAGTGAAATCCGACCGTAATTTAAGAATCTAGAAATGCAGAATTGTTCCAAATCTATTTAAAACTAAAGATTAAAAATCAGATCTTGATTAAAAATCAAATTGCAATTCTAATTTCATTCAAAACGACTTCTAGGGCATGTACATTTCGCCCATGCCAAGTCGTTTTAGAATCTCTCAATAAGAAGTTCAAAATACAAATCATAAACTTACAATTTTGAATGAAGAATCAAGGTCTGTCGACTTCAGAAACAACTCATGTGTCCTTCCTGGCCAAATCCTTGGGGAGAGCTTTTAAAAGTAAATTTTGCCTTTTTCCAGACCTCTATTTTAAAATCCAACATATGGATCATAGAGGGGTAAAAGACAAACATGCCCTCAAAATTTAAGCTCAATCAGATGTCTAGATCTCTGGATATCGCCATTTTACTAGTGTTTAATCTCAACCGTTGGATCTTTTATTTCTCTTCAAAATATCTCAAAAAATAGCATTTTCTGATTGATTGGTGCTTTTTTTCTCGTTTTACCCCTTCTCGGATCGCATTCTGGCACGTTGTTGTGCACTTCCATCGAGCGCAATCATTGGCGATTGATGATTCATTTAAGTGGTTCACAAAGCGCCACGTCGCCCTCGTCAGTGCCCCTTTTAAATAAAGAAAATAAAAAAATTAAACGGTGAGCTTACCGCTATTTTTTAAATTCACGCGGTGAATCGACGTTGTGTGTATTAAATATAGTTTCAATCCTTTTATAAGTACAAACGCACGTGTGTCGGTTAGCCTCGTGCATTCAATGCACACGGCTAATCGACTATGTACGAGGATTCCATTGTAACAAATGCACACGGAGATCGATTCTCCGCGTGCATTTATTGCAAAAAAAGAATCGATCATAAAAAGCGTACCTTTTTTCTTCTTCTCGCCCTCCACGCCACGTCGTTCCATGCAAAACAATAATGTGCTCATGATGGCATTGTGCATCGCAATGCTATCATGAGCCAATAAAACATTTAACTTAATGCATCCAATCAGTCGCCCAAATTTTGGGTGAATGACATGGATGCCATGTGATTAAATAAATAAATATCATTCAAAAATGCCAAATAAATAAAATATATATTCTTTAAATTTTTATAAATCATTTCTTGGCTATAGAATGGTCATAAAATTATAAAAAATATGGAAAATTCCAGAAAATTAGTAAAACCCTTACTAACCTTTAGCCAAGTATTCGAAGCCCTGTGAAAAATATTTTTTTAATGCAAAGAGGTCAAATACCATGTAAAACTGACTAAAAATTAGAAGCAATATTGAAATCAAAAGTGTAAGTTATTTATCTCCATTTATATATGATAACATGCAAATATGGCCATTAAAACACATAAATATAATGTAATGTTCATCAATTAAACGTAATAATTTGCAAGTTATCAAAGTCCCCTGAACAATTCTGGCATGGGTATCATTCATTTAGGGCCTTCTCTATTTGTATTAATTGAGTATTTTCTTAAAAACCCTGAACTTAAAGTGTATCATTTGACATCTAAATACCATTTGTGTGTGACTATCAAGACCCATGTATCACGATAGTTAACAAATTCAATGGTCTAATAACCTTTATTGACATTCCAGATTACTTAACTATATCATCATATAGATTAATTAATGTCAAATCAATTTAACTCAATCGATATGTGGAGTCTTTAACTTGTGGGGTTCCAAGCTACACCTTGTGCTCTAGAAGGTACAAAGGAGTATGTATCGACTCACACATGGAACCTGCCCATCATCGGTTATTGTGTATGTATAGTCCCTCATCCAGTTTATGCTCTTTGGATCACTAATGATATGGTTAACTATCAAACCCTAATTGTTCATCCATGTTAGTATTGATACCTTTGAAAATCAACATAGAACTCTTCTTTCATATTTTACTACCTGGGCTGAAGACTTCATTGTGTTGTCTTTCTTGAGACATTTCCTCTTTAACCTTAGGCAGATGACCCCATCTTGACCCATCAATTTTCTTCATAAACTTCTTGATGCATCTGAACTAATATTGTTTAGAATCACATGGTTACGAGCTCGTAGGTCATACTAAAACTATAATTGTCTATCCAAAATACCTCTTTGGCGTCTCAAGTCTAAGGACCACTAACACAATTGCAATGTAAATCAACCTTATCAATGATTTGGTATATTACCATATAGGGATTCACACCAGTACTTTTGAAATGATCATTGCAACCATGCTACTTGTCATGATCAAGAATATATCGACTCTTCTTGATAATGTCTTTAACCAGTTCAACATGGATAGTATATTTGAGCTATGAGTTGGAGATGTTGTAAATTGAGCAAAGGGATGGCATTTGAGCTATCTGCGAGCACATGATGCAGAAGTTTGACAAGTATGTGGCTCTCATATATTGCAATGAAGGTATGGTAGTAGAAGTGCTCCTTGACCCATCAAAAAAGCTAGCTCAGATTGAACCTCAAAGCCATGGAGGCACTATCGCATATGTGCAATCTTGTCTTTAATGTTCACTTGTGCACGTCGATCATCCCACTCGAGTAGGAGGTCAAGAGTCATAAGGTATTCCACATACTCCTTGATGGATTGATAAGAAGATCAAGCATATCCAATATGCCCAAAAATATAAGCCAAAGGCAGAACCCATACAAGACTTTAACGATTATATCTCTAAGCCTTGTATTGGAGATGAGGAGAATTCTCTACAATGGTGTTATGCTATTCACATCTATCAAAATTGATGATAGATACCTCTCTATGCCAAAAACATGTACATTGATAGAGTGGCTCTTCCCATTGGGCCATAATGTTGTGACATCCAAAAGAATACTTCTATAGGTTGAGAGTATCAAGTTATTATGAATGGGGCAATATTTAATGAGATCCTCAACCTCCCTGATGGAGCGCCTCCCGACGAAGCCAACGAATCATCAGGGGAATCATCATCAGCATTGCCGCCGGTCTGTGTCCAGCCCGACAGACACGCCAAAGCGTCCGTGAAGACGCCCAGGTTTAAATACCTAGGGTAGAGCATGTCCGCGCTCATATCTTCGTGTTTTCATTCTGTTTTCAGCCGTCTTGATTTCTGTTTTCAGTCGTCCGTATCATTTTAAGTCACGTCGCCTTGTTCATTGTTTCTTATTTATGTTGTAATGAAGGGGGAGATCCTTATTGGACTCTCCTTTCTGAACTCCATGTAGGGGCCCATCATGGCCCTATATAAGGCCATGATGGGACCACATTGAATCTTAGATCTGGAATTTGTATTGGCAGTTACTCACGCCCAGGTCTCACCAGAAGAAGAAGAGTGGGAAAGAGAGGAAGAAGAGGAGGAAGACAAGAAGGAAGAAGAAGACAAGGATCAGTGAACAAGAACGAGAAGGCAGAGAAGAAGGAGGACTTCACCTACACCTTCTCCCTTCATTCACCCGTCATCCTCGACCAACGGCAGAATCCTTTTGTTGTATGGAGAGTCACGCGTGCGCCAGCTCACTATTTGACTTTTCCCTACCATGAACGCCCATGCGTGGGCATTAGCAGGCAGAGGAGAAGGAGATCTTCGCCGACACCCTCTCCTTTCCTCCCTCATGTCGTCCTTGATCAACAGCAGGGCTCCTTTGCCATGGATAGAGACACACGTGTGCAGATGCACTGATCTCGTGCCACGCGATTTGACTTTTCTCTGCCGTGAACACACTCGCGCAGACTTCCGCGACGCGCGATGGTTATCACTCCAGTTCGCGTGGTCAAGCATTGCAAAGAAAGTTACACCCGGTGGCTTCTTTTGCCCTAGACATCACACCAAGGGGCGAGGCTGCCCTCAGACCAGGATTCCATCTCTTTTCACTCCGACTCTGATCCGCTACGTGGCTGGGCTTCACGGGGGTTGCATATTACTGGCTGGTAAAACTAGAAGCTTGATCCACCGGATGCTCACCGCGCCTAGTGATTGGGACGTGGAAGACATAATTAAGCAGGATTATTCATGTTTGTCTCTCTACGATAGGATCAATCTGGGTTGCCCTCTCTAGCGTCAACATCGTCGACACCGTTTCGGTCTTACAGCGCACGGCTTGCCGATTTCTTGTCGGTGCTAACTTGCCCGATGGTTGTGCACCCTGAGTTGTTGCCCTTTTATTATGTTGTTCCATTACCGCAATCTCAGTGCTCGTTGACTCCTCGCCTCTGAACGACTCCTCCCCTCTACTCCTGTGCACATTTTCCAATTGAGCATAGTCGTAATCGCCTACGACACTCTTCCACCGTTCCTACCCATACTGGACCGTGCATCAACGGAGACATTGACGGAAAATGCCACACCAACGATGTACACCAAACCCTTGCTCATCAGTTAAATTATGTTTTCCAGTATATTTTTGACTGCACTCCACTGCGCTCGTGTTAGACTAGGTGAGAGGAATTTATCGAGAAAATTACTTGTTGAGCATCTCTCTAGGTGCGGGCCAAGCCCGTCTCTTACGTTCAAGCCCCTACGGACGTGTTCAGTTTGGCGCCATAGTTGCTATCGTCGCACCGATGAGGATAAGAAGGTCACAGTCATCATCACCGGTTGTCTACTTCAGAACTCGGAACTCGGCGAGACCCACTAATCGGCCCCTGCACGTACGTATCACCAAGGATAATTGCATCACGTAGTTATATTTCTTTTAGTGAATTACCCGTAGGACGAAGTCTTTGATGATGTCCGACATCACTCCCCTAGTGAGGAAAATGATGTTTCTTCTTCCATGAACTTAGGAAAGATACTTTTTTTTTTTTATGAATAAGCCTGCTTCATATATGATCTTATTTTAATCTACTTATTTTGGTTCTTTTAGCAACATTTTATGACCACGGTTCGGACATTGAGCTTCCATGAGCAGTCCTATGATTTGGAAGTCAACCTTATGATTTCATTTTTGTGGGTGTAATACATGTTTTCAGTTGTAACATTTGAGTCATTAAATTTAAAGAAAATTATTATAATTTTAATAGTATATTTTTTGTGCAAAATAAGTATCCCATTGTTCATGCGATTCATCCCAATCATTGATAATCATCATCTTGTATGTCAACAATCCTCATTGGCGGTTTTCCCAATTGTTGGTTCTCGTCATTGGTAATTTTAGTAATGAAATTATGTACATTCTAGAGTATTATATGCATCATTTGATTTATATTATCTCTATTTTACTATAAATTTTCCCTCTATGCATTATTTCATGAAAATTATGAAAAATTCCATTTTATTAATAAAATCCAATTCAGTGCATGGGAAAAGTGTTTATTATTTCATTTGAAAAATTCTTATGACCTTCAAAATGAAAATAAAAAAAGGAGTACGCTAGACCAACGGATAAGCATGCGGCCCTCAAGCCAGCCGCCAGCCAGCGAGCACAAGCGCTCAAGCCGGCCCAACAGCCAGCGAAGCCCATGGCACAAGGAGCCCAACAGCAACCAAGGATCCCAAAGCAGGCCCACAGCGAGACCACCAGACAAACCCACTCAGGCAATTAGTGAAGAATGTGCATTCAAGAGGTATCATATTTTACTTCACTAAGGAATATTTGAAGGAATTTATATAGTATTGCATCTTTTAACATTTTTTCATGTGAAATAACAATCACACTATATCTTCTCCTCTCGCATCACGCCGGCCGATGAGCAACGATGGGTTGGGCCGCGATCTGATGAAATTATAAAAAAACTATGATTAAGCTTTGAGCCGACCTGGCCTGAAACCCGTATCATTTCAAGTTGTTTTAAGTAAAGGGATATGCTCTCGTCCATCTGATCTTCTTAAAGAACATATTAGGAGATCTATTCAATTTTGAACTTGTTTTATATGTATTTCAGGTCCATTAATTGGTTGATGGGCATTAACAAGGATTGTGAGACCCACGGCGAGCGACTCAGAGCACGTGTGGCTGATGGGCCAACTAACGAAGCCTACTAACGGGGCAGGAGCGGGAATACATTTTTCCATGTGCAGTCGTTGACCCGCATCGAAAAAAAATCAGGCAGCTGAAGGAGGGGCAAACTTTTCCTTTGCCCCTAGATGTCCTCCTTGCCGGCCAGTCAACGCAAACCGCCGATGAGGAGACCATAGGCCACTGGACCAACCCTGCCCTCTTAAGGGGGGTCGAGAGTCCTCTCTCAACCCTTTAAATGTAATTGTTTAGCTTGAATGTAATTACAGGAAAGAAGGGGGACGGCGGAGGACTCTTGTGGGTGACCCAGGAGTTCGTGGAGGTGTCGTGACATGCCTCGACAGCTTAAAGGACTCTCAAATCATCAAGATCAGAGCATCACCGAGTCACACCCAGACAGAGGAGAAGAGCAAGGGAACCACTAAATCAAGGCTTGGGTTGACGACCGACACCACCACCCTTGCTCTTTGAATCAGGCTGGTTGGTGAGATCTGATCATCGTAGATAGATTCTCCAACATATCATCTTTACTATTAGTGGAAAATTGACAGAACATTTCGAATCACTGTTCATTTTGATAAAAAAATCATTCACCATTTTTGTTTTGGCATTCCATCAAACACCTTGCGTGTTCGAGGAGCAGTTATCAATTTATATAAGGTTCTCATTATCTACCTTATAAAATCAAAGTATTTAAACTTACATCAACTTCTCTGAGGCATTCCTTCGAATACCTCTCAGGTTTTGATGGAATTACCTCTATTATTTTCTATTTTCTAATCTAAAAACTATATAATGAAGAAAAACACATCTACATAACCGACTTTCTCGGGCATTCTGTCGAACAACTCATGGGCGTTCAACAGAACAACCTACCTTTACTTGATTTTCTACTATATAATATATATATTACATAGCATAAATTTATATAAACTTAGATATCTTCCTTATTCTGACCTGCTCTCAAGCATTTGGTCAAACACCTCTGGGGTGTTCGACTAATTCAGCTATTACCTCTAGATTTTGATCCAAAAAAAAAACTATAAAAAAATATTTAAAATATATAAATAAATATATATCACTATATAGTAGCTACTGAACACATAAAACTCTCTTATAACTAACTTCTAGTTATAGGATTAGTCATCCTTCAAATTCTTATTAATATATTTACTTTCTCCTAACTTCTTCTTATATCTTATTACTATAACTTTTATTCCTCTTATCAATATTTAGTCCCACTATCCTTAGATTCTACTCAAATTCTCATAGAGCTTACCAATAGTTAAGTAGTTAACCCTTTGCCTTTATTCATAGAACATCTCATTAAAATTCCCTACTTACTTTATCCTTATAACTAATATTTCTCATAACTCTAACTACATCTCTTATTTCTTTACTTTGTCGATGATACTTGTCCACATTGTCAGTGATTGTTATCCTTGCCATCGATGATCATCATCCTGGTCATCCACAACCATCAATGGAGGTCATCTGAGTCATATCGAGTCATTGTCCTCATCCCTATCCCCATCATCAATGCTCTTTGTTCCCCACATCAATGGTCAACCCTGTCATCTGCATCATTCTCCTCCTCGTTGACGGTTGTTGTCCTCATCATAGGCGTTGGTTGGCTCGGTCCTTGACTGTCATCATATGTAGCAAACCCATTATTGACAGTCATCCGATCGTTATGGACAATCATCATTGGGATCGTGCACGATCTTTGAGCTTGCCATTCATGGTTATCATATGCACCATTGATGGCCATTGGCCTTGGTGTCCATGGTCATTTTTTGTATCTTTAGTGATCATTATTCGCATTGTTGATAGTCATCACCTCCTCAAGTGATAATCATCGACGCTCCTCATCGTAGTCATTGACATCTCTCATCCCTGACATCAATGGATGCGCTCTGCATCATTACTGATTGGCATCCTCATCATCTCTGCCAACGAAGTTGATTTTCATATTTTAGTTTTGTTATTGAAATACTCGTCCATCATCCTAAACATCATCAGTGTTCTTTGTCATCTGTTCCGGGATTTTTTTCATTACTCATCTATCATGTCTGACTAAAGACTGATGACGGATGACTGAATGTGAATAACCTGGACGATGATTATGATGAATCATCCATCCATCACTCCAGACAATGACAGGTCATGAATGTGAATGGAACATATGATAGTTTGTCATTCATCCAACAAGCATAAGGGGAGGCACCTAGGTTTAGCTGGCGTGAGCACTTAAAATGGATGCCTCCTCAATTTTTGCTCATTATGAAACCTTGTATAGAAGCCCTTATAACTTAGGTATATCCACCATTCCCCATAGATATTGAACAGTTGACCCCATTTAACCTCGTTGTAGTTTATCTAATAAATTTAAAGTCCCAATAACATTTATTGCCAACTTATCAACTAATGATATCAGAACATATATTAATAAATCCAAAATCAATTTAGCCAAATTAGTAGGTTAAGTTGCGTGCCCTTGTGATGCTAGGCTTCACCTTCGTGCTGTAGACGATATATATTAATAAATAAAGTCTGAGGAAGCTTTACTATGATTGATTGATGTATATGTATAATCCTTCATCTGTGCAAGACTCCCAAATTAATTAAAATATGATTCTTATCAAACCCTAATCCTTTGTTGTAGCTAATAGTGATGTGTAATAGTGATCGTTGAAGAACATCTTCTTCAATACCTCCCCTACCTTTGCCACTGCTTTAATCCTTCTTCTTTCTTAGGTCAAGTTCCCATCTTGACAACTCATCATGCATGTATTTATTTATTCAAGAGATAGTTTTCCATCCATAAGTTCTATTCGGTAACCTAGGTCTAAGGACCACTTACTTCATCAAAATATTGATTAACGTCAAGTTATACCACAATTTAGGGATTCATAAGGATAATTCAGTGATTTTATTCCCTAAAGAGTACCCGCCATTTGTCGTTAGTATCTCTTCCTTTATTGTCGCAAAATCAGCCATACTTATCTTAAGGAGTATAAAATAATGTTATTATTTACCATGTAGATTGATGACATTCTCAACTATCCATCTAATAGGAATTTTTAGAAGACATTTTTAGATATTAGTAACCATGGTATTATAATCTCATCATAATCCATTGTCATTTTATGTATGCAGGGACTTCATTATGAACATCACTTTAGAACTATAAAGAATAACTTAAAGTAAACTTAACATGACATGGAACTGTGATTGGCTGATGGTCACATAATATTCATCAATTTTTATTTTTTTCCACAAGAAAGTTTTGTGATAGGATCACATTTATGGATACTTTACTCCAATTTTAGTTTGCAATTTTTTAAAAAAATTCTGAATACCGTGATGTCCCATGGTTCCCTCAAAAGTCTGCATATGTGCAATGATGAAGGCGAAAATGGGGTTTAAATCGTCGTTGTTATTTCGCTTTCAATCAAATGAAAATCTGTTTGTATAAAATTATTCAGACAAGTATGGAGGTGAGTAAGGTCGTCTCCTCAGGGATTGGCTCTTAGAGTTTGAATTTGACTAATGAGTGAAATGGTCAAAAAGGGTAGAGATGATTTGGCAAGGATGTTTATAAAGAAAGTCCTTCCTACATATTTTATATTGAATGCAGACTTTGTATGTCAGTGTAGAAAAGGTATTAATGATTTTAGGAATTTTTTTTACGATTTCTAGACATCGATATCTAGAAGAAAATAAAGGTCAACTGCAGTAGATCAGGTGTTTGATGAAATTCTAGAAAGAGAATGTCTAATTTTCATATTTTTCTTACAAGGAACGAGAGGGAATTTAAAGTGTTTTATAGGGAGATGGACGTATTTAAGAATTATATATCCTTTAATTTTGTGGTAATTTTTAGAGAATTTTTTAATTGTTTTAAAAGTGTTTAATTTGGCTTTAAAGAAAATCGAGTTCAAAGATGAACTGCAAAGTGCTCGACGAAATGCCTGAATGAGTTTGTTTTCTTTTTCCTGTTTTAGTTTTGCTCGAAATCGATTCGATTCGATTTCGAGCACTTGACTGAGTTTAATTCTTTAGTGTATCTAATTACGAAAGGGTCTACTAATCCAAAACAAAGTAGAAGCGTCAATCTTACCGGATTTGGCGGGGGACGGAGGTCGCCAACGGCTTCAGACCTCTGTTCCGGACGCGTCTTCCTTCAGGTAAGAAAAGGTGATCTTCCGTAAAATTTCTTCCTCCTTCAGCACTCCCTTCAGGTCGCAGAGCTGTCACCACTGACGACCGAGAGAACCAGAACGAGAGAAGGGAGAATGGGTGCTCCGCCGTGCAGAAAAACGTGAATTTGTAGATTGGAATTCGGCGGCGAAAAGATCCGCGTTCAGGACCATACAATGAGATTTTATAGGTATGTATTTTTCTAAAAATTCCCTCCAGCGATATGGGATCTTTCCTCTTCATTTTTCGGTGGCGAGACGGCGGTGATTTGCCTCTTCGTCGCCGGAATTCGGTCGCCGGCGACGAAAAGCTCGACCAAGGGGGGCCAACAGGTCTTCGGTGATCCACAACCATTGGATCATCTGTTGGAGGGTTCAACGGCTACGATTAAATCGTAGCCGTGGACCCTCTTAAGATCCGATGGGCCCTGCTTCGTCAGCGGCGCCACCTCAGCCTCGGCATCCATATGTCCGTCTTCGATTCATCCAGGATGGCGCTCTGCACTTAGCTGTCGATCTCTGTGCGCTGGTATCTCGTTTCTGGCTTTGACGCGCGACCGTTAGCTTGGCCTGCACCGCACGCGTCGCCTGCGGCTGTGGCCTTTGCTGCGGCTGCGGGTAGCATGTGCGTTATCATGGCCATGGCGCATCCTGGCTTAGCTAAGGTTGTCGGCCCCCTTTTTATGTTACTAACCCTTTTTCTTCAATAATTTTATTCTTTTCCTTAAAAATCACATCTTAATATGTTTACAAATGCAAAAAGCATAAAATGTGAATTGTTACACAATGAGTTGATCTTTGCATAAAAGTGGGATTTTAACCTAAGATGCATGCTTATTTCATTTAAAATGACTTTATAATCCTTTATAAAATGTATTTTTGCAAGCATGATTAGAGACTTATCATGCAATGATAGTGAAGTATCATTACTGTGATCACGATCATCACAAACACTCCCTGTTTTATCATGAATAAAAAGATTGTGATACATCAAAAAATTTCATCGAATCACCATTTTATCTGCTATAAAAGTTTCCATTTTTCTCCTATGATCTCCATTTAAGGTTCAGTAAATACCTAACATTAGGGGAGAAAATTTCAAACATTTAAAATAACTCAAAATTTTCAAAAATTTTGAATACTTATATTGATAATAACAGTTTTATGATAAGTTTAAAATAAAGAATAGTTTCATCTTCATTTTATTCATTAACATCACTCTAGTAGCCATGCCCATCATTTATCTACATTTATTGTTTCTACGTAAGAATCACATACCACTGAAATTTTCTAGTCAAAGTTTTTCCATGGTCATGAAAATCATTTGTTCTATCTTCCAGAAATTAAAGAAATTATCCAAAAGAAGAAAATTTGTATTCAGAAATATAGAGAAATTAATATCAAATATCTTATAAAATCCAATCAGTTTTTGTTCCATCAAACTTTGCGCAAACTTAGTTTATACTTCTATCAGGTCTAAGCTATACTTACTGATAGATAGGGGGATCTAAATTAGTTTTTACTGAAATATCTAATTTATAATTAAAATCTCTCAGTTTCATACTACAATGATAAAAACATATACATCTCAATTTTTTGATTTTATAATGTACTCAGATCTAATTCATATTTCATTCTCTACTTAGGTATATCTTTGAGATATTATTTATCATAGTAAGAAATATATAGGTCAAAAGTAAAAAGGGATAATTTTTAAACAAACAAGGGCAATGTTTTGCACAGGCACAAAAAAAGAGCAAAAATTTTGTGTATTTACTTATTTAATTAAAAAATACTTTACACTTCGTCAATTTCAATATAAAGTTTTTAAATAAAAAAAACTAATAAAGCTTCCTTCTCAACTAAATAAATATTTTATTGGTACAATGCCCTGATAAAAAGGCTACTTGAAATCTCAACTTAAGGGTTTGTAATCACATAAACTCTTTTTTATATGAAAAAACCAATTGGTTTCCATAATTAGTATACTTAAATGAAAGGAAATTTAAGCATAAATTTTCATAGAATTGGGAATGATAAGTTGACTTGGTTTTCAATTATAAATGCAAAGAAATGTTATTAGATACAGTAAGAGGAGGATAAGATTGAAAAATTAAAGAAATCAACAAATAACATACTAAGTTTTTATACTTTATGGAAACCATAAATTATAATTAGGTTTGAAAAAATGCAAAATTGTGAGAGCATAGTAAATAAAAGATAGCATTAATGAACTGTATTCTGTGGGGATATTATTTTCCTTGAGATTCATCTATTTCATGCAATAAATTTAGATATTCAATTTACATATTTTTTGGAAATATTAATATCATTCTATAGCTCAGATATTGAATTTGTAGAGTTTCGTAGGGAGTGCAGAGAAGAATAGATAAGATTAATCTATTATTTTAATAGCATCATTTGTATTATAATTAATCATTGATGAAAATATGTTACAATATCTAACCTTTAGTTATGGTCAAAACTGTGGCATAGGTATATTACACAGTGCAAATAACTAGAATCCATCATTTGCAGACTTTTGCATGAGCTTGTGCACTGGGGATGCTCATGAGGGCGTGATTGAAGGAGGCAGACAGATGGACAGATGGGCATAAGGAAAGTAATGTTGTAATGTCTTTGAATTGTAGAAGGTGATAACAATTTTGTGACCATTTGGTTTCATTATACAGAACTGCTGAATTTTGTGGAATGTATGATTTTGAGTGGAAGAAACAAGCCATGTCCAAGCAGTTGCCCTCAATGAGATGATTGGACAATCAATGGAAAATGGCAGTTTGCGTTTACATGGCATCCATTATCTTACCATGTAATCAATGTATCTAAATAATTAATATATGTTTTATTTGATCCATGCATAAACTTATTTTATATTAGATTTATATAATTAATATAAAATACTATGCATTAGTCAACACTATTGCAGAATTTTTCCCTAAACGTTAATGGTTTCCATTTATTCGTAGTTTCACTTTTTGATATATTTATGAATAATTTATGTTTCTAATGTGAAAATATTTCATAAAAAAAAGTATTTCTATTTATTTCAAGAATTATGAGCTTAGAGGACCTGAAAACAGGGTCATGGAGCAGACTAGGAGATCAGGTCATGGTGCAGACTAGGAGATCAGGTCATGGAGAAAGCCACCCGAGCATATTATTGGTAGCATATGGTAGATTAGGCTAAACAAGCCGTCTAGAGTGGGTCAGAAAGGCTAAAGAACTGGGTCTCTGGAAGCAGAATTGAGCAGTCAAACTCAGCTCAAATTGACTCTATTGAGCTATGCAATATGCAACGAGAGAGGTGTGAAGTCCTCGAGAACAAAAATAGGGTTATTTTTTAGGAGTATGAATGCCTCACTTTGTTTATTGCATGTGTGCTGATAGCCCTTCTTCTTTTAGACATTGTAAAAAAACTATGATATTTCATACATAGACATTAATTCATTAACGATTTTATACCATACCTCACAAAGGACAATATGGATGTCTTGACCCATAAAAATTGGCATTGTGTCCTCCCTTCAGACCATGTTAACTCAAAATTTATATGAGAGTTTTTAAGATGTGTGACCTTACAAATCACTGATATAGCTGGGTATTTAAATGGAACAAAGTTTTTAGTTAAGTGAATATCTTTCTAATGTCCAATGCAAAAAAAAATGGTGGAGACATTATCTATTTAAATTTTATTTTGGTGATTATTTATTGGTTACTAGCATTGAAAAATATAAATTTGAGTATGCACAATGAGAAAAGGGCCATCTTCATAAGCAATAAGGATATGAAAATAACATCTACCAAGTACAGATGAAGAGAGAAAATTGAAGTATTTGATAAGATAAATAGTTATAAAAGGTTGAGTTGAGAATACATTATTAGTTAAAGTTAAATAATAGTGGTGAATTATCATCTTGGATTGGGTTGTTTTATTTGTTTTTATCAAATCTTATTGAGATTACATTTGGAGAAATGTCTTCAGAGTGTTATTATTTCCAACACATTTGATAATAAATTTAGTGAAATTTCCACTTTCATCTTATATGAAATTTAGTGATCAATCATGAATAATCATTTGGTCCATGTTCCAACACTCTTATCATGGAACATACAATTTTCCATAATAGAAAAAAATTCCCAACTAAACGAAATAGTTAATGGCATTGATGTTTTGACTATCATTTTGCAGAAGATCTTGAAGAAGTCTGAGAAATTGGTTTAATTTTAACAAACATAATCAAATTTTATAGGCTCTTGGTAATGCGACTTTGAGATTATGAACAAATTCAAGCTCCAAGAAAAGAAAATGCAATGTTTTTCTAGACAGAGAGAGACAATGAGAACGGGATTATGTTGTACTGATCATAATCATGCCCGCTGATTATGTTGTGAAACAATTATTTTATACTGAAAATTTATAATTAAAGGTGTGGTTAATTATGGGGTGACTATGACTCATTGTAGATTTACATTAAAAGTGGTTCTAAGTGGCATTGTGTCTATTTTTATGTATAACTTTTATCTTGACCAAGTATTTCTATTATTTCTGTGGGTTATATAGAATCATTATGTTGTTCTTGAGTTATGTGGATTTATCATTGGTGTTTATTGTGTTCAGGTTTGGCTTGGTTATCTCCTCTCGACAGTGCCATCTAAGACATGAGCTTCGTTCATTCCAGAAGAAAGAGAAATTGGTGTCAGACGGTTGGTAGACTTCATGATATAATGAAGAGGCAAAAGAAACATCTACATCGTGTTGTCCACATATCCATCGCATCTTCTCCTCCAACATCGATCATTACTTTATCATCTGACTAAAGTGATATTTCTTCACATCTCTTTTAAGTACCAACCTTATATAATTAGATCATTGTGTAAATTTCCCAATGATCTAATCTATAATCCACATATCAGATTTCATTAACTGGCCCTTCTTGTAATAAAGTATCTATCCTTTTTCTGATGGAATGGCCACATCCTTTGTAATTGTTGTCGGGTCCAGTGCACAGAACTAGATATGTATGTTTTCCTTTGGTGGGAAGGCCCGGATCATGCCCAAAAAGACTCTATCTCACCTACTACCACATTTTCCATGATCTATGCGATGAAACAAGCTGGCGATGAACTTCCATCTTTGGAAAAGGCCCAGATCAGGTCCATGATATCTTTTGACTTCAACTAAAGCCATGATGTGCTTTCCTTGACCATGGACCTATTCCTGAACTTAGTTAATATGTATTTTCTCCGCTAGATTGAAGAAAGCTGGCAGCAAGTATTCGAGGCTAAAACATAGAGTATCAAATTTTACCAGGACACTCATGACAACGTGGCCTTCAAGGTCCATGACGGGAACCCTTCTAAGGCGGACCCTATCAAGAAGGAACATGAAGGGCCCTGCAGGGACTATGGCTTTTGTCTTCCCCAACAGGGATGCTCTGGACCTGTTACAATGCTAAAGGAGAACATATTGTCTAGACCACTTAGGTGAGAGAGAGGCATTACATGTGATGAACAAGAAATATTAAAGTGTATTCATGTATGAATTGATGTGTTTCAAAATTATTTATAGGGTGAAAAATCTCATTCTTATAACATTAGAATATGTATTGAATGTTGGCCTTGAATGCATCTTCGATGTTGTCTTTAACATGCCCACCAAGCTCAAGGTGGTACAACTTTGAGTGTGGTATGCAGCTAGATGAATCTTAATTCTGATAGGGGTTTGGACATAATGTCAACTATTTTATGTTGACTTGAAATGAATTCTGCATGTAATTTACCAGATGATATTCTTTCACACATATAGTAGTAATCTATCTATTAGACTTGGATCGATGTTAGCAACAAACATCCTCTTGAAGAAATCCTGAAAAAATACTTCAAAATTTCTTCAGGGAGTGAAAGATCTCTCTATCTTTTGGACAGTGATTTTCAAAGAGCAAAGAGAAGGGGAGTTTAAATTTAGGGATCAAAACTATATGCATAAATATATACGTATATGGACTTAGAAATCTAGAAGGGCATAATGGTAATTTTCCAACAATCCAACAGTGATACGTACGGATTATGATAGGACAATATGAAACTGTAATCCTTTTTATTTTGAATTTTTTGATTGACTATTTTTCCATAATTTCAAAATATATAAGTGTTTAGGATAAAAACTAGTCTTTATTCCAACAATTTCAGCTTTAAAGTAAACTGAAAATTTCAGGTATGTTTACTATGTCATTTTACTCAATATATCACCCTTGGATAATTATATCTTAATATATTTAATTTTCATTAAATCATTAATAAATTCAAACTTTAATATACTAAGGTAGTATTTAGGAATTTGAAGAAGGTATTAATGTAGTTAATTTTCCTTAAATCATCAATAAATTCAGCCTTAAATAAACTAAGGAAGTAGTTAGGAATTTGAAGAAGGTATTAAACCAATCAAATGAGGTCAAGTTCAAACAAATATTTGAACTCTTTTAGAGAATATGTTTATCTTAATGTCATAGAAAATATAGGTCCTAATCCATGATTTGATTTTTCACCTTTATGGTGAAACTAAATAGCTGTCTAATATAAGTAAGTGCGCTAGTTGATCTTCACTTACAAAAAGTCAACTAGTTTACTGAGGAGCTATTGTGCTTGATCACAACTCCTATGGAAGCATGCATAAATTTTAGTATTCATTAAAACACATATTAAAGCATTTAACTAAAATGCTCTTAAAGCTTAATCTTCACTATCTCAAAGTGCTTGATGTATGCATGGAAGACTAAATTGATCTTCACATATGTAGGTCAAAAATTATCACACAAAAGCTTCGGTTGTGCTTTTGTCTTAACAATGTGTTATTCCAAAGACTGAATCCAAACTAGTTCAGAAGTATCATTTTTTAATATAATATATGCTACTTTTTTAGTAGATATAGCCACTATCACATGATTCTTAGAACTCCATGAAACTATATTGGAGCCCAAGTACACCAAATAACCTCTCGTGGATCTCATGTCTTCTTTTATTCCTGCCTAGTATGTATCACTATACAAAACTTAATAAATAGTTGGTTTTCTAGGAATGAGCAATACATAGTCAACTGTGCCATTCTGATATGATGAGAAATATTTAATGATTGACATGTGTTTTTCAGTGAGGCCATGCATATTATGACATGCTCTGCTCATTAAAAAAGAGGCTTCAGGTTTGTTAATGGTTAAATATTATAAGGACTCGACTATCTGGCAATATGAGTAAAATCACTAGTGCTTGAACTTCCAGTTGTAGACAGAGCCACACTACATGAAAGATCAGTTGGTTTAACGTTGATCCACTTTTTACCTTCAAGAGAGGAAAACCACTTGAAGATGGAATGAGTTCCATACAAAGAAAATGACAATATTTGGCAAGAGGTTTGATTGAAAATACTGACTTTGGAGAGTTCATAATTATTTGAGCAAGCTGTGAATTCCAGCTGATGATACACATCATCAATGTGGAATGAAACAAATGAAATCTTATGAGGGAAATAACGTAACGATGAATTAGTGCAAGATCTATTCAACCCAAGTGAATGAAGGTGCGTACTTTGATTTACAAACCATCATGTAGAAGATTAATGCAAAGTTCAAATTGGATTATATGACTTGATGAATGTTCAAAGTGGATTATGCAAAGTGACACCCTGTACCATGGGTTTACATTATTTCAGATATGCTTATGCATATGAAGATAACCAATTTTATATGGTTCAAAAGTATGCAACTAATACATGCATTAGATGAATACCTTCATATATATATATAAAGACATGTGATGGTTGACTATCTGTTCAATGACCCAAATCATTGAGTTAGGCCATGAAACTTTTATGGCAGTTTGATAACCATGACCTAAATCACTAATCAAATAATTATGTGAATTGGACACCATTTGGCTAGTAAAATATGACGGAAAGTATGGACGGGCTTCTCTACCTGCCTGAAATATTAATATATGAACTAATCAACAATGTAATAAGAACCTAAATATAGATGACTAAAATAATATTTTCATCATATTTTGAGGAACATAATTTCAGATTTCTAGAATAGTTTTTTATTAATTTTTTGGTGCTATATTAATGGAGGAAATGTAATTATTTGGTTTACCTCTTATCCCCTGTGAAGTGAACGGTAAAGTTGTATTTTTGCCAATTAAAATTGAATGGGTTATTCTGTCTTATTTTTCTCTCTGATATTAAATTCATTTTATTTTTGGTTTTGCAAAAATTGGAGACTTGATCCTTTTAATTCCTAAATCCATATCGGTACATCAAGACCTAATTTTCAAACTCTCTTCTCACCCTCTCTTGGTAAAAAGCATTCTACAAAGAGCAAGCAAGCATTCTATAGGATAAATCTTATAAAGCTTTGAATAAAGTTCAAGAGGAACCATGTGTTTTGCTAATATCTTCCAGATCCATTGGATTTGAAATTATATTTTGTCTATATATTTCAAGAATTTAATGAGAGAATTTTTTTACTCTTTAATTGGTTTCGAGAACAACCTTAGTCTCAAGATTATCATTTGGAGATTTTTCTAATTTTTTTTACTTGAACTCAAAGGTTATATATAACATCCACAAAAATCCTTAGGCTCCAGAATCATGATATTAGAGGCTGGATTGAAGAATCTACAAGGGGGACAATATTGTGACTCAAGATTTGTAGCCTCATCATCCTAGTTTTGAAGCTCATTCTGTGTATATTTTTTCTGATTATGTTTATGTTATAATAAAAATAATTATTATATTATTTAGTAAATTCCACTTTTATCTGAAACTGTTCCATTTGATGAGTATTGAAGAATTCACAGAGTAACAAAGGAGAGCATGGAAAGATCATGAAGAAAAAGAATATCCAGCTCGTGGGATAGTTTACTGAAGACTGGCTGAAAAAATATCATTAAATCAAATTATGCTTTTTATTATTATTTAATTTATAATGATTCATTGGATAGAATATCCATCATTTTTCATGCACTATTTTTGAAGTTCTACACAAGAGGGTGAAATATCAACAAAGATATCCGACAAGATCCCGAATGAATATTAAACTTAAGAGGTGAACTAGGTGAAGGCTCTAGGGGGTTGAATAAGAGAAGACTGTGGACCAAGTCGAAGAAAATCAAGCATCATTGTTTTGTGGATGATTTGGGGCTCAAGGATGACAGAGACTCACTAGAAATTTACTTTATTTTTATCCTTGCTACACCCTATTACTACGTGTTTTTTTCTTAGGGTGGGGGGGAGGGGGTGGAGGGGGGGTTGGGTGGGTGGGAATTTACACAAACTTGGCTAGGGGCATCATCAACTTGGGGTGGATAATCCCAAACAGCAATAATCACACGCCTATGTTGCATTAAAAAATATGAGCCTACCCTATCCTCTACCTCATTAAAAACATATTTCATATAGTTGACTAGATTAGGGTGAATCAATTTTACGTACATAATTCACCCGCTCCTGCATAGGTTATACCTTAACCATTTAAACTAACACTTGGGATGTCCTCTTATTCTGTAAAATTATTTTTACAAATAAAAAAATGGGCGAGGAATTCTGGAGGGATGAATCAAGCGGATTGGTTCGTATATACCATTGCATCTAGATTTCCATCAAGAAGCATTTGAGACATATTTGTTGAATTAGCCAACCATGGGAGACTGCAATCAAGAGAAGAAAAATATTTTATGGTAATTTGTAACTTCATGGCTAACTATACTGTGATAATCAATACCTGGAAGTTGGGGATAGCCTTGGGAAACAAAACACACCTTTTAGAAATAAAGGACCACGTCAACATGCAGTTTGTAGTGGCAACCTAAACTTTCATGATTGGGAGGATGAGGTACAAAGCTCCACATAGAATTTCAAATAGGAGCAGCATATTATTCATCTGTTCTTTCTTACAGAATTAGTGAATGTTAGGTTGGTTTTAAGGAACAAAACAACAAAGAAATGAGCGTTTAGCAAAAATATTTTTTTATAGATGGGATGAAAAAGATATTTTGTACGAGGACACAATGGAGTTTTAGATTAGATTGATTGGATGATGGTTCACTTGGTTCTTAGTTAGGGCCTATCGAGGTATTATGAGGTGAGTAAGGATAAGGGATATGCATGAGTCAGCAGAAGCCATAAAAAAAACAATACTTGGGACATACATGATAGGATGGTCAGTTGGTGGTTTGAGTGGTTAGGGAATCGGTAGAAGCCAATTCCTGGATAAGAAATTGATGTCGGATGTTGTCGATGGCGTCGTCCGACGAATAAGATCACTAAGTGTATGTAGCTATGTAATATGAGTGATCTAGGTGAAACGTACGTGCAGGGAGCCAGTTTGCGGGAAATCGCCGAGTCTCGAGCTTCGGGTGATCGACCGATGACAATGACGATGACCTTCAGACCATCATCAAAGCGACGATAGCGACTATAGCGCCGAACGAAACATGTCCGTAGGGGTTCGCACATAACGAACAAGCTCGGCCCGTTCCTAGAAAGACGCTCAACACGTAGTTTCCTCGATAAATTCCTCTCACCTAAACTTACTCAACTGCGGTGGACTGCAGTCGAAGATATACTGAAAGACGTAATGTAACGAACGAGCAAGGGGAACGATATACCTCGTTGGTGATGACGTTCATCGTTAGTGTCTTTGTCGACGCATAGGCCGGTGCAGACAGGTACGGTAGAGACGTGTTGAAGGTGGACATGGAATAGATCGATGGCTAGAGGCAACGCAATGCTGGAGTGCGATGCAGAGGAGGTTTGATGGGCGGACCGGTAATGGTGGCAAGCGACAGCAGGCAGAGCCAGGTAGAGAGCTCGGAGACGCTACCGGTACAGCAAGACTGGAACAGAACGTTGCAACGATGCAGATGCATTGGCAGAGCACAGAGCTTGGGACGGAGCGTTGCAGCAACTCGAAGGCGATGGCAATGCAGTGGGATTGGCGAAGAAGGTTGAGGCGATGCGGCAGCGTGGACGTCCTGAGGAGTGTCAAGCCAAGACAATCATCATGGTAACATCACGAGTTATTGCTTAGCTGACGGGTGATGAGGAGCGCGCCTCTATCGCAAGTTGATCCGTAGTCGAATCAGCTTCTCTTTTTTCCCGTCCGCGCTGATGAATGAGGTATGCGTTGTTGAATTGCGCGGTGATGCAAACACTTCTTCCCGTCAATGCATGGAACCCAAGCTCTTACACGATGTCGCGGTGCAGTTCTGGCGGTCAACGCGTGCGAAAATAATCACGGGAGAATGCAAGAATGCAATGATCGTTCATCGATTTGCAAATTCTTCACGCTGCCATGCAGGACATTCTCAACATATTTCTTGTTGAGGGAAGGGGGGGGGGACCACTCGAGCGTGTGATCCGTCGTCGGCCTCAAGAAAAACCCCCACGCGCGTGAGACGAATCTTCCACTGTCCAATCAGGTGACCTAGGATTGTCTGCTGGTTGCAGGACTGTTGTGCAGACTTGGGCGTAGACTCAGGGCACCGTTCGTGTTGCTTGATGGTGCGACCTTGGACATAGCGCTTGTAACACGGCCGATGAGAGGGGGTCACAAAAAGTGCACAACGGCCTGGTGATCTCTAACGGAAGACTAGCGCTTAAGAGGTGCAGGGAAGCTCCTCCCTCCTATGCGTCTTCCCTTATTCTTCCAGGTTCCTCCTCTCCTCTTCCTCTTCCTCTCCTCTTTCTCTCTTGGCGAGATCTAAAACGGGAAATAACTGCCACAAGAATAATTCCAGATCTGAGATTGAACGTGGTCCCATCATGGCCTTATATAGGGCCATGATGGGCCCTACATGGAGTTCAGAAAGGAGAGTCCAATAAGGATCTCCCCCTTCATTTACAACACGAATAAGAAACAACAGACAAGATGACGTGAACTTAAAACGATACAAATGACTGAAAACAGAAATCAAGACGGCTGAAAACAAATAACAAAAACATAAAGATATGAACACGGACGTGCTCTACCCTAGGTTTTTAACCTGGGCATCTTCACGGACGCTTTGGCATGCCGGTCGGGCTGGACACGTATCGGCGGTGATGCTGATGTTGACGAAGACGGCTCCGATGACGCGTTGTCAATGACGCTTGGGCGCGCTCCATCAGAAATGGGAACATGATTTCATCAAATATTACATTATGAGATGTCTATGCGCTCCATATTTAGTGAGAGTTTGGGACAACAGTCATGAAATCCACTACTGGCAGAAAAGCACATGACTCTGACTAAAAATATATTTATTTATTTATTAGCATAATTATGTAATCTTGGTAAATTATAATTTGGTGTTAACCAATTCAGCTACTCATAAAGAATTCAAATAATAAAATAGTTTATACCAATTTCTTTATGAGATATGTAACTGTAATGTCTACTTCATCCCAGAAATGCTTAAATTAGGTGTATTACCCACCTAGGCTGATGAATCAGTTTAGGTAATAGGTCTTATGACCCAATTACCTTTATTGGACAATCCTATTACTTAACTATATCAATATATGTTAACTAATCAGGGATCAATTGAAGTCAGTCGACAGGTTGAGTTCCTAGCCCATGGGGTTCGAAGTTACACCTCATTATCAAGAAGATAGAATAGATCATGTCAACTCTATCATGGAACCAATGCCATCATTAGTAACATGCATGTGAAATTTCTGAAAGACTTAGTGCATCGTTAAATCAAAGTATGAACCATAAGCAAGTTAAAATTTTGATCACTGATCTAATGTGTAATCATCGACATTAAATCAATGTATGAAACAGGAACTAGTTAAAATTTTAATCATTGATCTAGCATGTAATCGTTGATATTAAGTTGATGAATGAACCGGGAGCAACTTAAAATTTTGATCATTGATCTAATGTGTAATCATTGAAATTAAATAATTGTATAAACCAGGAACAAGTTAAAAGTCTGAAGATTGATCTAATAAATAAATATCGATACTAAATCAATGAATGAACGAGAAAAAAATTAAAATTTTGATCATTTATTTAATTTGTAATCATTATCATTGATATTAAATAAATCTATGAACCACGAACAAGTTTAAATTTTGATCATTCTGATGTGTAATCATCGATATTATCTTAGTACAAAAGCTGGCTCGACCGACCTAATGGTCGGATCGGCCGACCCGAACCGAGCACCGAACCCTACTATCCCACGATCATCTTACGACCCCGTTTCTCTGGTGGTGGAGTTCAGCCAACATTTGAACAAACATCAAGCCCTAGAAAGCGTGCGGTGGGTATCGTCGGACTTTGGTAGAGTGTTGGAGTGCTATTCGACTCCTCAGTTCAATCTCTTGAAGATTCCTGAGTTTTGATCTTCTTCTTCGTCGTGATTGCTCCTAGGATTGTCGCTATTATGATTCTCTCTAAGGTCCGGCAAGCCGGGCTTGGGAAACTTTTTCTCTGCGCTTCAGGTGCTTGCCTCTGCGCATTATTCCTGCATTTTCCGATTGTTTTTACACCACCCCTGCTTCAGGAATCAGTCTTGGAGGAATGAAAACGGTTTCTTTTACGATTCTACATTGATCATTTCTCTAGTTCTTGTTTCATATGCTCGAATAATAGTTCGAGTTCCTATCATGCTGTTATCTGTGGCGCCAGAATGCCCCATCTTCGGAAGGAATCGATATCGAGAATATAGCTTAAAGTTCTAGCGGTATTATTGTGAATTTACACTCCCTTTCTCTCGAGTGCGTTGTAGGGCCAAATGAAATGTCACAGTTCAGCATGATTGCGGCCATTTATTTTCGATGCTTATTTGATCGGCAGAGCCACATTCCCTTTTTCTACGTTATTATTAGACTTCCCTATGGGAGCGGAGAAGTTCTATAGCTGGCTCCAGCATCGTGAACGTATTCCTTTTTCATTTAGACTTTGCTTTTCTAGACTTTTGGTATTGGTTTTCGTTTAAATTTGAAAAGTTGTGATCCGCCATTGTTTCTTTATGGATTCTCTTCGAGAGACATTTCATAACTATTTTCATGGCGGACTGATATCTCGATAGATTTCTCTCTATCCGTAATTATAATTTAATCCCAGGCCGTCTGGAGATCGTAGTGAATTTTGATAAAAGTCTAGTCAAGTTAGATTCGTTTTGGATCGATATGGTTGATAATAAGACATTGTTTATGAAAATATTCGGCTCTTTTTATTACTATTTTGCATTTTAATCCGTGAATTTCGTAATAGTCATCGATTAAACTACGTACGACCTATGCCATCCTGTATTACACAAAAATCAGAACAATGTCATTTTTTTCTCGGCTGTTTGAGTGGATTTTGGATCTCGGCTGTTTGAATACTATGACTCGAGGGCCAAGGCCTCTTCTGTAGGCTTTAATTTCGTTTGCTGCATCTTATTTTGTGATTGTGGTCTTTTTTTTGTTTTTTTGGTTACTGATCCTCTGATCGGCAGGTTCATTACCTCAATTCAGACGCGCATATCGCCAGCGACCATTCAGAGATTATTTATTGTCTACGGTTTGTCAACTTTCATATCCATCGTCTTGAAACCCTCTCCATCTTATATTATGTGTCGAAATTTTGTGCAGCTATTTCTTCTGCATTAAGGAAAATTTTCTTCTGCGTACGGATAATATGGTATTTGATTTGGATCATCCATAGAACGGATTAATTAACGGGTCAATATAATTTCTCTTAAAATACTTTTATTATAGTTTTTGGTGGACGATTTGATACATTGCATGTTAGTGAATAGTGATATACTTGGTGAACACTGTCTTGTATTTTGATTATTTTTGAAGAAAAATTAGCTCTTCTTGAGTATTTTTTTCTTACTATTTTATTATAAGTTCTTTAACCCGGGATTACCTCTGTGCTTGATCAGGCTAATTCCCATAGCCATCATCTTCTTGGGAGGTCATTTTCTTCTACTCTGGAAGAAAATAAGGCGAACTCAGAGAACAAAGAACGGTTAGATTCTTTCTCAAAACGCAAAATTAGTTCATTTACAATTCTTTCTGTTTGAATTTCTAGCTGGATTTCTTTGGTATTTTTTGACGTAATCCTCAAGAATCTTAAAGGAATTCTGACAAGGGCCAACTCTACAGAATAACCGTGACTTTTATGGATAAGGATGGAGAGGAGAAAGAGATCAAGGTTCCCGTAGGAATGTCCATGTTGGAAGCTGCCCATGCCAACGACATAGAGCTTGAAGGTGCAAAACCAATCTATCTCTCTTCCTTCGTCCCTCTCTCCCTTTCCCTCTCTCTATCTCTCTCTCCACCTCTCTCACCAAATCTCTCTTTCTCTCACCAGCGTTCTTACCCCCCTTGTATCTTTCTCTTTGCCTCTCGCTCATCATCATCATGATGATATCAACCTATCTTTCTCTATCTTTCCCTCTTGTTACTAACTAGTTTTTTGGTTTCTAATGACGGTGCAGGCGCCTGCGAAGGGTCTCTGGCGTGCTCGACCTGCCACGTAATCGTCATGGTGAGAAAGAACAGCTTGTCCTCCACTCCCGGTGTTCATCTCCATTCTCTCTCTTCCTGTGGGGTAGTGAAGAAAATCAACTCTTCCTGCAGGACGTCGATTACTATAACAAAATGGAGGATCCCACGGACGAGGAAAACGACATGCTCGATCTCGCCTTTGGTCTTACTGAAACGTTAGCTCTCTATCCTCTCTCTCTTTCTCTCTCTTTCTCTCTCTTCCTTTCTCTCACCATCTCTCTCCTCTTTCTCATTCTCTCTCTCTCTCTCGCGCCGCTCTCGCACACATTCACACCATCTGTCTCTCGTTTCACACCAATTGTCTCGTTCTCTCTCCTCATCCTTGCGCGCACCATCTCTCTCCTCCCTCGCACTAACTCTTTCGCTCTTTCGCCCTCTCTCTCACGAATTCAACCATCTGTCTCTCTATCTCGCACCAATTCACTCGCTCTCTCCATCGCACTCCTTTTTTTTTCTTTCCTGTCTCCCTCTCTCTCTCTCCACGTATACCTTTCTCTCACTCTACTCATACACCCATCTCTCTCTATCTCCTCTCTCTGCTCATACACCTTTTTTTCTCTCTACTCATTCACCGTTATCTCTCTCTGTCCTCTCTGACGGATCATGTATCTATCTCTCTCTATCTCCCCTCTCTCTCTGCTAGTACAACTCTCTCGCGTCTCTCTTTGCCTCATGCACTTTGCTCTCTCTCCTCGCTCTTACCATCTCTCTCTCCTCTCTCTGCCTCATACACCTTGCTCTCTTTTACCATCTCTCTCTCTCCTCTCTCTGCCTCATACACCTTGCTCTCTTTTGCCACCTCTCTCTCCTTTCTCTGCCTCATACACCTTGCTCTCTTTTGCCACCTCTCTCTCCTTTCTCTGCCTCATACACCTTGCTCTCTTTTACCATCTCTCTCTCCTCTCTGTCTCATACACCTTGCCACTCTCTCTCTCTAATTGTATGGTTTTCTGTGCGTGTGGGTTATTTTAACGGGTGGGTGTGTCTGGACGGTGGTCAGGTCCAGGTTGGGCTGCCAGATCGTGGCCGCGCCGGAGCTGGACGGGTTGCGGCTGGCCCTCCCCGCCGCCACCAGAAACTTCGCCGTGGACGGCTTCGTCCCCAAGCCCCACTGACCCACCCTCCACCCCCAGTTTTGCTCCCTTGACTTGATTCCCACCAACCCGGACCCGCATCCCAAAAACTAAAAAAATATATATATTAAAAAACAAATTTTACTATTATTTCCTCGCAGTCAAGCTCCATTCTTTTCCACCCAAGTCAACGGCGCCCGGCCACGTGGCAGTTAATAAAGCTCTTCATGCCGGCTCGAAACCGTCGACCAGTCCCCGCTGACGTCACCGGCGCCCTTCTTCTCCTCCTCCTCGGACTCTTCCCTGTGAGCTAACCACTCTCCACTTCCCTTCTTCCCTTTAGAGAGAGAGAGAGAGAGAGAGAGAGAGGGAGTTAGTCGTGTGCATGGGGGGGAGGGAGCGGCATTGACGAGGTGGTGGTGGAGGAGGATGGGGACGCCGTCGTGGGGTTCGTCGTCGGATGACGGTGGGGGGATGGTGGAGGTGACGCTGGAGCTCGACGCCGACTCGTGCCTGGTGCGGGGGGTCGCGGCCGGTGGCTCGGGAAACCTGAGCCCCTGCTCGTCAACGGCGTCCCGGATCCGGCGCAAGTTCCCCTGGCTCTGGTCGCCGTCCTCGCCGCTGCGGTCCAGCTCGTTCCCGTCGGCCATGGCGGCGAGGGACGAGCGGCGCCGGCGCGCGCGCCTGGACCGGACCCGGTCCGGAGCCCTGCAGGCGCTCAAGGGCCTGCGCTTCATCAAGGCCCACGACGCGCCCTGGGAGGCCGTGGAGCGGCGCTTCCGCGCGCTCGCCCAGGACGGGCTCCTCCGCCGCCAGGACTTTGGAAAATGCATCGGTATAGACCAAAGTCGGCGTCTTTTCTCCGTTTCCCGTCGTGGGTCACCGTCGGGTTTTCTCGCTTTCAGGGATGGTCGACTCGGAGGAGTTCGCTGAGGGGGTCTTCGGCGCGCTGGCGCGGCGCCGGCGGCAGGACCTGGACCGGATCACCATGGACGAGCTGCGCGAGTTTTGGGCCCAGATCACGGACCAGAGCTTCGACGCCCGGCTCCAGATCTTCTTCGACATGTCCGTAGGAGATCGGAGAAAGCTTCCTCCGCCGTCGGATAAGATCTGATCTGATGCGCGGCTTCCTATTTCCGCAGGGTGGACGCGAACGTCGACGGCCGGATCACCAGAGAGGAGGTGCAGGAGGTCAGAACTCAGAAAGACCAATAGTTCCTTCACAGTTAGCGGGGCGAGGGGGGCTGAATTATCGTTTTTGTTTCAGTTGATCGTTCTTAGCGCGTCGGCGAACAAGCTGTCCAAGCTCAAGGAGCAGGCGGAGGAGTACGCGGCGCTGATCATGGAGGAGCTCGACCCCGAAGCTCTCGGCTACATCGAAGTGCGTCTTCTTCTTCCGCATTCCTTGTCTCTCGCCCCGCTTCTCAAAATCGATTTCCGTGGCCAGTTGTGGCAGCTGGAAGCGCTTCTGCTGCAGCGAGACCGCTACATGAACAATAGCCGCCCAATGAGCACGGCCAGCATGGGTCGGAGCCAGAGCCTGGACCGGCGCAGGCCGTGGTTGGTCTGGTTCGCGGCCCGGGAGGTTTGGCAGCGAGCGTGGGTTCTCTTGGTCTGGTTCGCCGCCATGGCTGGCCTCTTCGCCTGGAAATTCGCCCAGTACCGCCGCCGGTCCGAGTTCCACGTCATGGGTTACTGTCTCCCTTTCGCCAAGGGCGCCGCCGAGACTCTGAAGCTTAACATGGCCCTCGTCCTCCTGCCCGTCTGCCGCAACGCGCTAACCTGGCTCCGCTCCACCCGCGCTCGTTTCTTCTTCCCCTTCGACGACAACGTCAACTTCCACAAGGTATGAACTAAGGAACAGAGCGAAATGCGGAGGAAAAAAGATGAAAAATTATAAAATTTCGGGGTTTCGCAGATTATCGCGGCGGCCATTGTGGTCGGGATCGTCGTCCACGCGGGGAACCATTTAGCGTGCGATTTCCCGCGGATCATCAATTCCTCTCCGGAGCAGCTTCGGGCCATGGCGGTGGACTTTGGGAGTGAGCGGCCCACTTACAGGACCTTCATAGGGGGCGTGGAAGGGGTGACGGGGATTATGATGCTTGGTATAATGGCGTTGGCCTTCACTCTCGCCACCAGTTGGTTCAGGAAGAAGATAACTGGGTTCAACGCGTTCTGGTACTCCCACCATCTCCTCGCCGTCGTCTATCTCCTTCTCCTCGTCCATGGCTTCTTCATGCAGCTCGTCCACAAATGGTACCAGAAGACGGTGCGTGATGATCGTGCCTTGTTTTGAAAGGTCGCTGTTGGTTCATGAATTCGATTTTTAGTGGGTTTCGCTCGTTTTGTATGAAATCAGACGGGGATGTACCTCGCCGCCCCTCTCCTGCTCTACCTCGGCGAGCGCACCTTGCGTAGCCTCAGATCCGAGGCCTTCCCCGTCAGGATTCTCAAAGTAATCTCTTCCTCTCTCTTTTAATCTTAATCTCTCTATTTACCTCTCTCTATCCATTAGTCTTTCTCTCACTCACTCTCTCTCAATTAGTCTCTCACTCTCTTATTAATCTCCATCGGTTTCACTTTCCCTTCCTCTCACACACACACTCAATCACTCACTCATTACTTCTCTCTCACCTGCACACAATCATCACTTCTCTGTCACATACACACACTCATTCCTTCTCTCTCTCACACACATTCATTCCTCATCTCCCTTACACACACTCACGCTCATTCCTTCTCTCTCTCTCTCTCTCACACACACACACACATATTCCTTCTATCTCTCACGCATACACGCTCATTCCTTCTCTCTCTCTCTCACACACTCATTCCTTCTCTCTCTATCTCACACACAAACTCATTCCTTCTCTCTCTCTTACTCATTCTTTCTCCCTCTCACACACACTCATTCCTCTCTCTCACACACACACACTCTCATTCCTTCAGTTTCTCTAACTCATTCTATCTCTTTCTCTCTCTCTCTCTCTCACACACGCTCATTCTCTCTCTATCTCACACACACACTCATTCCTTCTCTCTCTCTAACTCATTCTTTCTCTCTCTCACACACACTCATTCCTCTCTCTCTCACACTCATTCCTTCACTCTCCCTAACTCATTCTCTCTCTCTCTCACACACACACACTCATTCCTTCACTCTCTATGACTCATTCTTTCTCTTTCCCTCTCTCTCACACCCTCACTCTTTCTCGCTCTCACACACACTCATTCCTTCTCTCTCTCTCACTCATTCTTTCTCTCTCTCACACTCATTCTTTCTCTCTCTCTCATACGCACTCATTCCTTCTCTATCTCTCTCTCTCTCACACACACACTCATTTTCACTCTCTCTCACACACACTCATTCCTTCTCTCTCTCACACACACACTCATTCCTTCTCTCTGTCTAACTCATTCTTTCTCTCTCTATCTCCCTCATACGCACTCATTCCTTATCTCTCACACACACTCACTCTCTCAGAATCTCTCGCACACTCGAATAACTCAGTGGCTCGCTCTCTCCAACACACATTGTCTTACACCCTCACTCACTCGTTCTCTGTCCCTCACACTCAAAAACACTCACTCGTTTTCTCCCTCTGTCACACACGCACACATTCTCTCCTCCCCCCTCTCACACACACACACTCATTCTCTCACACACGCACACTCACTGACTTTCATTTTCTCTCGTTTACTCACTCTCTATTGATCTCTCCACCTCTCTCTCTTGCGCTCTCTCACGATGTTGTTTTCAGGCGTCCGTGTTGTCGGGGAACGTGCTAAAGTTGGTTATGTCGAAGCCTTTGGGGTTCAAGTACAAGAGCGGGCAGTACATTTTTCTCAAATGCCCGGCGGTCTCGCCGTTCGAATGGTCTCCAGATCGGCCATTGTTATCGGATCTTCTTCTTCTTGTTCTTCATCTCCCTCGTTCTGAGTGGTGTTCTGTTTTTCCTCTGCATTAGGCACCCGTTCTCGATCACCTCGGCGCCCGGCGATGGCTATCTCAGCGTCCACATCCGGGCCCACGGTGACTGGACCTGCGAGCTTCGTCGAGTCTTCACCGAGCCCTATAACGGAGCCCTTATCGGCCGCGGAACCTTCAGCGACGTGGACCCAGAGACCCACAGCAGGTGCTTTTGCCCTTTCTCTATCGCTCTCTCTATCTCCGTCTATCTCCGTCTATCTCTTTCTCTCTATCTGTCTATCTCTCTCTCTTTCCGTCCCTCTATATCTGTCTATCTCTCTCTCTTTCCCTCTCTCTATATCTGTCTATCTCTGTCTCTTTCCCTCTCTCTATATCTGTCTATCTGTCTCTTTCCCTCTCTCTATATCTGTCTATCTCTGTCTCTTTCCCTCTCTATATCTGTCTATCTGTCTCTTTCCCTCTCTCTATATCTGTCTATCTCTCTTTCTTTCCCTCTCTCTATCTGTCTATCTCTCTCTTTCCCTCTCTCTCTATCTGTCTATCTCTCTCTTTCCCTCTCCCTCTATCTGTCTATCTCTCTCTTTCCCTCTCTCACTATCAGTCTATCTCTCCCTCTCTCTCTGTAAATCTATCTATCTCTCACACTCTCTCTATAAATCTATCTATCTCTCACTCTCTCTCTAAATCTATCTCTCTCTCACTCTCTCTCTATAAATCTATCTATCTCTCACTCCCTCTCTATAAATCTATCTCACTCTCACTCTCTCTCTATAAATCTATCTATCTATCTCTCTCTATCTATCTATCTCTCTCTCTCTCTATAAATCTATCTATGTCTCACTCTCTATCTATCTATCTATCTCTCTCCCTCTCTCCCTTTCCCTCTCTCTCTAACTATCTATCTCTTCCCGTCTCTCCCTCTCTCTAATCTCTATCTATCTATCTCTCTTTCTCTCTCCATCTCTCTCTTTATCTATCTATCTCTCTTTCTTTCTTTCTCCAGCTCTCTCTTTATCAATCTATCTATCTATCTTTCTGTGTCCATCTCTCACTTTATCTACCAATCTATATCTCTCTATCTCTTTCTCAACCTATACACGTCTCTCTCTATCGATATATCTATCTCTCTCGCTTTCTCTCTCCTGTTCTCCTTCTGATCGGTTTTCTGCCGTTATAGAGCGCCCAAGTTGCTTGTAGACGGGCCCTACGGCGCCCCCGCGCAGAATTACAGTAATTACGATGTTTTATTACTGGTGGGGCTTGGCATCGGGGCGACCCCCTTCATCAGCATCCTTCGTGACCTTCTCAATAACATCAGATCCGTTGAAGAGCAACAGGTTCGAGTCTGTGTGATCTGATTATGAAATAATTGAGCTAATCTTATGGGTAATTTGATTCGTCAGGACTCATCGTCTTGCACGGACACCAGCCGGTCGGATGATGGCGGGAACAGTGCCGGGTCGGTTTGGGGCGGCGCCGCCAGTAGCTCCGGTAGTAATGGCGGTGGGAAGAAGAGAGCTTTAAAGACGAGCCACGCTCACTTCTACTGGGTTACTCGCGAGACGGGTTCCTTTGAGTGGTTCAAAGAGGTCATGGACGAAGTCGCCGAGATGGACCACAAGGTGACTCTCTCTCTCTCTCTCTCTCTCTCTCTCTCTCTCTCTCTCTCTCTCTCTCTATCTCTATCTCTATCTCTGCACCTATCCTATTCTATACTATGTGCCTAACCAATAAAGTTTGCCTACCTACCAATTCTGTCCATCTGCCCCATATATGGACCTACCACCGACCTTTTCCTCTCTAAACAAGAGATAGTATAGACGCACAATTATCAGACGGTCCCCTCTGTCTACATCGGCTGGCAGTTTCTCCAGTCTCTTGATTCATGAATGTCTCGAGCCACCAATCTCTCTCCTTTTCTCTAACAAAGACGATGTGGAAAACCACAGTTAGCAGACGGTCCAATCCATCCACCTATTCTATTAATTCTATGAACCTATCTATCTGCCAATCTCTATATAGCTGAAATAGACAATTATCAGAGTCTGTCTATCCGTCTAGTCAATTTATCTTTGAATGTGTCCATCTACCAAGGGGTTATGAGATGATGCACCATTATGTGACGATCTTACCGATCCATCTAGTCCATTGATCGGATGAATCATGAAACAGGGGAGACAGAGATGCTCCATTATCAGAGTCTGCATATCCGTCTAGTCTATTTATCTATGAATGTATCCATCTACCGAGGGGTAATAGGGATAACGCACCATTTTGTGACTAGTCTACTTAATGGATGAATCATGATTGTATTAATGTCTCTCTCTGAAACAGGGGGTGATAGAGATGCACAATTATCTGACGAGCGTATACGAGGAGGGGGACGCGAGGTCGACGCTGCTGACCATGGTGCAGGCGCTCAACCACGCCAAGCACGGCGTCGATATTCTATCAGGAACAAGGGTAAGTGAGTTTACTAGCCAGCCAATTAACCCAAGCTAGTGGGCCAGTAGAAAGAGCTCTTCAGGGCAGATGTCCCGCTCACCCATCGCCTCCATAAACGCGCAGGTGAGGACCCACTTCGCGCGGCCAAACTGGAGAGACGTCTTCTCCAGAATCGCCTCCAAGCATCCATCCTCCACCGTCGGTAAGAGACAACCAAGCCCCTGTTACTGTTTCCGTCCCTTACAGAAGACTTCCAAGACTTCTAGATAGAGAAACATGACTGCAAACTCGCGTCTCGCAGGGGTCTTCTACTGTGGCACGCCGGCGCTGGCCAAGGAGCTCAAGAGCCTGGCCCAAGAGCTCACCCACCGGACCGCCACCCGCTTCCACTTCCACAAGGAGTACTTCTGAGCCAATCCCGGCTCCCCACGTCGCCGAAATTTTGCCCAAGGCCCGCGCGGCGGGTGTAGATAATGCCGTAAAGGAAGACGACACGACGATAGAATGTGGAAATAAGAGGTACCCATCAAAAATTATTTACACACGACAGAGAATGCTGAACGTCCCACCTCCCCTGCAAGGGGACAAATAGAAAAAATAAATGGTTTTTACGGTACCCACTGAAGTAGACACGAGTTGTTGAAGAGGGAAGAATCTTGCAGCTGTCAGGGTGGCGTGAGGCGATTAAATAGAGGCTGGCATGACGGAAATTGGCTGTCGTCATCGCTCTCGCTCTTGAGAACTGCCGCCGCCAGACCAGTCTGGCCTGGCCCACGGCCGGAGATGTCGCATTTAGTATTCAAGGCGGCCCCCCCGGAGAGAGAGCAAGAGAGAATGCGAGGGAGAGAGCGAGAGAGCGAGAGAGAATGCTGGTAAGAGAGAGAGAGAGAGAGCGAGAGAGAATGCTGGTAAGAGAGAGAGAGAGAGAGCGAGAGAGCGAGAATGAGAACGAGAGAGAGAGCAAGATAGAGATAATGAAAACGAGAGAGAGAGAGAGAGAGAGAACAAGATAGAGACAATGAGAACGAGAGAGAGAGCAAGATAGAGATAATGAAAACGAGAGAGAGAGAGAACAAGATAGAGACAATGAGAACGAGAGAGAGAGCAAGATAGAGATAATGAAAACGAGAGAGAGAGAGAGAGAGAGAGAGCAAGAGAGAGATAGAGAGAGAGAGAGAGAGAGAGAGAGAGAGAGAGAGAGAGAGAGAGAGAGAGAGAGAGAGAGAGAGCAAGATAGAGATAATGAAAACGAGAGAGAGAGAGAGAGCAAGATAGAGATAATGAGGACGAGAGAGAGAGGGAGCAAGATAGAGATAATGAGAACGAGAGAGAGAGGGAGCCATCTGGTACCGGTCTGATCAAGATGACTAATCGATGTCAAAGTTAAAGTAGAAAATCTATGTAGATGGTTATGTTGAATCAACATAACAAACTTTAGACCTGCAGGGAACGAATGCCCCGTTCGCCTCCTTTCATCTTTCTCCCCCCACACCTCCGTTTCTTCATAGAGAACTGTTGGGGGAAATAGATAAGGAAGCAAAGTTCTATTGAGGAAGAGGTTTTGATGGGTTCTTGCAGCCCGATTTCGAATAAGAACTCGTCTTTGATGCGTTCAAATACATCGCGGCTATGCTAAGCTAATATACTTAATAAATATTTAATAATATTCTTCCGGTTCTGGTCCGGTTTGACTCTCGGACCAAAACTTGCCCGACCAGCCAGTCCAACCCAAAATGGAAGACTTATGGTCCTTATTTGGTCCAGTCTTAGTGGTTCTCAGTGCCAAGTGTTCAACCCTACATCTAACTAACTTTAGCCTATGTGGTTTTGTTCTCGATCTCTTACTCACTCTCGTCCTCGCCCTCTTCTCTGTCCTTCTCCTCATTCTTGTTCCTCTCACAACCATTATTTCTTGAGAGAGAGTAGGAAGTCATAAAACTGCTGATCCACCTCCCAAAACACTTTTTAGTTTAGATATTTCATTGATCGTTCAGTGTTGATCTGCAATGGACAAAGGGGGAGGTATTCCTTCAATATAATTGATTAGATCATACCCATTGAGCAGTGGTAGAATTAAGCTCTTCCACGACTGATAGTTGGTTGCAATAACTTGGTTTGCGGCTGCAATACAGTGGGAGACAACCACTCCTTGTGTATGCTGGTTGCTGGCTCTGATACCATGAAAGAGCTAGAGACAGAGAGTTGTGAACCAAAAAGGAATGCAGATGGAGAGTAAAAGTCATACGAGTAGTAGTTTAGATCGTTCTGTATTTCCTAAAAACTGTAAGAGTGTACATTGGAGTGTACTTATAAAGTTGAGATTATTCCAATGAGATTGGTGAGTTGTAATATGTATTGGTGAGTTGAGGTCATTCCGCAGAGATTTTCAGTTTTAAATTATTTTTTATGCAATATTTTAAGATGATAAGGTGTGGGGATGGATGGGAAAGATATTTAATCCAAAAATCATAGCAAAGCAGGTGTTTGAAGGTCTTTCAATTTCTTGAAAGTTCCAAAAATTAAAAATAGAAATATACAAAATTTGAGAGATCTACTAATACTAACTATTTTTTATGTTTATACTTAACATTGATTATCGCTCAATTATAGGCCACATGACAACCTGGTTTCCTGCTAAATTTAAATTTATTCACCGGATTCACAGTTTTACACTTTTAACTCCAAAAAAAATACATTTTCCAATCTTAGATTTATTTTCCAATCGTTGATAAACTCAAGTGACATTGTGTTAAAAAAAAGCATCTATATCTTAGCTTTTCCATGAATTCAAAATCACACTCTGATTTAGGGAAGAGGATTCACGCTGTCTGAATGAATTGTAGTCCATCACTAGGCAATGAAAAATAAAGGGTCTCATTCATGATTTATGCAAATTAATCCTCCATCTGATGAAAATTGGAGGCGGCTAATTTTTTTGTGTTCGTGAGATCTTATGGCCAGTGTGATCATATCACAGAACACTGTGTCCTTGTGCACATAGAATACAGGTCGGCCTGATCCAAATAAGTTGGAGCCAGGTAGCTTGATTTTTAAGTCAATCCGATGAAATTGGAGCCAGGTAGTTTGATTCTTCAGCCTATTTTACCCACTTCCAAGGGCCCACTAACCCCTCTCTATGGCCTGATACACATATGTCGTAAGCTCATAAATCCTGAACTAAATAAATAAATTCAACATAAATAAACAACTTCGTCATGAAATTAAACCTCAAATTTTTTGTCACACTTTCTAAAAATATATAAAAACCATAATATCTCAAAAAAGTTCCATAATAATTTGGGCTTAGTTTAATGCATAATAATTTATATTTATGATTTATAAAGCAATATAAAAATAGGGAACACTTTGTTCTGCATCAATAATGTCTGTAAAAAATTAAATCATAACGTGCATAAATAACATTTCGAATTCATAAAATGGTGCTAAATAGTATGAAAACTTGTTTGATAACTCAAAATTAAACTTTAATAGAAGTCCTTTTTTTCAATAATATTAATTCCACTCATTCTCAGTTTTCATTTCTCTCTCTATCTCAGAACCACATATCTATTTCAATCTATTCTTTCATTATTTACATCCAAAATATCGCTTTCAAATTGCTCTATCTTCAAAACTTAAATTAAATCAGATTAGATAAATATTCACAAATCACTTATATTCTCTATCAATCCATTATACAGAAATTCATAATATAATTTATTCACCTCAATGTTCTTTCCACCACCCTCTCTCAAATAATTATTTTTAATTGTATTGCCTTCAGGGATATGCAAAATGAATAGAAATACATTTTTAAAATCTGTGTTGTGTTCTAATATTCTTTATTATTATGAGTGGACCATTCTTTTTAGTTTGATCTGACTGTCATATCTTAATATTCCTAAAAATCTGTTTATGATAAATTTATTTTTCTCTATTCAATAAATTTCTCGTAATTCCCATGTTTTTATTCTCCATTTACCTTAAAATTTTTATTTAATAGGATTAATACCCATATCTTTCTCTCAAATTATATTCCATAAAAACTTGAATAATTGAAAAAAGTATACCAAAATCAAACACTTAGAAGAAACATCAAAATACTAGTTAAATATAAGTGATATGGTTTAGCAAATCATTTACAAATTCACTTTTTTACCATTCTCTAACATCCTTTCACCAAATAAGGGATTGTGGCTTTTACATAAAAAAGGTACGAAAATTTTATGTAAGGTGACTCTTGAATTTTTCCCTTGAATCACCAAGAAAATACAACTTTTGAAGATATATATCCATTTTTCTTATTTATAGATAGTCATATAAAGTGATTTTATATTTATTAATGACCCTATTTTAAGTTCCTAATATCCAAATTGCATCAATAATTTATCAATAGAATAGGAATGATATCTACTATATCAAATCAATATGATTTTCAAGACAATTCCTACCTGTTCTCTCGGTGTTACTTAAGTCCATTAAGTACTTAAGAATCTTACTTACCATACCTTTTTAACCACCCATGTTTCTTTACTTGTGCCCATTTGGTAATATAAATTACAATTTACTTATATCTTTTCATATGAATTAAAATTTTATGAATATATAACATAACTATACATGACTAAGAGAAGTTTTAGAGCCCTCTTCTTCATGGACTTCACTTAACAATTTCTAGAAATATCCAAAAAAATCCGTAAACATTAGGAAATTTCAGGATAATAGACTGAAGATATTTTTTCCATTTTTAGTATGGTAACATGCAATTATAATTATATAATGCAAATAAACGCAATATGTATGAAATTAATACTGTAAATTACATGTTATCAGGGTTTATCCATTATCCTGATGGAAAAATACAATTACACATGTAATTGTGATGATATTCAATGCATACCGTGTGAAAATAAATTATATCCTGATTTTATGAGTTCCATATATATCATGTACACATTTAAATAGTTTCACATGAGGTAAACCACATACTATAACCATGGAGTTACATATATATTGAGGAATTTTGAAATTAAACTACTAGACTGAAATTTATCAGAACTACAATTTATCCATTTTAAGTATTAAACTTAAAATATTTAAAATGATATTTGATATTTTTCCAGAATCTGGTATCTACATAATTTAGTCTTGACACTAATAAAATATCATATTATAAATCAGTGGCATATGGATACATCATGATTTTTTCAATACATATATTGAATTATTTGATCCATATATAATTAATTTAAAATTTCTATATGTTATGAATTTATTTCTCTCATGAAGTTGTCTCATCGCTGTGTAATATTATATTTGTACTGATTGAATTTATCTAGTCTATTACCCTTTTCATTTCATCAATGAGTTAATTATGTAATGAGATAAAAATAATTTTTCAGGGTGAAGAAAAAAAATTCGAACTGATGGGTAGACTCAAGTAGAGAAGTATTAATTCATAATTATAAGCTCCTGCATAATTTTGTGGTATGCACAAATTATGGGTGTTATCATACCTTTTGAAGGTTGAAATTTGGACTTCAATATTTATCTATTTAATTTTAAGTTCTCAATGATTCTCATAGTTATTGTAATTAGCAGAATTGTACATATGGTGTACACTTAAGTTCATATCTATCATTCTTAATAGTGCGTACTTTATTCCCTTGATATTTTATCTAAGATGAATATCAAAATATACCTGCTTTAGGTCACCATGTGATAAATGAATTCCAACATGCTACTTAAATTTATTATATAAAATATGAAAGGAGACAATAATGGCATAATTTATGCTAATATACCATAAAATGGAGAAAAATTTGAGCTTATTCTAAATTTTTAGTAAAACCATTTAAGCCTCAATAACATCCCTTTATGTTAATTTTAATGAAAATATATGAAATTATTATTAAAATTAGGATATTAATTGTGGTTATCCATAGCAAAGACATACACTAAAATATAAATATGTGTTAAAAATAAAATAAATTCAAAATACATGTAATATATATTGTTTAATTATAAAATTGTACATATTTGGATACCTTTCATAAAGTTTGTTGAGTGGAGTATATATATATATATATATATATATATATATATATATATATACATATATATATATATATATATATATATATATAGCGTACTATTTTAAATGTAAGCACAAGATTCATCATCACAAATTAAATTGAAATTCATCTTGAAAAACATTAACTTATAGTGTTATCTTGGATACTTATTACACAGTAGTGTTATATTCCTTTCATCAAACCCATACAATTAGGTTGCATTAATACAGAATGATTCAGGACTGACTATCCAATGGGGGCAAACATAGTAAATCACTTTTTATGAAAATATTATCGTTAAATGGTAGATAATTGTTTTTTATAATCAACACTACTTTATTTTTAATGGTGCAGAATAAATATTTGAAATATCCTTTGATGAATATAACCATGTGAAGCAAGTTCAACCATCTAAGAATAAGATGGATCACATTCATCCTGACAGGATTCGAAGGAGAAATGATTTCGAAATATTATTATTAAGGATTTGTTATAAATGAGGAGATTCATGTAAACTTAATAACAAAAATCTAACCCACTTTGTTATGAGCAAGAAGATTACAAGTTTTATGCAATCATAAAAGAATATCATTGTAATCATGAAACATCAACCTGTGTGATGCCACAAAAATACTGGCCATAAGTAATAAAATGATTTGGCACAAAGTCATTCTAGACAAATCGTCAAACGATCACTGTGACATTTTTTACATGCAAATAGGTTCAGATTAAATAAGCACGGTAAAGTTCTTGTTCTTAGCTATTCATATATTTTCCCTCCACCAGCCCCCAAAACTGATACCCTCATCGTCTAAATCCCAAATATTCAAGAAATTATTTATGTTTCCATCTAAAGTTTATTTTTTTCCATTTAATGATTCTAGAAATGTTAATTTCGGGAATGGCATGATGAATATGAAAATATTCATCATGTTGGATGTTGAACTATTGAGAGATCGATATATAGGGAGGAGTAAGAGTAAATATAGACAGAATTGGCCGTGGAAGGAACTACCGACTGCGCGAGTGCTGGATCGTCGGTAACTGGGAAGGATCGTAGAGTTCGAAGCTGGAGAAGAAAATTCTCAACGGGGCTCCGGCAAATCGGAGCGGCGACGGGGGGCGGTGAATGCGAAGCGAAGGCCGAAGAATGGGGGTCTCTTTCAAGGTGTCGAAAACTGGGACAAGATTCCGACCTAGGCTCGTCCCCCACCCCGAGACCACCTCAGACACCTCCTTCTCGAAAGTGGGCATCGATAATTCGAGCGACAGATCGAAACCAGAGGTAATCCAGTTGTATCTGTTCGATCCCCGGATGCGCATGATTCAAATTCATGAATTGGTTTACTGAAATTATGCTCTCCTAGTTTCAAAATTCGGTGCGTTCTAGCCATCTTCCTCGGTCATCGTTTGTAATTTCCAAGTTTTTTCTTGGAATTTCCGGGCTGATCAACTTTTGGGTGCTTGGTGATTTTAGGATTGTGATTCGAGGACGACTCCGCCCATGCTTTTCTGTGACAATATACGTTGTGAATTAATTACCCCGTAATGCGACTTCGCATTGTTTTTTTCAGAAAGTAGGCATCCGCGTGGTTATGTCTGATACATAATTTTCTTTTCAAACTTTCGGACTTGTTCCGTGTTTTGAGAGCTTATCTCGTGTTCTGCCATACCGTATGTGATCAAAATTTTAATTTTCAGGACCATGTATCGGAGAGGATGGAAGAGTCATCTGGTCTAACTGGTACGATTTGCTAGATTACTTTTTACACTTGATCCTCATGAAAACGTTGCTGACCCTTGAGTCGACATGGGACTTGCTTTTGTGAAGTCTTTGCAGATCACGAAGTCTCCTTCACTTTGAATCTTTTCCCAGATGGTTTTTCTATTGGCACTCTCAACGAGGTATGTTTAGTGTAAGTTTTCCCGGTAATTGAAAATTTTGATGATGCACTCACTTCTTTTTACTGTTATGTCAATTCATTGGCTTTAGCCACAGGCTTTTCATGAAGAAGCTCCCAAGTCACTTCATCCATACAGTAGGGCATCGGAAAGCCTTTTTTCTGTGAGTTCATTGGCCTTGTTTTATTAATCACTCTGGGAATGTTTGAGCTAGTCCTCAAGATACTCTCTTTTGCCTCTTTGGCGAAAACACTCGCCGCGAAATGATTTTCTTGTTTCCTGCATATTATTAAAGATGACCTTCTTATGACATTGTAGCTGTTGTTTGTTTTTTTTCTAATTTTCTTTTCTTTTCTTCAAGTAACGTTGATTTTTCCTTTTTTCATAATGTATTTGTAGGCAATTGAAACGGCATGGCTTCCCGGAGATATTTTGGATGACATTCCAAGCAAGTTTATTAATGGCTCCCTTATCTGTGAGGTTGGTTAGTTCTTCTGAGCGACGCTGAATGGGACTTGTTTGGAGTCTCTAGTTGAACCTTCTCTGAGGACAAGTTTCTTTTCTGGTTTGCAATGCGATCAGCTTCTGTAGCTATTGATTTAGATATTTTCAATCTGGCTTCTGTTCGCGAATTCTCAGTTATGTTTTTTTTAATGTATTTTGAAACACGAAACTGCGTGAATTGATCTACGTTGTATTTTTCTTGTGTAGTTTATTATATTTTTGGGGAAATCGTATGTGGTATTGAATTATTGGATGAAAAAGACTTGACTCATTATTCTCTGAAACACCTATTCCATCTAAAACTCATCTGACTTTAACTTTTTAAATTAACGTGTAACTAAATGAACTTGCGATATTTATGCGGACAGTCTTTTATTGTGCTAAAACTTTTCCAAGAAAACAAATATTTGTTTATTTTATCGACCACTCGATGAACTCACTCTATCCAGGGTAATCTTTAATTCTCTTTGCCTTACTGACGATGACGATGAGTAGTCACATCCCCCTCATAAATTCTTGTCTGCAGCCAGGATGATGATGATACCGATTCTGTAATCGTCATCACCAAACAAGCTGTGGATGATGATAATTTTTGGATGATGTTGGCGTTTCTGTCATTTTTGGCAGGCATTTGTTTGATTCTCGACATGAAGCATTACTGTTTATTGTGATGGGTGCAGGTGCGTGACTATCGGGGATTCTCAGTCACCTTGACAGCTGGTTCTCCTAACATTAATAGAGTACGGCTTCGGATCTCTCTGGAAAACATTGTGAGGGATATCCCATCCATATCTGATGATTCATGGACGTATAGGGACTTATTGGTATGTGTATTACTCACACCATCCCCTGCTCTATGATGCGCTTATTGATGGTGGTTATTATGTTATATAGGAGGTGGAATCCCGAATCTTGAAAGCAGTGCAACCGAATCTTGTTCTTGATCCCACCCCAATGATGGGCCGTCTATGCCAGAGTCCAGTATCCAATAAGGTAATCACTTTCTTCTTTCAAACATGCATCTGAAATAACACAATAGAACATAAAAAATCTAGTAACATTGTTGTCCAGTTGAACTTGGGGACGAGTGATATGAGGAAGAAGCGACTGCGACCAACTCCTGAAGTGACTGTCACGTCTAACAGTCAGACCCATGGAAAAAAAATCTTCATCGACCAAGTCACAGGAATGCATCCAAACAATACAGCTGTGAACTTGAGTGCGCCATTGCCTCAGTCCATGATCACCAGAGACTTGCAGCAGCTACAGCCGATTGGGAAGAGGTTAAAGCAAGAGGCATCTTCCTCTCCTCTGGATGACATGCAGTGGAAAAACCAAATGCTGATGGCCAAGAATTTCAAGTATCCTCACCAGATGATGAGCGAGTCAACGAGCTCTGAAGCATGTTATCTGAGTCAGCCTGGGATGAGATCATCGGGGATCAAGGATGAAGGAGCGGAGATACTAAGCTGGAGCAGCCGAGCTGAGGCTGAGAAGGCAAAGAGTACACTGGAGCAGCCACAATCGCAGTACACCCAACAGATTACATCAAGGCCCCAGTTTCCTTCTCAAACACAGTGGCATGTGCCAGGGCCGATGGAGATGAAGAAGGGCAGTTCATTGCAGAAGAGGAAATCCATTCAAAGCCCGCGGGTTTCCACTGGGCCCACTGCCCAGTCCCCTGTGTCATCCAAATCCGGCGAGATGTCCAGCGGGTCAATGGGCGGCTCTGCTCTGGCAGCGCAGAGGGACAAATCCACGGCTGTATCTGCTTTATCCTCAAGCGCTGGTGATTCCATGCAAAGGTCAACACCAGCTCTGAAAAGGAAACCTAATCCCTCCGCAAGAAGCCAGCCGGCAGGAATGGTGGGCTCGCCAGCAAGCATAGGCAATGTTGGCGCTCCGCTGATGTCCACGGCCTCTGCGCTTGCTGTCACTGAGCAAGCTATTCTTGATGGGTTCTCAAAGATCCAAGCAATTACAAAGAAGTACCAACTCAACGTGAAGAAGAGCAAGCCTGAGAATGCCCCTGTGCAGAAGCTGAAGCCGCCCACCTCGCCGAAAGTTGCTTTCTGCCTTGCTAACGCATTGAGCAATGACGACTATCACAACCTGCAGAGCCCCATGTCAAGGTCCCTCGTGAATGGCACCATGAACACCTTAAAGATGAGAGTCCTTTCTTTCATCCGAGCAGAGCATTTGTACCAAGGTAAAATCTCTCTTTTGGTGCTTCAAGAATTCTACACTGGTCAATATCATTGCCAATGTCATCAACCGTCGATGTGTGGGCAATGGTGTTGACAAAATTTAGGGTAGTTGACGATGATGTTGAGGTTACCATTGAAGGTTGATGTTGACAATGATGGGAAGTCACAAACGGTTGATGCTGTCAGTCAACATCATTTCCCACCTCCATTAAATTCTACATAAAAAATGTTCAACACTGTCAACATCAAAGTCATCATCACTGTGAACCAGCCTAGTTTATGATGATGATGACATTGACAAAAGTTTTCTTGAAGTATATGGACAATTGACAGCTAAATTGATGTTCACGGCATCATGGGCAACCAGTCAACCAATGTCAATGTCATCGGGACAATCCGAAACCTTAATTCTTATTGAAGACACAAATCTTCTCAACAAATACATAATACAGCAGGTCTTCCGGTTCAGCCTGCTGCTCCAGCACAAGACAGCGTCAGAGTAATAATGAGGGAGATGCCTGGCGATGGCACCGTGATAATGCACTATGGATCCGTTGATGAATCTGACTCACAGTACCCTCTCGGTTGCCCACTCGTCTTGCCCAACACTGTATGTGCAATCTCTCTTAATTTTTTTCTCAAATAATATATTTAAATCTCAGCTCCGTCTCTTTTTTGCAGCACTCTGCAGACCTGCTAGCCACCCAACTCCGCAGACTGGTAACTTTGCTATTCCTTCTCTGTCGACAGCCCTTCCGTTTTAATGTTCGATGATGTATAAATAGAGCTGGTTCTGTGATGCAGATGGAGAAGGAGAGATATCAGGTGAAGGAAGATCACGTCCAACCACTGCCTCCACATATGATCAACAACTCAGTCGGGACGGTTTCTGACAATGGTGGGCCTGAGATCCAACCGCGGGCCAACCCTGCTTCCCCTGCGAGCCAAGGGTCCATGGGCCTGCCAAGCCCTTCCCAGAGCTTCCACACCATGGGTCGGGCCATGGTCTCTGGGAACCAGGCTGGGTTGCAGCCATCGTTTTTCCCCGGCGCAACGGGCCTTCCCATGCCCCCCAGGGCGGTACAGCCGGGTTCCCTCATGGACCCACTGCCACAGCATCAGCAAGGTCAAACTCAGGCCCCGCCACAGATGCAGAAATCAGCGGCAATGCTCGCCACCAACCCACTATCCAGACTGATGGGTCAGAGCCCCGGGATGCAGCTGGGCGCCAGCAAGGCATCGCACATCCAGCTACAGATGATGCAGCAGCAACAGCATTCTCAGATGCCAGCTGGCAAGCCCATGATGGCAGCCATGGGCATGGGTGGCCTGGGCGGTGTCATGGGCATGGGCTCAGGGCTCAGGGCCATGTCCTCCCCCATGGGCGCAGCCATGCCAGGCCAGATCAACCTGGCAGAGGTGTCAGGCTTTGGTCCTGGGATGCGTGGCACGACCGCGTCGCAGGCCCAATTTGCCAATGCGTTAAGGATGCAAATGGCTCAGCGACAGAACCGGACGGCCGCCGCTGCTGGGGTGTATGGCGCGGCCCAGTCTGGAATCATGGGTGGGCAGATGCTCCCAAGCTCACCTGCTGGGCTATCGATGCTGGGCCAGACCCTGAACCGGGCCGGCATGAGCCAGATGCAGCGGGCCGCTTTGTCCTCCATGGGCCCCCCAAAGATCGGCACCCCAGCCAACTTCTACTTGAATCAGCAGCAGCAGCAGCAACAGCTACATCACCTGGTGCAACAACAGCAAATTCAGCAGCAACAGCAGATTCAGCAGCAGCAGCAGATGGGTTCGCCGCTGCAGCAGCCACAGGTAGGGTCACCGATGTTAGTGGGGTCACCGTCAGCTGCCACAGTGCAGCAGGTTAGTCCGCAGCAGATGGGTCAGCAGAATCCAGTGAGTCCGCAGCAGATGAGCGCTGGAGCAGTGCCGCTGCCAACAATCAGCAACACGGGCAATGGGGGGCCGACCCCGGCTAGTCCACAGCTGAGCTCACAGACGCACGGTTCTGTAGGGAGCATCACAAGCTCGCCTTTGGAGCAGCTGCAGAGCTCAAATAAGGGGTCCTCAGTCTCCACTGTCTGAGTGCAGGAATTGAAGTTGTTGATCCATCTCATCATATTGATGACGCCGACGCATGAATGTGCATGTCCGCCAGAATAAATTCTAACTTCTTATCTTACCCCCACTGCATTACAGTTTAACTTGGTGTAAATTTTGTTTGAAAATAGGTGATTGATTGATGATCCTACATTCTCTGTGGAGAGAGAGAGAGCGATTATTTGTCTACATTCTCTGTGCATAACATTGTTGTTTAAAGTCAGTGACCTGAACAATGCACCAAGCTATGAAGAGAGGATTTACCCCCAAAAACCGTGTTAATGTTTCTGCAGTTCATCGTAAATATGACTGAAAAAAGTGAAAGGCTGATAGGAAATGCCATCCATCCTATTTTAATCGACAGGAAAATGGTTCAAAATTTAATTCTTATCTTTTCTATTGGCAGTCATGCTTTTCTTTCTAAATTTTTTTCCAATTTCTTGTTCTTTTGACCTCATTATACTCAGACATGATAATTACCAAAAAGATTGAACTTGACAATGATTCTCTCTCTCTCTCTCTCTATCGAAGGTTTTTCATACTGGGCTGAGGTAAATGCGATGACTTGGCATCTCTAAAGGACTCTTTTTCTCTCTCTCTCATCTTGATATATAAATGTAGAGAGAGAAAGAGTGAATCATTGAAACCAAGTGCATTGCATTTAGCTTATCCCAGTACGAAAAGCCTCCACTATAAGTGACAGAGATGACAATGATAATTACAGCCCAGTACAAAATGCCTCCAGTACGAAAAGCCTCAATTTCGCTCCAATTTCTGGTTCTTTTGACCTCATGATACTCAGACATGATAATTACCAAAAAGATTGAACTTGACAATGATTCTCTCTATCTCTCTCTCTCTATTGAAGGTTTTTCGTACTGGGCTGAGCTAAATGCAATGCACTTGACATCTCTAAAGGACTCTTTCTCTCTCTCTCTCTCATATTGATATATATATGTAGAGAGAGAAAGAGTAAATCATTGAAACAAAGTGCATTGCATTGAGCTGAACCAAGTGTTTCATTGACAGAGATGACAGCCACTACTATCCATCAAACGTACCTATGATTAAAAAGCAGATTTCAAAAGAATCAATCCACTCAACTAACATTCATGGTTTAAACCAATCAGTTTGAATCTAAAGGGGGGCAAACTTTATTGCAATTTTTTTTTAGTACAATTAGGATGTAAATTATAAAGCTACATGTCTAGCACTTTATTTTAATATGCTATTTGACTGTTCCCTAATCCTATAGTGGATAATTTATTAACTCCATAATCTCAGTTTCCCATTATTGTCCTAACAAGTGTCTAGGCCACCAAAGTCATAGATCAAGGAATGAGGGAAGAGATAAGACTCAAAAAGTCAAATACTCTTGCCATAGGGAAATGTTCAAATACTCTGACCAGGTCTTATTCCTTCTCCTAAACCACAAACGCTTCCTTTGAATGCTGCTCCTCCAGTGGTTTTCTCACTAGTTCAACTATCCTCCCTCACAATTTGATCTGTCTTAAACTTTATAAAATTCTTACATTAATGAAATTATTCCAAATATTTATTTAAACGGGAGAACATACAAATGATATTCCTTTCCCATTGGACCACACCAGTTTGCATGTAAAGCTCAAAGATTATTTTTATGGACTCAAAGACAATACTTATGTCTATAGGTTAAATTAACTTTCAAATAAATTCATGATTTATTAATATCATCAAAATTTTCAACTCATAAGTTAAATTAATTATATTTAACTACTCATTATTATCCAATATAGTTTTCTCCTCCAATTAGTTTTAAATATGTATGCATTATCTCAAATTCATTACTTTCTCCATAATTCTATATTTAAGCCGATTAACCTAACTTGATCTCTTTCGCTCTATATCAATCTCAATTAACAAGTCATCATCTCACTGAATTATGTATTAACTCACTTAAAAAGATCATATCTCTATCCGTTTGATCAGTTAAGATTTTTGAATCCCAAGATTATCGTTTTGTTCTAGTTCCAAACTCATCGAGTTATCAAGCCTCCTCTTAATTTTTCTCTTCTGCACTTATTTCAATTTCAATTTATTATGGTCCAAGTCTTGATTAAACTTTTTAATAGGATTTAAAATAATAAAAATTCAATTTATATTTGATATAATTGTGAGGTTATATCATATTCATTATGTTGAAATGAGGGAATTTTGTTATATCTTCATCTTACATTTTTCTTATTTGATTGTTTTTTATCTTTATCTATCTTAGACATTTCTCCTTTCAGGCACTGATAATTATAACAACAAACTCTTAACTGCATGAGTTGATTTGAAGATAATTAACCAATTAGCTGAAGGTGATTTTATTTCTTTTTCATCATATCTTGGTTTTAATTCAACCAATTTCCATTAGCAGATGTTCTAACATTTGATATAGATATTTAGCATAGGAATGTTTGATAAATACGAATAAGCTTGGGTCATGATAAAAAATCGATGATAGATGTAATAATTTTGATATCAAAGTGGGTAGCTGTCATTTTAGCATGTTCTTTATCATCTTTGCACCAAAGATAATAAGCTGAGATTATCTTCTATCTTCTATCTTCAATAGTAATATGATCTTCTTGGGTTTGGAGTATCAATTTTCTGGTTCATCATACAAAGCTCAAGTTTGGTGAGGGAAAATTACGTGGTAGACACAAAGGATTTCCTAAATCTGGCTTTTTAGTTTATGTATTTATGGCTTTATAGTGAAATTTGGTGTAATATATGTGTTTTTTATAGTTTATCAGATCATGTTACATGAATCATACCAGAAACTACTTACATACGTAAGTATTCAATTGGGCAGCAAGTCCCATCTCAACTTTCCAATACAGGCCATAAAAATTACCATATTTCACTTTAGATCATAATTGATTGTTATAATCCTGAATGTTGTTTTTGTCTTTTACCTAATACACTATATAAAAAAATAGATTACACCAAAATGCATATTCGTATTGTTAAATAAATATTAACATATTATTTTTAATATTATATTATAAATTGGTTAAAATAATTTGATTGCTTGTTGAATTTGACTCTTTGAATATTTCCACATAGAATTTTATAAGTCAGATATGATTCAGTTCGATCGCATTTTAAATTTTGATCCTACTATGTTATTTTGATTAAAGATAGGCATATCACAATTATTTTGATCAATTATTTAAATACTATATTTGTGATTTAGCCTTGTTCCAGTTTAAGAAGGTATAATCCTTCATGTTGGTCTTTTTATTTTAATGCAGATAGTAGTATAAGATGAAAATCTATGTGACCAACAAGCCAATCACACATTCCATATCTTGTTTCATGTTCATGTTGGTTCTAGAGGCCTAGATATGCATGAACACGAGGATTCCACACAGCAGAAGACACATAATAACATCATTAAAATCATGAATCGAAGCAACTGTGTAAGGATTGCATCCGTGATTTCTCACATCCTCGAGTGAGACAAGTCGAGCTGCTCATATGTGCAGCCTCTAGATGTAACCATGTGATCCTCGGCACCTCGAATCTCTTCATTCATCTTGAAAAGCTCCGTTCAACCAGCGTTGCTGTCATTGTGAAGTCCTGATCGCATTAGGAGTGGAGTGGAGATACGAGGAGAAGGGCAAAGAAGAGGAAAATCCTTAAACAATTCTGGCCTTGGTGAATTTCCATCTAGGGCCTTCCCCAATTTATACTAAGTGGGTATTTTTCATAGAAAGACCAAAAACTTAAGTATATCTTCCAACATCCAATAGACCATATGCGTGTGACCCTCTAGGCCCATGTCTCAATCTAGTTAACGACTCTAGCATTCCAATAACCTTAATTCCTATCTCTACAAAATTCACTAAGTCCGATCATGTATTCATGGACTTCATTATAAGAATCTCACGTGCACTATAATAAATATGTTCTATTAATGAACATGGAATAATTTATGGAATGCGTGATTGGCTTGCTGGCCATATATATTTCTAGCACTTTATGAATAGAATATATTCATTATAATGCACAAGTGATGCTTATAATTAAGTCCATGAATACATGATTAGACATAGTGAATTATGATGAGATCATAACATGTAGATTACTAGTCTCTAGGCATGTGTTATTCATAGTCTTTTTGACCGATACTTGAGAAGGACATCAAAGTATCCAGATATAATAACACTATCTAGCCTCACTCAGATGATGAGTATGGCGGTCCTGTAGCCATTAGTGTGGAAACAATAAGCATAGATAGTAACTGATCTTTAATTGACAGAGTGCACTAAATTGATCCGTAAAATCCCTAAATAGTATTACACCAAATTGTCAATTGGTTGATTCACATCACGGTTGTGTAAGTGGTCCTTAAATGTGAGACACCAAAGACGTCTTTTGGACGAATAGATGTATATTGACTATGACATATGAGTTTATTATCATGAGATTCTAAATAGTCTTAGTTTGGGTGCATCAAGAAATTCATGAAAACAATTGAGTGGGAAAGAGGAGATTGTCCAACCTTGGTGTAAGAGGAGACCACGCATGGAAGACGATGCAATGAAGTACGTGGCCAAGGTGGTGAAATATTAGAGAAGAGTTCCCCTATGATTTTCCAACGCATCAGTACTAACTCAGATGAACGATTAGGGTTTGATAGTAGACCATACCCTAAGTCATCCTAGGAGCATCAAATGAATAAGGGACTATACCTACATAGTAACCGATGATTAACAAGTTCAATGAGTAAGTCGATACACAATCCTTTGTATCTTCTAGAGCATAAGGTGTAGCTTGGCATCCCACGGGTTGGAGCCTCGACCTATCGATTGGGTTAAGTTGATCCTGCATTAGTTAGTCTGTATGATGATATAGTTATATAATTTTGAAGGCCAATACAGGATATCGAGATGATGGAGTCATTAACTAGTTTGATACATGGCTGTAGAGGGCCACACACAAATGGTAATTTGAACGTTGAAGATATATTTAAGTTTTGGAATTTTTTATGAAAAATATCAAATTAGTATAAATTGAGGAAGCCCCTCATGAAATTTACCAAGGCCATAATTGTTCAAGGGTTTTCCTCTTCTTCGCTCTTCTCCTCACAGCTCCACTCCACTCTTGATACAATCAAGATGCCACAATGACGGCAACCGAGGAATTCCACCATTGGACTGCTTACCCCATTTTGTTGACAAACAAGGGAATTATTGTTGTTTCCATGCATGAAAATATTTTTTAACAATTGGGTTTGGCCATGTCAAAGATATTGTGCACTGATCAATTAGTGAGTGAGCCCTATCAGTTATGTTGAAAGTGTTTTGGTACTGTCATCCTTTTATTCAGCCATTAATATGAAACTAATTTAAAGTTTTAACTAAATTTAAACAAAAAATGTATGCATCAAAGTATACTAAAAATCTTGGAGCATGCATCAAATCACATCCATAGTTAGAATCAAAAAAAAAATCTTTCATGTGATATTTCTAAGTTTAGTAATTCAAATAATATATTTATAACCATATTTTTCAAGTCAAGAGTCACATATGGAGAGTTTTGAATTATGATTGATGGTAAAATTGAATTTCAGTGCTATCATTGCCATTAATTCATTTTTATTGGATTTATTATTTATTTTAAAATTTATACGGCCATTATTTAATTATTTTATCTAAAAAGGATTATTTGAGACCCATTATTTCAGATTATGTGGCTGGTTTGCCCAATATATTATTGCAATACCTTACACCATGGTTCATCCATTTAATTTATTATGGGGCAAGAACAATTAAGATCTCAACAAATGCAGTCCATAAGAATTATAATCATAATGTTTTATGGAGGAATCTATTTATTTTGAGCCTTTTATTTTATGTTCGTAAAATAAAAAAAGTGATGGAATATATGTGGCCAAAAAGCCACTAACAAATTTCATATTTTGTTCCATGTTAATTAATGCAATGTATTCATTATAGTGTACGTGTAATGATTATAATGAAGTCCATGAATACATGATCAGGCTTAGTGAATTATGATGAGATCGTAATATGGAGATCACTAGTCGTGAAGCATGTGTTCTATATATTCCTATTTGAGTGATACTCATGAAGGACAATGAAGTATCTAGATAGACTAGCTCTATCTATTATCATTGTCATTAAGTAATATATTATGGTTATATCGTTAAGTAATTTGGAAGGCCAATAAAGGTTGTTGGGTCATTAGAGTCGTTGACTACATTGTCACATGGGCCTTGCGGGTCACACATAAATGGTTTTTTGGACGTCAAAAGATATACTAAAAGTTTGGGGTTTTAATGAAAAGCACACACTTAGTATGGGAAAGCCCTGAAATAAATTCTCCCACGCAATAATTTTTCAGCGCCTTTCCCCTTCTCCATTATCCTGATTGCTCTTCTTCATTCGTGATGAGATTGAGCCAGGATAATGGGAACGATAAAGTGTGAACAAAGCTTGTCAAGGTGAAGGAGGAGATTCGACGTTCCATGGGCCACATGGATATGTCTAGAGGTTGCACACATGAGTAGCTCAACATGTCTCACTCAAGGATCTAAGAAATCACGAATGATATTTGATTAGATTCATCATTTTGTAGACGTCATTTTAATTTTGTTCATCATCTTTCGCTACAGGAATCAATTTTGTTTCATCTAGATTCAAAACAAGGACCCTCAAAAAATCAGACTTGATAAAAATGTTTACATTGATGTATTCAAATTCTGAAAAATAAAAAATGTGTCTGATAAAAAAATAAAATGAACAAAAAATAAATGTATTCAAATTTTGCGAAGAACTCACATCATATTTAGGTACACTTAAATAAAATGTGATTTTAGGAGAGTTAAATAATATTTTCTCTAACTCTAATATATTTTAAGGCATTAAAACATTTTAATGACAAAGTCACATTTGATTAAACTTTTGAATCTCAAACCTCCATAATTTGATCCCGAAAAAATTAGGAATAATTTATTGGAGGCTGAGAAATTTTTACAACCGTAAAGGAATAATTTGGTTGTTCGGGATTAGTGATGCATCCTTAGTACATGAATAGTGTAGTAACATGACTTGAATCCACAAGCCTTGGCCTGACTCCACGGAACTAGCTTTTTCAACCTGATGTCGGACGTCATCGAGGGTGGCGTACGATGGGTAATTCACTAGGAGATGTAACTACACGATGACGTGAATTCTAGGTGGATGTACATGCAGGTCCGAATCGTAGGGATTTGCCGAGCTCCAAGATCTGGGGTGGGTGACCTGTGACGGTGACCTTTTGACCCTTGTCAGAGCGACGACGACGACTACAGCATTGAACATAATAATTCTGTTGACCCTCTCACATAACGGACAGGCTCATCCCTTACCTGGGAATTCACTCGAGATATAGTTTTCACGATATATTCTCTCACCTTATCTAACCTGAGTGCAGAGGAGTGCTGCCAAAAATATACTGAAAGACGTGATTTAACTGATGAGCAAGGGGAACGACGTACCTCGCCGATGGCGGCATTCATCGTCGGTGTCTTCGTCGGTGCACAGGCCGGTGCAAGCAAGTCAGCAGAGGCGTGTCGGTGAAGGGCATGGCTTTGCTCGACTAACGGCGATGGCGCGGCGCAGGAACGTGATATCGGAGGTTGGAGGCGAGGAGGTAGGGGTGAGCGGCGGCGACAAGACTCGAGCAAGAGGCCAAGTTTGAAGGGCGCACAGGTAAGAGGGAGCGGCGCTAGCAGTGTCAAGCGATTGTCAGCAGTAACATGCAGCACAAGGATGGAATGCATGGCAAGTCGACGAAAAGTGGGTGCCAGGAAGGATGGACTATTGGTTTCAGCAAGCACGGCTCTCCCCCGTGGCCGCACGGTGACTAGGCTCATCACAGTGAAAGCAATGGGGCGGCGACCATGAGTAGCACGTTGAAACGTGAGCAACATGGCTGACTCGTGAGATTCAGTACGACCGAACGAGTGGTGCAAGATCATCGATAGTGGATCAAAGCACGATGTACACTCATCGGCCGCACGGTGGTTCAGTGGTTAACGGGCAGCGGCGTCTGAGTGCTCGCGGTGGCTCGATGTGAACTGTGAAGCCTCGTACACGTTCAACAGAAGTTGCGAGCATCTAGACAGATGCCATGACTAGCTGGTGGCCCTGGGGTCCATGGATTAGGTGGTGTGGGATGTCCGTTGACCCCTCTGTCGGCACAGAATATCAAATGGCGTGGACGTCCTGGTCGCAGATTGGATAACTTAGGCATGTATTGGGCAAAGATGCACCTGCCGAAAGCAGAACATCGTCGTCTATCACCGAGACTGATCGTCGTCAAACTGGCGGTGGGTTGAGTTCTGTTGGATACTACGTGCACATTCGACGGCATTAGAATGACTACACGGTTGACCAGTCGCTCGACACGATTCAGGGTGTTTAGCGATCACAATGGCTTAACAATTGTCGTGGGAAGTCGACCAAGGACTCAGGAGACAACTCAGACATGCGTCAAGGTGTTTGCCAGTAGTACAATGTCCACGAAGCAAGACATGAATGAGTAGACAATGGTATAACAGCGGACAGAGCGAAATCTTAGCGAGCGGTGGCGCTTGGCGAACGAGTGCTCAGCGGGATGGGGAATGGCTCCTACGGTTTGGCTACGAAGAGATCCCTGTATTCTACTCTTCCTCTCTCCTTCTTTCCCACCTTCTTCTCTCTTCGTCTTCTTCTTCCTCTTCTTCCTCTTCTCCTTTTTCCTTCTTCTCGGTGAGACCTAGGGAACGTAACTTCCTATAACTAGAAAAAAAACACCAGATCTAGATCTGTTGGTGCCCATCATGGCCAAATATGATGGAAATATATGTGGTCGCCAAGCCAATCACACATTCCACATCTCGTTCAATGTTCATTAATACAACATATTCATTATAGTACGCGTGTGATGCTTATAATGAAGTCCATGAATACAACATATTCGAACTTAGTGAATTGTGATGAGATCGTAATACGGAGATCACTAGTCTTTAAGCATGTGTTCTAAATATTCATATTCGAAGGATACGCGAGAAGGACATCGAAGTATCCAGATAGAATAACACTATCTAGCCTCACTCATATGATGAGTATAGTCGGTCCCGAAGCCACTAGTGTGGAGACACTAAAGATAGATAGTTGGTACTTTTTAGTGGAAAGAGTTCACTGAATTGATCCGTACAAATCCCTGAATGGTATTATACCGAACTGTCAATCAGGTCGATTCATGTCATGGTTGTGTAAGTGACCCTTAGACTTGAGACACCAAAGACGTCTTGTGGACGGACGATTGTACTTTGATTATGGTCAATGAGTCTCTAATCGTGGGATTCTAAACGGTCTTAGTTCGGGTACATCAAGAAGTTCATGAAGACGATTGAGTAGTCAAGATGGGATCGTCCGTCCTTGGTATAAGAGGTGACAGCTCAAGGAAGATGATACGATGAAGTCCTTGGCCAAGGCAGTGAAATATCAGAGAAGAGTTCTCCGATGATTTCCAAATGCATGAGCACTAACTCAGATGACTGATTTGGGTTTGATAATTTACCATACCCTAAGTCATCCAAGGAGCGTCAAGTGGATGAGAGACTAAACATACACAGTAACTGATGATGAACATGTTCCATGAGTGAGTCGATACGCACTCCTTTGTATCTTCTAGAGCACGAGGTGTAGCTTGGCACCCCACGTGCTCGAGACTCGACCTATTCATTGGATTTAATTGATCCGACATTAATTAATATATATGTTGATATAGTTAATTAATTTGGAAGGCCAATAAAGCTTATTGGGCCAATGGAGTCATTAACTAGACTGATACATCGGCCTAGAGGGTCACACGCAAATGGTCTTTGGGACGTCTGAGGATATACTTAAGTTTTGGGGGTTTTCATGAAAAATACCCACTTAGTATAAATAGGGAAAGGCCCTGAATAAAATTTACCCAGGCCAGAATTGTTAAGGGGCCTTTCCCTTTCTTCTCCACTCTCCCCACAACCCTTCTCCATCCCTAATGCAATCGAGACGACGTAATGATGACGACGGAGATCGAACGGGGCTCGTCAACGAGAAGGAGGAGATTCGACGTGCCGAGGATCGCGTGGATACATCTAGCGGTTGTAAACTTGAGCAGTTCGACTCGTCTCACTCTGGGATCCAAGAAATCACAGATGTGATCCGTGCAAAGGTACATTGTTTCAATGGTTTTGTTGATGCCATTCGATTCGTTCAAGTCTTCTACTGCAAATTGTTTTGATTTGTTCATCCATGTCAAGGCCTCTGGAACCCAAAATTATATAAGGTCCATGATGGTCCCTTTACAAAGGGTCCAACAAGGGGACCCCTTTTACAACACAAATAAACTAAGAAACATAAAGAAAGCCACATGGCACATGACGAACACAACGCGACATGACAAACGGACACAATGAAACTGAAAACACAAGCACGATAAAATTAAAATTAAAACTAACACGACCTGGCAATAAATTCAAACAATCGATGGCGCGGTCGTGCTTTTCACCAGGGGTGTTAAACTCGGAGGTCTTCACCATCGCCTTGGTGTGCCGGTCGTGCGGGGCACAAGTCGACTGGTTGTCGACAATGATGATGAAAGCTCCGATGACATCTCTGATGGGGTAAGAGGACACGCTCCATCACAACCCTTCAGTCCACAATAAGATTGTGCGTGAATCCACAAGCACGAAAGCATTCTGTAACAAAAAAAAAACATACAGGTTAGAAACCTGAGTTTCAACAAAAATATAGACTTAAATAATCTCCTTCAATGGTACATGGGGAGATTTTATAGGCTACAACAAGAACATGGTTGTCCATAGTAATAGTACCCATTAAAAGACACCTCAAAATATTGAGAAAAACTACTATAACAAGCTAAAAACATATAATTGACAATCTGACAAGCATGAGAAGAGATATTCTACAGATTTTGGGGCCTAAAAAATCTGTGAGAAGATATTATGTGGCTCAAAAAGATCCTGATGAAACAAAACAGAAGATATGCACCACTAACAAACTGTAAGATAGATATTCTACAGATTGTGGCAAAAGAAGAATATGTCAAAGGATTTTGTTACAGAAAAATATCGTAGAAGATTTTATCAGTAAAAAATATCTCAAAGGACTTTGTGGGTCTCTATATACTTTTCTCAAGATCCTATCAACTTCTAGAAGGATCTCCTTCTTGGGTCACCAACTGCTTATGGGTCTTAGGAAATGGGCTTCTGAGCTACATCAATTAATATTTTGTTATTTTCCATTACATAATTGGGATAAGGGTTGCATGATTGGTCAAACCCCTGAAAATTCCATATTTATATGGTTTGGAACTTGACTGAAGTCATTCCATTTGAAGAGTGAGTGATCACGCACAAATAATTGGGTTATTTCTGTGAAATTTATGCATGTTTCTACATTTAAGTAATTTTGAATGTGTGTTATCTACTTTTAAATGTTCCAACCTATTTTTTAGAGCGATTTTCTTATTTTTATGGATTTAATAAAATTGTAAGGTTTTTGATATCATATTCTTAAATAAATTAATTTTATGCTCTGGAGTATATTTTGTTTGTATTTCTCGGCCTTATTTTTAAGAAGGTACGGATTTTCACAATCAAAATTTATATTTATTGCTACTATTTTATGACTTTGTATTATTCTATAATGAATTATTAATGTATTTTTGCTTTAAAAATTTACCATGCCATGTGTCTCCATTCGATTCATTAAATAAAAATTTATTAAATGATTGGTGATTGATGACGAGGAGAGAGAATCCAAAGGTCATCAATCCAAAGGTGATTGATGGATGACTAGGACTCCTCCAACTTCAAAGCTTTATATTTGACAATCCAAAGGTCCAATGGAGCTGAAATTTTCAGAGATGCTTACTCCTCACTCCCTTCTTTCCATATGTATCTCTGATCTATAAACATAAGTGTGAATCCCTTTCAAATTTATCCTTAAACTTGCTTCCTACTCATATCGGCTAATTGAAAGATAATGAGTTTCTAAGATCCATCAAGCATGTTCTTGGTGTCCTTATGTGTTGGAATATTGCAACAAAGAAGATAGGGAGCTTACTTGCACTCACAAATTGTCATGGTCTTGACAAAACATTAGGATCTATAGAAAGTTTCATCGCCTTACATTGTTCTTTCTCAACCTTGTTGTTAGCTTATATTGATTTCACCATCACGTCTCACTATCACATCACCTCCATACACTCTCTAATCATGTCTTACTACCTTCATGTCGCAGTCTTGTCATTAACTTACTCAGCATTTACTTTATACAGCTCACTCGGTACCTCCCTCTAGCCATTCTTTGTGTTATCATCACTTCATCCTCACACTCACTCAATCTTCTCAAATCGTAATTATCACTCTCTACAAAGTACTATCACCGTCTTAATTAGAGTACTCATATCTCACTCACTCTTCTCTTCACTCGATCTTCTCTTCACTCGACTTTGTATTTTTTATGTATCTCATCTCATCAAAATAGTAGCTATTATAAGAATATTGAATCATTAACCACTGTTCCCTATGGAGACGATCCGTAGTCATCACAAGCTAAAATTACTAAGTGAGTACATGTTTATGTTTTTATTGAATAATCTAAAAAATACCAACGACAAATTACTAAGTGAGTACATGTTTATGTTTTTATTGAGATCATGTATGCGAGTTATGCAAGATACAATTATTAAAGTCACAAAATCTCCATAATGGCAATCCTTATTTTGTCTTGAAATTTATGCTCACATTAATAAAGAAGGACAACATCTTATAAATTTTCTCAAGCTTTATAAGGAGATGGATTTTTACATAAATTAAAATCTGATTTTTTCCATGCTGGAGAGTGAATAAAGATACTTCTGAATATTTCATTCACTAGCTCTAAAGACATCAGCCTACTGGAAAGGTTTCTTGGAGCTCATGGGGAGAAAAGATAATAATATGGGAATTTAGCACCCTGCAGGCTAGAACTTTCAAAGTTTGGCAGATACATGCCAAACTTTGAATTTGACATCCTACAGTCCAGATATTTTTAAACTGCCAGATCTAGGACGTGCCCGCTTACGTGGACACCGCCTGCCTGCCAGGTGGAATCCGGAGAGTCCATGTAAGACGGGATTCCACCTCGAAGCCAGGCGGTGTCCACGTCAGATACCCGATTTCTTACGGGGATCGAAGGGAGAAGGGAGAAGGGAAAGGGGAAGGGGAAAGGTGAAGGGGAAAGGCCTCCGGCGGGGAAGATTTCTGAGGCTGCCAGAGGCCTTCCCGGAGACGTCCCACACCAGGCCTCCGGAAAGGCCTCCGAGACCTGGGAGGGCCTCCGGCACCAGGCCTCCGGGGGGTCGTCTTGGGTTTAAAAGGCCGCTTGGGTTTAAAAGTTTGCAAGAAGAGGAGAACGACGAAGGCCGGTACGCACTTCTCGACCCCGCTTCGTTTTACCCCACTCCTCTTAGCGCCTTTATGGCGGGTACGCACTTCTTCTCTCACCCGAGATCGTAGAAGAACAGAGAAGAAGAAAGATGAAGACGAGAAGAGAATAGGAAAAATATTGAGGAGTGGAGAGGAGGGAAGAAGATGAGAAGGGGAGAGAAGAAGTAAGAAGAAAAGAGAAGAAGCAAAAGAGGAGAAAAAGTCAGAAGAGAAGAGACGAAGAAATAGGAAGACGGGAAAGAGAATAGGAAGAAAGATTGAGAAATGAAGAGGAGGGTAGAAGATTAGAGGAGAGCAGAAATTTAGAAGAAAAGAGAAGAAGATGAAGCGAAAAGAAAAAGAGGAGAAAAATTGAAAACAGAAGAGAAGAAGAAATGGGAAGACGAGAAGAGAATAAGAAGAAAGGTTGAGGATTGGAGAGGAGAGGATTGAGCTTTAACCGTAGGAGGCCACGCAGGCTGCCGACGGCCACCGGAGGCCTCCTTGCATGGCCTCCGGCAGCAGGCCTCCGGCAGCAGGCCTCCGGAGGCCATGCTGCCGGGAGATCACCCAGAGGTGGTCTCCGGTGGCCGCTGGAGGTCTCCCGGCGTCCTGCGTGGCCTCCGACGGCCCCCCGGACAGCCTACCTCAAAATCTGAAGAAAAAAACCTAAAAATCAAGAAAAAAACCAACCTTCGGCTCCCCATCGACCCCTATTCCGGTTAAAGCTCTTGAATCCTCGCCCGAAATCTTCGCCCGAATCCGGCAGCCTCAGAAATCTTCCCCGTCGGAGGCCTTTCCCCTTTCCCTTGCCCCTTCCCCTTTCCCTTCTCCCTTCTCCCTTCGATCCCCGTAAGAAATCGGGTATCTGACGTGGACACCGCCTGGCTTCGAGGTGGAATCCCGTCTTACATGGACTCTCCGGATTCCACCTGGCAGGCAGGCGGTGTCCACGTAAGCGGGCACGTCCTAGATCTGGCAGTTTAAAAATATCTGGACTGTAGGATGTCAAATTCAAAGTTTGGCATGTATCTGCCAAACTTTGAAAGTTCTAGCCTGCAGGGTGCTAAATTCCCTAATAATATCCATGTGTCTTTTTAAATTTGGAAGATAACCATAGAAGGAGAAAATAATGAGAAAAATATGGTACGACCAGTAAATCAACCTCACCAGCTTCTTAACCAAATTAGCCAGTAAAACTAATGGTGCATGTCATTCAGTCTATTATCCAGACGAGATTAATTGCCTATTTTTTAGTTTACTGTTGTAAATGACATCCTAAAACAAAATGAACTAGGCTGTCTAATAATTTAAATTCCTTGTAGTTGTATAATATTTATGTATTGAAATAAATATGAGCCTAAATTAATAAAGAGGTATCATAAATTGATATTTAATAGAGGTATCATAGATTGATATTTTATAGAGAGGTATCATAATTTGATATACAATAGATTTTAAGGCAAACTTAGATTCCATATTTTGAATCTCTTCTTACATAGAGCTTCTCTCACCTTTTGCACTCGACCAAATTATCTAGGAAGTATTTGGGCCAAAACCTATGATTAATGCTGAGTGTATTTTAGTAAACTACCTATGTATGTGTTTGACGAATGTTCAAAGTGGATTATAAAAGTCAACCCTCAGTCAATGATTCCACACTATTTAAGACACATTTTATGGATATCAGGAATTATGCATTCAAATATAACTGACTTTATATGGGCAAGTGAGGCCTGCGTAATTGGGATATTTACAAATCCTTAACCATTCCATATATAAAACCCCACTGAGTGGCGTCCAGGGCACAGCTGGATCAGTCTACGAGCACAACCCTCGGTTGGTCTTACCTGGCACTGTGTTTTTTGCCAATTAGAAAAAAAAAAAAAAGGAAAAAAAAAAAAACTATGCAACTCACACGCACTGGATGACGACCTTATCGTACATAAAAAAGAAAGAGCGATGTTTGATCATTGGTCAACTAAACAATTCATAGAGTTAGGCCTTGATATTTCTATGAAATGTTGATAACAAGGTCCAATGCATCTGATAAAATATTTATGTTAACCAGAAGCCGTTTGGTCAGTGGTCAATGGAGAGAGAGCATGGACGAGGCAATGAGACTAATGGATTTAAACATACATGACAATTGTATAATTCAGTGAGTATTAGATGATAATTATTCATCTAACCGGGCCATAATAATATGAATTCCATGCACATGGCTTTCGGTTACCGTTACTGGAGTAAGAACCTATTAAATACCAACCAACATGAGATAATGAAGCAAGAAACTCACTTTTTTTCCAGCAAGGAGAAGGTAAGATGAATTCCACTCCATAAAACCCAGGACAGAAAAATAGCTTAATCAGACAAAAAGAAGGATCACATTAAGGAACCCAAATAATGAAGCGTTTTTCTTCCTCCATCACAATGATCAAAGGGTTTTAAAAAAGAAAGAGCGAAACCAACCTTAAAATTTCAGCGGTAGCTCATTCCATTCTCCCTTTCCAGATGGCTAAACTTGCATGAGTTTCCATACCGGCATCTTCTCTGCAGAAAATGCAAGCAGAGCGGTTTCTGCCTCTGCGGACCAAATCCAGCTTGCAGAATCATAGGTCTATGAGCTATAATACCATCAGATCTGCCAGCTCCATGCCCACCATCATAACAACCCATCATCCTCGTGGGATTTCCATAGCATGATATCGACGGTGGATATACCCCGCCATGTGGGTATCTTCCCACTGGGGGTAAAATCGTCCGATGATGATTTATCTCTCTCTCTATCCATCTATCCCTGTTGCTGAGCTCTGGCCGAGACGGCCTTGGGATTTCAAGAAGAACTGGCGGGATGTTTTCTCTCTGATCTGATCCGACGGTTCTGGGTTTGTTTCTGGGTTCTTTAAAGGCCTGTAATCTGCATAGATCAAGCAATTGTTTCTTTTTTGGTGTTAGTGTCGCTTAAAAATTGAAGAGAGAGGCATAACTGCAAGTGGGGCTTCATCAACCTCGCTTCTTTTTCGCGGATCCTCGTCTCTCTGTTGCATCTCGCAGCGTTTCCTCTCCTGTGTTTCTCTTCGAGAACCTTCTGCCTCTTCCCTTCATCGGCCCATTCCTAATTCACAGGAAATCAGAAGAATAGATAGAGAGATAGAGTGATAATATAGATTTGACTGATAACCAGATAAAACCAAATTGACGAGTAGAAAAGAGAGAAAGATATATAGATAAGAGAGTTTTGGAAAGAGACATAGATCAATATAGAGTGACAGAGTTGGAGATAGGGAGATATATAAGTGTAGGGAGACAGTTTGAGATAGGGAGATATATAAGTGCAGAGAGACAGAGTTTGAGATGGGTAGATATATAAGTGTAGGGAGACAGTTTGAGATAGGGAGATATATAAGTGCAGAGAGACAGAGTTTGAGATGGGTAGATATATAAGTGTAGAGAGACAGAGTTTGAGATAGGGAGATATATAAGTGTAGAGAGACAGAGTTTTAGGATATATAAGTGTAGAGAGACAGATTTTGAAATAGAGCTATGGATAAATAGAGAGAGGCTGAGTTGGAGATAGAGAGATAGAGTAAAAGATGGAGAGAATGAGACACAAAGATGAAGAGAGAGAGAGAGAGAGAGAGAGAGAGAGAGAGATGAGCAGAAAATGTATGGATCTCAGGAGAGATTGCGGACCTGTCTCATCGTCTTCATTTTGTAAAGATTTCGGCCCTTGATGAGAAGTGGGTAAAGTGCAGGCAGTGGCTTCTTGCCCTTGCTCCACAACACCTCGATCTTTCCAATCCAAGGCAATGTAAATTGATGGGGTCTCTTCAAAGACATCGATAGACGGAGATAAAGAAAGAAATTAATCACCGTGAACGTGTGTTGCTGCTTTGCTGCACCATAGCTTTCCTTCACCACTCGTCCCGCGACAATCCTCGAGACGTTTCTGAAAATCCAAAGGGATCGAATAATGATCTCTTTAAATATATAGAGACTATGATATTTATTTATATATAGAGAAAATCAAACCCAGTCTGCTCGAACATGACGACATCTCCTGTACATGCATCGCCTGCTTGAAAATTGGATTAGTATTCGATTTGTTTTGGATTAAAGCGGAGCACCGATCAGAGAAAGAAGGAAACGATTCAAACCTTTGCAATTCAAATTGAAGCTGGACACTGGATACCTTTTCAAGCCCCCTCCCTCGGAGATCCTACATAATTTGAAAGAGGTCAACTTGTATTTATATCAGGTAAATGCGATAGTCCTTGGTTTGTGTTTATTCATATCAAAATTCTCGTAAAGAAAATCATTTGCGTTTTCCTCTGGAATTATATTGATTGTAGAAATAAAACATCTTTAAAGCTTAAAGAAAGCGCAATTGGAAAGGAAAGAGAGGGGGGCGTACTCTAAATATTCCTTGATGCGCGCCTGAAGAGCTGCCTTATTCCCGGACAATCTGAGAGAATATCTCCTCAAATAAACCTTGCATTCTTCTATCGTTAGCGTATTAATCTCGCCATCTGATGAGAACATAAAGATAAGTTGACAATTTCGAGAGAAAGTGATCGAAACATTATCGCTATGAAATACTATTGATCCCTTAGACGTCTAGAGATAAAAAATGAAAATGATTTTCCAAATGTCACAGAAGAAATATCATGTTAGACGCAGACTTGAATCAGTCAAGCAAGTACGAGATTGGGGAAAAACCTTTAACTTTTTTGGCCACTCTGTCAAATAAATCTATCACCAGATCGCACGTTTCCTGGTCCTCTTCCGCCAATTCTAGAGGATTCTCGGATTCAGCTTCCCTTTGATATAAGAAACAGGAAGAATAAAAATTACAAAGCCAAAGAGATCTTGGATCAGATGCACAACATTATATTAAAAAAAAGTAAACAAGATGTTTTAAATATTACGTAGAATCAACCCTCAATAAACGTAGACAAAGAGCTAGAATTTTTTCATGAAAATATATTTCATCTTCAATCCGATGGAAGGATTGTTTAAATCCAAGAATGAACAAGCAATGTTGTCTAGTCCTAGGACTACAGGAAATTGGCATATCCTCAATTCAACGAGATATGCGTCTCGACGTAGTGCCTGTTCAAAACGATCTATCAGTTACAGAACTGATTAAAAGGGGAATATTGATTATTGAACCCGGTCATCTCCCTGAAAAATTCCTACACCAGAAAGACCGAATTTCCAAGGAAAAAACCAACCAATCTCTAACCTGGTTCTACACGAACCGAGGCGCATTCTAGACAGCTTGGCGCGGGCCTCCTCGACATGATCATACGTTGGGTCCTCCTCTGAGTCGTCGCCAACACACTCGCTTTCATCAGAAACCTCCCATTCTTCCTCCGAATCTACATCAATCACGGTCTCCATCTCTCGATTTCGATCTCGATCTGGACGAGCTTACGTCGGCGAGATCGCCTGCCTCTGTCGAACGAAGGAAATTCCTTCCCCTCCCTCGACCGTTGCGAGTTCAAATGTTTAAAAAGGCGCGGGTGACCCACCGGAGGCCCACCCATCGGACGGCCAATACTCTTCCATCGGATCCAATCACATCACCAAAATCCCCGAAAAGCGGTACAGCCACCGCGATGCAGCCTTGGCCACCAATCTCCGCTTAGCTGCGGACTCCACAGTCCTCCGCGGTGACCGCACCGCGCCGCCTAGTCAGCATCCCAGGATAACGTAGCTGGCGCTCCCCACCGACGTGTTCACCTCCCATTGGCGCTGACGTGTCCATCCCGGCGGAGACGCCGCCGCTCTCTCTCTCTCTCTCCCTACATCACCATCTCTTCTTCTTCTTCCTCGTCTTCTTCTTAATCTTGTTCTTCGTGTTCTTGGCGTTCTTCGAGTTCGTCGTCGTGTTCTTCGTCGCGTTGCCGAGGATGAGTTCAATCGTTTTGTAGGTTGTGGAGAGATTTGACTGGGAGAGGGCGGGCAGTACCGATTATACCCCCCGCGAATATCTATCTCTCGATCTATCTATCAATCTATCATCTCTCGTTTGTAGATTGGGCGGCGGTGTTCGATCCATCGCCGGCGACGGAGGACGAGCAATCTCTTCCTGCGGAGATCGATCTCGGAAGGGCGAATGGCGGTGGCCTCCCCGCTCTGCACTTGGCTGGTGGCGGCCTGCATGTCCGTCGCCTGCGACAAGGAGCGCCCTCTAGGGCCCGCCGCTGGAGGATTTCCAGCGAGCTCCCGCCGGCTCAGCCGCTGGGCGCGGCGGAGTAGAGTGGCGCTGGCCGGCGGCGGCGGCGGCGGCGATCTCTCCTCCGGCCTGATCTCCGCCTTCTGCGGATCGCGCGGGATTCAATGCCTGATTAGTCCTTACGGGGAAAATCTGCGGCGCCGCTTGAATCGACGCCTCGCCGCTGCCGGTAATTTTTCGGCTCGATCTTCGATTTCGAGCTGGGATTTGAGTTGCATGCGTGCATGCGAGCTTTGGTTTGGTTTTTGAGCTTGATTTGACGAGATTGGACTGAAATGTTGGGTGGTTTTTGGGGGTTTTTTTGGCCGCAGGGGAAGTGATGGCGGTGGCTGTTCAACCGGCGAAAGAATCGTCGGAAAGGAAGAGAGTTCCCCAGAAACAGCGTAGAGTTGTGGTGACGGGGATGGGGGTCGTCACTCCGCTAGGGCATGATGCAGACTCGTTCTACGAGAATCTTCTGCAAGGGGTTAGCGGGATTAGCGAAATCGAGAGATTCGATTGTGCCAACTTCCCAACAGTATGATGATTCCATTAAACAGATGTGTTGATGATGATGATTATTTGGGGGGAAAAAAAAATTTGTTTGATATTTTTGGGCGATTTGTTTGCTGTAGAGGATTGCGGGGGAGATCAAATCTTTCTCCACCGAAGGATGGGTCGCTCCAAAGCTTTCCAAGAGAATGGATAAGTTCATGCTCTACTTGCTCGTCGCTGGGAAGAAAGCGTTGGCAGATGGTGGGATGACGAAGGAAGTGCTGGATGAATTGGACAAGGCGAAATGCGGAGTGCTGATTGGCTCCGCCATGGGAGGAATGAAGGTACACTTTTGTATCTTTGTTTTCATCGAAAGAAATAACAATTTTGAATGACTAAGTGAAATTGCAGGTTTTCAATGATGCGATTGAAGCATTGAGAATCTCATATAAGAAGATGAACCCGTTCTGCGTGCCTTTTGCTACTACGAACATGGGATCCGCGATGCTAGCCATGGATCTAGTGAGTAACATTCTTGGAGACAACTTTGGCTCTAATAGAGCTAAATAATTTGGAAAGCCAATGATCAAATTAAAACTCATCCGACCGAAGAATTCGAATCTGGAGATGAATCAGAAGATTAGAGTTTAATAAATTTTTATGGGCGTGTGAAGAATGAATTTTAATTTCAGGGCTGGATGGGTCCAAACTACTCTATCTCCACTGCTTGCGCCACAAGCAACTTTTGTATTCTGAATGCTGCGAATCATATTATACGAGGGGAAGCAGTGAGTTTCACCAGCTTCGTGTTTAAATTAATCTCTCTATCAACGGATCGTGATTATAATTTGATCTAAAATTTCAGGATGTCATGCTGTGTGGTGGATCGGATGCTGCGATAATCCCTATTGGTAATCCAAGTTTCCAAATCCTTAATTGCTATCCATCGACTTAGAAATCTATTTGACAAATTTTTGTTCTCTTCTTTTGCGCAATGCAATCTCAGGTTTGGGGGGTTTTGTGGCCTGTAGGGCTCTTTCACAGAGGAACAAAGATCCTACCAAAGCTTCACGTCCCTGGGATGCGGTATGGGTTCATTTAAATCCTATATACCCTAGTTTTCTACATGTTTTGATGATATTTTCTGATTTTAACAGTCCAATCACGCGTTGTTTTTACTTTCTCTAAAAAAAATATATTGTTTAAGGAAATCATGACGGTGTCGATAATCAAATTCTGTAGGGACGGGATGGTTTCGTCATGGGGGAAGGAGCTGGAGTTCTTCTGTTGGAAGATCTAGAGCATGCAAAGGTTTATTTTAATTATTTTCATTTTTTTAAACCTTGCAAAGGTTCTCCAGCCGTGTTTACCTCAGACGTCAATTTTTAAAGAAACTCGTACCTTCTACTTTCTGCAGAGAAGGGGCGCAACAATTTATGCTGAATTTCTTGGGGGCAGTTTTTCGTGCGACGCTTACCACATGACTGAGCCCCATCCTGATGGTAAATACAACTTCTAATTTCAGATAAAAAAATAATTTTTTTGCTGATTTTTTGGGTCTATCAGGAACTGGCATCGCCATCTGCATCGAGAAGGCTCTATCTCAATCGGGGATCGCTAGAGAAGAAGTTAATTACGTAAACGCACATGCTACTTCTACGCCATCAGGCGATCTAAAAGAGTATCAGGCTCTAGTTCGCTGTTTTGGAAATAATCCCGAGGTAATTGCGCCTCAACTGCGAGATAGATCTAGGGTTCATGTTATAATATTCATGCGCCGAAATTCCCTGCTGACTCTGCAGCTGAGAGTCAATTCAACAAAATCAATGATCGGCCATCTGTTGGGGGCGGCGGGGGCTGTAGAAGCGGTTGCTACGATACAGGTTAGAGAATAATGGGAAAAGGATCACTTTTAATAAATAATTTTAGAATTCAAAAGTTCACTATCCATAAATCGCAGTCATGGCAGATTGAAACTCCTAGCGCTGTGATTTTTGTTTACCTCTCCGTAAAAAAAAGATATTCCTTCATCTATTCTGATTGTTTGGACCTACGACTTGGATCCTTGTAATCTGACGAAATATGCCGCGCGATTCAGTTCTCGAAACAATTAAAACAGCTTTCGAGTTAATTTCCCATCAGATAATCTCATGCTAATCTTAATCCATCGATAGCAGCGGATTTAGGCCTAAAATTAGGAATCTATTTGATTTATTTGTCAAATAGAGTCTCAGATTCTAATTTGACTAGATGATTTCTACTATTGATTTAGTCACAGCTTCTTTTAGGTAAAAACGGTGCAACTCGATCAGAGTATAGCTATGGCTATTCAAACATAACGATGATATGATTTCGTACCTTTTTCTTCATCTGATGGCACTCTCAAGAAGATGTTTTTTCTCTCTTGTCCAGGCAATAAGGACCGGGCTGGTCCATCCGAACATCAATCTGGAGAATCCTGAACAAGGCGTGGTACGATTTCTTTCCCCTGACATTTTTTCGTTGAATTGGATTCCCTCAACCCATTGAAGAAAAACTCAGAATATTTCATGGGTTAGGCTTTCTTTCTCTAGAAAATTTAAACTCCTGTGACTTACCATAACCCCAGGACACAAGCCATCTGGTGGGATCGAAGATGGAGAGGTTGGACGTGAAGGTTGCTCTATCCAACTCCTTCGGCTTCGGCGGCCACAACTCCTCCATCCTGTTTGCTCCTTACAAGTGACAAAGGAAGAGAGAGAGATAGGGAGAGAGAGAGAGAGAGATGAACATGATGAAGGGGAGGAGGAAGGGGAGCAGAAGATGGGTTCTAATCCGAGGCCACGAAATTTTTGTTTGTGGGTGTGGTTGAGGTTGACGAAGAAGGCGTTCCCATGGTTTTCCCCTGACAGAACCTCTCCTCATCTTGTAGATTTGGTTTAATATAGCCTGCCATAAAACCCTATCATTATCATCTCTCTCTCCTCCCATCTCCCCATTTCTCTACCCGGTTGGCAGCAACGGCGGTGCATCCTGTCTTTTTCTGCAGGCACTTACCGTGGCCCATACCAACTGTGCCGCTCACCAACTATAGAGAGAGAGTTAGATAGAGAGAGATTGCAGTGATAATTAAAATCAATATATATTTTGATAAAAAAGATATAATTGGAGAAAGAATGTAAATTATGGGACAAAGAACTAGTGCTTCTTGTGGCGATGGCGCTGCTGGGCTTTGGCTTTCACCATGGCCAACCTCTGGGCTCTGGGCAAGGTCAACCCTCTGGCGGTCGCGGCACTGCCCCCGCCGCTCGTCCTCGTCATGACCTTCGCCATTCCCTTTCGCGCTGCCGCCTTCAACTCGGCCCGTCTGTTCAGCAGCTTCCTGTCCAATGGCCAGTAAGCATACGGCTCCAGCTTGTCCTTCAACTTCATGTCTCCCTTCCCCTTCTTGCTGCTGTACTCTGCTCCTGCATAGGCCCAACCGGCGTCCCTCATCTTCTGCCGCTTCGGCCGCCTGCTCTCCCCCGAGACTGACCGGCTACCGCCCATTTCCGCCACCGCTTCGTCTATCCTAGCAACGTGTCGCTTCTCTTCCACCGCCAACCGCAGGTCCTCGTCGCGCACAACCAGCCGCCCGTCGGCGGCGATCTCGGCTGGTTCGTCCTCCTGCACCGCCTTCCTCTTCCGCCCGTCCAGGAAGAGACTGGACCGGGTTCTCTGCCGGTCCAGCAAGTCAAGCTGGTCCAGCAGCTCCTCCGATAACATCTTCCGTCCCGCCGTTCGCCGAGTCAACCTGAGAAAAAGTCCAAAAGAAATTGTCAACACACCCAGGTCAACGCATGAGAAAAGAACTGTCGTTAAGACTTAGCCCACCTGGATGCCGACGAAGCTTTAGAATTGCCCTTTGACTTTCTGCCCGAGACTGCGCTGGCCGAGCCGTTCTCGCTGTCCCCAAAGGTAGAGAATATGCGGGTGTGGTTCCACTTGCTGTGTCTGCGTATTTTTTGAAAGTCAACACGTTGACCCAAGTATTCTCACTTGAACATATTTATAACTTCAATAATTTCTCGATTATGTAGTTCTTGAAAGATTAGGAAAGGAAATACCTGGAGGAAGTGGCCTTGGAGTAAACAGACCCCGTCTCAGATTTACCTTTCCGCTCTTTGCGCTCAGAAATCTGGGATTATAAGTTCAACAAATATGTAAATATAGAAATCAAACTAAGAACATGATTAACTTTTAAGTTGACGGACAGCACCCACCTTCCTTATGTTTGTGAGCAACTTCATATGGTCCTCGGGCATTACCGCTCTCACTGCATCAAGACCGCATTTCTTCACCAACATGTCTATCAAGTTCTTCACCTAACAGAGAACGAAGGCGCCCACAAGTCAGACATAATACAACAAATCCTTCTTCAAAAGAGAAACCTAACAACAAATCATCGAACGACGAAGAAGATTCATGCGTTGACTTAATACCTTGGATTTAAAGTGTTTCTTGGTGCCGTCTCGCCAGCTCAGTAATCCCCCAATGATGCCACTCAAATGCGATTGCAACCCACTAGATTGTGATTTAGCAACTAGCACTTTCAGGAACCCTAAATTCGCCTGTCCATTTTCATAAGCATCATTAGACATCGCACGACTTTTTTGATTTAGAGAAAAGGCTTTTTAGACAAAACGGGATTATTGATACCTTGGTAATTTCACGGTTCTCTCTCTGCATCAGGAGAAAGGCGGATGGGAGAAGGCTGTAAGCAGAGCTGATAAGATCTGAAAACTCGTAGGACAAGCGAGCCAGCCCTTTAATTGCAGCGCTGACCATGTGAGGAGTTTCCCCAGCCAGCCCTCCCGCGATCTGGAGAGCAAAAAGTCAAAATGAAGGGTTGATTGAACTTGATTGACAAAATATAATAGCAATATTTATATTTATAAGACTGGCAGAACATCCGAGAACATGAAATGAAATTCATAAATCAAGAATGAATACCATGTTGAAAAATTGTAAGAGGTGCTCTTTCTTGCCGCCTTGTTCTTCATCTCCACAGGAACGACCAATCTCAACCAGCAGTTCGTACGCGCGGTTTCTGGTTTTCTTGTTTGCCTGTATTTTTTTCATGAATACCACAACTGAGATATTTTACATAAAGGGACCAAAGTTCCAATGGAAATATAGGGACCAACGAAAATAATATAAACCAGCACCTCTTTCAAAGCCAGAATTATTTCAGTGAGATAACTGCTAATTATATTCTGCTTCTCACCACCAACTGAGTCCTGAATCAGGGGAAAAATCACACTTTAATAAAACCTATCAGTAAAATCAAGGGATAACTCAATATTATTTTTTACCTTTGACATATGGAGAATTAAAAAGTATAAGCATTCGAGCCTGTAACGCTTCGCTGAGAAATGGCAGTATGGAAGCTCCTCTATCATCAACCCAAGAAGCCCATTGATCTCGCTTGAAAGAAATTCCTCTCGCTCCTAAAAGATGAAGAACTTGGTGAAACGTCCTATAACACGGAGAGGTGAATGGAAAACTTGACGGCCGGTACAAAAAATTTCACCTTGAGGATGATGGAGAGAATTTTGTAGGTCTTCTTCTGGATCAAACCTTCGGCATCCTGTCCAAGCAATGAAAAGGATGTGTTCCTTAAGTTAGAGACAACGGAAACCTAAGGACACCAATTAATTATATTTAATAATTGTCAGAAAACACACCCTGAATCCCGGTTTTATGGCTTCAAAAAAGATTTTAACATCATTGATATCTAACCCTGGTAGAAGCGAGACAGCGGAATCCAGAATAAGAGCCCTATGAATATTGAAAAAATAAGTTAGTGTATTAAATGGCACGCTACACCTTTTCATCGCATTGCAAAGCCCACGTATCCAAAGAACAGAAGCAGGTACCGACCTTTTCATTAAGCTCGAGTTTTCATCAGTATAACTCATAGAATTACTATGATCCGGATTGTTTGCCTCTTTCATTACCTTCGATAGTGTGAGCAACTTACGGCCAAAAATGTTTTTCACCAACCTTTTTTCTGATATGGACGCGATTTCGTGGATAGTAGACTGCGAGATTACAACAAAAAATATTAGATGCTTTCAAGGACTTTCCTTGGTCCGGGCCCAAAGTGCCCTTAAAAGGCACTATTACTTGAGCCCATCTCCTGATGGCCACATTTACAATCAAAGAAACATAGAGGTAACACAGAGGAAAACATAATGGAGAAGGGCATGAAGTTCTCTCACAATTATCAACATCAACACAGCCATATTTAAGGGAAATCAGCTCTGTCGTGAGCAATGCCAGAAATAGGTTTCGGTGCCAAAGTCTAAAGGTTCCAGAAAATCTATACGTTAAGCCACATTACCTTCAGACATCCACCGTTGTCCTTCAAGTCTTTGAAAAGAATCTCGAACAGTACTGACAGAAAATTAGAAGAACATTGACGCATTGCTTTTAAGTTTTCTTCGCCAAGATCCGAAGTGTAACAAGTTCTAGCTTTCTGCTCAAAACTATTCGTATCATCCTCATTTGAATTCAAATTTCCACTTATCGCGGCTTTATTTTGCTGAACTAGGATCTGCACAAAAACAGTTAACGACAAATATTAATAGGAAGCATGATTTAACCGGTAAAAATGACAAAAATACAAACCTGTAAACTCGAGCAAATAATCCCACGCAGCTCTGGTTCCTCTTTAAGGGTCTCGCACAACAACTTTTGAAAACCTTCAAAGCTGGAAGAAGTATCAACAGGGTAGTTGCAGAAGGCAGGCAACAATGACCAGAGAGAATAAACAAGAGCTTCAGTGTTCCTGGCCCCAACAATCAATCCGTCCCGCTCCAGCTGCAACAAATTAAAATTTTGACACGCCACTCAATTAAAAAAAAGGCAAAGCTAAAAGTACCGTAAGAGATTTCTGTTTCAGGCGCCGTATTAGGGGAATAATGGCCCTTTTGAAGAAACTAAGACTGGCGCCAACAATGTAGTGCTTCAATATGGGAAGTAGCCATGCGTTACTCTGTGATGTGTCTTCGTCCAAATTGAGAGGCAAGATTTTCAGGAAGAGCTCAGGACCGAGAGCACCAACTGCCGCTCCAAGACATACATGAAGCTTCCAAAATGAAGTGCTCACGTCAGAAAGATGAGCACATAATTGGACAGGACTAGAAACCATGTTCTTTTACTTATTTTCATTCGGGAAACCTTATAACTGTTGAGAGTCCCTCCTGAGTGAAAATACCTGCTTTCTGTGAGCAAGAACTTCATCCGATAGCTTTTGCATTTCCCCGAGGTTTTTAATAGCTCTGGACATCATATAGGCGGATTTACCTGAGTTTGAAAGATACGAGAATTTTAGCAGGCGAATCAGAAACAATGATGAAGTGGCACAGCCATTGGCAAATTAGATGAATCAGACGAATCAGCCAATGGAGAACAGCGGAACAGCAGGAGGACCATCGAAAAGAAAATTTCTTATAATCCCATGCAGTGAGTGAGGCAGGACAGCAATGAGAGAGGTAGGATTAATAGTTAAGTTAACATGATCCCACGCAGCCCTTAAACAAATGTTAAGTCTCTCATAAAAAAATATTAAAAAGACTAAGAAAGAAAAGAGGGAAACAGCAATAAAACTAAAATAAAAATAAAGAGAAAATTAGAGTTAAAAAAGAAATATATACAAAAATAGAAAAAGGGAACGCACCCAGTCTCTCAAACATGCAAGAGAGGATCTGAAACGACATGTCCCACACTTCGCCGTACTGATAACCAAGCAGACTCTCAAGTGTGACGCAAATCTTCTCAATGGCCGTTGGACCAGACTTCCTCTCTCCAGGAGCCTCTGTCTGACTGATCTGGTCAACCCCTTGCTTAATTAACGCATCATCAACACAGGTGCTAATCAGACTTTTCAGGGACTCTGTCGCAGCAAAAACAGCCTCTCCATGCCCCCGCGCCAATATCCCTGTAAAGAAACTCAAAACATGAGCAATTTCCAGTCTAAGAAGCAGAATCCAAAGGATGAAATGTTAACAACATAACCTAACCTCCTAAGGCGTTTACTATAAGCGGAAGCTTAACAATGCAAGTTTGTCGATTAAGCCCATAAATCTTCTTAGTGCCAGCAGACAACAATCGGGCAGTCGAGGCCATAGAATCTGAAGAGTAATCCTTGTCTAATGCAGCAGTAGCCAATAAGCAAATCAGCTCCATGAATACTTCAGGAGCAACTTCAAGAGCCATATCCAAACAAAGGGCTTGCAAGATATCCATGATATTCCGGGTTACAATAGAGTGCTGCAGCTCTAGTAGCGGTTTGAAGTAGCCCAGAATCTTGCTCCTGTGTTTACTGATCATAAAAGGAAGACAATATTGCAATGCGTTGAGCATATAAACAATGTTCCAGCCGTTTCCTCCTGCTCTCCCTTCAACTGAAGTTACACTTGCGGTGTCAGAACCCGCCGCTAGAAGAAGAAACCTTTCAAACATAGCCTTAATGTCCTCGCTCGCCGATGCCAAAGTTGGGGACCCTCGTAAACTTTGGAGAATATCCCGAATGCATAAATAAGACATCTTTCTGACCTGCGCGGCACAAAAACCCAAAAATCAAACCCAACGAAACGGAAATTTCACCAGTCGAAGACTCCAAAATCCTCACCGCTGGTCGACTGTCTGTCACGTAATCCAGAGTAATTTTATACAAAGGAGAAGCACCGGGCCAATTATCCTTTCCACCGACAACGATAACAGGCTGAACACAACGCAGACAACCTTCCAACTCGCCCTCCGTCAACTCTCCAGACATTAAAACCCTTCCCAGGGACTCCATCACGGCGCCAGCCCGACTCCTCAGCGCATTACGAGGCACTCTCTGGAGAACTTCGAAGAGGAAGAAGACGAGCGCCGAAACAACCCGATCGGCGCCACAGGAAGGGTTTCTGGATAACCTGTCGAGGGCACCGATGGTGGCGCCAAAGTAGGTGATTGGAGATCGAGGAAATCCCTGTTCTTCAAGCTCCTGCGCCATCGCCCCCACCATAGCACAGACGCGGCGATGCTCCTCCTCGTGAGAATTCTCAAGGCGGGCGATCACCAACGCGCCGACATCGTCCTCTTGGAAAATTCCTCCATGCTCCACCTCCAATTCCACCCCTTCCATGGCGACGAACTAACGAGAAGACTACGATAAACCAGCCGACTAGGGTTTATCATTTGAGGAGGAGCCTTGTCTTATTAGGCTTTTATTGGGCCCATATTTCGAATAAGGTTATTTGGGCTTTTATTGGGTCCAAATTCAGGCCCATTGTATAGGGTTTGACAGTCCCGGTTCTGATCCGTTCTTGTTTAGTCCCGGTCCAGCCCGGTTCCAGCCTGGTTAGGTTGACTTGTCAATCTCGAAGTGAAAGTAGAAAATTTATGTTGATAGTAAAGTTGAATACCATTTACATCAAATGGGTGCCCGCAGATGGTCAAATATATTATGTCTACGCTGAGCTTAATAGAAACCTCTCTGTCAAGTTGGATTTTATATTTTAGAATTGTGTAAAAACTATTAAGTAAATATTAAATAATATATTTCCGGTTCCGGTTCCGGTCCTGTTTGACCCTTGGACCTTAACCTGTTTGACAAACCGGTCCACCCTCAAATGGAGGACCTAGGGTTCCGGTTTGGTCCGATCAAACCGGTCCTCGGTCCTAAATGTCCAACCCGATAAGTAAGTATCAACAACAAGTCAGATTATTATTGGGCTATTATTCGGTCTAATTTAGGCACGTGTTCAAACAGGTATCAATAAGACAGAGAATTATTGGGCCAAAATATCGACATTATTGTAATTGGACGCGCCGGTTAATGAAGCTTTTATTGGTTCGAATTTCAGGTCCATTTTACGAATAAGACAAGGCAAGAGTATTATTGGGCTATTATTGGGTCTAATTTTAGGCCCACGTTCAAATAGGTATCAACAAGACAGAGAATTATTGCGCCAAAATATCGATATTATTGTAATTAGACGAGCCGGTTGATGAGGCTTTAATTGGGTCCAATTTCAGGTCCATGTCACGAATAAGTAAATATTAACAAGACAGGGTATTGTTGAGCTTTTATTGGGCCTAATTTCAGGCCCACGTTTCGAATAAGTATCAACAGGAAAGAGTATTGTTGGGCATTCATTGGGCCCGAGTATCAACAATTACGGGAATTATTAGACGAGCCGGTTGATGAGGAGCAGGGCGGAGCTGGTGGCGCGCGAGGCACCGGAAACTCGCCTAACGACTTCCGCGCGGGCTTCAGGGGAGGTCCCCGCCTTCACCTCGTTAAGCCCCTGGAGACACGTGTCCTGGTTGGTCAGCGCCGCGCTGGCCCACGTTAAGGCGTTGTCCACCCGCCAGGCCACGTCCTCCCCGCGCAGCCCACGTAGCTGCGCCGCCGCGTTCTCCAGCAGCTCCGCCGCCTCCCCCAGCAGCCCTTTGCAGTCCTTGAGCGCCCCCGCCTCCCCCCGCGCCTCCCGTAGCAGCCCCGCCACGTACGCGGCGGCGCCGCCGGTCAGCTCCGCCGCCGCGCTGGCGGCGCTCCTCGCTTCTCGGACCCCCGGCGCCGCCGCCGCCGCCAACACCACCGACAACAACAAGAAGAGAGCCGAGATTGGCTGCCTTGGCGCCGCCATTTCTGGTTCTCTCTTAGTCTGATTCGGATTATATATATAAGTTCGGGGGGGGTTAGTTGGCCGCTGCATGTGGGCTGTCGCGCCTACGGATAAACACAGATTTGGGCCGTGTTTGACCCGCTAACTGTGTTTTAAGCCGTGCTAATTCCTCTCACTAAGCGCGCTAATCCCTCTCTCTCACGTTTGTGACTTGCGCGGCGAAAACACCACACGTGGGACAAGACTGGGCCGCCGCCGGAGGACGAGCCCCGCACGCCGCTCCTTAATGGGCCCGCTCAGGCCCACAAAGCCATTTAAGTCGCGAATATTCCAGCGGAGAATAATACCGTTTCGATTCCAAGAGTCGGGAGTCTGTACAAGAGCGATCAACGGTCAGGATTGGCGGCGCCGGTCGTCGTCCCAGGGCCGCACCACGTTGCCGGTCAGCGCCGCCAGGTCCTGGTGGCGGTACCAGCCGAGGTCACGGTCGTAGAGGACGACGCAGGCGGACGCCGGAGGGACGCACCAGGGCCGTCCCGGCTCGGTCTCGTCGCTCTTCCGGAGCCAGGAGGCGTCATCGGCCTTGAAGAGGGTCCCCTTCGTTTTGAAGCAGCGGACGCGGGTCTCGTCGTCAGGGGCGGGGGACGAGGGGGAGACGGGACGGGAGGGGGGAGGCGGGGACGGCGGGGCCGGACGCGGGGGGGGTGGGCAAGCGGCGGGGGAGGTGAAGTTGAAGGGGAGGGCGAGGCGGAGGAAGAAGGCGGCGGCGGCGGCGGCGGCGGCGGCGACGGCGGCGAGGAAGGTGCCGAGAGAGCCGGCGACTGAGGAGGAGTGGCCGAGGAGGAGCGCCTCCAGTGACTGCTCTGGGTGTAATCTGAGATCCATGGTAGTTGGGGCTGGCTTATCGCCCATTGTGGGATGGCTTATTATTCATTTATAGGGGACTGTGGAAAGGGTATCAGAATATGCTTCTGGGTCTCTCGTGCTTGGATATGCTGAAAATCTCGATGCCTACGTGTGAGGCAGATAGTGGGAGAGGGGACGCCATGCAGGAGCTGGTCTACGTGTAGCCACACCATGGTGGATTCAGGGGGGAAGTGGGGATTGTTGATTTGTGGCCTCAGTAGTTTCTCTAGTGCAACTCACTGGATGGGAAAATTAGAGGGACACGTGAGAAGCTTGTTCATGGATCTAGGATTATCAGCAGATTATGAGGATTTTTTTGATTTGTTTTCAATGATGAAGGGTTGGGATGTGACTCCGACGTTAAAAAAGTTGCTTCAACCTGAAACAAGGGATCTCGTGTAGTTATCATAACTATTAGAATAATTATAGTTAATTATTAGGAAAGTAGATCGTGTCATTCAGAGTCCACAGACTAATTTCGTGCAAGTATAATTCGAAGGTGATGATACCTCATCCGATAGAAAAAAGGAGTATTGGAGGAACAGATGTATTTATTTCAGAACTTGCACTTTTGGATACAGCGGAGTCTGAGAATGACGATCTCTCTCTCTCTCTCTCTCTCTCTCTCTCTCTCTCTCTCTCTCTCTCTCTCTCTCTCTCTCTCTCTCTCTCTCTCTCTCTCTCTCTCTCTCTCTCTCTCTCTCTCTCTCTCTCTCTCTCTCTCTCTCTCTCTCTCTCTCTCTCTCTCTCTCTCTCTCTCTCTCTCTCTCTCTCTCTCTCTCTCTCTCTCTCTCTCTCTCTCTCTCTCTCTCTCTCTTTCTCTCTATCTCTCTCTTTCTCTCTCTCTATCTCTCTCTCCCTCTCTCTCTCTCTCTCTTTTTCTCTCTCTCTCTCTCTCTCCCTCTCTCTCTCCATCTCTCTCTCCCTCTCCCTCTCCCTCTCTCCCTCTCCCTCTCTCCCTCTCCTCTCTGTCCTCTCTCTCTCTCTTCCTCTCTCTCCCCCCCTCCCCCCTCTCTCCCCCCTCTCTCTCCCGCCTTCTCTCTCCCCCCCCTCTCTCTCTCTCTCTCTCTCCCTCCCTTTCTCTCTCTCCCTCTCCCTCTCTCTCCCTCTCTCTCTCTCTCTCCGTCCCTCTCTCTCTCCCTCTCTCTCCTCCTTTCTCCTCTCCTCTCTCTCTCTCTCTCCCTCCTCTCTCTCCTCCTCTCTCTCCCTCTCTCTCCCTCTCTTCCTCTCCCTCTCCTCACCTCTCTCCCTCCCTCTCTCTCTCCCTTCCCTCCCTCCCCCTCTCTCTCTCCCTCCCTCTCTCTCCCTCTCTCTCTCTCTCCCTCCCTCTCTCACCCTCTCTCTCTCTCCCCCTCCCTCTCTCTCTCTCTCTCACTATCTCCCTCCCTCTCTCACACTCTCTCTCTCTCGCCCCCTCTCTCTCTCTCCCTCCCTCTCTCACCCTCTCTCTCACACACTCTCTCCCTCCCTCTCTCACACTCTCTCTCTCTCTCCCTCTCTCTCTCCTCAATAAGCACAAACTAGAGCTAGTTGGGCTTATTAAATGTAGTGATCCAGCCCAACAATATTCATTTTATATTGAAAAGTTTGGAATGGATAATGTCTAGTTATTCTTGTTCCCTAGAATTACTCATAAAAGGAACCCATCACATCACTACAAAGGTACTATGTGCTGCCTTACGTACACACTCTCAATTGTATATGCCTTGTTTAAGTGCTTAAAATGTGGGACTCTATATGTACAGCTAGTAAAACCCTTACATGATTGGCCTAGGCTAGTGGCCTTCCTTGGTTTCTCTCAAGGGATTTGAACTACGTATGAGGAGCCGGAGTACGTCGAGGAGGACAATTCCCTAAGACTACTCCTATGGGGTCATTTAATTATTTTCTTTACTAGGTGGCTTTGATCAAGTCTCCCAGTATATGCAAGGCTTAGACACGGTGCAACAAGTCAAAAGAAGAAATGTTTGTACGGACACTTGGATCATTTATTTACAAACATCATTGCCATTTTATAATTCCTAGTATTCATTATGACTGATGGATATTGTGTGGCCGTCAAGCCAATCACACTACCATGTTTATTTAAGTTCATTGAATAAAATATTTACACTCATTATTATTCCGTGTGATGTTTATAATGAAGTCCATGAATACGTGCAATGACTTAGTGAATTATGATGAGATCATAATACACTTATCACTAGTCTTTAAACATTTGTTCTAAATATTCCTATTTGATGAATATTCGAGACTAACATTGAATTATCTATATAGAATAGCACTAGTTGATCCTACTTATACGAAAAAGAATAGCTGATCATGTGGCTATTAGTGTGGCGACACTTAGGACATATAGTGAGTGCTCTTTGGAGAAAGAGTTCACTAAATTGATCCGTGCGACTCCCTGAATGGTATAATACCTAAAAGTCAATTATGTTGAATCATGTCATTGTTGTATGAGTGATCCACTGAGCTGAGACACCAAGGACATCTCGTGATTGGACGACTATATTTTAACTGCGATTTACGAGCCTCTAATCATGGGATTCAACACAAGTCATAACTCGGATGTAGTAAGAAGCTTACGGAGATGATCGAGTGGTCAAGACGGGATCATATGCCCTCGGTATAAGAGGAGATCGAGTCAAGGAAGACGCTGCAAAAAAATCCCTGGCCAGGGTAGTGAGGATATTTAAGAAGGCATTCTCCAATGATCCTCGTTACGCATCAGTACTAATCGAATGACGAATTAGGAATTGACGATAAACCATACCCTAAGTCATTCGAGAGTCTCGCACGGATGATGGATTAAACATATACGGTAATTGATGACAGTAAAGGTTCCATGAGAGAGTTTAAAAATACATGATATCTTCCAGAGCACGAGTTGTAGCTTGGCACCCCACAGGCTAGAAACTTAATTTATCGAATGGGTTAAATTGCTCCTTATTTAATTAATCTATATGTTGATATAGTTAATTAATAAGGTTGGCCAATAATTGTTATTGGGCCATTAAAGTTATTAACTAGAACGATACATGGGCCTAGAGGGTCACACGCATTAGGTCATAAGTGCATTGGTGGATATATTTTACTTCTAGGATTTTTTAGAAAAACTTTATATGAAATATAAATAGGGAAAGAGCTCTCATTTCAAGCACCCATGCAAGCCAGATTTGAGAGCCCCTCCCTTTCTCCACTCTCTTCTCCACTCATCCAAGGAGAATGTCTTCATGGTGAGAAGATCTTCTAGATTTTCAAGAAGAGTTGAAGAAGAAGACGTGGAGATTCAAGTGACGAGTGATAGCGTGGATACTTCAAGAGGCCGGACGAGTGAATGGCTTCAGAATGATCTCTAAGCAACAAAATCAAGGGTGGAATAAGTTACCCAAAAGGTACAATCGATGTTCAATTTTAAAGATCGATTATGAATCGATCAATCCGCTTCCAAATCCATGGAAACGTGTTTTCAATCGACAAACCAAGGCGTCAAACCCAACAATGATAATATTTTTGACACTACATTTTTGCCCCAGGATAAAAGATCCATTATAATATCTTCGTAGATAACTAACTAACACACTCTGTTGATTAATATATTCCTAGCACCCATATCATCATCAATCCTGACATGTAGAAGACTCTTGATTTAGCTGAGTGAATATTCATTACCAAAGTATTTATACACTTTGGTTTCACCTACCATTTGATTGCTATTTTTTATGCTTGTGCCTAGGAGAATCATCAATCCCTATTGGAGAAGAGAAACTCCTCTCATTTCTTCACGGCGACATGAGGTCTACAACAAGGTCACCCCATATCACCTACACTTTTCATGATGGGTCAAAAGGCTTCGATCCCTCACAATACCAGCAACAAAGGGCATTATTCAACCATATTGTGTGAACAAGTTTTGCTCAATTATCTCACAATCTCACTTTGAAAGTGATTTGATAATCTTCCATAATGCATCTAAATATTACATTAAAGAACAGATGAGTATTATTCTTACATATGAGTGATACTCAGGCCATCTCTTTAATGCATAAAAAACCTATATCATGGTAGGGCCATTTACAAAACTTAAACACATACTACTTAAACAACACTACATTATGTTCAAGTGTAGACACTTACCATTTGATTAGCTCTGACACCCCATATTTCTTGGTCCAACATGCCATCACTATTTTGACACCAAACTAGGAAATTTGAGAAAGAAACTTGCAAGATGGTAGGGCTGGTTTTTATCCCCAATGGCCATACCCAACTAATATGTTACGTCCTCATGAGAATTTGGTATTCCTCACCATTCTACAATATGTGTGATGACTATGTGCAAACTTCTAATGTATCTTCAAAAGCGAGGGTGCTCGATGTCATTTCTAGATCTCTTGGCACAAATCATTTTTACCCATGGAAGAGGAAAATAAAGGGATCAAGTGTACAGAAAAAACACAGAACATGCTCCGAAATAAGCTACTTTGGTGCATGAAAAGCATGAGTTCACCATTTGTATTCATTGTGTCTAAGAAATATGATGACTCGGCTCAGCATATGGTCGGTATCAAATGGCCCAAGAGATCGCATACTAAGCAAGGATACTAGCTTGATACTCTTGAAAGTGGGACAAGGCATAGTGAATGCATGGTATAATTCTTTACTAATTGATGCCCCTTAGCCAGAAAAACAATATTTATGTAACATTAACTTTATTGAAGGGGGGGTCACTTACTAAAAGAGAACACTAGGTTTCTCTTAGAGTGGGATGGCCTCTTGTCAGCATTCTTGCTAGATGCTTTAGTGTTTGAGCTAAGAATAAGTGAAATATTTTTTTTTATACACCGCCATGTTAGATGAGAATTCCCCTTGTCATTCCAATTGGGACAACTTTCAAGAAGATTACCCAACATAGCATTGGTGTGACCTTCATTAGAGTTTTTTATTTAATGTGGTGATTCATGGATTGAGGACTACCCACTAATATTGTTCGTTAACAGATCTATTGATGCCATTGTGGCTCGTATTCTTTGATGCAAGAACCTTTGGAGCTGATTTTTTTAGTCAATATTTAGCCAAGAATAAGTTGGCACTTTAAATGGAGAACAATTAGTTCACTATTTTCCTTATTTCGTTCTTCTAAAAAAATGGATTTATTTTTAATTTTAAAGAGAATAGGAAAAAGAAGAGAATTTTTAATGTTAAGGACATTCATATTAAGCCAGATTTATAATAGCATATCCAGGGAATAGTCAATTAAAAGTTAATTTTATTCCCTATACACCTCCATATTTAATGATTCGATCGATTTAATTTAATAAACTATATAAATTGAGACAAAACCATTAGTAAGAGATTTATCAATGGATAATGTTGCTCCATTACCTAACCAAATATTGACTACAGTACCCATAAAAAATAATGTTATAACTCCTGGTCGAAGAAATGGATTTTGGAATTTATTGACATTTTCCAAAGAAGCTAAGCCTAATATTTTGGGTTCTGCCTTGATTCAACCATGAAAGACAGGTTTTCCCATGGATGCAAAAGAGATAATAGATTCTCAATCGATCTTTAAAATCATTTATCATATGTACCTCATGGGGAACTTGTTCGAGCCTTGACTTATTCTCTTTGAGATCGCTTTGAAGCCATTCACGTGCCCAGCCTCTAGAAGCATCCATGTGATCACATTGCTCATGGATCTCCACTTCTTCTTCTCCAACTCTCCTTCAAGACACTATTGTTTAGTAGAGAATACATGATAATGGAGGAAGGGGATCTCAATTCTGGCTCCCCTGGGTGCTTGAAATGATTGCCCTTCCTATTTATATTTTATTTAAGTTTTTCTCAAACACCTTGCAAAGTAAAATATATCCACCAATGCTGATGTCGGACGACGGCAGTGTCGTTGTTCGGACGATACCGAGACGATGCTCGGTTACGAAGATAGTGATATTGGGCGTCGATGGTATCGTTGTCTGACAGATAGAACCCTAACGTGTATGTTAACTACGATGAGATGATGCGGGTGGAGGGCGAAGAGAGAGCGGCGATTGGGGGTGGAGGACGGCGGGTGGAGGGCGGCGGGGAGGGGGGTGGGCGGTGGCGGGGGTAGGAGGGTCGGAGGCGGAGGGCTGGAGAGAGGGGGTGTCGGGCGGAGGGGAGGGGTTGGGGGGAGCGGCGGGGATGGCCGGAGGGGGCGCGGGCTAGAGGGGGGGCGGCGGCGGGGACGGCTGGAGGAAGTGCGGGCTAGAAGGGGGGGGGCGAGGTGGCGAGGATGGCTGGAGGGGGAGCGGTGCAGCAGTGGGGACTGAAGAGGAGTGGACTTAGAGGAGCGGACAACCGGAGCAGCAGCGGGCAAATGACTTGACAGGGGCAGTAGCGGCGGACTCAGCAGGGGACAGCAGCGGAGATGAGGGGGGGCAGAGGAGGGCTAGAGAGAAGGGCCAGCGGGCGTGGGGGGGCAAGGGGGGAGGGGGGGGGGGGGTTGGGGGGAGGACTGGGCGACCTAAAAAAATTGCACAACTGCGAAAATCCACACCGCACCGACCCCTGCGTGGTGTGCGGTGCGGCGTGCAAATTTGGCGTGCGGTTCATCGCACAACCGCACCGCACAACTGCACAACCGCACGAGCGTGAACCGCTCGCACGATTTCAACCATCTCTATCGCTGGATGACGGTGGCCTCTCAAGCCTCGTTAGAGGAGACAAAGGTGACTAAGGTGCCGAACGGAATCAATCCATAGGGGCTCGCATATAACAGACGGGTCCGACTCGTACCGGTAAGACACTCAAATTTTTGTAGTTTTCTCTCACTTCCTCTCTTACCTATCTAGCCTGAGCATAGTGGAGACGATCGACAATATACTTCAAGGAATAATATAATGAGTGAGTGGGAGGATGGGGTACCTCATCAACATGTGGCTCGTTGTGCAGATTCACTGTCAATTACGACAGTCGATGCGGGCACGGTGGAGAGGAGCCGGAGAGGGTCGGCGACTTGATTGGCCATAGGGCGCAGGAGCGTGTCGATGGAGTTCGGGGGTGAGGAGCCGAGGGGAAGGCAGCATGGAGGCAACTTGAAAGGATGCATGAGCTCACGGACAAACCCGTACATGCGGACCGTTGCGGCCGGAGCCGGACGTAGGCGTCATTGGCAATGTCACAGTCGCCTCTAGCCGATTGATTATGTTCAACGACAATCGGGAAACATCTCGATGGACAGGATCCACCCTGATAAGGGTGCACAACCCGCGATCCAACACAGTCAAGCGCCATTACTACCCAGTGCGCGCCACGCCAGCTAACCAGAACGGGTTGTCGGGGAGCACCAAGAACCCGGGACTAGGCGCACCTGCTGCGATCGGTAAGACTATTGGCCTCGAGTTGGCACGAGGCGGACCGCGATCCTACAGGGAAAGCGGCGGTTGATTTGGAAGACACATTTCTTCTTCCTCTGCTTCAAGCAGATTGCACAAGGCGATTGATGCCGAGAATTACCGTTGTCTTACAGAACAGGGGCAACAGCGGCTTCCTATCACAGGAGCTTACAGATTCTCCACGTGAATCGATTTTGGCTGGTCCGGGGGGTTGGATCGCTACAAGTCCCCTACGTTGAGGCACAAAGTCTGAATTGACAGTCGCAACATGGGTGCTATGGTGGCGTCAATATGACCACAATTTCTGTCAATAGGAAGAGGCAGTGATTCACAAGCTCTGAGTCCGTCGGCCACGCACAAGAGGGGGAGGGAGAGTTGATTGATCAGGGGGGGAACCTATCGATGGGCTTCTGGCTTCGATCTCTTCCTCATTCACTCTCGAAGTCTTATTCCGCTTGTTCTCCTCATCCCCCCCCCCTCTTTCTCCTTCCCTGTTCTTCAAGGTGAGATCTGAAAGCAAACAATGGTAACTGCAAAAGAAAACTTCCAAATCTGAGAACATGTGGTGCCATCTTGGCCTTTTATAGGGCCATGATGGGCCCTTACAAGATGGTCCATTGGCCCACTAAGAAGGGTCCAACTCGGAGAGTCCTCTAGCACAAGGACTCTCTTTAGAACAACATTAAAGAAAGAATGAGTCAAACGACACATAGAAAGCGATGATGTAGACGAAAATGATAAAGGTGATGGCGGAGACGAAATGATAAGATGATGACGAAGATGAAAACATCGAAAGAAAGATGAAATCAAAACACGGGAAAGATACAGATGCACTTTTCACCCAGGGTTGCTGGAACCCAGGTGCCTTCGTTTGCGCCTTGGCGTGTCAGTTAGAGGACGTGAGCTGGCTGCAGCAGATGAAGACACGGCAACGATCTCGGGCAGGCAAACTCCATCAAATGCCCTTATGACCTTATTTATATGACCCTCTATACCCGTGTATCATTCTAGTTAATAACTTTAGTGGCCCAATAACAATTATTGGCCAACCTAATTAATTAACTATATCAACACATAGATTAATTAACTAAGGATCAATTTAACCCAATTGATAGGTTAAGTTTCCAGCCCGTGGGGTGCCAAGCTACACCTCACACTCTAGAAGATATAGAATAGTGCTTGAACTCTCTCATGGAACTTTAAACATTATCCGTTATCGTATATGTATAATCCCTCATCCGTGGGAGATTCTCAAATGACTAAAGGTACGGTTTATTGTCAAACCCTAATCCATCATTTGGTTAGTACTGATGCATAAGGTGGATCATTCGAGAAATCCTTCTCCAATATCCTCACTACTTTGGCCAGGTATTTCCTGCATCTTGAGTTAGTCGAACATCTTCCTTGAGTCAATCTCCTTTCATACTGAGGGTGGATGATCTCGTCTTGACTACTTAATCATCTTTGTGAACTTCTTACTACGTCCGAGCTATGACTTGTCTAAATCCCATGATTAGAGGTTCATAAGTCGTAGTTGATAAACTCAAAAATGCGTGTATATATGTCGTTATTTAGGGTTTTTCGAACTTAATCATTAAAATTTATATGTCCCTTAATGCGCAAGGGGTCGAACCCTAGGGAGGCGATAGGAAATATTCAATTTTCTTTCCAATTAGGGTTTTGAATTTGAAACCCATATGAAATGATGTTTTAATTTCTTATTTAAGTGCTACTACTTGTCAATTTTAACTAAAATTCTATCATTTTCGACTTAAATGATTTTAATGATTCTCTGTTATTAAATAACAGAGATATAAAACCACTTAAGTTTATCTTTATATTTGATTTAAAATCTTTAGTGGTTTTGAATTATATTTTTAAGTTTGTTTAGTGAATTTGAAATCTATATATAAAAGTGATTTAATTCTAAGTGTTTTGTATTTGGTTTGATTTATTTCACTATTGTTATCAGAAGATGTTTTACTATATTTTTAAAGAATAAACGAATTATCGTTTATGCTATTTTTAGACCGATGGTTTATTGCATTTTTATTTTACCCAAATTCATTGGAAATTGTTAAAATATCCCAAATTAGCAAATCGTGAATCATATTCACGATTTGCTAACTTAAGAGTTCCTGAATCGTGAATATGAATCATGAATTTTATGTGATAAAAATGGCAGATAAGATTCGAAATAGGAAGTTTATACTAAATTAATACTAAATGATTTTAAAATGAACTGAAATCTACGAATTAAGACAACTAAAATCGGAAATTAAAAAGAACGGCGAACATGAACGGAAATGCAAACTTGAGAAATTTGAGTGCGAAATATGGTGCAAAAATCAAACACTGATAAACCTAGAGGTACCAGAAAGAGCAGAGAATCGATCCAGGCGAGCTTCGAGCAACGAACGCCGAAGCTTTTCCTCCGATTTTGGCTTGAAATTCCAGAAATTTGCGGCGACGGATCTGCGAATTTCGTCCACCAATCGAGCTTCAAACTCTTCTTGGGTGATCCTTGAGTCTTCAAGGAGGCTAGGGGATCCTTCCTTGAGCATTAAAAATCAAGAACGACTTAATCTTTCGATTTCTTCCCTTTTATCGCCGCGGAATCGGAAGAACATGTTCTTCCGATTTCGTTACTAACTTCTTCTTATTTGCTTTTCACGCAGGTCGCACAGAGCGCGCCGATTTGTCCACGTTGCGCGACGGCCGTTGTGCGCGCGGCAGTGCGTGCGTATGAAACGCACGTGGTCGGCATCGTCGATCTTCATTTCTACTGATCCACGTCACGCCGCACCGAGAAACATTCAGTTGGCTCTGATTCGTCCATGTCGCGATGCATGTATTGCGCGTTTTGCTGCGGGTGATGAGCGACGCGCACGGGCACGCGCGTGCGTGTCATGCACCGAAGGGGCAAATTGGCATTCTGATTGGTTCCCCCACTCGCGTAAGCCCTGCGCTACTTGACGACTATTAAGCGCTAAAACTGGCCCAATAAGGGCCAGTTTAAATTAAAAAATGTTTTCAAATTATAAAATAACTGGAATAACTCCTAAAAAATGTTTATTAATGCGTAAAATGATTTTATTAATTTCTAAAGCTCATATTATTTATTTATTTTCTCTTTATTTATAGAAATAGGTCAATTAAAATATTTAACTCCTTTTAAAGTTTATTGGAAAAACATCAAAAATGTAAAAATTGACCTAAATATTTGTTAGAAGTATTATTCAACTTGAAATTTAAGGAATTTATTATTTTAACCTAGAACCATGATAACATGCTTAAAAATTAATGTTTTATGCATGAAAAGCCCCAAAAATATGATGAAATTAACACTTTATCAACTCTTATTTGCATGTTATCAGTAGTCACTTAGTGTGGTAGTCCCATGATTATAGGCTTGAAAATGCAGCCTTCCATTCCCGAGCTTTCCTTGGTGTCTCAAGTCAGTGGATCACTTATACAATTGTGACATGAATCAACCGTAACGCGAATCAACCTAATTCATACACATCAATTAATTGAACACTTTCTCCAAAGATCACCCATTATATGTCCTTAGTGTCTCCACACTAATAGTCGCATGATCAGCTACACTTATCCAATAAGTAGGATCAATTAGTGTTATTCTACCTAGATAATTCAATGCACATCTCGACTACTTATCGAATAAGAATATTTAGCTCACATGTTTAAAGACTAGTGATCGTTGTATTATGATGTCATCATAATTCACCAGGTGATTGCATATATTTATGGACTTCATTATAAACATCACATTGGAATAATAATGAGCGTAATATTTCATCAAAGAAACTTAGATTAAACATGATGTGATTTGGCTTGTCGTCCACATAATATCCATCATAATAATCATGTTGGAACTGAAGCCATTAAAAGAACACCCTATTACTTATTAGGTATTGTGCACAATATTGGAAATACACGAAAGAAGTATCATTTATGTAATATCTCCAAAGGAGTTGCAAATGGGTCTACCTGCTCATTAATCTTTTGAGCTCCGTACTTTCTGAACCATCATCCACACAAGACAACTACAACATATAAGTAGATGTTTGATTTAACTAGATGCTCTGGAGGAAGACTATACCTACTTATCCCATTGCTTGCTTGCTTGCTATGAGAGTTTTGGATAGGATGAAATTGTTGTTGGTTTGTAAGACTGCCCATGTATGTGCAAGAGGTCTTGCATTTAGCCAAATAATGGTTGAGGAGAAGTCATGACTAATAACACCCTAATTTCGGTCTTTATTTCAAGAAATTTAGCATAATTTTATGCATTTAATGAGATTAAAAAGGGTTTTTATCATATATTTACATGGAAAAAATGTTTTCAAGCGATTTCTGATTTTTCCCTAATTTTTTGTTAATTTTATGAATTTTAAGGGATTTATTTGAGCTTGAAATAATTATTTTTAAATGAAAATGGCAGGTTTAAAATTTAATTTTTATGTTAATTAATGTGGGGACGAATTTCTGAATTTCCTAGAATTTTCTGGAATTTTATTGGAATTTGTGGGAATTTATTCGAGGAAGAAATGAATTTTAACTAGGAAAAGATATATTTATATGGAAAATATGAGTTTTTAAGCAATTTCAAAAGTAAAAGGGGTTTTTCTTAAAGTTTTGTTGAAATTATGCCCTTAAAACAGCTATCGGTCGTGGCTATAAGCAGTTAAAATAGTTAAAAGGTTTTATTGCAATTAATCAGCAATTTTTTAATAGTTTTTATGAGAAAAAGGAGGAGAGAGAAAGTGAAAAGGATATATACACAAAATTTTTTGAGCGGCGTCCATTTGCATGACACCATTTTATCAGGGACTTTATTGCAAATATTTAGCCAGTCTCTCACCAGAAGGTAAGCTCACCTCCCGTGCTGTGCATGCAAAGGGCATGCACAGGAGGTGACGTGGCATCGTTTGAATGGTTTAAATTGTGAAACGCGTACGTATACGTGAAAATCTCCTCGTATCATGTGTTTTTATTGTCTTTTTCTTTATTTTTTAATCCAGGACCATGGGAACGTGGCACTCAGATATTCAACTCAAAAATTGGATTCAAATTGCGCCAGCCAATCCGCATTCAACACATCATGGCGTGTGGAAGAATTAAATCAATAAACAAATATATTTAAATATAATGGCTAAAATTAGTTTAAATTCATTTATTAATAACTTTTGATCTGGATGTCCGTCTCTGTAAGGGGCGGTCAATCTCTCCTGGGGAGCGTGGTAGAACACTCCATACAGAGGCGAGGGAAGTTCCAGCTAGTACCAACGGGTAAGAATACCGCAGTCAAAGTCATCTAGAACGGTGGTTGGAATGAGGGCTGCCAATCTTGGGTTGACGCCGTGCTGCTTAACAAATCTTCGTCGCATGTCAGAGGCGTTTGACTCCACGAATACGGAGAATTGATTTGTCTAGCGATCGCCGATTGTCATGGATTGCCCCAGGGATCACAGAGATCCTCGGTGGGACTCCCGCGGTCGGTGTTGACTAGATTGATTCACGGTGCTCGTAATCTCGATTGTGCATGGAATAGACGATTGGACGCGGCCGTGGATCTGTCCCGAGAGCTCACAGTTTCTTGGTGAAGGTAGGGGTCGCATGCGGCGGGGGAGGATGGCGCGCAATCCGCCCGATCCTCTAGCAACCTCCACTCCACTGGCCGGGTCGCTCCTCCTTCCCTCCCCCTCTTGTTTTTCCTTTCTACAAAAGGGGGGGGGGGAGACCAGACAGAATGAGAATAATTCCTTAAAAAATTTCTTCCTGGTCTAAGGGGGCTAGGGCGCCCCCCTCTTCCCTTATAAAGGGGGAAGAGGTCAATGGGCCCCCCTTAGTGGGTCAACAAAAAAAGGAAATAGGGTCCATTAAGGCCCCTTATAGAATGGGCCCCCATTACACATAGAAGGGGGGAATTTAAACATAAAATATAAGGACAAAGGGGGAATGTGGGAGGGGGAGTCCAAATTGCTAAGGACCCCCTCTCACACGTAGACAAAAATGCACGGCGTAGATGGGACGTATCGTTCTGCGACAAAAACAGAACAACGAGATGGGAAAAACACAAAACACGACAAATGAAGATACAATATTCGAGCATCATCACCCTGTTGTCGATCACGGTGGCGGGCGGCGCGGATGACGTCGTCGATGATCCTTGATGGTGTGCGCCATCACTAACCCTGTTATTTCATTAAACTTGTGTATTATGAAGAAATCAAGTCTCATGTACATGAGCTTTGGCGAATAGGATTCATTAGTTAGATCCTTATACCTTGTATTTTCCCAGCTTTTTTGGCTTCTGATAAAGACGGTTTGTTGCATATAAGATATATATAGTAGATATATAATGAATATAACAATAAATTATGATTTTCCAATCCATGGAATTGATGATATGTTGGACATAACATTCCTGACTACAATTTTTCAAAGAGTGGCTTGAAGAGCAAATATTATCAAGTGACAATGCATTATAGAAAGAAAATAACCATTAAGTTATGGGGAGCTACATGGGTGGAGAGGTATACCTAATGGGGGAACACCCCTTGAACTTTCCAAAGCTTAATGAATCATATTCATAGGTTTTATATCAACGAATCTAATTTATAGTTTGATAATATCTTGGTACCTATCAAGAATAGGGACTGACATCCATGAATTTTGTGCAACTCAAAAGGTTTGTATACCATATGCTACATAGGATCATTATTCCATTAGTTATTAGGTTCCCTTGCTCAATTTTATTATATAATCAGAAGGCATATCATTTTACCATAAATTTATTACATCCATGAAGGATTGGCCTCCACGTAGACTCTTTTGTGATGGTCATAGTGTTTGAATTTTTTCACATTCAGTCACTGTTTCATCTTACGGTGGATCCTATTATCATATTGAAAAAGGGTCATTGAATGGCATGGTTAAGATAAGAAAGTATTTGATGAATATAAAGATATGAAGACATGAACCATAATTATCTAACTCCCTCATTTCATAAGGCCTTGATAATAGTTTTACATGCATTTGAATAGGGCATTGGGGGCTTAATTATTTGATAGAATTACATAGTATATCATCAAGTGTGAAGTTAAATGATACAAAGTTGATGCCAGACATTGTCAGGGACGACGTCCGATGGGTATCGAGACGATGCTCTGATATAAAGATGATGCCGGACGTCGTCGGAGACATTGTCTGATGAGGTATTGAGACTATGCTCTGATACCAATATAATGTCGGACATCATCGATGACGTCGTTCGACGGGTAAATCCCTAAGGATGTGTAATTACGTGATGTGATGAACCTAGGCAGATGTATGTGTAGGCCCCGACTCATGGGGGTTTCGCCAAAAGCCAAGCTCCGGGGCGGACGACCAGTGATGGTGACGATGACCTTCTGACCCTCATCAGACTGACGATGGCGTCTACAGCGTTGAATGGAACAATTTTGTTGATGCTCACACGTAACGGACGGGCTTAGCCCGTCCATGAGAATTCGCTCAATGCATACTCCTTGATGTTTAAGCTCTCACCTAATCGAACCCGAGCGCAGTGGAGTGGAGCCGAAATGTATACTGAAGAAAGTAATATAACTGACGAGAAAGGAGAATGATGTACCTCGTTGGTGGTGTCGCTCATCATCGGTGCCTTCATCGGTGTAGTGGCTGGTGCGGGCAGATATGGTGGAGGCGTGCCGGTGATGGGCGCAACTTTGTTCGACATGCGTCGGATGCGCGGCGCTGGAGCATGTTCCGAGAGGTAGACAAGGGCGAGGTGAAGAGATGGCGGCAGTGAAGAGGCGCAGGCGATCGACCGGGTCTAGTGGGGCGCAACCTTAAGCAGGATCGGCATGAATGGATTCAGGCAGTGGATGGAGCGACGGTCATTGTCATGACGGCGGAGCATGAACAAGTGCAGTGGTAGACGACATGATGAGTAATGTGGCCCTGGGTGGCAGTGTGGTGGAACGACAGCCCTCGAGCCAATGCGGGCAGCATCGTGCGACAGTGCACCGGTAGAGTGTGATACATCACCCTTACACAGTTTCTCGGAGCAGGCAGCAGGCATCACGGCCGTCGGTAGTAGTCCCTTGACGCAAGGTATCAGAGCGGGGTCTATCGGTAGCACAACTGGGTGTTCGGCGGCACCGAACGACATCCCCTAGTCGTCTGCCGTTCCGCGCGAGGTGCCACATGCACGCGTCAAGTTGGTTGACTACGGAAACACGTACACTGGGGGGACAGCCAGTCTATCGCAACACACTCAGAAGATGGCACTTCTGTTGATCGGGCAAAAGAAGACTGTCAGCCAGTCTATCGCAACACACTCAAAAGATGGCACCTCTGTTGACCGGGCAAAAGAAGACTGTCACGCGATAATCCGCAACCAGCGCGTGTGGGGGGGGAGGGTGTAAGGGATCGCCCACCACCCACGGTAGTCGAGTACAGCCCATCGAAGATTGGAGGAGGTGACGGGCATTGCAATTCAGTTTCAGATACCGCGGAGGTGGACCAGGCATGTTGGAATCACGTGCATGAGTGACGGGGACACGACACTGTGTTCGGCGAGGATGGGCTGCACGAGACAGGCTGCTGGGGTCTGGTAAGGGTGCTCTGGCATTGCGAGCAGCGTGGGAATGCTGACTGGTGGCGACGCTTGGCGCGGAGGTGGGAAACCCTTTCCCTCTTCTTCTTTCCTCTCCTTCCTCTTTCTCTTCCTCTTCTTCTCCTCTCTTCTTCTCTCGTGAGAGCTAGGTATGAACGAACTTTCCCAAAACTAAAATTCCAGGTCTGAGCATTAAGGCTCCATCGTGCCCCCTTATATAAAGTCACGATGGCCCTTAATAAGGGCACATGAGCCCTTGGTACATGGGGGGGGGGGTTGGTCTTATACATAGGACCCCCCTTTGACACAAAATAAGACATACATTTGACACATATTCGACAACACAAAATGCGACAATACGAGAATACGACATGACACATGACGTACACGAACACGACACGACGAACACGCAAACACAATAAAACAAAGAACTGAACGAAAATACCAACGTGCTTTACCCGGGGTATTTGAACCAGGGTGTCTTCACTTGCGATTTGGCGTGCCTGTTGGGCTCGATGTGAACCGGTGGGCTGTCGATGGTGAGGATGGTGGCTCTGAAGACGTCACCGAAGGGATTGGGCTGGTGCGCTCCATCAAAAATCAAAGTACTGTACCTAGAAAAAGTTCCATGACATCACCCAATTATTTTTTTCTAACAACAATTTTATTTTCTGTGCTAGTAATTTATTATATTCTCCGACCATAATGTCTTAAACTATCTGGGTCATCAAACAAAACTAATTTTTAGACATGGTAGCTGGGTTTGTTTATTAATTCTTCCATTTTCTTATAAACAGTACATAAGTATTAAAAATAAGGTATATGATGCCATAACTCAGAGAAAAGTAACTTATCTGTTGTGAGTATAAAGGAAACTGGATTTTAAAATTTTGGTATAATCATCTGATATAAGTACCTGTATTTATTACAACAGTTCAACCTTATGGGAATGGCCTAAACCTAACTTAAAGAACTATGTATTCGATGAAAGGTACATTTTTATTGTATGAGTGCTCAAATTCCTTGTACTTAATTCTGAAAATTCTTAGGGGAGAATTTCACATGGGTGATATGAAATAAAACTTGGCAAGAAAGGGCTATATATTATTCATAACATCTATTATAGTATTCCACTTTATGTAAGTTGCTAGCCCAATTTTTTGCTACTGTCAATTTTTTACCTTAGCTAAAGAACCCAACCAAAACACTATTATAAATACACACACCCATCTCAATCCATAATTTGCCTTTTAAGGATATTTGTTTAGAGTGTGTCCTTTGTCTACCTAAGATTACTAAGAGGCATGATTTGATTCTGGTAATAGCTCTTCATTTTATCACATGTTATATAACATCTGATGCATCTAGAAACTTATCTTTTGTGCGAATTTTTATACAACATGATCTCCCCCTAACCATTTTGTTGTCTAGGGATGTTCATTGCACTATAATTTTCTAAAGGCTTACATATCTTATTGGGAACTCAAACAAAATCTTCCATCACTCTCAGATCTTCAAAAATTGATCAAGCTAAGGTTGTCAATAGGTTCTTTGGAAATTTGCTTTGATTAATGATTGGTGATAACTTTGAGACTTCAAACTTGAATACTATAATATATGAAATTTCCTATAATATTTTTTCAAAATACAAGCACCAGTTATACCCCGTTTGATATTCGTATATAAGTTCTCACCATGTCAGACAATCAACTTGCTTCCCATGTCTAGCATACTAAGGTTTCTGACCTGGCTGAATATTTTCCCATCGCATTAAGAATCTGCATGAAAACATCCATAATTACATCACATGCAGTAATGTCATCTAAATGTAAGGTATATTTGCATAGGATCTGCAAGAATTCAAGGAGGAGAACTCAGTAATGGTATGATATTCACAGTAATAGTATTTTTAATTATAATATGTATGATCACAATGTAGGTTTTGCGTTCTAATTAAAGTAAGAAAAATTCTTGTTATTTTGATAACCTTTTGATTATGGAAAATGCTCCATCATTAATATTTATGACTTTGTTGCAAATGAATCTTCACCCAATCTTCCTAAGGACCCTTCCCTACGAACACCAACCCATAGTGAACAAGTATTCCAAAACATGTCCCCACCCCCATATCTCAACATATCACAAAGAGTTTTTAATTATATTAGATGAGTTACATACACCTATTAAGAAATAATAATATCACTATTTCTTGTTTGATGATAGGACCATCAACCTCAAATGACTCTTAGATCTCCAGAGTTACTAGAACCATATCAAGTCCGATATTCTTGCTCCACTTGTAGCATTCATGGTTGATTCTTTGGAGACAAACTCTCCCAAACTCAGAGTAATGATGGTGTTGACGATAGTCAATCCAATGGCACTCTCACCAAATGTGCCTAGTCACATGAAGAAACAATCAAGGAGATTGATCATGGAGAACATCCACATCGCATGTTGAAGTTAAAACAACAGTTAGTAGATTACCCCCTTATTGAAGCTATTCATTTTTGTCGTTTCTATTTTATGTCATTATCACAGTGTAGGAAAGATTTTTTTATTTCTTTCAATGAGATTTTTTAGAGGCCTTTGGAGAAAAAAGATAAAATCTCAGGTTTAAACTCACTGACTCACTAGATCTTGTTGCAAACAATTAGTCCTAACTCACAAAGCCTCATTTCTGCTTGTGTGATGCCTCCTTAACTCACTATACTGAATGAACCACCTTCTACATGCTCAACATTATTCTTTCCCCCATTGAGTCACTGTTGCCATTTCCATGATCTCCTTCTGCTGAGAAGCACCCCCCCATACATTTTCCATTCTATGCAATCCTAACTTATTTTCAGCCGCATGTTCTACCAAACCACCCTGTTGATTGGTGTTGTATCTCCTCTTACATCTTGATGGACCATTTACCACCTCTTGTATCACTCTAACCCTTTAGCATTACTTTTTAATATATTTTGATTTACTATCTTCTAACCAACTTATCTGCCATCAACAACTCCCCAAAGCTCCTACTAACGGTCATCTATTGGGTCCAAGTCAATCACATCTGAAATCATTCCATTTTCCATTAATTTCCCTCCTCAACTTTTATTATATTTCTTTAGAATAGTAATAGTTTTTAGTGCTACCATGTGCAAAGTGAAAAAAATCCCCTAGATACATAGTAATCTTATTTGAAGGAGTACTCAAAATTAGATTCTATCATATCAGTTTGCCATGTCCAGAATAGAAAATCAATAAACATTGTCATTTATTGACTCTTCCCCATTATTGCATATCTTCTCATTGCATTCTAGAGTTCTTCATCACTTAGTCATCCATGATGTTTTGCACAATCAGATAATCTTAGGAGAAGTACCCACGACCATCTAAATTGAAAAAAGTAAACCTTTATATCTTGTGTGATATTTTTTCCACAAGTTGCTCTTAGATTCTGAAAAGTTATATGTATAAACATCACTATTTTATAAACAAGATCAAGTAGGTTTGATCTTTGCCAGCTTCAAAGACTCGAGCTCTATAAAATATTTTAACTGGTCTAGCTACTCAGGGAGGGTGATGTTTAGCTCCCCATTCATTAGCATTTCCAAAACAATATTACAGTCATGGATGAGCTCTACCTTGTATTAAAGATGAACCCATAGCCATATAAACTGGAACATAAATGGGAAGGAGAAAGATATGAAGGTCGAAGACGCCAAGAAGAGGATATTGAGGTTGCCTACAATAGATGATCTCTCAAATATTTGACCGGATCTATCCACAGATACATTTGTGTGATCAATCTTTTGCTCCTGATCACCATCAGGACTATGGCTCAGAAATAGATGATGGAATTGAATGAACAGAATGGGATAGTGGCATTTTGGTCAGTCATCTTTTAAAGATTTTGAAGTTTTCTTGTGTTTCTGTTGAAGTGGTTGGATGGAACAGATGATAAGACATGTATAATTGTTGTAAACCTGGCGTAAATCACAAGCACCGGATGATGGAACAAAATCATTGGCATGAAGACTTTGATCCATTTTCGATTACAAGGTCAAGGCAGATGACAGATGACAGACATTCTGTAAATCCACAAGCCTTCAAGCGAGATGGAACCTAGTTAAGACCCTTCTACATTGCCCACATTTTTCTGCAATAATTGGCTTCATATCATAATGGAAAATGCAAACCCAGGAGGCCCCAACCACCATGTGGATTTGGGTTTAAAAGTAGGAGCTGGCGGGAAGCCACTCGTCCAAATATTAGGGCAAGAGCAAATTAATATCTACGGTCTATATATCCGATGTCAGCCATCTGTTCCACTCCAAATTTTCGCTGAAGCTTTGTGGGGCTTCATTGGAAACCCATACAAATTTTCAGCCCAAACAGAGGGCCACAGTACCAGAAATGCAGTTCAAAATTTACAATAACTGTCTTAGGGCCCAAAAACCCCCACTCTGAGTTACCATCTTATTTTTCATGTTCTTTATCTTCGCCTCTTACCTACTAGAGACTTATTCTTCCTCTCCAATTCTTGCAAGAATTTACATCGTTCTGTTATTTTATTGATGTCCTTCTGTTATTTTATTGATGTCCTTCTGTCGATTGCCACAGAGGAAAAGGATACACATTGGCCAAGTGAGAGGTTAGTCAGAAAAAAGAAATACTTCGGGAGTTGAAAGCTTTGGGCCAGAAAAAAATCAACCGGGGAGATAAAGATAGATGAGATGGAGATAGAAGTAGCCCAGGGGCTGAAAGCTCTACTTAAAATTAGTCAACAAGAGAGATAGAGAGTAATATGTAAATTACTAGTATCAGCACGTTAGTGTACCGGATACCATTAGAATTCCGAAGTTAAGCGTGCTTGGGTGAGAGCAGTAACCGCCTGGGAAGTATGTAAAGAGAGAAATATGACCACAGCATGGGCATGTGATCCCAGTTCAAAATTTCAAAAAAAAAGAGAGAAATATGTAAAGAGAGAGAGAGATGTGTTGAACTCATGATTCCATGATAATATTCATTATTATGCTAATCAACTGATAAAAAATAAATGTCCGGGGGGTTGAAAGCTCTACGGCAAAAAACGTATCAACCAGAGAGACGAGAGAGATAGACAGAGGTTAGTCAGACTCAAGTCTGGCGATGTACTTGTCATAGAATTTACCAGCACGCTCGAGGTCCCCAAGCTCAGTATAGCAGTCGGCGATGGCGCCATAGGCCTCAGTGCTGCCCGACTCCTCGCCCGTCCGCTTGGAGATCTCCAGCACCCTAGAGTGGTACTTAATCGCCTCCTTGTAATTCCCCTGCCGCTGCAGCGATGCCCCTGCAAATAAATAAAATCCAACTTCCCTCACATCCCATTCTTGTCCCCTTGACATCATCTCCATTTCTCTCTCAATCTCTCTCAGAGGATGACACGACCACCAGAGGAAAGGCAAAATGATTCTTCAACTATCATTTACCAGAAGAAATATGATTCAAAGGAGTTGAATTATCGTTCACTCGTCAAAAACTTTGCAAGACAAAAGTAAAACCCACTCGCTCTCTCTAAGGGTTACAGGACATAAAACTAAAGAATCCCCTGAGAGAAAATATATAAAAACGCCCAACCATTATAGCATTTACCACAAGAAATATGATTCGCAGGAGTTGAATTATAGTTCACTCGTCAAAAACTTTGCCAGACAAAAGTAAAATCCACTCGCTCTCTCTAAGGGTTACAGGACATAAAATAAAGAATCCCCTGAGAGAAATATAAAAACACCCAACCATTATAGCAAACCCAAAAAGAGATAATTTACATGAATTGAATTGTCTCACAATCGTTAATATGTTTAAGCTAGCAAGCTTATGTAAGGTATCTCTCTCTCAAATGACAAAACAACTCAGACGACAGAATTAAAAGGGCAAAATACAATGAACCGGCTCTCTTGATTAAAACCATTTCTCTAAGATGAGGAAAGTAGGGTTTTAATCTAACATAGTTAATTTTTTCATAGAGAATGAAGTATTAATTAAGAATTGTTACCTACCGGAGTGCAAACCCCCCTAAACCATAAACACTAAATTATCACAGACGAAGACAACACAGTTTATATCTATCAAAATGCCCACAAGGGTGGAATACTTACCAAGACCACGGGCTGCCTTCTTCTCATTGACATGGTCGTCAAGCATTTGGGCGAGGTCAATGGCCGTCTTGAACTCAGAGAAAGCCTTTTCGGGGTCCTGGTTGCGGAGAAAGTTCTTGCCAGTTCTCAGTCGAGTGAGTAGCTGCGCTTTCCTTGGGTCAACAACAACCTCTGCCTCTGTCACCTTAGTCGTCGGTGCATAGCTCAGCGTCGGTGCATAAGACTCTATTTTTGCCTGCCTCCTCAGGGCCGCATTGATCTGCCGCAGCTGCTCGTTCAGCCGCGCCAGCTCTCCTCTCCTCTGCCTTGCCAATAGTCCTGTAGCATGGAAGAAAATAGTAATAATTGTCCAGCATCAATGATGACTTTAGGGAGTGGGGGGTGAAGATGGCAAAAAAAGAATGATGAATCAGCATTGTCCTTGTCAATGCTTTCCATCAGCCGATGATGAGTCATCGTCATCATCATCATCCCCATTCATCAAGGTCCTCTAACATCGGTCACAAGATTTGGGTAAAGTAACCTCATCATCAAACTGTAGTGATCCCATCATCATCATTACAGATCATCCAAGACACGCATGGATGATGATCATGACTAAGGTCAAATTCAGGGATGACAAGTTTGCCATTGTCTGCCAACGCCAAGCTAAACTCATTATCTTTCTACACACAGATTTCATAGTAAGTAATCAAGTCGAAATTTGAGATCTTTCTTATACACCTACAGGGGAAGGGTTTCGATTATACAGAGAACGACGAGATGGAAAGGGAATTATAAGGTAATGGTTTTTCCTTACCCCCAACAGTGGCTCCAACCATGGCAATGGCGAAGAGCAATGGCATGTTGAAGAGAGAATTATTATTTTCGCATGTCTCGGCTAGGGCTTCAAGGGGAATCATTAAAGTCAACGCATTAACAGCGACCAGAGACTTAAAGAAAGCTGGTGCTGTTACCAAAGTCTGCATGAAAGAAAACCGTATCAGTGACAGAAAACAGCTTCACAGATAGAGTAACATCCTACTCAAAATTGCCTGCTGACTATTCCAAAGAGAGATAGAAGGAAGGAGAGGGAAGGCGAGGCTAGAGAGATGGAGAGTGAAGAGGAAGAGAGGAATAAGGGAGAGCGTTAATAAGAGACAGAGAATGAAGTGGGAGCCAGGAAGGACGGGAGAGAGAATGAGAGAGAAAGAGAGTGAAATGGGGGCGAGGAAGGAAGGGAGAGTTAATCAGAAATGTAGAGAAAGTGTGTGAAGTGGGAGCTAGGAAGGAAGGGAGAGTTAATCAGAAAGGTAGAGAAAGTGTGTGAAGTAGAAGCAAGGAAGGAAGGGAGAGTTAATCAGAAAGGTAGAGAAAGTGTGTGAAGTGGGAGGGAGGAAGCAAGAGAGAGAGATTAACAGAGATAGAGAGTGAAGTGGGGGGGAGGAAGGAAGGGAGAGTTAATCAGAAAGAGTGTGCGTGTGTGTGAAGTGGGAGTTATGAAGGAAGGGAGAGTTAATCAGAGAGAAAGAGAGAGTGTGCGTGTGTGTGAAGTGGGAGTTATGAAGGAAGGGAGAGGTAATCACAGAGAGAGAGAGAGAGAGAGTGTGTGTGTGAGAGAGAGAAGTGGGGGTTAGGAAAGAAGGTAGAGTTAATCAGAGAGGTAGAGAAAGTGTATGAAGTGGGGGCGAAGAAGGAAGGGAGTGCTAATCAGAAAGGTAGAGAAAGTGTGTGAAATGGGAGCCAGGAAGCAAGAGAGAGAGATTAACAGAGATAAATAGAGAAGTGGGAGAGGAAGGAAGGGAGAGCTAATCAGAAAGAGAGAGAGAGTGTGTATGTGTGTGAAGTGGGAGTTATGAAGGAAGGGAGAGTTAATCAGAGAAAGAGTGTGTGTGTGAAGTGGGAGTTATGAAGGAAGGGAGAGTTAATCAGAGAGATAGAGAGTTTGTGTGTGTGTGTGAAGGAAGGGAGCGTTAATGAGAGAGAGAGAGTGTGTGCGCGTGTGTGTGAAGTGGGAGCGAGGAAGGGAGAGTTAATCACAAAGAGAGTGAGAGTGTGTGTGTGTGTGTGTGAAGTGGGAGCCAGGCAAGGAGAGAGATAAAGAGTGAAGTTGAAGCAAGGGAGCAAGGGAGAGAGAGAGAGAGAGATTACACGGAGAAGAGCCAAACTAAATCTAACAGAGAATTTTCATTCATACAATGAGCTAAAAATGAAATAGACATGGGCAAGCCAGATGGAAAAAATTCAGGCACACCAACCATGTTCTTTGGTAGTACGGATGGCAACTTGTTTTAGAAAGTGGCATGAACCGACGATGGGGAGGGACAATTTACCAACATTCTCGCGTTTGAGCAATCTAGAGGGTTGCCATTAGTTTTTCGGAAAGTGCAAGAATCACAACTATAGCGTACACTTATGACGCAGCTTTTACAACGTGCTCGAGCTAAAAACGAGGAAGGCTCACCAGATATGCTGTCTACCTGATGATGGCAATTACTGCCGACGTCGCAAGTACAGTCAGGCGTGTCCCTTGTTGCATCGCTATCTGGTTTTGCCTTGAGAGACTGGAGAAACCCAGGTGCATCGCTAATTTTTGCTGGCCGAATCTGAAATATTGCATCTGCCGAGACATTGAGAAGCAGATCAAAACTTCGAACAAAACTATCAGAAAATAAACATAAAAAACACATAAAACGTCTGTAATAATAATATTCCGGGCGATTGAGCTGATAGAAGCAGCAATACAGAAAACCCGGCAAGGATGGAGAAAAAATGAAAAAAATGGAATTCATGGCGTTTGGAACGAAAAATCCTGTACGGTATCCTGAATTGGGAATCTGATGAACCCCTCTGCGGGCCTGAATGACCTGAAGAACCCACCATCCGCCACATTCGCAGGCAACCCACTATTTACTTTCCCGCTCAAAACAACCGAGCCCAGGACACCAACCGGATTAATCTTCCCCCCCTAATTAAAAACAGCCTACCGAAGCTTTCAGCCAGTGATTTCCACCTCTTCCTCGTCCACTCACTCGGTGGAACATAAACTGTACAGTATTTCAAGGTACGATTGCGGATAAACTAGTTAATTTCAGGCGCTAGTCGGAGGATTGTTCACGAACAAGAGAGTGAACAGTTTTTTAAGTTTCCGCCGATCCGACTAGCGGCTTCCAGCAAGAAGAAAAATCTCGAACAAAGGGAAAGAGCAAGGAGAAGGCAGACCGCGGCCAAAGTTCGGAAGAGGGAGACGGCGGCGCCGCCGAGCCTCCGGCGGCGACGCGACGGACGGCGGGCAAACGAGGCAACGAAGGAGCCCCGCCATGGCGCTCTCTCACACAAAACTCCCCTCGGCGCAAAAGGATATGACACGATAGAAACGTAGATCTACAGCCGATTTCCGTCCGACGGTAAGAAAGCCGTCCCGTCCGGTGGTCCCCGGGACGAATTTTCGTCCGGAATTTCGTCCACATCATTAGACGGGACGTTTTTTCGTCCGGGCCGAAAAATCGTCCCGTCCGCGTCACTGAGCTATGAATTCAGCGGCTGTGGGGGTGGGGGTACGTGGAGGCGAGGGGGGACTGTTGAGCCATGGCGGCGAGGGCGGCGAGCTGGGGGAGGACGACGGAGGCCAGGTCGGGGCGGTCCTTCTTGCGGAGCTCCGCGCACTTGAGCCCGAGCTCGGCCACGGTACGCGCCTCCCGGACCGGCCAGTCGGGCACGGACGGGTCCAGCATGGCCGGGAAGCGGCCCTCCTCCAAGGCCGTCTCGACGCTGTGGGCCAGCCCCATGGGCGGGGCCGCCGTGATGAGCTGCAGCAGGATGATCCCCAGCGCGTAGATGTCCGACTTGATCCCCAGCATGCCGGTCTGCTGGTACTCCGGATCAATGTAGCAGAAGGTGCCCGCCGCGACCGTGAGCCGGTACTGCGTGACCGCGTCGGCCACCGACGCGGGGACGAGCCGCGCGAGCCCCACGTCGGCGATCTTGCCGACGAAGTTGTGGTCGAGGAGGATGTTGCCGGGCTTGAGGTCGCGGTGGACCAGCGGCTCGGGCCGGGTCTGGTGGAGGAACAGCAGACCGCTGGCGATCTCCGCGGCTATCTTGAACCGGAGCTGCCACGGCAGGGGGGGTGTGTTGGACCGGCGGAAGAGGCGGTCCTCCAGGCTGCCGTTGGCCATGTACTCGTACACCAGGCACCCGTACTCGGGGCACGCCCCCATCAGCATCACCATGTTCGCGTGCCGCATGCAGCTCAGCACCTCCACCTGCGAGAAATCCGCGGACCTCACTCGGCCGTCCGATTTAGATCCGAGGGGCGGAGGACTTTACCTCCTGCTGGAATTGCTCCGCGCCTTGGGCGGCGTCGGGGCGGAGGACTTTGATGGCTACGGCGGCGTCGTCGAGAGTGGCCCGGAAGACGGGCCCGTAGCCGCCCTCCCCGATCTTGAGCTCGTCGGAGAAGTTGTCTGTCGCCCGTTGGATCTCCTCGATGGCGTATCGACGGTAGGGAACGTCCGTGGATAGCCCCTCCAGGACCTTCTTGTTCAGGATCATCTCCTGCAGCATCTTCCTCTCCTCGGAGATGTTCTTCTTCTGCGCTGCTCCCGGCCACGATCTTCGCGGCTGCTCCTCCTCCCGCGCCGACGCTTCCGGCTCCTGCGATCCAGAGCACGGAATTTTAATCTCTTTTTCGTCTCTCTTTTCTTTTTTTTTTTAAATCCCAGCTCGGTACCTCGTCGTCAATGCTGCTGTAGATACTCCGCGAATGTTCCAACTCGAGTTTCAATCGTCTCATCTCGGCTTCGAGATCTTCCTGCGTTGATGACACGGAGATTGTAATTAGAGTTGGTTTATGGAAAGAAGAGGTAGAGAAAAGAGGGTACTCTGCAGGCTTGTTCGCCCTCAAAGGACCAGACGTCGCCTTCTTCTTCTCTGCTCCATTTGAAGCCTCTGGTATGATCGTGGAGGGGAGATTTCTCAAGCGACACGGCCGGGCGAAGCGAGTTGTCCAGAGGGTGGCTGTTGGCCATGAGCTCTGCGTACGCCCTGCTCGGGCTCGGGCACGATGCCGTGCTGTAGTAGCTGTGGTCCACGTAGGCCTCGCCATGACTGCTGGTTGAACTCCTCCCGTCAGCGCCGCTGTCGTGGAGCACACCCGCTGGCCTGAAATCCATGCTTGGGCTGCTTCCGGCTGTAAGTCCTCCCGAAGACCTGATTCAAAGACGTTCGATTTATTAGATAAACCCCGGATGTGTTAATAATTTGCCGCACGATCCTAATCCAAGGCTCGGCAATCCGACTGGAACTGCCGAATTCGATCGATTGATTTGATCTGATCAGTCGATCAATTCGGACCAATTCGAAGCCCGAGTCGGCAGTCCTATATTTAATGGTTCTGTTCGATTAAAATGGACCCTTCATCGAATAGTCTATTAATCATTCGACGTCGATCACCACTGCTTCTTCACAATGATTTTTCTTTTTTTTTGGTTGTGGGACTTGATTTGTTGGAGTTACCTTCTTATAGCCTCTGTGCGGTGTCTGGCATCCGGTTCACCTGCAAGGGAAGCAGGTAGACTTGAGAAAAAAGTTTTTTTTTCTTTTAGAGACGGGAAAGAAATAGAGAAATTAAGGACCAGTTTAACTCACTTTTGATGGACTGGAATTGATTTCCCGGTGTTTCGAGTTGGTGGACGACGGCTGTGTTTTTATTCGGACGGGATGCTGGTCGGATCGAAGAGATTTTTCCTTTTGAGATGATATAGACGCAGCAGAAATCGGGAGCAGCTTTTGATACAGCGGTTGGCACATCGGATTTTAAGGTCCTGTAAAAATAGAAAATTCCAGAAAGATGAGAGATTACCTTTATTAATCTATATTAGATGATAAAAAAGACATTTACCTCATAAAAGCGTTCTTAGATGAGGCTCCCATGACCAGCTTATCCACGTTATTAGCTGTGACAAAGCCAACAATCGCCTTTGGTACATCATTGTCTTCCAATATAACTTCCTTGCACTGTAACTGTATCCAAGACAAACGTGATTATAAACTAAGATTTCCAATGTCTGTCAATGTCAGAGCTAGAATAATAAGAACACTGCAGAGAAAAAGTGCATCAAGTTTAAGTATTTTTCATGTTTTTTTTTCTGGGGGAAGGATGTAACATCTAATTCGTCGATGGATGCGGAAGATTTGAATATGAATAGTAAAATTCCGAGGCTATGCACTCGATCAGAGAGAGAAAACCCGATGGAATTTTCCACAGTTTTATCCGGATTTACGGATATCAAAACTACAATTAAAGAAATCTCTGAAGTGGTGGTTGGAATTACCCCTCTCCTGCTACAGAAACATTGAAAAGGAAGAATCAGTTCTTTCGTCTGCTTGTCAATCTGTTCCATGAAAGTGGCTGCCACGTCTTCCTCCACCTCTGATATGGGAAGTTGGCTCCCCGCTGAAAAGACAAAAATGAAAGAAACATAGAAAAAAGCGTCAGGAAACTATCGACCCTAAACGTGCATCGGAATACCATGAACAAGTAATTCAAAGCATCAAATCAGGTCAGTCGGTAATTTTGAGATGAGCGTCGACTAAAGCGCACTAGAAATAGGAACGTCTGAGAACATCGGAATATCATAAACTACTGGATTCAAATCATCAAATCCGATCACTTCGAAATTTGATGCGAACGATGGCAATGCAATCTAAATGGGAACATTTGATAATATCAGGGCGTTATGAAACTAACGGATTCAAATCATCAAATCAGCTAACTTCGACGTTTGAGACGAACGACGATCATGCAATATACATTGCACGACATCATGAACTTGGATATTCAAATCATCAAATTAGATCACATCGAAAATTAACGCGAACGACGATTAGGCAATAAAAATAGGCACATTTGAGAACATCAAAACGTCATGTTCAATTAGATTCAATTCATCACCACATATCACTCAGAAATTTGAGACGGAAGATGCTGATGCAATCTAAAGAGGAACATTTGAGAATATCAGATAATCAAATCACTTCCAAAATAGAGACTGGCGACGGAATCAAAAGGAACAGAAGAGGCGAGGATTCATACTTGGCGTGGGGATGGTGGTGATCTTGCGGCGGACATGGAGGAGGACGAAGATCTGCCCCCTGGAGATGACATGATCGGCCGCCCATTTCAGCGCGTGCTGGCTGCTCTTATCCCCGTCGATGGCGACGGCCACCAACTGCTGCCCCCAGCTGCCATCTTTACCTGCTTCCGATCGCCGATTCCCCGCGACTCTTCTCATCGCAGTGAGGAATTTCCCTGTCAGAACGATCTCAGATCTGATGAAAGCTTGAGATCAGATGGTGATCGGCAATCTAGCCCTCTCTTCCAACCTCGCCGTCGCCGAGGGAACCCGCGACCGGAGGCAGAGGCAGGGGAGGGATTGCCCCAATTAGGGCTTATTCTGTTCCAGCCGGTGCTCACCGGCGGTTCTGCCTGATGGCCAGCAGAGATGGCTGGCCGTTTTCCCAGAGAAATGCGGTCGAGGGGGTGTGGGGAGTTTATATATGGCGGGAACTTTGGACCGTTATCCGTACGGAATGGTTGACCGTACAAAAAACGTTGACCCCAGGGGGATGGGCCGACTCAAACCTTTGTTGACTAACGTTAACCCGCCAAAAGCCCATTATGGTTGTCCGACGTGGACGCCACGTGGATGTTTCGCCTTATCCCCAACCGTCACCCCCAGAAAGCCTATTTCGAATTATTTCTTGAATATCATTAAATAAATAAAATAGTGCAAAGGAAATCTAAAAATGGAGGCAGTTAAAAGCTATAGTTTCTGCTATTATGAATTTAACTGAACCTCGTAAATCAATGGATGTCATTAAAAATGTAAACTTAGTTGGATCGTGACTCAAATGAATAAGGAAACGATTAGAACCTAATCATGGTATGAAACTAATCAAGACAATGTTTGTTATTTTCACACTAAACATGATATTATAGAAATCAGTAAAAGTAATGTAAATTAGTCTTTGATGTATTTGAAGTAGAATTTTATTATCTGTAACTTAAGTTGTGCACAACATGTTTTTATGGAACTTTAAAGCTCGGCGTTGATGGAGTGAAAAGATGTTTGATCAGTAATGCAACAAACTTTATGAACTAGTAAATGGTTAGAATTTAATCGTACTAGGAACTTGTATTTTATTGTTAGATATTGAATATTCATGAATTTATAGAAATACTGTGAATTGGACTTTCAAGCGTTATAAATAGAATCTTCTTTAATAATATATGTTTTGGAAATGTATAACATGTGAATATCATCAGATAAGAGTTAAATATGATGTAATAAAAATGTAAATTATTTTCAGTGAGATAATACTCGTTATCATATGAACTCACTTATAAAGTATGAACAAGAAGATAGTGCAATTTAAGACAATAATAGAGATGGAGATGGAAGTTTGCAAGACAAAATTGCAACCTAAAAGAACAAATCTAGTTCAACACAAATCTGAACCAAGGAGAAGAATTTTAAATTTTCCAACCATTTTCTGTCTAAATGGGTTGTAAATTTGGGACACATCAGTCCATCATCAAATGAATCAGGTGGAGATGAAACCATTGAATCGACGATGCCGCAAGCATGACTGCAGACGCTTCCCCCACCGGTGGCCCACGCGGCCTACGAACGACTCAACGTTCTTCTTCTAACTGCTATCGCTTGTTATATCTAGCCCTCTTTCCCCCCTCTCTCTCTATCTCTCTTTCTCTCTCTCTCTCTCTCTCTCTCTCTCTCTCTCTCTCTCTCTCTCTCTCTATCTATCTATCTATCTATCTATCTATCTATCTATCTATCTATCTATCTATCTATCTATCTATCTATCTATCTATCTATCTATCTATCTATCTATCTATATCTATCTCCACCAACTCTATTCCATCATCTTGATCTCATGCATCATCGCTTCATCTCTTCACCACGACAACCAGTCAGCGATCACCCGGTGGCCAACATGGTTAACGATCAACACAGTGAAACCACTTTCAATGGGCAACGGTCAATATGGTAAACTTTGACAACAGTTAATTGTCAATATGTATCCGCTCTAGTCAACTTGGATGGGTCAACGATTAATGGGCAACTTGACCCCCGGTCATTTGACTACTAAACCTGATTAATGGTCTCCTTGGCTGGGTCAACGGTCTGCCCCATAGTACCAACGATTGTCGTCCAGCCATCAAGTGCACTCGTTCCACCCCTCTCATAAGTCTAAAGCTTTATTTCTTTCAGTACTTCCTTGTGTGTTTACTCGTGTCGTCAAACTAGATAGAAAAGTTGAATGTCTAGCTTATCCTGACGGAGACCTACCAATCATTGCATCTAGGGCCAAATATACACCGCAGTGCTTACACACAGTCCTCTCATCCTTGATCAAGGAAAGGGGCTCTTTCCTTATTCACATCCATAGGTTTACACAATCTAAGGCATATTTGTGAACGGTAGCTTGTTTGGGTCCATCTTCAGTTGTCATTAATCATTATTCTAATATATGTGTAGCTGTCCTGCATCAGAATCTTGTGTGAAATATATTTGCACCGATGAGGATAAAGCAAATATCCTACATGCCAGCTTAGGATTAGCAATGACAAATTACTATGGGTTGGAACAAAAAACCATTATGAAGATTACAACACTCAATAGCATGCTTACAAAAAAGTCAGACTATGATAAAGATGAACCACAATTATGTTTGAGACAAAGATAAAGGCACTTTCACGTCACCCCATGAGATCAAGAAAAGAGTGATGCCCAAATATGCAACTAAAATGATGGCATGCTTTTATTACCAATGACATGATTTATGAGCCAGTATGGGATTGAGGGAAAGGTGGATAATCTTTAAGGAACTATGAGGGTATGATTAGTGAAGAGGATAGATGCAAAGCCCTAGAGGCGAATAAATCCCCATGTGAAAATACCTTGAGTTAAATTCACATAATAATAAGGTGAAAGAGCCTACTTTATTGGAAAATAATTTGAACCTTTACTTCTAAAATTGGTGCAACCATGTGATTTTAATGATTATCTCATATCACTTTAGAAGATTGGATTTGACCACACTAAAACTGTGAGCTCATGTTAAGGAATAACACATTATCATTTGACCAATGCCTATTAAATGTATGCTTAAAAGTATAATTCTTAGGTATACATCTAATGAAACTATTACATGTATAACTTTAAATATCATCACATGGACATAAAAATTATCAAATGAAACTATGTGAAAACTTGTGCTGAAGACTTCAAATAAAAATAGGCATGCATCTCATATTATGTATTTAAAGTTTGTTAGATATTATGGTCATTATTTGGATAATCATACTTTTTGTTTGTGCTTTAATAAAGGTATGGTTAGTTTATAGGCGCATGTCTTACTGATTCACCAACCACATATGATATTGCACATGAGAGGAGCTTTTGCAATTGAACTTATCTCTGTTATCATCATCTTAAATGAAATCCACACACCATGTACAAGATTACTCAATATTTTCCAGTATTATGGCTCAAGGACAATACATTGCTTAAGTGAGGATGGTGAATAAAAATATTTTAAGGAAATATAAGTGGTCTACAAGCCAATCAAACTTTTTACATCATTTAAAGTTCGTCATTATAACACACATGTGGTGATTATAATGAAATATAGTAATTTATAATGACTAAGGGAAGTAGAATAATATCAAAATAGAGAAATCACTACTCTTTAAAGATTTGGTCAAAATATTCCTAATCGAAGGATACTTGAGAGGACATAAAAATATCTGAAAAGAATAGCACATTATGTTGGATTCTAGGGCCTTGATATAGATGAAAACTAAGAACAATTTGCAATGAAAGACTTAAAACAGAATCGTATCATTAAAACCATGAATCAAATCGCATGGGCATAAATTGCATTCTTGATTTCTTGGATCATCGAGTGAGATGTTGATAACATGATATCATGATAATTAATAATATCATTTATAACCAATATTAATGCATAATTCGTATGAATTTGATGCATGTAATTGATAATTTTTTCATTTTTGTATTCATTCTATTTCATCAACTGTTTGCTTTTTTCATTATTTTAGCGTTAATACGATGTGATTTAAAGTTTTGACCTTTCTCAAGGTTAAACCTTCATGAGTTGATCAGTTTATTTGGAATTCTATGATTGCAAGATCCAGTTTAAAAGATTTCACGACTATCAGTTGTGGCACGCCGAGCGCGGGCAACATTTCAAGACCAGGGTGCCAAGTTTGTGCTAAATGTGAATGCGTGAATTTCTTATATGTGAAATGCAAGATGAATGAATTCGAAGCCCTCCAAGATGTTGGGTTCTATAGGCCTTGATATAGATGAAGAAATCAAAAGGATACGCAGTAGAAGACTATTGTGAAATCGAACGGCATCAATAAAACTATTGAAACGAAGTACCTCTACACGGATTGCATTTGTGATTTCTTCGATCTCGAAGTAAGACAACTCAAGCCGCTCAAGTGTGAAACCTCTATACGTATCCACGCGGTCCTCGGCACGTCGGATCTACTCCTCTTAATGAGCCTCGTTCAATCTCTGTCCCCGTCATTATGTTGTCCTGAACACATGGGGAATGGAGAAGGGGTGTGGGGAGAAGGGAAAAGAAGGGGAAAGGCCCCTGAAAAATTCTGACCTGGATGAATTTACTTAAGAGCCTTCTCCTATTTATATAAAGTGGGTATTTATCATAAAACCCCCAAAACATAAGTATATCTTCCGACGTACAAAAGATCATTTGCATGTGACCCTTTAGGCCCATGTATCAGTCTAGTTAATGACTCGAGCGGCCCAATAACCTTTATTGGCCTTCCAAATTAATTAACTATATCGACATATAGATTAATTATCATCGGATCGATTTAACCCAATTGATAGGTTAAGTCTCCAACACATGGGGTGCCAAGCTACACCTCGTGCTCTAGAAGATACAGAGGAGTGTGTATCGAATAATTCATGGAACCTGTTCATCATCGGTTATTGTGTTTGTATAGTCCCTCATCCACTTTACGCTCCTAGGATGACTTACGGTACGGTCAACTATCAAACCCTAATCGGTCATCCAAGTTAGTACTGATGAATTTGGAAATCGTCGAAGAACTTTTCGCCGATATTTTGTTACCTTGGCCAAGGACTTCATCGCATCGTCTTCCTTGGGTTTCACCTCTTATACCAAGGGTGAACGATCCCATCTTGACCAATCAATCATCTTCGTGAACTTCTTGATGCATCCTGAACTAAGACCATTTAGAATCCCATGATTGGGGACACGTAGGTCATAGTCAAAGTAAAACTATCTGACCACAAGATATATTTGGTGTCTCAGGTCAAAGGGCCACTTACACAACTGTGACGCCAATCAACATTATTGAATGTTTGGTATAATACCATTCAAGGATTCGTACGAACTATTTCCACTAAAGAGGACCCACTATCTATCCTCAATGTCTCCACACTAATGGCTATGGGATCGGTCATACGCATCATATGAGCGAGGCTAGATAGTGTTATTCTATCCGGATACTTTGATGTCCTTCTTGCGTATCCTTTGAATAAGAATGTTTAGAACATACGTTTAAAGACTAGTGATCTCCATATTATAATCTCATCATAATTCAGTAAGTTGGATATTGTATTCATGGACTTCATTATAAGCTTCACATGTGCACTATAATGAATATGTGCTATTAATGAACATGGAACGAGATATGGAATGTGTGATTGGCTTGCTGGCCACATATATTTCCATCACAAGATAGAAGAATTGAGTGAAGATTTCACCCAATTTGGAGTAGCCAATAGGGAGATATGCCTTGTGGGCGCGTGTTTGTGCTTGCCTAGTGCAGGTGTGGCATGTGAGAGAGAGACTTTTAATATGACCCTTCATTTTTTTCTCTACAAGCATTGCACTTTCATTGGAGACAACACTATGGGAAGTGTCAAAAGAGGCAGCTCTACATGAAGAAGCCCCATTGACAAAAGCTCCGCAGGAGGCGATGCTGATGACGGAATCTCCATTGGAGGAGGCGGTGTAAAAGGCAGCACCACCGTAGGAATTGGGGCTTCAATGGGCGTATCGGTGCATGATGTGGCGCCAACAATAGAGGCGCCATAGGTGTTGCTGCGTGCTCAGCCATGTGCAGAGCTGTGCATGTCGCCTTGTGCATTGTCGTGAACATTGTCGCGTGCATTGTCACAAGCACCACCTTGTGCGGAGCAGCACGGGCCACCGAGGTTGCAACCGTGCAGGTTGTTGCGAACGGAGCTGTGCACGCCATCCTAGGCGGACCGCGCAGGTTAACGCGTAGGTCGCCGCGGGCGAAGCTGTGCGTTCAACTGCCCCTAGAGGCACTCTCATGCCTTAACAAAGCTTCGACGGCAAAGGTGGCAGTTGTGACTAGGGTGGTGGCTCCGATGGCAAAGGCGGCAGTAGTTGCCGTCGATCCTCTCTCTCTCCTCCGAACCCTACTCTCTCTCCTGACCACAATTTTATCTCTCTTCAATTTGGTCTTTTGTGTGGGGCTGGCACGGCCTCATCCTTGCCGATTACTCCCCACTTAAGGGTGATCGGATGGCCAAGGCCGCGACCATCCTTAACAAGGGCATAAAACAGAACCGTAATGATTCTTTCTCCTTTTGAAAGAAAAACTAGTTCTCTCTGAGATTTCCTTGGCAAAATTGAAGAGGAAGGATCACGGTGAGTTTGGTTGGCGCAAATAGCGAGATCCAATGCCAAAGTGCCATGAGAGACTGTCAATGGTGAGATCCACCGCCCGAGAACAATGGTTGAGCACCAGCCGCAACATGTTTGTCAAAATGTGTGGGCTTGAATTGAGGACTTCACGACGAGGATAACCTCAATCCAATGCGTTTGGATATATTGAATCACATGTTCAAGGTTAGTTCTGATGTGTTCCATCGAAAGTGTTGCTTGATTAGATTTAATTTTGATTTTAATTTCAAAAAAAAAAATTAAAATAAAACCCCCAAAAGTTGAATCCCGACTTTCTATATATGTGTTTTCTCATTATATACGGATCTGATTCAGAAAACTTCGGATCGATTGGGTAGATATCAGGTCTCTCTTCGTGTTTTCACCATTATTTCATCATTCTTCACTCAAACCGTCATTCAAGACTCTAAAATTGTATCTCGTACGTGCGGATTTTTATTTGAAAACACCTATTTCTCCGTAAATTCAACCTACACTCATCACTATATTATGTTTTAATCATTAATTTGACTGAGTCTTATTTTTTTATTGATGCTCTAATTTGTGTTTAAACAACCCTGATTTCATGCTCGTCAGACATGTTGAGATACTCATGTGTGAGACATGTCTAGATGTATACATGCGGTCCATGGCTCATCAATCTCCTCACTCACCATGATGAGCTCCGTTCACACTCTATCTATGTTGTTACATGAGTGGAGAAACTGATGTAACACGATGGATGTCACAATCGAGCGGCTTGTGTCGCACCACAGGGGCCGGACGAGAATGTGTGATGCAACAAGATCAAATGATGTGTATGCTTAGTAAAATCAACGAGAAGTACGATGAAATCCAGGTGATCTAAGGTGTAAGCACAAATGACAACACGAGGAGTCAAGGCATGGACAGGCTCACAATGACCCGGATGTTTGGCTCAAAGGCCGTTGGTGTGGGGACCATTCACCGTCCGTTAGCATCCACGCCCGTCACCACGAGCAGCACTAATCCAACACCGACAAAATAAAATTCTTAGCGTGAATTCGGTCCTAAAACCCGTACAAATCTCTTGTGGAAACAGAACATATGAGGATGACACTGAAAGTAGTAATAATAATGTAAAGAGGAGAGGAATGTAATGACATGTGGCCTTGGGGCCGAATGCTCAAGGCAGGCGGCGGTCTCGGGAGGGGAAGGTTTTCGAACGCGGAAACAATTGTGTTGTCAATCGTTCGGTTGCGGGAGCGGTAGGTGGGATGTGAACAACAATGGGTCGCGGCCCTATAGTGGGTGCTGCGGGCTTGGCGCACGGATCAGCAATAGAGATGGTGGGACACAACGAGAGACAATGTGCTGAGTTTGCAATGCCCACAATACGGTATTCTGATGGGCAGGGGCATGCCGTGCTACATTCTGTTGGAACACACGGCTGCTGCTGTCAAGTAAGAGGGATTGCATCAGTTGGAGTTGCAGACAGTCAAGGCCTAGAGTATGGTGATTGCGACCTCCATTGTAACAATGCGCCGGATGGGGGGGATAGTAGTTAACCCCACATGGACCACCACGGTGAGCGCAGGCGCTGTAGGAGACCGAGGCAGAGGGGAAAATATTCATGACATAGGCAGAAGAATACGCTCGTACCACAGGCCTTGAGGGACGATAGACTGAAGGAGGGGAGGGGTGATGGAGCTCAAGGTTTGAGATCAAATCCGGTGGTGGAAGTCGCTGGTCTCTAGGCAACTCCACGGGATGTGAGAAGTCCACGTCACAGCGGGAAAAGCACTAACAGTACACTCTGAGTCGCTTCTAGGTGCAGCGCCACCCATGGATATGCGGGTTGCGGATTCCACGAACAACGTTGGAGCAACCCATTCATAAGCACGGTGCAACTCTGAAGGGTGGGCAACTTGTCAGCGACTAATGAGTGCAACCAAGGGCGGCTTGATGGAGGCAATGATGCTGAACCGAGGATGGAATATCCCTACGCAGTTCTACTAGCGATAGAATCTCCCCCTCTTGGGAGGAGAAGTTGGAGACCCTCGGTTGCAAGAAAACAGGGTATTCTTCTTCCAAGGATCTCCCTAGGAGGGAGCTCGGGAACCCTAGCACACAACAAACAGAATTCTCTTTTTTTTTCAAACAAATTTTCCTTCAAAAGACAGGTCTGAAACTATCGTGATCCTTCCCTCCCCTTTTCTATTAAAAAGGGGGAGGGCCGTGAACATGAAGGAAGCCCCCGACAAATAAAGGCGAGCATGGTAAAACAAAAATGACACCAAGAGGAGGGGTCATACACAGGACGGGCCTCTATAAAACAAAAAGAAAACACAAATAGTGATTTATGTATTATGCTCTTAGCATAATTCAGCAAGTTGCATTATGTATTCATACACTTTATAATAAATATCAAACATGATTAACAAATAGTGATCTTCATGATGGACATATATGTGTTCGAAATATAATGTGGGGGGGGGGGGGGGGAGTAGCCAAGCAGGGACTTCCCCCCCCCCAAAAGGTTGTGAACAAAAAAAATCATGACCAAGACTCGCACATGGGGGAGGCCTGTGAACACGCAAGAGGGGTGCCCCCGACAGTTAAAGGCGAGCATGGTAAAACAAAAACGACACGAAGAGGAGGGGTTGTACACAGGACGGGCCTCCATAGAATGAAAAGAAAACATGAATACGAATTAAATGACATGAAGGTCATTTCCTCAAACCTGGAAGCAAACACTTGGGTCCTTCATGTCAGCTGGGCTCTACGACGTGGTTGATGACGAGTCTAGACCTGCTCGACTAGACGGTCCTCCATCAAAAACCTTTGGGGAGAAGGGAGAAGAAGGGGAAGGCCCCTAAATTATTTTGGACAGGGTTATTTTTTTTTAGAGACTTCCCCTAGTTATACTAAGTGGACATTTTTCATAAATATATATTCCGGCATCCGAAAGACCATTTGTGTGCACCCTTTAGGCTCATGTATCAACCTAATTAATGACTCCAATGGCCCAATAACCTTTATGTGCCTTAAAAATTAATTAACTATGTCATCATATAGATCAATTAATGTTGGATTAATTTAACCCAATCGATAGGTCTCATCTCCAGCCCATGGGGCGCCGAGGTACACCCTGTGGTCCACAACTTTTAGTATAATATCATTTAGAGATTTGTATGAATCAATTTAATGAACTTTTTCTCCTAAGAGAAATCAATGTATATTCTTAGAGGCTCCACACTAATTAGAATATGAATATCTAGAACACGTGCCTAAATAATAGTGATTTATGTATTATGATCTTATCATAATTCACTAAGTAGCATCGCGTATTCATAAACATCATTTTAAGCATCAAACATGCACTACAATGAATACATCATTCTAATGAACATTGAGCAAGATGTGGACTATGTGATTACTTTTTTGAACGCATATCTTTCCATCATCTAGATCACTATTTGTTAATCATGTTTGATTTTTATTATGAAGTATATGAATACATAATGCAACTTGCTGAATTATGATATGAGCATAATACATAAATCATTATTATTTAATCATGCATTCTAAATATTCATATTTGAAGTACAGTTGTGAAGGGCATTGAACTATCTAAATGAAACAGCACTATCTTGTTGCACCCATATGATGAGTATCGCTGGTCATGTTGCCATTAATGTGTAAAATGTTATAATATTTCTTTAAACGATATTTTTATTTTTGTGGTCTTTACAATATTTTTATGGATTTTTTGACATCATATGTATGAAGAAAATACTTATAAACCTTAAAATAGATTTTTAGAATTTTTTGACATTAAATTAGAAGATATATTTTTTATGTAATATATATACATTTATAGTATTTATACTCATTTTATGGTTTTTTCCAAATTTCTGAATTTTTCATGCCACTTAATATGAAGAGATAAAACCAGGGGAGAGAAAAATTTTAAGGGTGAGAATTATTTAACTTCAAATAACATTATCCGACAATTCAAAAACATATTGAGACTCAAATTTTGAGTGTATCTTGATCTTTTCGTCCTCTTTTCATCTATATTTTTGGAGTTGTAAATACACCCTTGATTCATATAATGTTAATATTGGAATGGATCCTACTCTATTAGCTGAATGAGAGACTGATTTAATGATCCAATAATTTTTCCTTATGTTCATCATCGTTTGAAGTGAAAAAACAATTGAGAAGTGGAGATGATTTCCCATTGTGACAATTTGCCATGATCATGGCAGAATATAAGGATCTACGTTGAGTTTTGTTGCACTTACTTTGTTTTCTTCTTCTCGACATCATCCACATATCTTCATCACATCAATCCTATCATATCACTAATTATCCATCCCATCACATACAACCATGCCAACTCACATCCATATCATTCATAGCCATTGGAAGCATCATCCATACATATCTAATTTATTCATCATTGACATTCCTCGGACCCACTTATTCCATTTCAATTGTAAGGGGTATTTAGCGTAGGAATAGTGTAGAAACAAGCCTTGAGTCCACAAGCTTGCTCTACCATAACTAGCTTCTCCAACCCTTGAGTTCAGGAGGTTTTGCTTGAGGCCACGAGTAGAGGAGCACTCTCTCACAAGGAGAACACTCAGAGGGGAAAAATAATATTACCGACAAAACAAATTATTTCAATATCATCCTTCTACGGTACATGGGGTCTTATCTAGACTGATAAGCCTAAAATTAATGTGTAAATATGTCTTTGTTTGGTCTTTTAGACTTATGCATACAATTTATAATAACCCTTAATCACTAAATACTGTGTATAGAGAAAGCAAGGGGTAAAACCACAGGGAGACACTAAGCAAGAATTTTTATCCAATTTTAAATAATTTAATTCAAGAATAAATTCATTTTGCACTTAATAGACTTTAATTATGTTTATAATTAATCAAAATTAAGTACAAAGTTAATTTTGATTTTGATATTTTCAGTCAAGACACTCAAGATAGGATAAATTTAATTATAAGATCAGATTAATTCGGATCACTAATTTCCCAATTTTTAAGACAATTTTTATGTATTAAAATTGGGAATCAATAATCAAGAAAGGGATTTTGAAATTGGACTTCAAGATGGACGAAATTTTGGGATGAAAATTTTAATTTAGGTTTTTTATATATGGAATTAAATTTCCAAACAATCAATTTCCAAATCTAGTGAGAGAAAGTAGACAAATTAACCTAGAGAGAGAAAGTAGAAGAATTTGGGGAAAAAGTGAAATTCGACACTCATCTCAAAAATCTAAAAATGCAGAATTGATCCATATTTATGTAGAACAAAAGATTAAAAATAAGATCTCGAATCAAAATCAAAATGCAATGCTAATTTTATTTCAAAAGAACTTCAAGGGCATGTACATTTCGCCCATGCCTTGGCATTTTAGAATCGTTCAAGAAGAAGTTCAAAAATCAAATTAGAAACTTACAATTTTCAATGATGAACCAAGATCTGTTGACTTCCAAAGCAACTCCTATGTCCTTCCTTGCCAAATCCTTAGGGAGAGCTTAAAAAGTCAATTTCGCCTTCTTCCTGACCTCTATTTAAAAACCAACCGTATGGATCGTAGAGGGGGAAATGACAGACGTGCCCTCAAAATTTGGGCTCAATCGGACGGTTAGATCTCAAGATATCATCATTCTACTAATGATTCATCTCAACCGTTAGATTTTTATCTCTCATCCACTCAGATAGAAAATGCCCCTTTTTAATTGGTCACATTGTTTTTCTCCACTCTCGGATCTCATGCTGCCACGTCTTTGTGTGCGAAAAAAAATCAAATCATTAGCGATAAAGAAGGAGAGAGATTATACTTTTTAACGACTGAGAACGCGCCACGTCGCCCGTTCGTTTTCATTTTGACTAAATCAAAACAAAAAAGGTGAGCTTACAGCATATTTTTTAATGCATGTACAGTTGATTGCCGTGTGCATTAAATACACGCCGCGAATCGATTCTGCGTACGTGTAATACAAAAGAATATTCATAAATGTGCGTGTGTCGGTTGCCGCTTGCAATAAATGCAAGCGACTAACCAACTATTGCCGTGTGCAATATGCTTCTATCAGATTTATTATTATATGTGAAAATATACTTCAATAAATGCACGTGGAGAACGATTCTCCATGTGCATTTATTGAACAAAAAGAATCAAAAAAATGCGTACCGCTTTTCTCGTCATCATGTGCCACGTTGATGCTTTTAAAACAATCATTCGCTCATTATGGCATTGTGCATTCCGATGCCATAATGAGCCAATAATGCTCTCTCTTATTATTATTTTAAAAAATTGCATCCACTTATTCGCCCAAATTTCGGGCGGATGACGTGGAAAATTTCAAAGAAATACACTTTGATGTTTGCCAAAATTTCAAAGAAAAGTTATTTAAAATAATAAATAAATCATTAAAAAATAATCTTACAATTTTAAAATTCATTTCCTGGCTGAATAATGGTCAGAAAATTATAAAACAAACATGGAAAAATTCAGAAAATTAGTAAAACCCTTACCAACCTTCAGCCAATTACTTCAAGCCCTGTAAAAAAATAATTATTCAATGCAAAGAGGTTAAATACCATGTAAAAAATACTAAAAATGAGAAATAATAATAAAATCAAAGTGTATGTCATTTATCTTCATTTATATATGATAACATGAAAATATGGCCATTAAAAAACATAAATGTACTGAAATATTCATCAATTAACCATTATAATTTGCAAGTTATCATCAACCACAAAAGGTGAAGGGTCTATTGGGTTCTATGTCTTGGTTCAACCATTGAAAACTTGGTTTCCGTTATGCGTAAGCGTGAATCGATTCTCAATACATCTGTAAAATAAATACATCACATGTACCTTATGGGGAACTTATTCCACCCTTGACTATCCCACTTTGAGATTGCTCTTAAGTCATTTACGTGCCCGGTCTCTAGAAGTCTCTACACGATCACGTTACTCTTGGATCTCCACCTTTCTTCTATTACTCTTCTTCAAAATCCTGAATATCTTCTCACCATGACGACACTCCCTTGGTTAAGTTGAGAAGAGAGTAGAGCAAGGGGGGGGGGGGCTCTCAACTCTAGATCCCTTGGGTGCTTGAAATGAGTGCCCCTTCCCTATTTATAAAAAAAAACCATTACTTAGGTTTTTCTAAAAAACCATTAAGTAAAATATATTCACCAATGTCCCTATGATCTTATACGCCTGACCCTCCAGGCCCATATATCATTCTAATTAAAAAATTTAGTGGCCCAATAATAATTACTGGCAAACCTTATTAATTAACTATATCCACATGTAGACTTATTAACTAAGGATCAATTTAACCCAATCGATAGGTTAAGTTTCTAGCCCGTGGAGCGCCAAGTGATAACATGCATGTTTAGCGCTTTAATATGATCATATTTACATTTATATTTGTATTAAATCACTCATATTTTCATGCTATCAAGCTTAAAATGATTAAATAATTTTTAAGAATGATTTTCTAATTTTTATTATTTTTCAGGATTTTTCTAACTATAGATTCTAAAAAATATAATTTTTGAGACAGAATATTATTTTTATGGAATTTTTTGACATAAAATTTGGAAACATATGATTTTTATAAGTCAATATCTATATTTATACGTATTTTTTGGGCTTTTATATTATTTAATTTTTAACGTATTTTGGTTTTTCTAGCAGGGTAACATGGCGCGCTCATGGCCACTCATTTAAAAAAAGAATGTGACATGGCGCCCTAACTTGCCGCCATGTCATCCTCAAGAAATATTTTTTAAATGTTTTTCCTTTGTTTTCCTTTATCATTTTTTCAAGTAGACATGGTGCAGAATACGAAGAGCGCGCGCACAGAATACAAAAATCGTGGAATATCAAGTGCTTTGACTTTTTAACGGTCAGGGAAAATGAGGACGTTGATGAGGAGAGAGAAGGAAATCAAGGGCTAGGATTAGCTCAACTTCAAACAACCATAACTTTTGGTACAACTCTGATTGAGCTGAAATTTTCATCATTGATTCCTCTTCCCCTCCTCTTTCCGTCCATACCCTCTGATCTATAAATAGAGGCTCTAGATCATTGTGAAATTCATCTTGAACTTGCTTCCTACTTGTGTACGCTGATTGAAAGAGAGTGAGTTTTGAGATCCTTTACTAAGTACTATTTGAACTCTTTCATGAAACCTTTATTGTTATCAGTTACCGTACATGTATAATCCATCATTCGCGTGAGACTCTCGAACAGCTTAGGGTATGGTTTATCGCCAAACCCTAATCTATCATTCGATTAGTACTGATGCGTAATGTGGATCATTGGAGAATGCCTTCTCCAATATCCTCATTACCTTGGCTAGGATATTGCTGCATCGTCTTCCTTGAGTCAATCTCCTCTAATACTGAGGGGAGATGATCCAGTTTTGACCACTCAATCATCTTCGGAAGCTTCTTACTACACTCAAGCTATGACTTGTTTAAATCCCATGATTAGAGACTCGTAAGTTGTAGTCAAAATGTAGGCGTCCATCCACAAGATGTCCTTGGTGTCACATATCAATGGATCACTTGTACAACATTGTCATGAATTAACCTGATTGGCATTTAGGTATACTACCATTCAGGGATTCTTCAAACCAATTCAAAGAAATATTTCTCCAAAGAGCACCTACTATCTATCCTTAGTGTCGCTACACTAATATCCACATGATCAGCTTTACTTATCGAATAAGTATGATAAGGTAGTGTTATTCTATCCAGATAATTCGATGTCCATCTCGACTATCCATCAAATAAGAATATTTAGCTTACATGTTTAAAGATCAGTGGTCAATGCATTATGATCTATTCATAATTCATTATGTCATTGCATGTATTCATGGACTTCATTATAAAAATTGCATTGCAATAATAATGAATGTAATCTTTTATTCAATGAAACCTAGATAAGACATGGCGGTGCGATTTGGATTGCCGACCACATAATATCCGTCAGGGTCACCCATAATGATGATACCCATGACAAGCATTGACAAAAAAAAACTAGCATGATAAGATACAATATCAGAAGACTAAAAATATTGTGCAGAGATATTTTGTAGATTCTTGGGCCTACTGAACATTTTTTAGAAGATATTGTGTGGCTTTATTGAATCTGGATAAGACAAAACCGAAGATATGCACCTCTAAATAGAGATGACAGAGATATCTTGCAGACTTTGGCAGAACAAGAATCTATCAAATAAAAATATGTTAAAGGATTTTATAGGTGTCTACATACCTTTCTTCAGATCTTGTCAGCTTCTAGAAAGATCTCCAACTTGGGCCACCACATGCAAATGGGCCTTAAGAAGTGGTTTATGTGCTAAAACAAATGATATCCATTCTTACTTGTTCATTTTATCTTATATTCAATTATCATCCTTCCAATCTCGCCACATTCTTAATTAAAAATATATCTTTTTTATCATCCCCTGGTTGTCACATAAATAACATTTACTTTCTAATATACATTCCCTATGGAATTTACCCTTGCTCATCACTAATCAGTCAAATTATTCCATCTGTCAATTTTTATGATGTTTTATTGATGGACGTATATTACAAAGAAAATTTATTACCCTCAAATTTAGTTCATCAGATGTCATTGTTATTCAATAAAATTATGTTGCCAAAAATATGAATGTACTTCCTCGCCATCAAGTCTCGTTATAAGAAACACTTACAATGAGCAAGAGAAGAGAGGGAAGGGCACTCAAGAATGAATCACTTTGGTATCAAATTTTGGCTCTCTCCTCTATTTATGTTCTCTAAGAAAATTTAAAAGTCTCCAGGAAATTTTGTAGAAGTCTTCCAAAAAAATTCATAAAGTCCCCTAGAAATGTTATAGAAGTCTCCCAAAATAATACATAAAGTCCCCAAACGTATATTAAATCCACCAATGTCCAACATATCGTGTGTATGACCCTCAAGGCTCACATATCGACCTAGTTAATAACTCTAATGGCCTAGTAACATATATCGGCTAAAATCTTATAATTAATTAAATTTTCATCTATATTAATTAATCAAATATTGATTTAACCAAGTTGAAAGGTTGAGTAGCCAACATGTGGGGTGCCAAGCAACGCGTCATTTCCTAGAAGAGTGAAGAGAGTTTGTCAACTCTCTCCTAGGACCTTTACCATCATGAGTTATCATTTATGTACAATCTCTTATTGTAGATGGGCCCTCAAATGACTTAGGTTACAGGTAACTGTCAAACTCTAATTTGTCATTGTATTTAGAAATGGAGGAATTCATAAGAGAACACCTTCTCAAATATTTCTCCTATACTTAGCTAGGGATTTGACTACATCTTCTTCCCTGAGTCAATGCCCTCTTATAACAAGCGTGGGTGATCTCATCTTGACTAGAAAGTCATTTTTGTAGGTTTTTAACTTCATCATAGCTAATATTTTAAATCGTGTGGTTTGAGACTTGTAGGTCTTAGTCAAAACACGACCATCCATCTACAAGGTGTTATTGATGCCTAGTGTCTAAGAATCACTTACAGAACCATGATATAAGCCAACTTGATTAAAAGTTACATAACACTAATATTTAGGGATTCATAACAGATAAATTAAGTGAACTATTTGCCTAAGGAGCACCTATTGTTTACCCTTAGTATATTCACACTAATGACCACTTGATTGGTCATACTCATGATATGAGCATGACTAGATAACACCATTGTCGTTGGATATTTTTATGTCCTTTTCAAATATGCTTAGAGCACGAATATTTATAATACATTTTTATAGACAATCGATCATTGTACTATAACACCATCATAGTTCACTCAGCCATTGCAGCATTCGTAGACTTCGTTTGTAAGCATCACAAGTGCATTATAATGAATATAATATTTTGATTAAAATTGAGCAAGATGTGGAATGTACTTTTGGGTCCCAGTATCATTTATTCCGAAAAACTATTTCCAAACGGTAAAAAGCGTTTATAAAAAAAATTCATGGTTTATTTCTTCACGTATTGGAATCTCTTGGCTAATGGGTACGTGGATTACAATGGTGCACATTATCTATTTTTTGCCACTACATAGTTTGATTATTTGGAAATCATCGTGTAATAAAAATATGGATATAATCAGCATACAAATAAAACGTCTAATATAACCATCGAATACCATGTCCTCTGCAAATAATATACAACAATTTACGCATCAAACATTTCTCCATCTTTCCTAAAACGTTGGGCAGGAAATGAATTAATTTCAAGGGAAAATTTCTGCTGGGCCCAAATCTCTTGAGGTTTCTGGAAGGTTCACGCGGTGCGCTATTCCCCTGGACCACCCTAATCCGCAAGTTACACCCTCCGACAAGACAAACTATTGGATAACTTATTGTCGGAGCACGATTGTGACTGCGGAAGCACGGTGCAGCATAAGTCTAGCTTCTATTTAAAAAGAGACTCTCGGACTCAGAGTGAGCACCAAGCAAGCCTATCTAGTTTATCTGCTCTCTTGTCGCTCCGAGGAAGTCGCCTTCCATGGCAGCTGTTCAGCTGACGAGCTCCTCGTGCATGATCAGGGGAAGGAGCATGGCGTCTGCTGCCATGGGCCAGTACGAGGGCCTTCGCCCGGCGGCCTTCGTCGTCTCCACTTCTGTCGCTCCGAGCAGGGCATCGTTTCCTCGACTGTCCTTTCGAGGTCTGGTTGTGAAAAGCGCCGTCGTTGTCACGACCCAGGTAGTAATCTCTGATCTCTTGTGCTGATTTCTTCCGATTATCGAATCTCTTGGAACATCTTATTGCAAGTTCGAATGTTTTATTTGTCAGAACCTGGGTAATAAAGACTTTGATTTTGTGCTGGTACAGTTTGATATCCTGATCTCCCGGAATATTTTATTGCAATTTCGAATGTGTTCTTTGTCGAAACCCAAGTTACGGCTTAGAATTTTTGTAATCTCTTTTAAACGGGTTCTGTAATCTCTTCGAATTTCTAATGGCAGTATCGAATGTGGTCTTTGTTACAACCCAGGTAATAATGACCTAGAGTTTTGGTTGCCTTATAGGCGGATTCAGTAGTCTCTTGGGTTTTTTATGGCAAGGTCGAATGTGTTCTTTGTTACAGCCCAAGTAACAGTGCCCTAGAGTTCTTGTTCCCTTATAGATGATTCAGTAATTTTCCTGGAATGTCCTGCGTCTAGTTTGAGTGTGTTGTTCTTTGTCACAACTCAGGTAACAATTCCTTGGAATATTTATGCTTGTTTGAGACTGATTATTTCATTCTCTTGGAATACCCTGCTTTTTGTTTGAGCATATTCTTTGTCACGACCCAGTTAAAATGCCTTGGAAAATATATGCCTGTTTAAGACTGATTCTTTGTTTTGGAATATCCTACTTCGAGGAATGTGCTCTTGCTCATTACCCAGGCAATATTGCGTTGGAAATTTTGTGTCCCTATCGACTGATTCTTTAATTCTCTTTGGAATATCCGATTTCTTTTGAAAGAAAAACCTATTGCTAGTATATATATGTCTTTTGTTCCTCTATAAGTCTGGGTTCTTATAATTATTGATTGCAGTATACCACAGTCAAACCCCTGGGCGATCGAGTGCTGGTAAAGATTAAGAGCTCCGAGGAGACAACAGTGGGAGGGATTTTGTTGCCTTCAACTGCTCAGACTAAACCTCAGGGTGGGGAGGTTGTCGCAGTCGGAAGTGGAAGATCCATCGGTGAGACGAAGCTGAAGCTCAGCCTTCAGGTAATCCATTGATCGTTCTGTAAAGTATAGTCCAAGAGCGTCCGTGCCAAGAATTTTTTAAACCGTGTCATTTTCTGTGCTTGAATTGTACAGTTTGCCATTCTAACCGACTGCATGATTGTGTTGTAGAGAACATTATTTTCTGTAATTTGAATTATCCTTAATCGAATAGTTCTTGCACGCAGTTTTGGCATCGGTACCACATCATTTTCTCGTTAATCTTCCTACAAAATGGGCATATGATGATCAACATGTTGATATCGAGATTTCGTCGATGATTTCCATCCAATTCAAGCTTTTTAAAACTGATGCCCAGAAACATTCAACCATTCCTCAGGATTCATCAAATTGGATCTAAATTGACCCATCACCAATGTCAATGTATTTTCTTCTCTCTTCTTCTTGCATACTGCTTCATTTTCAATTCTATCTCCTTCTGGGGAATGGCTCAAAGCATTCCCACCTCAGGCTTGGGGCTACTGAACAAGTGATGAGCTCTAAGCGATAGAACGGTTAAATTAAATCTGAAATCTGAAACTACTGAGCAAAATAACTTTAGAAATAACTAAACTTCAATCACGAAAATTATAGCTTGGACAATGGATGGACAATTCATGAAAATTGATTCTAATCATCAAAAAAAAATTAAAAATCTTTGCAGGGAGGAGAGCAGATCGTATACTCGAAATATGCAGGCACTGAGGTTGAGCTGAGCGGCGCGCCTCACATCATTCTCAAAGAGGAAGACGTCGTGGGCGTGCTCGACTCAGACGACATCAAAGACCTCAAGCCACTCAACGACCGGGTTCTCATCAAGGTCACTTCACTAACTTGGAAATTTCTTTGGTTTCTTTAATCATTTATATAGTTGTGTTCTTATGTAAAATTAAATATGCAGGTTGCTCCGGCCGAGGAGAAGACCGCCGGCGGGCTGCTGCTGACTGAGGCGACAAAGGAGAAGCCCTCCGTCGGGACGGTATGCGACGAAGGGCTGCTGCTGACCGTTGACCTTGTCGGTCAATTCTGACAATGCATGTTAACTTTGACAGGTGGTCGCGGTGGGCATCGGCGTCCTCGAGGAAGACGGAAGCAGGCGAGAGTTGCGGGTGAAGGCGGGGAACACCGTCCTTTACTCCAAGTACGCCGGGACTGACTTCAAGGGATCTGACGGCTCAGATTTTATCACGCTGAGGGAAAACGATATCATGGCCATCCTTTCCTAGATCTCACCCTTCTCCTGTTCCAATTTTGTAGATCAGTTCTCCATTGAACCGGATTTTGTAAAAGTCTGTCAACGCCAATGGATTTCATTCAGCTCTAAAGTCAATAGTCAATGTCCGAAGGAAGTGGCCGAGGAATCGTCGTAGGGGGCCCTCCACTGACTGTCGGACCCGCTGCAGGCCGGGTTGTCTGATGGGCCGTTGACCAGGTTATCCAGGCTCATCTGCTGGACTTCAGTGCCAGACAAGATCTTGATGCTCTGCACGCAGCTCACGAATTCCCTGGAGATTCAAATGACGGCCGTGTTAACTGAGAGTTGACTTTGGGTGGAGGAGACTTTGACTTACTCCCAGGGGTCGTCTCCAACAAGGAGAATGTCGTTTTCATGGTCAACGTAGACTAGCTTCCAGTCCGTCCTGTGGGGGTCCTCCAGCTGACCCTCGATCCCAAACATGGCGGCGAGGTCTCGTCGGAGCTCGCTGTAGCCCCTGTACCGGGTGACGTCAATGCACCTGCCCACAGACCCCCGCTTCTGGACCTGCACCAGAGAGGAAATTGGTCTCACAAATCCAAACCCCACGCTTTTTCGACGAAGCCAGCGCCGGTCAGACCTTAGTGTAGGTCCGCATCCGGGGCTGCTGTGCCATCCACGCCCGAGTCAAGGAGCCATTCTCATTTGCCGTGGTGGCAGCGCAAGCTGTGCTTGGGTTGCAGCCTGGGCCGAAGGATTGGGAGGTGATCTCACGGGAAGAGATCTCGCGCTTGGGATCGTTCCTTGAGTTGACATAGCCAGCGGCGGTTAACAGGCCTTGAAGCTCTCTTGAGGACGGAAAGGCTTTGAGGAGGGCGTCTGGGGCCAAGCCAGCTGCCATATTGTTGTCCACACAGAGCGGCGGCGTGGAAAAGCCCTCCTGGGTGACCATGGCGGCGCTGCTGCCGCCGCTGCCTCCGTCTGCGCAGAACGAGGTCGCCGAAGAGGAGGCCTCCAGACGGTCCGTTATGCCACGTCGACAATAAGAATTCTGCAACTCCTTTGTGCAGTCAGTCTCATTCTTGATACTCCGCAGCTCTTGGATCATGTTTCCATGTGGTACCGCCAATTGTCCCAGCGGCGGCAGAGCTTGATGTTTTGATGGTAGCGGGGGCTGCATCTGAGCTGAATGATGGGGGAGTTGACCCTGCAAAGGCACCTGTGGCAGTAAATTGGGGGCTAGCTGGGAGAGGAGTTGCTGCTGCTGCTGCTGTTGCAGTGTGTGTAGGAGGTGCAGCTGAAACTGAGGCTGATTTAGCTGCATCTGTTGCTGGATATGCATTGCCGGCGCCTGGGTGACCGCTGCACCCTGGTTCATAATATATGAGCTCTGCTGATCTAGAAGTCCAACGGGGCAGCTCGCTGGCCTTGTCGGACTCTGCTGTGGCGGCTGCTGTTGCTGGAAGTGAATTGATGGGTGCGCCGCCATTACCATCTGAGGTAATGGCTGCACCGTTGCCAGTGGCGCCTGCAGAAACTGCGGCTGAGGGTATTGATGAGTTGGCTGAAGAGGCACTGGAGGAGGCGGCTGCGGCCTGAATGGGTCGTCTCCGCCATGGACAGAGGTGGCTGAGGAGACCAGAGCATGGAAAATCCCAACCTGCGCCGGCGACACCAAGCTCTGTTGACCCTGCTGCATTCCCATCCACTGCATCAAGTTCATCCCCGGCATCCCCTGACCCTCCTCTCCCAGCCTGCCTCTCCCAACCCTGAACCCATTCTCTCTTTCACCTCCATCATCTGAAGAAACCGGGATTAGTATACACTTCCCATGCAGAAACTGTGAAACTCAAAGCATAATTAGCTTACCCGGAATCCCAGGTTGTGTGGGAAATCTGGGTCTTAACGAGGGAGGGCACACGTAGAAGGGGGCAACCACAGGCTCAATCTCCCATAGCGAGACCCGGTTCCTCCGCTCTCCCGCCGTGGACTCATCCCATCCGACCTGCTCATGGATGGCCAGAATTCTCTTCACTACTTGTCTAGACATGGGAAAGGAACAATGGAAGAGGGTAGGTGAAGGGACCTGGAGGTTCCGCCACGGCGAGTTGCGCCAGCGTTCAGGATCGAGGTCGCTGATCCCAGTGATTGTTCCCATGAACCGGCGGATTCCCGATTCCTCGGTCTCAAACATCATCCTGAATCTCATTCCCACAGTCACCTGCGTGTACACGGCCCTCTGGTACTTGGCCAGTGGGACGACAAACTCTGACGGCGTCGCTCTGCTCATCAGGAGACGAGTCAAGAGTACAATTCTTTTTTTTTTTTTTGAACAATATCAAGAGTAGAATTCAACGCAACAAGTTTTGAATTATTGTCAAGAGAGAGAGAGGGAGGGAGGACCTGGGGTTGTAGAAGATGGTGAACGGGCTGTTGTTGGCGACGGCATGGGCAGCCGCTGCATGAATTCCGATCTGCATGCTGTCGCTTGACAGAACAGATGATGAGAGAGATGGTGGCTGCCGAGCTGCGCGACGTATGCCCAGCAGAAGCCTTGAATTCTCGTCCCTTTAAAGAAAAACAGATGAGTCAACTGCCCATCAAGTAATAGAAAACTATAGCAAGATCTTCATCATCCGAACCTCACAAACAGAACAGAATCACCGGCGACTAGTTTCTTAGCGCTGACAAAAACGCTCCAGCCGGTGGTCAACAGATGCCTCTTGGGCTGACCTGCATCACAATCAAAATGAGTAAGAACTTGCTATTCTGCCCACTTCAAAACACTTCAAAATAGAATGGCTTTAAAGAAATTTAACCCACTTTACTGAAATTCAAACCTCGATAAATATGGCGAAACGTCCAAGAAGCATCATGCAGGTCTTTGGCGCACAATTCCTGGGCCGGCGGCTGCGTAGAATAATCCTGCAGAAAATCGATTTAAAATGAGTCAAAGTTGTAGCAAAAAAAACTGTCTTTGTTCTTTGTTTTTCTCGGTTCAACCAGAGATGGGAAGATCTTCTCAGCGGCGCGGCGAGGCACGGAGAAGCCGCCATGGGTACTGGTGTCACTGGCCGTCAGGGTCTTGCAGAAGAACTCAGATGGCTGCCTGCTCTGCTTCATACCCAGATCTGAAGCCAGAAGAGCCTCTCGATCAAACTGCTCGCAAAATTCAAACCCCAAATGAGCCCAAAATCCAGTATTTTAACCAGAAACCAGAACCCTAATCTCAATACAGCCGCTGACCTACTTTAGAGACAGGCTGAAGCGTCATCTCCGCATAAACTTCATCTGTTTCGGCATCAGCCTGAAGAAAAAGAAGACGAGAAAGCCTGCGATTAACGCGTAATTCTCCAAAAAATGAGATCGAGCGCTTGGCGCGCGTACGTGTAGAGTGACGTTTTGTAGCAGACAAACGAGCTTAGAAGGGAGAGATGGGTAGCTGGGCAAGGACTCAGCGTCGCGCCCCATCGAAGCTGCCACCTGACAAACACAACGAGACTCAGCGTAGAAGATCGATTAGGGTTTCTGGAGGTAGCAAGAGATACCTGCTCGCTGTGGCCTTGAGGGAAGTAGACGACGAGAGTGTTTACAGGGGGAATTGAGACCAGCGGGCCAGCGCAAGCATGCCATAGCCCCGGATCGATCTTCCTTCTTTCCCCTTTTTCCCCAGTCACAGAGAAAACAACCGGGCAATCAGCGAAACGAAAGAGCGATGAATCAAAGCCTAGGTAGGGCACGAAGACGAAGAATAAAACCTTCTGAAGCGCTCTCGGAAGACCCGCTGGAGGCCTTCATAGCGACGATCAAGGCCGAGTTCCTTTCTGGGGAATTGCCACAAACACCTAGCGCGCGTTCTCGAATCAATCATCCCTGATCGTCGCCATTGTTCACCCTCTTCTCCGCTCCGCTAAACGCCAATGGGGTGTGTAAAATTGCGATCTTTGGGGAGATGGTTCGCTCAGAATCCAACTCGGGATTGGCCGACCGCTCCTGCCACTGATCGGCCACCACCTGAGACTCTGAGAGCGCGACCCACGGCCGATCCCGTCCACTCTCTTCGATCGCTACCCTCCAATTCGCGCAAGGCATGGATCCCACCAAGGCGTGCAGTCTATCGCCAGTCGCCACGCCGCAGAAGAGAAGATATCGGGAAGATTATCTTAGTAGAGACCGAATCTTACTGTAATTAAGTCTACTATTATTCTTGATTCTTCCTTCGGGGATCCAACGGTCGGGATCAACCTCGATGTATCCGACGGTCTCGTAGAGTTTAAGACTTGGCTATGTTGGAATTTAGTGGGGCCCACTTTTTTTATCTTTTACTTAGTGAAGGTTGCGGAGAGAACGAGTTGACTCGGTGAGATAGAACCGGGACCGAGTCGGCGAGTTTCTCGCGGGTGTGCCACGTGGGCCATGATTAAGACTTACGAGGGCTGTACAACAGCCAATGCAGCTTCTGATTTTGCAATAATTGTCAAAGTAGACAGATGATGTTATGGGATTGAACTACTGTCATCCTTTCAGAGGATTAGTTATCATCTTCACCGTCGTCCATTCACATTTAGTCATAGTCACCGTTCCTGTTTCGTCATTGGTCTCACTCTCTTTCTCTTTCCCTCTCTGTAGTCATTTTCACCCATCAGTCATCAACCATCTTAGACCGATGATGGTCTCATGAGTCATGAAAGAAATGTCTTGATACGGTAGTCCATCAGTTTGATGTCATTTCCCTCTTTTCCTCACTGTTGTTGGTCATATGATTCTTGATTATCTATCCACATTTCATCATTGGCACCATTCCTAGAGCTGTTGGACGTGGACGGATGACAATCTTGGACTGACGGAACAGGACTGAACGGACTTCCATTCAGTTATCCGTCCAATGCACTTTGCTCCGTTCAACTCGTCATTTGTTTGGGTTTCAACATCGTCACAAGTCTGTCATCGGTACCGTTCCGTTATTCGTCTGTGACAGAAAACGAAACAGATAACAGACGTATGGATGACGAAAGTGGGCCCTTTATAAAAATATTATAAGAAAGTGACCTGTTGCCCACTTGTGATCCACAGGCCTCGTCGTCGCCTGCTTGTGACCCATAGGCCTCGCAGTCATGCACCCGTCCTCTCCATACGTCCATCGAAGATGACATCGTCTTCCACTCTTCTTGGTAATCTCTCTCTCTGTCTCCTTTGTTGTCTGCAAGTTTTTGCGCCTTTTCTTTCGATCCTACTCGTTGACATTACATTACTTCTTTGAAATGTTTTTTTCCCTTTTTGTTTTCTCTGTTGCTAATGTGATTAGTTATAAGCATTCATTTCTTGTGGTACAAATCAGTTACGAAGAATAATTCTTAAAATCAGAATCCCGAACTTAAATTCAGCCTGAAATATCTTATGTTTTCTTAAAAAATATATGTTCTGTGATTCCTAAATGATAAACTTCATGACTAAAAGTTTAACGGCAGTATTAATCTGTACAGTACATTTCCAGAACGGCAGTATTAATCTGTACAATTAGGACAAGGTATATTAATGTATCAATCGTAGCAATGTATATTAATGTATCAAATATCTTAATTTAAGATTGCCCTCTCAAAATACAATGGGTGTCCTATCTATCAATGATAGGAGAACGTACACCATAGTAATCTATATAGTCCACAGCTCTCTCGCTTTCTCTTTACCACTTTACGTGATGTTATCCTACGTTCTTTTCCCTCCTATTCTTTTTTTATTTCCAATTATTTGTCCTTTTTCTCTTGATTTTTTCTCATCTTCTCTTATTTTTATGTCAAAATGATTTGACCATCACGTTAAGTGGTTGATTATTACTTTATGTGATGTTATCTAGGGTTATTTTTTCTTCTCTCTTATTATTTTTTTCCATTAATTTCTCTTTTTTTATTTCAATTTTTACTTTATTTATTTGTTTTTAGGTGAAAATATTTGACCATTTGTTTCCTATTATTTCTCTCCTTTTTCTCACTTTATTTTTCCTCTTCCGTCGTCTTGCTTCTTTTCTTCACCTATATCTATCTGTTATGCCCTAAGTAGGCGGCATTCCCTGCCTAGAGGCCTGCATGCTTATTGGGAGGGCATGTTCGCATTGGACTCACGATATCTAATGACTGAGTTCTATTTAGTGCACTACAATGCACTAAGGTTGGCGATGCGCAACCTGATCTTTTAGGGCATCGCCCCCGTAGTGGTGATACATTTTGGATGGTGTGCGTGCTCGTTCGCACTTAGGCGGGACGGATAAGGCGATGTCCGCGCATGTTGGGCGAGGGCGCCAAGGCTGCCCATGGGCGCCAATAGTGTTCGCCCTACCGATATCCGTCCATCATCGGGTATCGAACAATCGATATCCGATATCCGGGAAAAAATGGGACGATGCCGGATATCAGATGTCGGACGATATTCGCCTCTGAGGGGTAGATGGATATCAGTACCAGATACTGTAGGTAGAGGGACACGACGGATACCAGATGCCGGATATCGGTAACTGATATCCGCATATTTTTTCCCATTCCATCGCAATCCCATATGGAAAATTTCTAAATTCTTTTGAGGTTTAAATTTGCCTCAGCCGTCATATATGTAAATCCCATTGCGCGCATCCACAGATGCTACGTCTTGAAAAAAATTAGATATGTTAGAATTGCAACATACTTGTGACGTATTATTATCAAATGTTGAAATTAATATGTCAAAATCGCAACATACTTGTGGGCAACAATTAATGTTTGAACAAAATTAATATAATGGAATTTTACGAAAAGAAAAGTGCATAATATAATTAAATTTTTTATAGATACCAGAAATAGTTAGTAAGAGGAATAATAAATCTGATGGTTTAATAATAAGGGGAGAGTGTAAGATATTAGTGGAAGGGTTATTTTAGATTTACAATTAAGATACAAGAGTAAGGATACTAAGCTTAGCATGATAGTTAATTATAATGATTATTTATTTTGAGTGATATTAAGATTATATATAGGATATGATAGAGAAATAGAGTAATGACGGATATAAAGATTTAGAAAATAGTGAAGAGGCGTATTTATCTTTAGTAGAAGATAAAAGGAAGGACAGAGAAGAAATGGGATAACAATTAGATAGATTAGGGAAGAGATTATCTAATTTTCTGAAGATTATTTGGGTGATATAGAGTATAGATATAGGATGAGAGCTTCAGATTAAGAGAGAGAGAATGTGAGCAATAGAGAGAGACACACATAGAGAGAGACACCCAGATAGAGAGAGAGAGAGACATAGACAGAGAGAGAGTGAGATTTGAATTTTTGGAAGAGTATAAGAAATCAGATAGAGAGAGAGCTAGAAGATAATGTAGAAGAATGATGATAGTTAAGAGATAAGTATGTGTATTATTAATGGATAATTCGTATATTATATTAATGTATTACATTTCATATAAATTTTTATATTTGATTTGTAATTTGAATCTTTATAATAATATAAAATATGAATAAAATTAAAAAATAAGAGAAAATCAAATGCATACAATGTCAATATATGAAATGCCTAAGTGAGGCTTTCTATGAAAATAGATTCAAAATAGTATTTCTGCCTTAATTTCTACTGAATCTATGTAATGGATCCAATGGATGCGATCAAGTCACATTCATGGACCTCTCTTATTTTTTATGCACCCCTACTGCCCCATCATATGTTCTTATTTGTGCGTCGTATGATGAGGGATCCTACCATCCTCGTTAGTGGTCATGACCAATCTGGAGCATGCAAGAAGAAATACAAGTAAGTACTGTAACTGTTTTGGTTAAGTGTGAATTATTAATTATTGAAAATTCAAAAAAAAATTAGGAAAATGTTGCAAAATTATTTAATAAATTCTCCCCCACTTTTTGGTGCTTCAACATGGTTTGTGGAACCAATATTTATATTATTAAATAAAGTGCAGATTTGAACTAAGTACTTTACTTGTTTCATTAAGTGTGAATTATTAATTTTGCGAAATTCAACATTTTTTCAGGAGAATGTTGCAAAATTCAATAAATAAATTCTTCTTCATTTTTTGGTGCTTCAATAAGTTTATTTAACCAATATTTATATTATTAAATAAAGTGCAGATTTGAACTAAGTAATTTACATGTTTGGTTAAGTGTGAATTATTAATTTTTGGAAATTGAATAATTTTTTAAGAAAATGTTGCAAAAATATTTAATAAATTCTCCCCCACTTTTTGGTGCTTCATCATGCTTTGTGGAACCAATATTATATTATTAAATAAAGTGCAGATTTGAAATAAGTACTTAACTTGTTTCGTTAAGTGTGAATTATTAATTTTGCGAAATTCAACAATATTTCATGAGAATGTTGCAAAATTCAATAAATAAAAATATAATTTTATATAAATGGTTAAGTCTAAATTTACAAAGGAGGCCATCTGTAATATGTAACTGTCAAAAACACCCCCTTTTCCTAGGAGTTTCCCCACGGCTCTGTCAGAGGTTTATGCTTACTTGGTCATCACCTGTACACCGAAAAAGATAAGAAATAAATAAAAATGTAGTTCATGTACTTAATGTGTACCTTGAGCACATGCGACTACGCCATCTTGTCCATCATCGCCATCCGAATCCAGCTCAACGTCGGTGTAGCATCGTTTGTTGTCCGCACGGAGCCAACACTTCATAGTGATGAGTGTTTCGATGCTTATCAGCAACAAACGTGATCTCTTGTACATGGCAATAGCGTTGCCCACCGAGAACATGCGCTCGGCAGGAACGCTTGTCACACATACAGACAACAGGTCCCTTGTAACGACTGGAAGTAAGGGGAAACGCTTCGCCCCAGTGCTGGCCCATTAGGCATGACCTCCGTTAGGTAATGGTTGAACTCGTCCCATGCTGACCTCGTTGACGCATGTGCTGGTTGGAATTTTCGCATAATGTTCTGTAGCCAAGAGTCCAACTCTTTACCTCTTGAGCGCCCCTCTTCAGCGTCCCCTCTCGGTCCACGCCTCGGCGAGTCACATGGTAACAAAGACCGTACATATGCAGTTGTTGCTTCTCGGACGCCCGGACGGAGCATTGACCCTTTGTGGAATGGATGCATCAATGCCGCGGCGGTGATTGCCTCATTCGCCCACAAGATCCCTGCATATTGTGCAAGCTTGCAATTAGGCTTTGCCCGTCCCGATGCTGGTATCGGATGCCAGTATCAGGACAGATGCTGTATCGGATATGAGAAATGAAATTCCTGATATCCATTTTCTTCGATATCCGGATATCGGTATCCATCTCCGTCTCAAGGGGACAGATGACGGTACCGGATATCAGATGTGGATTTCGACAATCGATATCCACATCGAATTATAATAAAAATAATATTATTTATCAGATATTTCACATTTCGCATAGATGACGTGGGCACGTGAGCACCAGAAGAGCTTGCTATTTGGTCATTCATCTCATTTATTATATACATGCGAGTATTTTTAATTTCTTCCATATGGGATAGAAGGATTCGGGTTTTGTGTTAAACTCGGAATCCCTTTATCCCATATGGAAGGAAATAGAAATCTTTGTTTCTATTTATTGGACGGTGCACTCTTTTATTAAATAATTAATGTATATAAGACTCTTAAAATATGGCGATAATTGATATAGATATTATTTTAACATTAAATATATTGTCTGCCTCATTTATTATATATAGAGAAACTTTTCTAATATCTTCCATGTGGGATAACGGGATTCTGAGTTTACATTAACTTCGAATCCTGTTATCCTGTATGGAAGAAAAAAAAAAGTTTGCACTCTATATATTAACCGACATTGAAAATAAATTAAAACTAATCAATGCATATTAACCGTACATGTAAAATGAGATTTGTAGCTTATTTTTATCGGTCGATACCGGATATCGATATCCGGATATCAGAACTGATATCCGGATATCGAAATCTGATATCCGGTATCCAATACCCATTTCGTCCTCACCCCCCCGATATTTGGTACTGATATTCGTCTAACCCCTTATAGACGGATATCGATCGGCATCTGATATCCGATATCGGATATCGGTTGTCTGATACCGGATGACAGACGGATATCAGTTGGGCAATCCCTACTTGCAATGCATCGCCTTACATGCTTGCGCCATGTTGAAATGATCTCCTTCATGCAACCGTCATATGGATGTGAAGAAATTGTTGTCTTCGATTTGCTGAACCACTTCCTCCATGTGTTCTTTGAGGCCATCTATGAGATATAATACATCACATATCGCTGGAGTCATTATTTTGCTAACATGATCGGTGGATATGGCGAAACGTCCAAGGATGCGACAAAACTCTTTCACCAACTCCCTCTCCTCCTTCGACATCTTTGTCTCCTTCCCCTTCCGGCCAAAAGCCTTCGAAACTTCATCAATTACATCACGCTTCTTCACGACGGTGGCTAACATAGCGCAAGTGCTGCTCCATCGGGTCGGACAGTCTAAGATGACCATGTTAGAGTCCTCGACTTCGAGATCGTCTTCACATGCCATTGCATAATGTTCTCTCCGTTGCATAAAGCTTCGAATACTGCGCACTAGTGTCCGCACCTTCGCAACTGCATCACCCAAACATAACGGTAGACATGCTCTGTCATTGTCGTCAGATGCTGAGAACATATCTCCAAGTTCGTTGTCCTGGTCGCTATCGTAGTGGTCTACTGTCCTGGTCATGTCGCCTTCTTCGGGCTCTATAACTTGGGTCGAAGGAATACCTAAGCTTTTTATTACCGCTTACACGACAATATTAAGAATGTGTCCAACACATGGGACGTGCCTTCTGGCGCTAAACGTCAGGTTAATGATATTTATCTTTCTGGCCATCAATGCCAACATCCTCTTATTTGCCATGGCGTTGTCAATAGTCATGGCGTACACCTGCATAAATACCGGCCACATGTAAAGTCACACGTTTAATTAATAAGATAAGCTTGACGTTGAATGCTGACCTTCGGCTGTAGACATAATTCTTCTAGGGCCTAGAGAATGATGGACGACATGTTGTCCCCATCGTGCTTGCCGACGATTTCTCGGATGGCAAGTACCCGCTCTCGGTACACACATTTATCGTCCATCAAATGGACGCTGATGCCTAGTAGTCCACACATCTACGGTGGGTGACACTCGGTCCACATTCTCATATAGCTTCTTCACATCTTGTTTCATGCGACCATGCATTTGGATGGTCCACTGCTTAATGACCTTCGCACTGGGAGGATCCAAGTTGAGAAGTGTCGTGTAACGCCACATCTCCTGGAACGTGACATTTTGAACAATGCTCCACGGTGAATCAGTCATGCATGTAAACCGTGTAATGACATTCTTTGTTTCCTCAGGCGTATGCCCTCTCATCAGCCCTCATCGGCTTGGCTCTCACTGTTGTTTGTTTTGCATTTTGTCGGATAAAACACAGCTGATCAGGGCCTTGCAACACCTCGCCCTTTAAGCTCTGCGTGACGAGCAGGATGGCAAGCTTTGAAGTGTCGCTAAAATACGTTGGTGCTTTTGTTGGCCTGTTGCTTTATCGCTTTTCTCTTATTGTGCGGGTTCATCTCTCGGCACAACAAGCATGCATAGTATCCATCACCAATGTGTTTGAAGTAGTTAATGATGACTAGACCGTTCGAACGAGGGTGACTCTATACGGCACGAGAAGTTCCCGCGTCCATACTTTCAGGACCTATATTTCCTGACCCAGATCTGTCTTGGGTTGGGACACTGCCTCCGGGTGGGTTCATGGTTCTGAAGGCATAATTCGGTAATCAATGATTGTTTAATACGGTAACGCATGATGCTGAACTACGCAATAAACGCAATAAACAAACATAGATACAATTAAACACACGCGATAAAGCAAGTAAGAGATACAATGAGAGAATAGAGGAGAGGAGAGAGGGAGAGTAAGAGATAAAGAGAGAATTAAAGAAGAGAATGAGAGGAGAGAGGGAGAATTAGAGAGTGGGAGAGAATGAGAGGACAGATGGAGAATTAGAGGTAAAAAGGTAAACAAGAATGAGTGGGTGAGAATGAATGAGAGGAGAGGAGAGAGGGAGAAATATAGAGTAAGAGAGAATGAGAGAAGAGGGGAGAATTAGAGAGTGGGAGAGAATGAGAGGAGAGAGGGAGAATTAGAGGTAAAAAATTAAAAAATAAGAGAGAGTGAGAGAATAGAAGAGAGGAGAGAGGGAGAGTTGGAGAGTAATAGAGAATGAGAGAAGAAAATGAGAGGAAAGAGGGAGTATTAGAGAGTGGGAGAGAATGAAAGGAGAGATGGAGAATTATAGGTAAAAAGGTAAACATGAATCGGTGGGTGAGAATGAATGAGAGGAGAGGAGAGAGGGAAAGTTACAGAGTAAGAGAGAATGAGAGACGAGGAGAGAATTAGAGTGGGAGAGAATGAGATGAGAGAGGGAGAATTAGAGGTAAAAAAGTAAACAAGAAGAGAGAGTGAGAAAAGAGAGGAGAGGAGAGAGGGAGAGTTAGAGAGTAAGAGAGAATGAGAGAAGAGAGGAGAGTAGAGAGGGAGAATTAGAGAGTGGGAGAGAATGAGAGGAAAGAGGGAGAATTACAGGTGAGAATGAATGAGAGGAGAGGAGAGAGGGAGAGTTAGAGAGTAATAGAGGGTGAGAGAAGAGGGGGAGAGTTAGAAATATAATTTAAAAAGTTACAGAGCGTTAGAGAGAATTAGAGGAGAGAGGGAGAAATATAGAGTAAGAGAGAATGAGAGAGAGAGAGGGAGAATTAGAGAGTGGGAGAGAATGAGAGGAGAGAGGAGAGGAGCGAGGGAGAATTAGAGAGTAAGAGAGAATGAGAGGAGAGAGGGAGAATTAGAGGTAAAATTAGAGAGTAAGAGAGAATGAGAGGAGAGAGGGAGAATTAGAGGTAAAATTAGAGAGTAAGAGAGAATGAGAGGAGAGAGGGAGAATTAGAGGTAAAAAAGTGAAAAAGAATCAGAGAGTAAGAGAGAATGTGAGGAGAGAGGAGAATTAGAGGTAAAAAAGTGAAAAAGAATCAGAGAGTAAGAGAGAATGAGAGGAGAGAGGGAGAATTAGAGGTAAAAAAGTGAAAAAGAATCAGAGAGTACGAGAGAATAAGAGAGAATGAGAGAAGAGAGGAGAAGAGAGGGCGATAATTACAGACTAAGAGAGAATGAGAGGAGAGACGGAGAATTAGAGGTAAAAAATGAAAAAGATTGATAATTGAACATTGGAGGCTTTTACCGATGTACATTTACTCTCAATCAACTGAATTCAGCATTGGATGCTTTTACCGATGTTCTGCTATTCAGAACATCTATAATTTCCATATGCAAGAAACAAAGAACATCATATATGAACTCTAACAAAGAACATCTTTTAATTTAACTATAGCATTGGACTGCAATGCTATAGTCAATTTAACTATAGAACTGAGAATCAGCAAATGAAGTATGAACAAAAAAAAGAAAATTTAGAAGAACTAAGTGGCATAGAACGAGAGTGTTAGAGGCAAAATAATAAAAATAAACCGACGACCCAGACGAACATACCCGCAAGTCTGTCGTCAGCCGATTTCGTCGATGCCGCCATCCGCCAACGCCGTCGTCCACCGTCCGCCGTCTGCCGATTTCGCCATCCACCGTCTACAGCTCTCTTTCCATCTTTCGTGTATTTTGCATTCAAATTTTTGAATAAAAAATACACGAAAATAACTTAAGAATGTAATTCGATGTGGATATCGAAAACCGATATCCACATCTGATATCTAATGTCGTCATCCTCCCCCTTATGACGGAGACGGATGATGACATTGAGACAGATATCGGTATCCGATACCAGCACTGTAGTAACCGATATCCGATACCAACATCGGGATATTGAAAAGAACAGATACCAGAAATTGACTTTTCGGTATCCAATATAGCATCCGTCCTGATACCGACATCTGGTACATTTACCCACAATAGGTGTCAGCGGGGGCTGGTGGATTGTGTGATCGTCGAGGCAAGGGTGGCATGTGTGATTGCCACACCCGTGTGGGCACAGAGTGCCCGTCCCGTGGGGCACATGTGTAGCGGCAAGGCTGGCAGGCGTGCGCGCACAGAGTGACATACATCAAGGCATAGGGACGATGCTACCATGGTGCAAGGTGCATCGTCTCGTTACTTTAGTATCAACCTTGGTCTTCCCCCATGTAATGTTCATGAATACGATGTAACCTCATGATATTATTGCAATGACCTTATTGCTCGACAGGGTTGCGTCCCCTCCCTTTCCTCTAACCCCTTCTATGCAAACTTAAGCTATTGCAATAGACTTCCACTGTAAGAGATCAAGACTGCTCAATGTTCTGCTCCAAGTATTGAGGTCAGCACGCATTAGATTCGAGCATTTGTCTTAGCCCAGTTTGACCGTGTGACAATTGATATTAGAGCCAAATTGGGCTTCTTCCACTTGTGTTCTTGAACCTGTTTGAGGAAAGATGGAGTCTACAAAGTACTCCAAGTCACTTGAATAGAGATGTCAAAAGGCAAAACAATAGAGCTAAGAACTTTGCCTCGTGTAGAAGAATCTCTTGGGTTGAAGTCCCAAGTCGACAAGAACAAAGAGAAAAATAATGTGACCATTGAGGATTTGAGGGCAAAGACCCGTCAGAGTGAAGAGTGCTTAGAAGACATAGTACACCAGCTTACGAAGATGGTGATGTACCTTAAGCTGGAATTATCAGAAAGGTGATGGGATGAGAGTTCCAAGATTTGCCCCAATAGTGGCGGAGGGGAAAGAATTATGATGCCAACCCAAGGTTTAACGGTGTCCACAAGGAGATAGAGGTGGCTGATTTCTTGTATGATTGTGACATATACTTTGACATCAATTACTTCCCAGAGGAGAGGAAAGTCTTGCATGCCACTTGCTTTTCTTTGGATGATGCCAAATTGTGGTGGCACCAACGCTTGGAAGGCAAAAATTGGCCACCACTCACATACAAAGATTTTCTACAGGAGATAAATGAGAATTTTATACCATATAACATGATGTGGATGGCGAGGGGAGAGCTTGACAACATGAGGATGTCCAATATCGGAGAGAATATGCGAACCAGTTCGTGTCCATAGTCAGGAGGATTACCAACATGTCCGAGGGGGGTAAACTCTACCGCGTCACCAAGGGACTCCCCCATTGGTTCCAGGCAGACATGGAGAGAAGACAATGTAGAGACCTTAAATTCGCCTATCAAGTGGTGGAGGGAACGGAGCTCCGCATCAACAGAATGACAAAGCAGGAGGAAAAATCCGGGAAGTGGGACAAGCCACGCGAAGAACGCGCTAAAGGCACCAGCAAACCCAAGCAGTCAGGGCCTAAAGAGAAAGTGGAAATCAGGCTACGGCAAAGGTCGCGACAAGGGCAAGAGCCCAAGACTGGGGAAGGCGACTCCAAGTGGTGGGGGCAACAAACTGTCGTATTTTGCATGTGGAGGCCCCCATTTTATGAGGGATTTCCTGTGGGGTATGGGGGCGTCCACCAACGCTAATGCGATGGTCATGCCCCGACCCAACTAGATGTTACCGAGGGTAGTAGTATACTGACATTGAACCCTCTATAGTACCTAGCGACATTGTAGGGGGGTGCTTCAGTCCAGTATGAAGGTCTTGGCCTCCTGCACGTACCAATCCTCATCAATAGCAAACCCGCCATGGCCATGATCGACACGAGGGCGACTCACAACGTCCTCGAATAAAAAGAAACCAAATGACTCGGCGTGAAGCTCTCCCCAAGTATGGGGAAGAACAAGGCAGTCAACTTGGAAGCGCGAGACATCGTCGGCTTAGCCAAGGGGGTGCTACTACAAGTAGAAATGTGGGAGTGTTGGACCAACTTCATGGTGTCCCCCATGGACGACTTTGCAGTCGTTTTGGGTCTTGACCTCATGATGGGTGCCCGTGCAGTTGTATTTCCTCAATACCGATGCTTGTTGATTCTGGAGGGATCACACTCATGCTTTGTGAGAGACCAAGGGGTCCAGAAACCACAGAACACCACTCTATTATCCGCGATGCAACTCAAGGATGGCTTAAGGAAGGGGGAAGAGACCTTCCTCATCACCCTACGAGGGCCAGCACCCCAAACAAAGGGTGGAAGGCAGGGATGTGCATCAGCTCGTTCGATTGCGCTCAATTGGGGTGACAACGACGACAATAACCCCGACTACACTGATCGGGGCCGATAATGGAGGTACTGCGGGAGTTTGTTGGGGTGATGCCCGCGGAACTCCCAACAAAATTGCCGCCTAAGCAAGACGTGGACAATGAGATCATACAACTCCCTCATACCCGTTCGCCTAGGGGGGCACCCTACAAGATGCCGCCTGCCTACTTGAAGGAACTACGGAGGCAGCTACAAGAACTATTAGAAAATGGACTTATCAGACGATCCAAGGCACCCTTTGGTGCACCCGTCCTCTTCCAGAAGAAGAAGGATGGATCACTCTGACTTTGTGTGGACTACTGAGCGTTGAATAAGGTAACAATGAAAAATAATTATCATGTACCCAATGCTGAAGAGTTGTTCGACATGCTCGGGGATGCTCGCTACTTCTCACTGATGGACTTGAAGAGGGGGTACCACCAAGTGTGGATCACAGAGGAGGATGAACCGAAGATGGCGTGGCTATGGATCTTTTGAATTTTGTGTGATGCCTTTGGGGCTCATGAACGCTCTTGCTACGTTTTGTTGTCTCATGAACAATGTCTTTAAAGACTATATCGATGATTTTATTGTTGTGTACTTGGATGATATTCTCATATACAGTCGAAGCAAGGATGACCATTTGAAGCACCTGAGGAAGGTGATGGCAAAGCTGAAGGAGCACGAGCTCTACCTCAACCCGAAAAAGTATGAGTTTGCTAAACAGGAGATTGAGTTCCTAGGACACCTAATTGGGAATGAAAATGTGCTCATGGATCCCTCCAAGGTGAACGCCATCCGAGATTGGGTAGCACCGCATGCAGTACCATAGTTGAGGTCCTTCCTCGGGCTGGCCAATTATCACTGAAAGTTTGTAAAAAGCTTTTTCCGATTAGTTGCTCTGTTGATACACACCTGTTGAAGAAGGATGTGAAGTGGCAGTGGACAGAACGTTGCCAGAAAGCATTCGATAAGTTGAAGAAGGCAATCTCAAGTGAGCCAGTACTCCGACTGCCCAAATTTGACAAGCCATATGAGGTATATACCGATGCTTGTGATTTTGCACTTGGGGGCATCTTGATGCAAGATGGACAACCCGTGGCTTACGAGAGCTGGAAGTTGAATGGTGTAGAAAGAAGATATTCGGTACATGAGAAGGAGATGACAGTTGTGGTCCATTGCTTGAGAGTATGGTGCCTCTATCTCCTTGGAGGTAAGTTTGTGATCTACACTGACAATGCAACCACCAGTTGCTTCGAGTCCCAGACGAAGCTGACCCCAAAGCAAGCGAGATGGAAATATTTCTTGGCGGAATTTGACTTCGTCTTGATATACAAGCCATGGTAGGCCAATCAAGTTGCAGACGCCCTGAGCCGCAAAGAACCAGAGATTTTTGTGGTCGCACTTTCATAGTCCAAGGAAGCATGCTAGATGAAATCAAGTTGGTTATGAAAGATGATCTAGAAGTTGTTCGCCTTATGAAGCGCATTGCTACTGGCAAGACGAGGAGATTCTAGACTGAAGAGGATATAATCTATGCTAGTGGAAACTGACCATATGTGTCGCGTGCGAGTGGGCTGTGCCGTAAGCTCCTTAATGAGGCACACGATGCACCCCACGCCAGACACCCAGGACAAGCGCGCATGCTTGGACTCTTGTCCAGCAACTATCACTAGCCAGGAATGGAACGAGATGTGGAAGCTTATGTCTATTTGTGCCGGGTGTGTCAACAAGATAAAACTAAGAAGGCTAACGTTGTAGGAATGCTGGAACATCTCCCAAGGGCGAGCAGATCATGGGAGTCCATCTTAATGGATTTCATCACGTGTCTTCCGTGCGTGGGTGGGCACGATGCTATCTTAGTGGTTGTGGACCATTTTTTCAAGTATGCAACATTCATCTTTACCACGTCGGAAGTGCACGCAGGTGGCGTGGCCCATCTCTTCATGTACACTATAGCAAAGTACTAGGGTCTTCTGCTGGACATCATTAGCGACCGCAATACACGACTCACGGGTCATTTCTGGGAGTCGTTGTTCAAGAACATGGGCTCCAAGCTCAAGTTTTCAACAAGCTTCCACCCCCAAACTGATGGTTAGACGGAGCGTGTAAATGCTATGCTTGAAGAGTATCTACGATACTACATTTGGTTAACCAAGAGAATTGGGTGGAGCCGCTAGATGCAACACAATTTGCGCACAACATCAACCAGAGCCCGGCTACATAACATTCACCGTTTGAGATTGCTATGAGAAGGCAGTTGCTGACCCTTCCGGAAGTGGCGAAGAGAAAAGGGAATGGTCATTTCCCCGCGGTCTTCTACTTTGCGCGCGATAATCATGCCCGCATTGAGGAAGCTAGAGAGGCACTAGAATGTGCTGCTATAAAGATGAAGAAACACACAGATCAACATAGAAGGGATATTGCATTCCAAGTGGGTGATCTGGTATTGTTGAAGACTAACGCCCAAATATTAAAGACAAAACATGGGAATCAACGGCATAAGGGTTTGGTACCATGTTACGATGGGCCTTTCGAGGTGGTAGCTAAGATTAAATGAGTTGACTACCAGCTCAACATACCCCGTCGGCTGGCGGTCCATCCAGTCTTCCATGTATCAGTCCTGGAAAAGTATATATCAGACCAAAAAAGATGTGGCGAGGAACCAACCCCAACAAGCATCGCTGAATATGCGGGCGCATTTCAACCAAGAGGTAGAGACGGTCATGACGAAAAAGGAGATCGACCGAGGAGGACATCACGGTTGCTATTACAAGATTGAGTACCTCATCAAGTGGAAGAACAAACCAGCCAAATCAGCAACATGGGAGCGCAATTCAGATTTTTGGCAATTTGAGGACTTGTTGTGGGTGTATGAAACGACGCAGCTGGCGTCGATGAGGGAGTTACCAATTTTAGGCAATTTTAGTGCACTACAATACACTAAGGTTGGTGACGCCCAACCTGATCTTTTGGGGCATCGCTCCCGTAGTGGTGATACACTTCGGATGGTGTGCGTGCTCGTTCGCACTTAGACATGCCGGATAAGGCGCGCGGGCGCAAGCTGTGCAGGTTTGGCAGTAGTGCGATGGTGACGGGCACGGAGTTGTGAGGGGAACCGCGCAGTGGTCGCGCAGGCATTGTGCGCGAGCATCATGTGCAGGGCGTGGGCCGAGAGACATCTCGCCAGGAGACTAAGGCATTGGTGCATAGTGAGTGCCGAGGCAGCATGGGCGTGTGGTGCCCTCACGAGTAGTGTCGGGCGCGCTGCACTGGGCTTGAGGTATCAAATGTGATGACGTCACGTAGCCTACACGCGATAGGTGTCAGCGCAGGTGCTGGTGGCATGTGCGATCGTCAAGGCAGGGGTGGCGTGTGTGATCACCACGCCTATGGGCGCGCGGCGCACGACCCGGGGGGCACATGTGTAGCGGCAAGGCTGGCAGGCACGCGCGCAGAATGACAGACCTCAAGGCGCCAGTGCGATGCTACCAAGGTGCAAGGTACCTCGTCTCGTTACTTTGGTATCAACCCTGCTCTTCCCCATGTAATGTTCATGACTACAATGTAACCTCTTATGATATTAGTGCAATGACCTATTCCTCGATGGGCTGCCTCCCCTCCCTTTCCTCTAACCCCTTCTATGCAAACTTAAGCTATTGCAATAGACTTCCCCTACGAGAGATCAAGGCTGCTTAGTGTTATGCTCTAAGTACAGAGGCCGGCACACATCAGAGTCGAGCATTTTTTCTAGCTCGGGATTTGACCTCATGACACTATGTCATAATGTTATCATATTTACCCTTTCATTTCTGGCTTCCTCCTTGTCATCATCTTATTTTTTATTCTCCTTGGCTTGTTAATACATTTAGCCTTTCTCTCTAGATATTTCTTTCTTTAACTTTATTTCCTTTCATTTCCATCTTCCTCTTTTCCATTATCTTACTCTTTCTTTTAATCTCTTGTTTATATGTTAATAATTGAACCATTTATTTCCAAATGTTTCTTTCTTTCTTCCTCTCACTTTCATTTTTCCTTTCTGCCTTCCTCTTTTCACATTATCTCACACTTTCATCTCTACTCAAGCATCTATGTTGAGAAATTTAGCCATTTCTTTTCCAACTATTTATTTCTTTCTCTCTCCCCCTCTCTGTCACTTCATTTATCTTTATGTGTTCTTCCTTTTCTATTTTCTTTTTATTGTATCCCCTTTTATCTTTATGTATTTTCATATTTTTTTATATGTTGCTTGTGTGATTATTTATAAAAATTCATTTCTCATGGTATAAATCAGTTAAGATGAATAATTATTTCATCGTCAGATTGATATGAAATATTCAATCAGAATTCGGAAATTTAATTCAGCATGAAATATCTTATGTTCTCTTAAAAAAATAAGTTCTGTGATTTCCAATTAGTAACCTTCGTGACTTAAAAGGTTAACGGTCTGTGTTCTCAGCACGATACATTTTACAATATTAATAAGTACAACTATTCATTTTCAAAAAAAAAAAAATCTGTACAATGAGTCCTTGGACTTATTCATAAAGTCCAATATGCCGTTAGGCAATTCCAAGGATACAAAGATCGTAGTTTGTAGAAGAAATTTGATTAATTGATGCTATTTTGATTCGAAGAAGAGAGGATTTCACTTCAATGATACATTTTTATACAAATGTCAAGCACATTCTTGGCACCATTTTAAATATTTTGAGCAATGCTTGGAGGTACAAATATATATTTACAATGAAAAATGTATCAATTTTTTGTGGGTATTGTTATGTTTCACTTTGAGCCATTCTGCACATAGGGCAATGTTCTAAAACAGGTTGATGTTTTTTTTTTCAATTTATGGCTCTCATACATGCATTCTTGATTTATTTTTTTATAAAAGTGATACTATGTGGCTTTTTTGGACTTAGAGTAAGTTGGCTATTTTTCTAGGAAAAAAATATTTCCCGAGTAATTTAAGACTATTATGGTGTCTAGTGCAGACAATGTGACACCCCATTGCAATGGCGGTGAGCAGGTTGTAGGAGTAGTGAGTGATAATGGGAAAAGCCCTCAAGGTCGGAGTCAAAATTTGAGGAAGCCACCTAGAGAAAAAATCTTCAATTATTTCATGATAGCAAACGACTTGAAGTACATATGTGAACTGTGTCATGCCATTAACCCTACAAACAAACTCTACTTACAATACCCTAAAGATGGGAGCACAAATGCTTTTGGCGACATTTACAAGTGGTTCATCAAAAGGTACATGATGAACTCAAAGGTATAAAAACTTCGCAACATTTTGTTGCAGAAGTGTTCTCCAACCTGTCCTCCTAGAAACAATATTTCACCGGGGTCACTCAGAAGGCGGAGAAGCAAGAAATTCTACAGCTTATCGTCCTTAGTGCCTTGCCATGGTCATTTTATGATTCGAAAGAATTCCAACGAGCATGGCAATTCAGAGCACATTCCAACATAAAGAAGTATGGACGGTGGGCAATGAAGAAGACCAGTAGGACAGTGTACACCTAACTAAAGGCAGTTATTCCAAATAGGTTCAATTATTTACACCCTGTGTCCCTCACGGTGGACGCTCGGACAACTCCAAAGGGTTATTCTCTCTTAGGCATAACCAGCCATTGGGTCGACGAAAAACCAAAGCTTCAAGAGCATATGGTTGGCATGTGTCACATCTAAGACATGCATGATGGGGAGATGATGAGTGGCCTTGTTTCCGAAGTCATAGAAGATTTCAACCATCAGTCAAAGGTGTGATAAAAATTTTCTTTCCAATAGAAGCTTGCCACTAATGATGACTACCTTATCGTCAATATCTAAATTTCTACTAACATACATGTTTCTACTGTCACCACCGATAACGTTGCAAACAACATGACAATGAGGCACTTTATTGAGAGAAGATTGCAGTCAACGAATCCAACATGTACTAGTGATCTACATTTGCCTTGTGTGGCACATGTCTTGAACCTGATTGTGCATGCGTGTTTAAAAAGCCTTTGCGCGATATCGAAGGAAGTAGAAACGTTTGTTTTTTATGAAGACAGAGATCCAATTGACACATCATATAGACGTAGCAGGACCTTCCTTGGGGAGGCAGTGACCAGAGTCCATGAACTTGTAAAGGATATCTCTCGTTGAACTCAAAAGAGGGCAAACCACACGCAAATATGAAGCCAAACGACAACAAAGTGCTAGTAAATTGCCCAACAAGGTGGAACTCGATGTACACTATGTTGCGTGGTGCTATAGATAAGTGAGACGTTCTTGATCACATAGTGTGTGTGCTCATCTCGACGAGCATGAAGAATTACAGCTTAGAGGTTGAGGAGTGGATGATGTTGGACGATTTTTGCAACATATTATCAGTATTACTCGAGGCAACTAACTTCTTCATTACTTCAAAGGTTGTCACTGCAACTATGGTGCTTGTCATAATTAAGACTATTTCAGATCACCTTAACGATGGCATGGAACGATTCGACAATGATGGAATTTTTGCGGTTATGGAGATGTTACCAAGTTCACAGAGGGAATCCATTCGGGAAGCATGTGAGGCCATGAAGTTCAAGTTTGACAAATATGAGAGTATCATGCACTGCAATGAATGTGTAGTAGCAACAATGCTTCTTGATACCTTAACAAAGTTGACTTTGATCAATCCTTGAAGCCTTGAAGACTCCATTGCGTACCTGCAATCTTGTCTCCACACTTCCCTAACTCATGATGACCATCCCGATCTAATGGATGTGCACGAGTCTGGAGGTCGTCAGCAACATTCTCCTGTAACTTCAAAGACGATAAAGGATGCCAAATCTAGCATTAAAACCAAGCCAAAAGTAGCACCCGAACATGAGCTGGATGTCCGCCTCAAGGAGTCTTTCATTCTAGTAGGTGAAAACCCTCTAAATTGGTGGATGGTCACCGGTGTGTGCGCTTATCCACATCTCGCGAAGTTGGCCATGGAGTACCTCTCTGTGCCAGCAACAAATACACCATTGAAGCAAGTCTTTTCAATGGGTGGTAAGGTTGTGACACCCCAAAGATCGAGTCTAGATGTAGAGAGTATTGAGGTCTTATGTGCGTTACACTATTGGTTGCGCCTGACAACCAATAGTGTAAATGATGTATCTACCTCTGTAAACATGAACAAGGAAATTATCCGTTTAATGATTTTTCAACATTTTAATTTAAATCTGACTCTACTTTCATTATTGCAGCGTCTTTCCACGAGCAAGGCATGAGGATTGAACGCCTTCAAGAAATTATATATGTCCTTCTCTACGGAGTAGGGTTCGCCGTCCGATATCCATATGATATCCGCTATCAGACATCCGATATCGGATATAGGCAATAAAATGCAGACGGTGCCTGATATCGGATATCAGATATCTGTCAATATCCGTCTTTGAAGTGTGGACGGATATCAGTGACGGATACCAGTGATCTATGGATGAGGCGGATCTCAAATACCGGATATCGGTTTCGATATCAGGCTATTTTTTTAGAAATCCGCCGCAATCCCATATGGTAGATTTCTAAAAAATTTTAAGGTTTAAAATCGGTCCAGCTGTTTTTTATGTAAAGCCTTGTATTACGTTGCGCACGCAAACGAATGCTGCATGTGAAAAAATTAGAGTAATGCCTCTATTACTTTATATTGTCTAAATTTGAGAAGGAGAACTATACGAAAATAAAAAATTATCGAGTGAACCCTTAGAATTAATTTATTTTCAATTTTAATCGTGCAACGTGTAACCTTTTTTTTTTTAATGGGGACTAAGGAATATCTATAATATTTTTCTCGAAATTAGAAAAGACAGTAAAAGCATTTTTTTATTAAAGGTATAGCATGTATGTGGAAGATGTTTACATATCCGCCACTAAATACCTGATACAATAAAGAAGCTTTTTTGGGAAATGTTGAAAATTGTACAATTGGAAATTATACAATTAATTATTACCTATGTTGAAAATATATATATTAATAATTTTACAGTCTCCACATTGGGTTAGTGTAAATTTTTAATGTTGGAAAATTCTAGTAATTTAGAGGAAAATGTTGAAAATTTTTAACAAAAGATGCCCACACTATCTGGATAGTTAACATGGTTTATATACCCTATAGTTAAATTAGTGAATTAAGTTCAAATTCAAAATATGTATATTACTAAGTTTGCAGACTCCACATTAGGTAAGTGTAAATTTTAGATGTTGGAACATTGAGCAAATTTATTGGAAAATGTTGAAAATTTTTAACCTCGCACTTACCTAGATCTTTAACATGGTTTATATACCTAGTATTTATATTAGTGAATTAAATGCAATTTTTAAATATGTATGTTACTAAGTTTGTAGACTCCATATTGGTTAAGTGTAAATTTTTAATGTTGGAAAATTGAAGAAATTTAAAGGAAAATGGTGAAAATTTTTAACAAAAGATGTGTGCAACAAAATTGACTACTTCCGTAACATTTGACTGTCAAAATACGCCCTTCGCCTTAGAATTTCCCCACGGCTCCATCAATGGTTTGTGCTTACTTGGTCATCACCTGCAAAGTGAAGGATAATAAATAAAACACGATGATTATGTAAAATATGCATAAAAAATAGTCAATGAAGGTGATGTGTACCTCGAGCAGATGTGACTACCCCATCCTGGCCATCCTCGCCATCCTCGCCATCCGAATCCAGCTCCACATCAGTGTACCATCACTTGTTGTCCGCACGCAGCCAACACTTTACAGTGATGAGTGTTTCGATGCTTATCGGCGACAAACGTGCTCTCTTGTACGTGACAATAGTGTTGCCCCCCGAGAACATGCGCTCAACAGGAGCGCTTGTTGCACATATAAACAACATCTCCCTTGTAACGGAGGCAAGGGAAAGTGTTTCGCCCCTATGCTGGCCCACCAAGATAGTGGGGTGAACACTCCCTCATTGGGCACGACCTATGTCAGGTATTAGTTTAACTCGTCCTATGCTGACCTCATTGACACATTTCCTGGTTGGACTTTTCTCATAGTGCTCTATAGCCAAGATTACAACTCTCTACCTTTTGAGAGCTCAGATTCAACGTGCCCACCCGATGCATGCCTCGGGCGAGTCACATGGTAACAAAGACCGTACATATGCAATTGGTGCTTCTCTGATGCCCTTACGTAGCATTGCCCTTTATAGAATGGGTCCATCAATGCCGCGCCGGTTATTACATCATTCCCCCACAAAATTTTTGCATACTGCCATAGCTTGCGTTGCATCGCCTTACATGCTTGCGCCATGTTAGAACGATCTCCTTCATGCAACCACCATACGCAGGTGAAGAAAGTGCCCACTTTGATCTTCTGGACCACCTCCTCCATGTGGCGAATGAGGCCGTTTATGAGAAACAATACATCACATATGCCCAGCGTCACCATCTTGCAAACATGATCGGTGGATACATCTAACCGCCCACGGATGCGACATAAATCTTTCACCAACTCCCACTTGTCCTTCAACATCTTCGTCGCCTTCCCCTTTCGGCCAAAATTCTTCGACATTTCATCAATGACATCATTTTTCATCACGGTGTTGGCTGATAACATAGTGTAAGTGTTGTTCCACCGGGTCGGACAATCCAACACGATCATGTTAGAGTCCTCGACTTCAAGGTCGTCTTCACATGCCTTTGCATACTCCTCTCTCTGTTGCGTAGAGCTCTAAGTACTACGCACTAGTGTCCACACGTTCGCAACTACATCACCCAGATATAACATCTGACGTGCTCCATCATTGTCGTCAAACGCTGAGGAAATATCTCCATGCTCGTTGTCCTCGTCGCTGTCGTACTGTCCTGCTCACATCGCCTTCATCGGGGTCTATTACGTGGGCCAAAGGAATGCCAAAGCTTTTTATTGCCACTTGTACAAAAATATTCAGAATGTGTGCAACGCATGGGACGTGTCTTCTAGTGCTAAACTTCAGGCTGATGCTCTTTATCTTCTTCGCAATCAATGACAACATCCATTTATTCGCAGAGGCATTGTCAGTAGTCACAACGTAAACCTGCATAAATATCGGTAACGTGTAAAATCACATGTTTAATTACTAAAATAAGTTTGATGTCAAATGATGACCTTTGGGCGCAGACAGAATTCTTCCAGGACCTGGAAAACGATGGATGCCATGGTGTCCCCATCGTGCTTGTCAACGATCTCTTGGATGGCGAGAACCCACTCTCGGTACACCCATTTCTCGTCCACCCAATGAACGGTGATGCCTAGAAGTCCAGAACCATTCTCTACAGTCCATGCGTCTATAGTGAGGGACACTTGGTCCACGTTCTCCCATAGCTTCTTCACCTCTTCTTTCATGCAACCATGCATTTGGATCGTCCACTGCTTCATGACCTTCGCATTGGGGGGATCCAAGTCCAATTGTGTCACGTAGCGCCACAGCTCCTTGAATGTGACATTCTGAACAATGCTCCATGGTGAATCAGTCAAACATATAAATCATCCAATGACATTCTTCGTCTCATCTGGCGTACGCCCTCTCATCACTCCTCGTTAGTTTAGCTCTCCCTATTGTTTGGTGTGCATTGCCTCCGTTATATGCGAATGATGATGGTTGTCAACCACCAAGCCCTTAAGCTCAGCATGACGTTTAGGATGGTAAGATTGGAAATGTCTCCAGAATACATTGGTGCTCTTGTCGGCCTGCCGTTTGATTGCTTTCCTCTTATTGTGCAGGTTCTACTCACTGCATAGTAAGCATGCATAGTACCGATCACCAATGTCTTCGAAGTAGACAATGATGACTGAATGGTTTGAACGAGGGTGAATCTGTACGGCATGGGTGTTCCCGTGTTCGTACCTTTAGGACAACTAGGTTCTGCCCCATAGCAGTCTTGGGGTGGGGCACTATCTCGGTGGGTTCATGGTTCCGAGAAAGCATAATTTGGTTAGCAAAAAATTGTTTCATACATCAACGCATGTTGATGAGCTATGCTTAAAACTATAAAGAATATATCACAATTTGCGACTACATCCACAGATAATATGAGATACAATGATGATAACGCAAATAAAGAAACAAAACACTTTAAAGAAATTCAACAATCTATAAAAAGCAGCGACAGTGAAGAAACTATGAAAAGTGAGGAAACTATGATAAGTGAGAAGTAGGAGGGAAGAGAATTGTAAATTTCTTCAGACATCTTTTGTTGCTGAGCTATGCTTAAAATCACACAGTGAGAGAGAATGAGAAAGAATTAGACTGAGAGAGAATGAGAGAGAGGGAGAATGAGAGCAATAAAGAGAGAAAGAATCACAGAGTGTGAAAGAATGAGAGAGAGGGAGAACAAGAAAGAATGAGACAGAGAGAGAATGAGAGAGAGGGAGAGTGAAATAGTGAGAGAGAGGGAGAATGAGAGCAATAAAGAGAGAACGAATCACAGAGTGAGAGAGAATGAGAGAGAGGGAGAACGAGAAAGAATGAGACAGAGAGAGAATGAGAGAGAGGGAGAATGAGAGCAATAAAGAGAGAACGAATCACAGAGAGAGAGAGAGAATGAGAGAGAGGGAGAAAGAGAAAGAATGAGACAGAGAGAGAATGAGAGAAAGGGAGAGTGAAAGAGTGAGAGAGAGGGAGAATGAGAAAAATAAAGAGAGAAAGAATCACAGAGTGAGAGAGAATGAGAAAGAATGAGACTGAGAGAGAATGAGAGAGACAAAGAGTGAAAGAGTGAGAGAGAGGGAGAATTAGAGAAATAAAGAGAGAAAGAGTCACAGAGTGAGAGAGAATGAGAGATGGGAGAATGAAAGAAATAAAGCGAGAAAGAATCACAAAGTGAGATAGAATCAGAGAGAGGGAGAAGGAGAAAGAATGAGGCTGAGAGAGAATGAGAGAGAGGGAGAGTGAAAGAGTGAGAGAGAAGGAGAATGAGAGCAATAAAGAGAGAAAGAATCACTGAGTGAAAGAGAATGAGATAGAGGGAGAACGAGAAAGAATGATAATGAGAGAAGAATGAGACTGAGAGAGAATGAGAGAGAGGGAGAGTGAAAGAGTGAGAGAGAGGGAGAGTGAGAGAAATAAAGAGAGAAAGAATCGCAGAGTGAGAGAGAATGAGAGAGAGGGGGTATGAAAGAGTGCAAGAGAGAGAGGGAGGATGAGAGAAATAAAGAGAGGAAGAATGACAGAGTGAGAGAGAATGAGAGATGGGAGAATAAAAGAAATAAAGTGAGAAAGAATCACAGAGTGAGAGAGAATGACAGAGAGGGAGAATGAGAAAGAATGAGGCTGAGAGAGAATGAGAGAGAATGGGAGGGTGAAAGAGTGAGAGAGAGGGAAAATGAGAGAAATAAAGAGAGAAAGAATCACAGAGTGAGAGAGAATGAGAGAGACAGAGAATGAGAAAGAATGAGACTGAGAGAGATTGACAGAGACAAAGATTGAAAGAGTGAGAGAGAGCGAGAATTAGAGAAATAAAGAGAGAAAGAATCACAGAGTGAGATAGAATGAGAGATGGGAAAATGAGAGAGAATGAGAGAAACAAAGAGTGAAAGAGTGAGAGAGCGGGACAATGAGAGAAATAAAGTGAGAGAGAATCACAGAGTGAGAGAGAATGAGAAAGAGTGAGACTGAGAGAGAATGAGAGAGAGGGAGAGTGAAAGAGTGAGAGAGAGGGACAATGAGAGAAATAAATTGAGAAAGAGTCACAGAGTGAGAGAGAATGAGAGAGAGGGAGAATGAGAAAGAATGAGACTGAGAGAGAATGAGAGAGAGGGACAATGAGAGAAATAAAGTGAGAAAGAATCACAGAGTGAGAGAATGAGAGAGAGGGAGAATGAGACAGAGTGAGACAAAGAGAGAATGAGAGAGAAAGAATCACAGAGTGAGAGAATGAGAGAGAGGGAGAATGAGAAAGAATGAGACTGAGAGAGAATGAGAGAGAGGGAGGGTGAAAGAGTGAGAGTGAGAGGGAGAATGAGAGAAATAAAGAGAGAAAGAATCAAAGAGTGATAGAGAATGAGAGAGAGGGAGAATGAGAGAAATTAAGCCAGAAAGAATCATAGAATGAGGAGAGGGAGAATGAGAAAGAATTAGGCTGAGAGAGAGTGAGAATGAGAACAATAAAGAGAGAAAGAACACAAAGTGAGAGAGAATGACAGAGAGGGAGAATGAGAGAGACAAAGAGAGCAGGAGACACTGAGTGAGAGAGTGAAAGAGGGAAAGAGAGAAACAGTAAGAGAGAGGGTGAGAGAGACAAGGAGAGGAAGAGTAAGAGACAGGAAGGAAGAAAGAAGAAGAGAGAAAGAGTAAGAGAAAGATAGTGAGACAGACAAAGAGAGAGTAAGGGAGACTTAGTAAGTGAGTGACTGAGAAATATAGACAGAGAGAGAGAGAGAGCAAGAGGGAGGGACTGAAAAATTCAGAGAGAGACTGAGAGAGAATGAGAGAGACAAAGAGTGATAGAGTGAGAGAGAGGGAGAATGAACAAGAATGAGACTGAGAGACAAAGAGTGAAAGAGTGAGAGAAAGGGAGAATTAGAGAAATAAGGAGAGAAATAATCACAGGGTGAGAGAGGATGAGAGAGACAAAGAGAGAAAGAGTGAGAGAGAGGGAGAATGAGAGAGAAAGAGAGAGCAAGAGACACAGAGTGAAACAGTGACATAGGCAAAGAGAGAAAGAATAAGAGAGAGGGTGAGACAGACAAGGAGAGTAAGAGTAAGAGACAGAAAGGAAGAAAGAAGAAGACAGAAAGAGTAAGGGGAAGATAGTTAGACAGCCAAAGAGAGAGAAAGGGAGACTTAGTAAGTGAGTGACTGAGAAATATAGACAGCGAGAGAGAGCAAGAGGGAGGGACTGAAATATGCATAGAGAGACTGAGAGAGAATGAGAGAGAGGGAGAGTGAAAGAGTGAGAGAGAAATATAGAGAAAAAGAATCACAGAGTGAAAGAGAATGAGAAAGAATGAGAATGAGAGAGAATGAGAGAGACAAAGAGGGAAAGTGTGAGAGAGAGGGAGAATGAGAGAAATAAGGAGAGAAAGAATCACACATTGAGAGAGAATGAGAGAGACAAAGTGAGAAAGAGTGAGACTGAGAGAGAATGAGAGAGACAAAGAATGAAAGAGTCACAGAGTGAGTGAGAGACACAGACAAAGAGAGAAAGAGTAAGAGAGAGGGTGAGAGAGTCAAAGAGAGAGAGTAAGAGAGAGGATGAGAGAGTCAAACAGAGAAAAAGTAATGAGTGATGGAAAATGTTTCGGACCAGATCTACTTAGAGAGGGGCAGTGGGACACACACACTTAGGAGATAAAGATACTAAAGACAGAGATATATGAAGAGTTAGAAGGCAAGAAAGTGAGATACATTACAAAATAGAGTAAGAGAGAAATTGAAAGACAGAGACAGTGAGATTGAGAAAGTGAGACAGAAAGAGTTAAAGAGACAGACTGACAGAGAGAGAGAGAGTCAGAGAGAGAAATAGTGAGACAGTACGAGAGATAATGAGAGAGAATGAAAGACATGGAGAAAGCTAAAGAGTGAGAAAGAGGGAAAGATTAAGACAAAAAGAGTAAGAGATAGTGTGTGTTTCAGATATAGAGAAGGAATAAGAAACAGTTATAGAATGAAATACAAAGAGAAAGATAAAGAGTGAGAAAGAATGAGAGAAAGTTAGAGGTATAGGGAGAAACTGAAATACGAAATTAAGATGCAACCCCATGTATAACGTATATACATTATACAATTCTCTTCAACTAGAAAACTTAGTATAGTGGGTAATGAACACACAATAGGCAAAATCACGGATGAATTAAAAAAACAAACTGAGATATAAAATATGAATGCACAATTGCACATAGGTGTGAAAATAACATATTAACATGGTTACTTTCACAAGATAGCCAAAAATGCAATGGTAAGAACTAGAATTGAGGAAGATAAAAATAAATTGAAGCTACTGAATACAGATATTTTAATTTGAAATAAAATTCTTTGAATACATGCAACCAGAATGGAAATTACAACATTTTAGTGAACAGGAAGAAGATGAGAATTGATAATTGGCGAATGAAGAAGAATATGAGAAATAGCGGAAGAAGAAGAAGAAAAATAAATTTCCAGGGCGAAGGGAAGAACATGAAGAAGAACTTACCCCCTTCCGCCGTCCGCCGCTTCTGCCTTTGCCACCATCCACCGATGACGCCGTCCGTCATCCACCGTCCGCTAGACCCTCTATTTTATGTGTTTTCGATTCAAACTTTCGAATCAAAAGAGATTCGAAAGTTTCGAATCGAAATACATGAAGTAATGTTTTTGATGCTGGATATCGGAATTTGATATCCAACATCAAAAACCAATGTCGCCATCCTTCCCCTTGAGACGAAGGCCGATGATGACATCGAGACGGATATCGATATCGGATATCGGCACTGTAGCAACCAATATCCAATATCTTGATATCAAAAAAAATGGATACCAGAAATTCCCTTTCTGGTATCCGATGCAGCATATGTCCAGATACCGTCATCCGGTACCGGTATCGAGATGGGCGAACACTACTACGGGGATTTCACGTTGTTAGGGTTGAAAACAATTCTCTCTTTCCCTCTATATTTCTGAATTTATGGACAGAAAGAGAATCCCTAGTCATTTATGTACTTACTTTCATATTCCTTCTCAATAATTAATTATCAGTTTTGATTAGCCTCTCTCCTGATGAGTGAGCAAGTTTTATTTGCATTTTATGTCATACCTTGTCTTGTTCAACAAACCGTAGGTCGTCTTGTTCAGCAGCGTGGTGCTGTTGTTATTCTAGAGTTAAAAAATATAATGTTGTAAGAATTTATAGTTTCTTATTTATATTTATAATATATTCATCATCCAAAAAAGTCATGTGTCATTTTTTGTCATCCGTTTGTCATTTCTGTCATCTATCATCCATCACAGATGACGGATGACAAACAGATGACTGATGAGTAAAAGCTCTATATTCAGTCATCCGTCTGTCACTCCGGACGATGACAATGACTCTTTTTGAACAGATGGATGGCAAAACGTCATCTGTCCTCCAGCTCTAACCATTCCATCATCAGTCCCTTCTATCATTCATCTCGCTCTCTTTCCCTCTTTTGAGCTAAGTCATCATTTTCAGTCGTTCATCGTCTATCGAGCACTCGAATGGAAAATGTTTTTGTGATGTTATATGTCCATTTATTGTCATTTCCCTCTTCTTGTCTTTGTTGTCATTTAGTCATCATCATCATTTTTTTATCACACTCATTCCTGCATTTTTCTCACTCTCTTTCCCTTTCCATAGTTATTTTTAGTCATTAGTAATACATCATCTTACGACTTAGAAGATTGACAAAAATGCCTTCATGTTATTAGTCTTGGTTGTAAAATGTGACCACACATCGTTCAATGCAAATGTTGTCATCATGGAAAGTTCTTGTACTTGTGACAGTGTTTATGTGTTCCTTTATGAGCTATACATGTGATCCTTTTATTATTCATTGTGTGTGACTCATTTCCAATCAATGACTATATATATTGGTGTGGTATCATAACCTGCAAGTGAAGACTCATCTTGAATCTTGGAGGCCCAAACGTTAATGAAAATCATTATTTTATGGATCACCGTCAAGTGACTTGGCTCTATTGGAATCTAGTGTGCATGAATTCTATTCTGGATATCTCGTTTAATGCTGTGACATTGTTGTTTGTGCCGCAACTCTCCATATCAACTTTATTGAGTTTCTCAACACTCCACAAAATTTTTATCCATTAATCAAGCTTTCTCATGGCAAAATCTCTCCATGACATAAGTTATTCGCTAAGGAAGTCCTATGTTTATTGCACAATCTTGAGCACATGAAGCCACCTCGCAATCATGTCTTAGCAACTTGAGCGCCTAAGATGAATATATCTTTTTCCTGATTTAAAAACTTCAAGGCTCGTCTATGCTCGAGTAGCTTAGGTGACTCAAGTCATTTTAGTCTTACCATCTTCAGGTCATCACATCCCCTGAGGCTTGTTTAATGGTAAAATCATATGGTCAACACGTGGCTACTTCATTATGTTGTACTCCATTGAAACTTTCAACTGGGGCCTACTTCGTTCACCCAAAATCACTCTTCATATCTAGCTACCACCATATGCCACTACTTGGATAACAAGGTGTGATAGTTACACTTTCCTTGTTATTAAGGATTAGTTACTGTTGTTTTTAGTAGGATATCCTCGTGGCTAAGGAAGAAGGAATGCTTGAGTGATACCAGTTCCTTGCTCGCTCCCTCATGTGATAAATGGTATATAAACCCATTTCCAGAGTAGCTTATATAAATCGATTGACTCAACATGAACCTCTATAAGAGTAAGTATGTTAAAATTACTTCCCGTCGTAGAGGCCAAGCAAATCATTCGACAAATAAATCACAGCTAGCTGCAAGTAAGAGTTATAACAAGTGATGCAAATAAGGCATTCTTCTCACTTGGCCATTAGATTAAATGCTGATGGAAATATATGCAACTGATGATCTAGTAACACATTCCTTGTCTTGTTCAACATTCATTCATACAACCAATTCATTATAATGCACATGTGATGCTTTTGATGGATTACATAAATATATTAACTAGCTTATTGAATTATGATGATATTAAAAATACGAAGATGATGGGTCATTGAGCATGTTTCTAAATTTTCCTATTTGAATTATTGTTTAGAATTACATCAAAATATCTATAGGTAGAATATCATTATCTAGTCATTAGTGTGGAGACACTAAAGATAGATACCAGACGCTCTTTAATGAAAATAGTTCATTGAATCTATCTATATGAATTTCTAAATGGTAATATTACAAATTGTTGATCAGGCTTATTTGTGTCACGATTGAATAAGTGGTCCTTAGATTTAGCACACCAAATATATATTGTAAGTGGACGATTGTAATATGAGTATGACATTTTGAGTTTCTAATCATAAAATTATAAAAAGACTTAGTTTAGGTACATCAAGAAATTCATGTAGCTGATTGTGTGATCAATATGAGAATATCTGTCATTGGTATAAGAGGAGACAGATCAAGGAAGATGATGATACAAAGTCATTAGCCAAGGAAGTAGAATATTAGAGAAGAGTTATTTAATGGTTTCCAAATACATTAATACTAGCTCGGATGACTGATTAGGGTTTGATAGTTTCCCGTCCCCAAGTCATCCAAGGAGTATCTGATGAAAATATATATGTGGACAACAAGCCAGTCACACATTCCATATCTCGTTCCATGTTCATTAAAACAACATATTCATTACAGTGCACATATAATGCTTATAACGAAGTCCAAGATTATATGAATAATGATGAGATCATAATACATGGATTACTAGTCTTTAAGCATATGTTCTAAATATTCCTATTCAAAGGATACTTGAAAAGGACATTGAAGTATCTGCATAGAATAACACTATCTAGTCTCACTCGTATGATGAGTATGGACGTTCCGTATGCATTAGTGACGAGATACCAAGGATAGATAGTGGGTGCTATTTAATGGAAATAGTTCACTGGATTGATAACTACAACTCCGTGAATGGTATTATACCGAACAATAAATCAGGTTCATTCACGTCACGATAGTGTAAGTAGTCCTTAGACCTGAGACACCGAAGACGTCTTGTGGATGAACAACTGTTCTATAACTATGACCAACGCATCCGTAATCATGGGATTCTAAATAGTCTTAGTTTGGGTGCATCTAGAAGTTCACAAAGATGATTGAGTGGTCAAGATGGGATTGTCCACCCTCGGTATAAGAGGTGACATCTCAAGGAAGGCAATGCGATGAAGTCCTTGGCCAAGGCAGTGAAATATCAGAGGATAGTTCTCCGATGATTTCCAAACGTACCAATACTAACTCGGATGACCGATTAGGGCTTGACTATTGACCATACTCTAAGTCATCCTAGAAGCGTCAAGTGGATGAGGGATTATACATAATGAGTAGATAAACACTTCTTTACATATTCTAGAGCTTGAAGTATAGCTTGGCACCCCACATGTTGAAAAACTTCACCTATCAATTGCGTTAAATCAATACGACATTAATTAATCTATATGATGATATAGTTAATTAATTTGGAAGGCAATGAAATTTATTACGTCGTTGAAGTCATTAACTAGACCAATACATGGGCCTAGAGAGTCACACGCAAATGGTATTTTGGACGTCAGAAGATATATTTAAGTTTTGGGGATTTTAATGAAAAAAGATGATTTCGTATAGATAGGGGAAGGCCATAAATGAAATTCACTCTAGCCAGAATTTTTCAGGGGGCCTTCTCCTTCTTCTCCTTTATCCCCACACTTCCTCTCCGTTCATGATGAGATCAAGATGACGTAATGACAATGATAGAGATTGAACAACGCTCGCCAACGTGGAGGAAGAGACCCAACATGCCGATGACCACGTGGATACGTTTAGAGGCTGCACACTTGAGCAACTCAACTCGTTTCACTTTGGGATCTAAGAAATCACGGATGCGATCCGTGCAAAGGTTCTTCATTTCATGTTTTATATATGTCGTTACGATGCTAAAGTCTTCCGTTGCAGATTGTAATGAAATCTTCATCTATATCTAGGCCTTTTAGAGCCCAATAGTATCAAGCATATGAGAAACTATACAGATACGATATTTGACCACAAAAAATGTCTAATGCATGAATAAATGCACTCATTTACATATTGTAGAGCACGAGGTGTAGCTTGGCACCCCACTAGTTGGAAACTCAAACTTTTGATTAGGTTAATTAGTGTGATTTTACAATTCATTAACTTGAGTCATTGAAGTCATTATTAGACTGATACATGCCTAAAGGGTCATATTATATACTTAAAGTTTGAAAAATCCCTCCTTAGTAAAAATAGGAAAATGCCCTAAACAAAATTCACCCATGGTAGAATTGCATAGGCCCCACACTTATTCTCCCTTAACCCCTTGTCTTCTCTTACCTCTTGATGCGATCAAGATGAGATGATGAAACTATAACAGGCTCATCGCAATGGAGGAAATTTGACGTGTCGGGATTGTTTGTATTTGTCTAGAGGTTGTACACTTGAGAGACTTGACACATTTCACTAAAGGAATTGAGAAATCACATATCTGATTGGTGCTCCAGTGATTTGAAGATTAGTTTTTTTAATGAAGTTGTGATTATGTTTAGAGTCTTTTTGCTACACGAATCACTTTAGTTTCATCCAATTCAAGGCCATAAAACTCAATAATACAATATAATTCATTAATTATAAAGCATCTCCATATTAAGGGTTTCAGGATTATTCATGAATCATCTTGCCTTCATACCGCCGAACAGAATTGTGTAGCCAAACATAAGTTGGGACATATTATGGAAGAAACAAGATCACTTGACATCTAGAGTAAGGTCCCAACAACAATTTGGGGGCATGTATCTTTGCTATCGTTTAACATAACTTATAGATTTTCTAGTCCCTCACATGGAAGAAAACCTTGTTAGAACTCCTTCAAATTTCACATCCATATGCTCCACTCCACCGTACCTTGAAGCTTTGTCTCTTTAGTTGTGAGAGCTATGTTCATTTATATCCAATTAATCACACTCATTCGAGTGAATAACCAATAAGTTAGCCTCATGGGTTCTTACTTCTGTGTCTATTTGATACTCTAACACTCATTAAGGATATAAACATTGTCTCCCACAAGAAAAAAAACCTCCAAAATGTGTAGTGTGTAATGAAGGTCACTTTTACTATGATGGTACCCCCACTTTAACCAAGCGATTGATTACTACTACACATCTGGGATATATTATACTCAAACCCGCCCTCCTCTAGCCTTCCTCCTCCTATAATTCTGCCATCCCATGTGGAGACGAGTGCCAAAAGAAAATCTGATTGTGAGGGAATCCCAATAGATCCATTTCAAGGAATTGGGTCATCCCATTAAGGGTTGCTCCTTCCTTGTCCCATAAACTTTGTTTGGGCCCAAGTACATTCTTCTTCAGCTGATAACTTATCTACAAATCATCCTATCCCCATACAAGTACATGTTCCGCTCACTTCTATCGTACTAGTGAATTCATCATCTCTCTCCCCTAGGACGAGGTACCCATCTACTAGCTGTCATTCTGACTTATCGAAAAGTATGGACTCATAAGTCCTTTCTTATGAAAAATCAAGAAGTGACACCCCTCTTACTATTCTTTAAGCCCGTAACCATATTGGAAACATGCAATGGACGTTGTGTTGGATATTATATGGTCGTCAAGCCAATCACACTACCATGTTTATTTAAGTTCTTTGAATAAAATATTTACGTTCATTATTATTCCGTGTGATGTTTATAATGAAGTCCGTGAATACGTGCAATGACTTAGTGAATTATGATGAGATCATAATACATTTATCACTAGTCTTTAAGCATGTATTCTAAATATTCCTATTTGACAAATAGTCGAGATGGAAATTGAATTATTTGTATAGAATAGCACTAGCTGATCCTACTTATACGAAAAGTATAGCTGATCATATGGCTATTGGTGTGTCGACACTAAGGACATATAGTGGGTGCTCTTTGGAGAAAGAGTTCACTAAATTGATCCGTACGAATCCCTCAATGGTATAATACCTGAAAGTCAATTAGGTTGTTTCATGTCATGGTTGTATGAGTGATCCACTGAGCTGAGACACCTTTGACATCTCGTGAATGGACGACTATATTTTGACTATGATTTACGAGCCTCTAATCATGGGATTCAAACAAGTCATAACTCAGATGTATTAAGAAGCTCACGGAGATGATTGAGTGGTCAAGACGGGATCATCTGTTCTCGGTATAAGAGGAGATTGATTCAAGGAAGATGATGCAACAAATCCCTAGCAAGGGTAGTAAGGATTTTAAAGAAGACATTCTCCAATGATCCCCGGTACATATCAGTACTAATCAAATGACGTATTAGGGTTTGAAGATCAACCATGCCCTCAATCGTTCGAGAGTCTCATGCGGATGATGAATCATACATATACGATAACTAATGATGGTAAAGGTTCCATGAGAGAATTCAAACACTACTCGTTATCTTCTAGAGCATGAGATGTACCTTGGCACCCCACGGGCTGGAAACCTAACTTATTGACTAGGTTAAATCAATCCTTAGTTAATTAATCTATCTGTTGATATAGTCAATCAATAAGGTTGGAAAATAGTTGTTATTGGTACACTTGAGTTATTAACTAAAATGATTCATGGGCCTAAAGGGTCACACGCACAAGGTCATAAGGGCATTTGTGGATATATTTTACTTTTTAGGGGTTTTGAGAAAAAAACTTAAGTAAAATATAAATAGGGAAGGGGCACTCATTTCAAGCACATAGGCCAGCCATAATTGAGAGCCCATCCCTTTCTCCACTCTCTTCTCCACTCAACCAAGGAGAGTGTCGGCATGGTGAGAATATCTTCAATATCTTTAAGGAGAATTGAAGAAGAAGAAGAGGTGGAGATCAAAGAGCAATGTGATCATGTGGATCATTCTAGAGACTGGACACGTAAACGGCTTCAAAAATATCTCATAAGAGCAAAGTCTAGGGTGGAAAAAGTTCCCCACAAGGTACATTCGATGTATGATTTTAAAGATCGATTATGAATCGATTACCACGCTTTCGCATCCATAGGATTGTGTTTTCTATGGATGAACCAAGGCGCCAAACCCACACACGCTGTAACAATGTATCTTCATGCTAATCACACGTGGGGCTTATTATCCATCACTCTCTAAAAGAAGCTTTGAATGTCTACAGGGTTATATTGCGAGTTTTACGGAGAACAATCAACTTGAACAAAACAAAGTTTGATTGGAGTAGACTATTTAGAAACTTTTGTTATCTTATGAAAAATGAACGTCGTCAAAATTCTCATCTCACATATATATTTCCTTTTTGAGTAATACACATTGTACTTTTTCTGATTCCTTCTACGTGTCTCTCTCGATTGATATTTCTTACAATCATCCATCCATTCATCGTAATTTCCCTCTTTTCCTAATTGTTGTCTTTCAAGGAGGTGATTCTTCCTCATTCATCCACATTTGGTCATCCATGAGTCCCATTCTATCATTTAACTCACACTCTTTCCCCCTTTCCCTCTTGTAGTCATTTCAAATCATAAGTCATCCATCATGTGTCGTCTCAAATGGATGACAGAAATGACCTTCTACAACCTTCCATCCATTAATCGTCATTTCCCTCTTTTCTTTGTTGTCCCTAGGGTAGTGCAATTCGTATGCGGTTATTGTGTGATGTGCGGAGCGGTTAAAAAATTTTAAGTGTGCATCGTGCACCTGCCAGAATAATCACACTGGACACCACATAGAGGCCTTTGTGGTTCTGTCTGAATATTTTTAAAAAAATAGATTTGCTCTATCTCTCACTCAATAATTCTTCTCTCTCTCTCTCCTCTATCTCTCTCTCGTGCTTCCCCCTCAGTCACTCCTCTCTCTCCTCTCACAATCTATCACGTGTCTCTCTCTCTCCCTATCACTCCTCTCTCTCCCTCTTGATCTATATTGCTCTTTTCTATCACTCTCTATTGCTCCTCTCTCTCCCTCTACTTTTCCTCTGTCTCTATCGTTATTTTCTCTCACTATTCTCTCTCTCTCCGTCGCTCTTATTTGTCTTCCTCTTTCTTGCTCTCTTTCCCTCTTTTCTCTCTACTTATTGCTCTTCTCACTATTCTCTATCTCTCCCACCCATTCTTCCCTCCCTCGCGAGTATGTAGCTTGGTCCTCTCTCCCTCATATTTCCTTATCAATTTTCTCTCTCACTGGATATTCTCCATCTCTCTCTTCTCCATCTTTCTCGCAATCATTTGTGCGAATTTGTACAATGTGTGATGCGAGTTTCAGCACAAATTTGTACCAGCCATCGCACAGGGGTTTATGTGCGACCAAAATTGCACTTGTGAGAATTTGTGGACTGCACTGTGATGAACTCAAAATTCGTGTCGTTGTTTTATAATGAATTCATGCAATAAATTTATATTTTCCTCACTAGTATAGAGATAAGTAAGGGTCGAATCCTCAGGGAGCTCAGGTAATGAGGTAGATGACTAAGGAGAGAAGAAGGGTGAGAAGAAGGGAGAGAAGAAGAGATACTTGTAGGTAAGGAAATGGAGAGGTATTTTAGAGATTTAAAGAGGTTAAAACTAGATAGATTAATTTTTAGTAATACTGATATGAGTTGAATATGTTTTTTACAGCCTTTAGTGGCCTTTTAAAGAAAAGTTCCCATGGAGGAATTTCATCAAACACCTTATGGGCGAGGAGAAGGATGGACGAATCTGATGATAAAATAGAGAAGAAATGATGGAAATGGACGTAGAACTGAGGGTAGATTCCTGTGGGGTTGAAATGGTGGTGAATGGGTGGCTGAATGATGAGGAAAGAGTGATGAGGGGGAATGAGAGAACTGGAATGGATGTGTAACTATGAATGATGGAGATGATGTCTTTGTTTTTCAGAAAACTTTGGAATGAGAATCAAACAAACCTAAGAATAAGGAAATAGTCCTAATGCACTCTCCTTGGAGGGGATTACAAGATATTCTCTTATCAGAATCATCATACAATCCCCATTTTTTGACGCCAGTCCTAGGCCGGGTGGTGCTCGATCCGCTACGATGTTGAGCTCGACTTGGTCTCCCTCTCCAGAGCAAGCTTGAGCATCTTCCAATGCCAAAGCTTGGGCCTAAGCTCTTCCCCCGTTCCTGCTGGTGACCTGTAGTCAAAGGAATGCCAAAAGACCCCTGGTGAAGAAGAAAAAAGGACTATTTGAAGGGTTAGGGGTTTTCTCAACTCAAATGGCATAAATTGCACTTATGCCCCTACGACCTTACAAATTTAGACAAATTATAAATAAGCCCTCCAACAGAAGTAAAGCCATGAGTAATCATTTAGATCATTTAAAAAAAAACAGAAAGTTATATTTCGCCTTTAAGAGTTCATCTCCTTATGATAATTTTTTAACAAACAAAAAAAATACGAAATAAATTACACAAAAATTAGGAAATGTCACGGCATCATAAAAACACAATGAAGGCAAAATTACTCAATTTAGTTCAATACAAACTGCAAATGTATCCATTTTGAGCTAAATATATGTGTAAACTGGGTCATTTTATGTCATAAATTTGCATGTTATCACACTGCACTATTTTCCCTAATTGTGGTTCAGAGGACTAGTGGGCCCCCTCGCAATGCTCGCTTTACATAACTTTTCGTGTGTTGTTGCGGTGCAGTGCGAATTTCGCACATCGCACTGCACAGCATATTCGCATACCCCACCGCACATCGTACACGGGTCTGTGCGGTGCGGTTATGTGTGCACGCCGCAGCCCCGCCCCTCCCCAGGCAGCCCGCGCCCCCTCCCCGCCGCTGCCCCGCCCTCCTCCCCCGGCCTCCTGTGCCCCCTCCCAGCCGCAGCCCCACCCCTCCCCCGGCCCGCTTCCTTCCCGCCGGCTGGGAGGGGGCGCAGGCAGCAGGGAGGAAGCGGGCGGCTGGGAGAGGGGCTGGGCTGCGGCTGGGAGGGGGCGCGGGAGGCGGGGGGAGGAGGGCGGGGCGGCGGCGGGGAGGGGGCGCGGGGAGGGGGCGGTGGCGGGAAGGGGGTGGCGCGGCGGGATGGGGCATGGGAGGCGGGGGGAGGAGGGCGGGGCGGCGGCAGGGAGGGGGCGTCTGTGGCCGGGGGAGGGGGTGGGGGGCGCGGCGGCGGGGAGGGGGCACGGGCGGCCGGGGGAGGAGAGTGGGGCGGCGGCGTGGAGGGGGCGCGGGCGGCTGGGGGAGGGCCGGGGCGGCGGCTGGGAGGGGGCGCAGGTGGCGGGGAGGGGGATCTCTCACTCTCTCTCTTCTCTCTCACACTCTCTCTTCTCTCTCACTCTTTTGTCAGCCAATCAGAGGCCAGAAGGGTACATGTATTCCTATTATAGTAGTAGAGATTCTGCATCATCTATCCAATTTTTTATCCGGCATCCGTCATCCGGCCTCCATCTTAAAACCCATTGGACCATAGCTCTCGGCCCAGTTAATCCTATATTGGGTACAACGGTGCTTTCGGCCCACTCGGAGAAATCCAAGATCGATTGATCATAGTTACCGTTGCTCATGCTAGGGTTTAAGCAGAGTGGAAGCCCCAAAATTTGTTTTTTGATCGGGCGCGAGGTTGTCCTCTGTTGGATCTAGAACATGGATGAAGATCGCGCGAGTTCTTCTCCCGAGTACTTTGACCCGCGGGATCTGAGCGGAAGGGAGCAGTACCGTCGTTATAGGTAGCGTTGATTCGTCGTTCGTATAAAATTTTTTCTTAATTTTGCCGACTCTTTTCGTTCGTAGACATATACAATTTTATTAACCAGAGTGCTGTAGATCGTAGATTTTCCGGTTTTAAGCTTTTGAAATGGCATTGCTGTTTTTCTCGTATGCGAACAGGAAAAGACTATCGTCTTCGCCATCTTCATTGCTACGGTTGAAATCTGGCTCAAAATTTAGCGATACGTGGCTCCTATACGATGATAATAGCATTCTAAGACGGCCCAATGCCGCGTTATTTCTGGAGGAAATCAAGCACGAGGCTCTAAATGATGAGCCTGACGTCTTTGAAGGTGAATTCAGAGCGCCAGATTCATCGAAGAGAAGAAATTCCGGCGATGCTCGTGTATCTCCCAGCCATGTCTCTGAATCTGCATACCCTGGCCCGCCTCTCGGGTCCATTAAGCAAGAAGATGATGGCTCAGTCGACACAGGAGAGGATGCAACGTTCTCTATGTTTGCCTCCCTCCTTGATTCTGCGCTTCAAGGTTAGAGAAGAAGTCGTGCCTTACTCCGAAATCGGTGCTTTTCTATGATGCCTCATTTCTTAATCCTTAGTTTATACTGCGGTGCGGTACCATGAGATTGAGCTTTGGCTGACATGAGATTTTTACTTTGAAAAATGTTAAAACTTTCAGGGACACACTCTCGTTCTGACCACAAAACAGTTATATCCACATTGACTGGGCAATAGTTATTCTTCTAGCCACCGCATCTCTCTGCCATTGTACACTCTGTTTTGGAATTTATTAAAAGATTAAGTGGTCTAGAATTTCAGAAATTTGAATACTTCTTAGGGATCTGTGATCAACTCTTTCGATCTGAAATCAAGTTTGTGAAGCTTGGGACCCGTTCCAGTTTTCTGAAGCTCGAATATCTCATCGTTCTTTCTTATGTTCAGAGTGACATTTCTTCTTTCCTTTGAATGATTTCCTTTCAAAGATGATGGTATCTTTCAAACTATTTAGAGATGCTTACCCACATGGTAGTTTGCCTGCTATGCATTCAAAAGACATTTGCGAATACTATTGTGGATTGATTTTCCTGTTGATTATGAATCTCTGTTACTAAAGTTGACTTTAACTTTCTTTTGCAAAGGAATCATGATTTATTGATTGGTCAAACGCTGATGATACCGCATTTCGAGGTTCTAACATGGTTATTATCATCATCTTTGATTTGCAGGATTGCTGCCTTTCGCTGATCTGATCTTGCGTTTCAAGAGCACATGCGGAGATGTCTTTGAGTCTATAAGGTTGGTCATGCTTCGTCATCATTGGTTTGACTCTTTGCTTCTCTCCATGGGTGCCGATTGTTGGATCTCTAAGATTGATTCTTTTCCCAAGTCATTGTTGTTCATTTAGTGGGCGAAGTTCATGTGATATCTGTTCTTGGTATTAATATTTGTTCTCATTCCCTCTTCAGCTGTCATTTCTTGCCTCATTTTATGCTCTCACCATTTAGTACTTTGTTATAAACAGCGTATTGGAGCAAAAGAAATGATTTATGGCCCAATTCTCTTGTTCTGGTTGCTTAAAACGATTCCGTCCTTTTTGGATGAACTCTTTTACTCTATGATCTATAAACCCTCATTTCGGGTCTTTATTTATGGTATCGTCTACTCTTTGTCCACACATGAATTCAGTGAAGTCGATTTGTGAAACCCTAGAAGGGTTGAGGGAGAGGAGAAGAAGGATGATCGATGAAGGAAGACTAACAGAATGACATTGGGACCCAAAGGGTTACATGGAGGGTATTTATACCCTAGGAGAGTAAGTAGGAGAGAGAGAGTGATAATAATAATAAGTCCACACTAACACCCCCCCGCAAGCGAAGTATGGATGTCGTCCATGCCGAGCTTGGACACTGCACGTTGAAGGAGAGGCCGGGACAGTCCCTTGGTGAGGACATCCGCGGCTTGATCGGCGGAAGCAACAAAGTCGAGGTCGAAGATCCCTTCGTCCATACGCTCCTTGAAAAAGTAGCGGTTGCGCTCCATGTGCTTGATCTTTCCCTGCTGGCCAGGGTTCTTGGCCAACGCAATCGCCGACTTGTTGTCGCAGTAGAAGTGGATCGGGCCGGAATACTCCACACGAAGGTCATGGAGAATCCCGTAAATCCACTGGCCCTCAGAGGCCCCATCGGCGAGTGCTCGGTACTCGGCTTCGGCACTAGAGCGGGACACCTTGTCCTGCTTGCTGCTCTTCCACGTGACTAGACTGCCAAACAGAAACGTGCAGTACCCGGTAGTGGAACGATAATCCACAATCGATCCAGCAAAGTCAGCGTCGGTGTACACCTTCACTGTCCGATCCGTGCTGCAAGGAAATAACAACCCCTTGCCGGGGCAGCCTTTGAGGTACGCAAGTACCCGATATGCTGCCTGGCGGTGGATCTCGCGTGGTGAGTGCATGAACTGGCTGAGGAGGTTGACGGCGAAGCTGATGTCGGGTCGGGTGTGCGTCAAATAGAGGAGCTTCCCCACCAGCTGCTGATACTGGAAGGAATTCACCGGTGGTGAGTCCTCCCCCGTGCCCAACTTCACGTTGGGGTCAATGGGAGTACTCACTGGCGCACACTCCGTCATGCCCGCCAGGGCCAGCAAGTCAACGGCATATTTCTGCTGAGACACGAAAATGCCCCGTGGGGCGTATGCCACCTCAAGGCCGAGGAAGTAGCGGAGAGGCCCAAGGGCCTTGATCTCGAACTCCTTGGCCAAGGCAACACCAAGGCGACCAGCCTCTGCAGAATCTGAGCCGGTGATAAGAATGTCGTCAACATAGACCGCCAGGATGGAGACACCAGCGGGAGTATGGCGGAAGAAGAGAGAAGCGTCGCCGTTGCTCTGGGTGTAGCCCTCGGCCTTCATCACAGAAGAAAAGCGGCCGAACCACATCCGCGGGGACTGCTTCAGTCCATAGAGGGACTTCCGCAGTCGGCAGACGGTGCCAGGAGGGCCGAGGGCATATCCCGGAGGCTGCTGCATGTACACTTCTTCCGTCAAGTCGCCATGAAGGAAGGCGTTCTTCACGTCGAACTGCCGGATGACCCAGTGAAGATGAGCGGCCACTGCCAAGAGGAGACGGACGGTGTCCATCTTCGCCACCGAGAAAACGCCTCAAGTAGTCCACGCCAGAAGACTGAGTGAACCTCGGGCCACAAGACGCGACTTGTAGCGCCGAGGGTGCCATCGCACGGTGCTTCTTGGTGTGGACCCACTTGCAATCCACCGCCCTCTTGCCCGGAGGGAGGGGAACGAGATCCCAAGTGTGGTTCTTGAGCAGGGACTGCATCTCCTCGTCCATCGCCGCTTTCCAATGAGGAGAAGCAATAGCATCGGCTAGGCGGCGTGGGATAGGATCCGACTCGATGCGAGTGAGAAACAGCCGGTAGGGAGTACTCAGCCGGTCGAAGGAGACGAAGTGGGACAAGGGATACCGCGGCGTGCGGGTGCACTCGCGGACCCCTTTCCGGAGGGGGATAGGCCAACCCCACTGTTCGTCATCATCGGGAGGGGGCTGGGAGGACTCGCCCGACGGAGGAGCGGAAGCATACGTGGGAAAGAGGACCCCTCTCCGGGAGAGAGCGAGCTCACCGGGAGGAAGGAGAAGCAGCCGCAGATGGAGTGATGGAGGGTGTCTCCCCGAGAGGTGTGGATGACGACACACCGGGGAAAGAGGGAGACACGGGTGGAGGCAATGCGGGCGGTAGTGGCAGAACTGCCAAAGGGGTGGAGGAAGGTGGCAAGGCTGCCGGAAGGGGCAATGGGGTAGTGGAGGAGAGCTCCGAAGACCCCTCATGAGACGACGCCACTGGAGCCGGAGGTAGGTCAAGTGGAGGTGGAACATGAGTGGATGGTGAGGGAGCAGTGGGCTCCGCAACGGGAAAGGGCTCCAAGTGGGGAGCTACAGGAACCTCATCCAACGGGAGGCGGGAAGAGGTGTCACCGAAGTAGGGCTCATGTTCGGCAAAGGTGACGTTTGCCGAGATGAAATACCTGCGAGACGGCGGATGATAACACCGGTAGCCTTTCTGGAGGGAGGCATAACCCACGAACACGCACCGGAGGGCACGAGCGTCGAGCTTCGTGCGAGTGGGGGAGGTGTCGTGCACATAGGCGGTGCAGCCGAAGACCTGAGGAAGGAGGCCGGTCCGAAGAGGAACACCAGGAAATGCTGCGGTCAGCCGATCGATGGGACTCTGAAACCCAAGGACATCGAAGGGAATGCGGTTGACGAGTTGGGTACCCGTTAACACCGCGTCGCCCCAATATGGCCATGGCACGTGAGAGTTCACCAATAGAGTTCTTGCCGTCGAGGTGACATAGCCGATGCGACGTTCGGCCATGCCGTTCTGCTCCGGTGTCGCCACGCACGAGGATTCGTGAAGAATTCCCCGTTCGGCAAAGAAGGAGGTGAGATTGGCATTGATGAAGTCACGGGCGTTGTCCGACCGGAAGCGCTGGATGCCGCGTCCAAATTGGGTCTGGACCAAGGTGCAGAAATGCCGGACCGAGGCCGAAACTTCAGACTTCGCAGCCAACAGATACGTCCATGTGTAGCGGGTAGACTCGTCAACAAGGATCAGAAAATATCGATGGCCTTTCAGACTTGCCTGCGGGGCCGGTCCCCAAACATCACTATGAACGCGAAACAACGGCGTCGAGGTGTGGGACGTAGATGGAGAAAACGTAGACCGGCGATGCTTGGCCAACTGACAAGCTTCGCAAACCACTGTCTGAAGATCTAGTCCAGTACACAACGAAGGAAAGAGTCGCTTCAAAGTAGAAAAGGGAGGATGGCCCAGGCGCTGGTGGGCCAAGTGAAGTCGGGCACGACGCTGCTCATCAACCGGACGGAGGCCACGAAGTACCAAGAAGCACTGCGAGCGACCCCCATCATCCAACAGCAGCAGCCCGTTCTCCCGTCTAATGGCTGTAGTCCGCCCCCCCTTGTCAGAAAGGAACATGCCGTCAGGTTGGAGATGGAATGAACAGAAGACATCATCAACCAGACGCTGTGGTGACATGAGGATAGCTCGCAGGTCGGGGACATGAAGGACGTTGCGGACAACACCGAGGCCATCTACATAGACTGCCCCGATACCAGCCACGCGAAGACGCCCGCCACCGGCCGTGAGAACTGTACGACGCCCACTGTGCTTCGAGGATACAAACCGGTCATTGAACGGGTCATGTGGTCGGTAGCCCCGAATCAAGTACCCAGGTTGTATCCGACGATAGGTGAGTGAAGTGCCGTATGACCACAGTACCACTGATCAGACACCGGAGAGGAGAACGCACCGAAACCACCAAAGTGAGCGGAGGACTGGGACTGCATAGCGGCCAGCTGTTCCCGAAGAAGAGCCATGTCGGCCTGAAGCTGATCCATGGGAGACGGGGAGGTACTGCTGGCAGGAGCGGACGAGGTGGCGGCGACCATCGCCGAGTCGGCTGCCTTCTTCTTCTCTTGATCTAGCTTGCGACGCCGGCAGAAACGACTGCGGTGACCGGGCTTGTTGCAGTAGTTGCACACCACTGCAGAGGCCGGCGGGTCGGAAGTAGAGGCGGAGGAGGAAGTAGACTGCCGAGTGAGAAGAGCCGTCGAATCAGGAGAAGGCTCGGCAGAGGAACCCTGCAGCTGGAAGTGGCTCTCCTCCTCCTGGAGTTCCTTGACGAGATCATCAATCGACGGGAGGCCTTCGCGTCGGTGGAGTGCTCGACGACGAATGTCATCGTATTCCTTGTTGAGGCCGTTCAGGAATCCCAGGAGCCGGAGACGAAATGTGTTTTGATAGGACACGCAGGTCGGGTCGTCAGTCGGCAGGTAATAGTCGACCTCTTCCCACAGCTTCTTGTGGGCCAATGTGTAGTCCGAAATGGACAATTGTCCTTGACGGAGGCTGTTGGCTCGCTGAACGAGGCTGAAGAGACGCCAGTTGTCGCCATCACGACCACAATAGGCGGCGGCCTGGTCCCAAAATCCCTTCACAGTAGTCTGATGCGGGAACCGGTCACGGAATTCGGGAGCGAGGGTGTGAATGTACAGCCAGCCCATGATGAAGTTCTCTTCGGCTTCCCAGGCAGCGAAGTGCGGATGGGTCGGCGTGAGCGGTGCGGCAATGCAGTGTTTAAACAGTTGGCGGGCCTTGAGAGTTGTTTCGATGAAACGGCGCCAGGAGAGGATGTTCGGGCCGCGGAGGAGTGTCGACTCCGGGACCATCGGAAGGGGATGAACCACTTTGTGAGACAGCGGCTCCTGCTGAAAGTCAACGTCCGAAAAATCAGTCGTCGACGTCGTTGGCGACGGGGGTACTCGCGGCCCCTCCGTGGTGGAGTTGCCGGAGACGGGAGGAGTGTCGTCCGCGTCTGCCATGACAGAGTTGGCTGCTCGGTGGCTGGAGTGCGGACTGGCTGCTCGTGCGGCCGGTCTGCGTGCTGGCGGCGCGGGCGGCTGGTCTGCAGGCTAGCTGCTTGGCGGCTGGCGTGCGGGCTGGCTGCTCGGGCGGCTGGGCCGCGTGCGGGCTGCGCGAGCGGCTGGTCCGCGGGCTAGCTGCTCGGTGGCTGGCGTGCGGGCTGGCTGCTCGTGCGGCTGGTCCGTGGGCTGGCTGCGCAGGCGGCTGGTCCGCGGGCTAGCTGCTCGGCGGCTGGCATGCGGGCTGGCTGCTCGTGCGGCTGGTCCGCGCGCTGGCTGTGCGGGCGGCTGGTCTGCAGGCTGGCTGCTCGGCGGCTGGCGTGCGGGCTGGCTGCTCGGGCGGCTAGTCCGTGGGCTGGCTGCGCAGGCGGCTGGTCCGCGGGCTAGCTGCTCGACGGCTGGCGTGCGGGCTGGCTGCTCGTGCGGCTGGTCCGCGCGCTGGCTGTGCGGGCGGCGGGTCCGCAGGCTGGCTGCTCGGCGGCTGGCGTGCAGGCCGGCTGTTCGTGCAGCAGGTCCGCGGGCTGGCTGCGCGGGCGGCTGGTCCGCGGGCTGTTTGCGCGGCGGCTGGCGTGCGGGCTGGCTGCTCGTGCGACTAGTCCGCGTGCTGGCTGCGCGCGCGGCTGGTCCGCGGGCTGTTGCTCGTGCAGCGGGTCCGTGGACTGGTTGTGCAGCGGCTGGCGGTCGTCGGCAGAAAGCTTCGTCGGAGAACCAGCAGTCGATCAAAATTGCAGTTAGGGTTTCCCCTTCCTGCAGGATCGAACAGATCCTTGGTTCACCGGAGTTCTGCCGGAACTAGGGCGATGTCAAACCCTAGTATCAGATGCCCAAGGGCTCTGATACCATGTGAAACCCTAGAAGGGTTGAGGGAGAGGAGAAGAAGGATGATCGATGAAGGAAGACTAACAGAATGACATTGGGACCCAAAGGGTTACATGGAGGGTATTTATACCCTAGGAGAGTAAGTAGGAGAGAGAGAGTGATAATAATAATAAGTCCACACTAACACGATTAATTTATTTAAGTTTTTTCCTTCTTTGAATGATGAACATAGTTATGCTCTAACTGACAAGAAGCCATTTCCTATTTCCATTTCCTGACTTTCAGCGGTTGTCGTCTATCACATTACATTTTTGACCTTTTCATTTCTTCTGAATTTTAGTATCCTCTCGTTTGATTTTTAAGCTTGCTCTTTTGCAAGATTGACAAACCTAATTACTGAATCGGACATTTCATTTTCATATTTTTCTTTTTTGAGTTTATCTGTTACAATAAGGACACTATCTAATGATGCATCTTTATTTTCCATGTATCTGGTGTTGCCAGTATAACCTTTGTGGTTGTAGCTAAGATTGTAAAAGTTTGTGTTCCCATGATTTGCTGACTCCTTTACCCTCTGTAATGAGGAGATATTGTTTCGATCCTTCCAATTGACGATTTTTTTAGCAGTATATATTTTTAACATTTTCTCTTGATGGTTCTCTTATGTCTTTAGCAATGTATCGTATTTTTCATTTTTTTATATGGCGATGTTTAGTATTTCGGTTTAACTACGTTTATTTCTAGATATGGAGGCATTGGGAGGCATCGAGCTGTGGAGAATAAGTTGATGCAGCAAAAAGCAAGACTCCTACTTGATGAGGCAGCCACTTGGTCACTTCTTTGGTATCTGTTCGGGAAAGGAAATCTATCTGTCCTCTTAATAAAGAAATTTCATAGATTCCTTGCAAATTTGCGTTGACATTTGGTGCAATGCTTCTTTTTTTAGGCATTATTTCCTGATAGTGAACTAAGCTGTTGTGGGTGGGAATTGAATGAGCTGTTCATTCATCTAGTGGAAAAAAATCAAGGATACATCGTCATGAGAGAGAAATAGAAATGAAATGAGGCCCATACACTGGGTGGCATGAGACCATAGTCTTAGAGACCTTCTCAAGCTGGAGCTGATCCTGAAACTTTTCTCGGATTAAATGGCAATTGTCGCAGTATGCTTGGGTTGCCACACGGTTCTCCTCTGATCCGATAAAAAAACTGAGAATACTTACGAATTAACCAAACTTCAGGATAAGTGAGAGGTGCTTTCGAAATAACAATTTGTCCAACTATTAACAATTCAAGTTCAGTAATCTCTGAGAACAGTAAGAGAGGGAAAGAGTAAGAGATTGAGATAATGAAGGTTGCTGTGAAAAGACCAAATCAGTAAGGTCTCCACAGTGAGTCCGCAGAATCAGCCTCCTCCATTGTTAGATATGGACTATCCCCCCTTCCCCCCTCGGAATCTCCAATTTGAAAGAAGTATTCCCCATTCTTGCAGGTATATCCCTCTTATTTATAGACTCACCAAATCCAATGTTAGTACAGGTCCTGCACGTGCCCCTTCATGCCAGTCTTCTCTTGTAGCTTGGTAGACTCGCATCAGTTTATTCATGAAATATAGGATTGGTAGAAGTGTGAATTGCTGACTGATTGTTACGTTGAAGTGCCATCTGTTGTGATGGCAAGAACTCCAGTTCAAAAGAAAAGTGATGGATCCACAGGAGTTTGCATGCAGCCTATGCCATAATGGAATATTCAGATTTGTACTTGATTGTGAAATTACTGGTTTTTTCAAAGCAATAAGACTGGCTGGCTACATGGGATGGCCTAGCCAGCATAAGAAAAACTATGCACATCTGAATCCTATACTGCTGCGCTCTGGGCATTATGCAGTGCCGGTTGGTGTAGCGCACGATGTGGAGAGTTCGGTCTCTGTTTGGTTTAGAGGCAGGAGAACATAGGGTGTGGGAACCCCTTGGGTCATGGGTGTATTTATAATTTTCTATCAATTTCCTATAGAGAGGATCGCCAATCTCAGGTGACCTTCTTCCTTTTTTTTCAAAAAAGAAGAATATGAGGGTCTATGGAGGCTGATGTTCGATTTTTAAGCCAAGAGTTGACTGGTCCACCAAATCACTGCAGAATTTTGGGATTTGAACTTGGACTGTGCTTCGAAGGAATGGTAGTGAAAGGATAGTCAGTTGAGGAATCTGTTTCTTATTGACTCTGATCTCCTAATCTGTTTTGTCTCCTAGTTACGATAGATCACCTAATCTGTTTACTATAAGCTGCTGAGGCGCGTACTTTGCAATTAAAAAGTAGAACTTTATTGTCCATTATTCTCTGCGTTGCTGCACTTGTAGTGTCCATGTTAGTTATCTAGTTTAATTCGATTTCTTAATATAAATTGTTTCCGTGGGATTTCAAACTGCTCTGGTGTTTCGTGCTTTGTATGCTGAGATATTTACTTCTATTTCTGCAGGGAATGATGACATTCCTGTGGATTTGATTCTGGTAATTTTTTGTCATGCATTGATAGACTTTCCGTGTGTTAATAAATTCATCTAGAGTTTCCTTACTTTTATGTCATTTTTGTGGAACAGTCTCCTTCCACTTCTCATCAAGAAGCTTGCCAGTATGTTGTCAATGACATGACTGCTCAACTTTGTCTTCGGATTGTTCAGTGGCTGGAAGGGCTAACGTCAGAAACCCTTGACCTAGAAAAGAAGGTTTTGAAAAGTTTTTAGTGCCAACTTTTCTTTTATTCTTTTTTGGCTGAGTGTGGCATGTGTGATTTTATTTTTTCGTGTTTCCATTATCAGTTATTTTCGATACCCATGGGTTGATATAAATTGGAACTGTTATTGAACCTTCAATTATCAGATTGCATGGTGTTTTTCCTTTTGTGCATTCACTGTATGAACGTCGGTAAGAATGTTGTTTATTATTTGTTAATGTCCAATCATCGTGTTATGTATTTTTGGCTACTAAGGTTGTCATATCTGGGACACTTGGTATTCTTATATCTCGATCAAGGTTCACCATGATCTTCCTTAATGGAGCATGGTAGTGGTGTGATACAATCCCCGACACTTGGATCATATCATGGTTGCACCGGTAGTGCAATGGTGAGACTGCAGCAGTGCGATTACAATTTCTACAATGTCGGCAGGGTGGCCCAAGATGAACTTAGGGCAGATGGTAAAGAAGGCTTGGATTGTCTGATTACATGACCTACTCTGCTTCTCGTAGGTCTTCATCGCTGTGGCAGAGGAGGCAATGGATGGCTCTGATACTATTGATAAGAACCTGGAGTTCGTACCATGAGACAAAGCTAGAGAGTAGAGAAATTGGCTGTAAAATTGCCCAGAGCAGAGAGGAGAGAGCCTGGCAGAATGTACCTCGTCTGAGAGAGATATGTGGTAGGATGTTCTTTGCAAGGGGGAAAAGCAACTTCACTTCGTTAATTTCTTGTCTTCTCTCCCAAGAGGGGGGCTACAACTGTGTGAACGGAAACACCTTAAAACATCATGAAGAGAAAATATTGAGAGGGTGAACTGATGAAAATACCGCTAGATGCGATGGGGATTGTATCAAAGTTGTAGTGCAAATGTTAGAAAACCAGGATATCGAGATTTTCATATGGAACCTGAGCACCGATCTTGCTCAATCCTCCATACTCTGCATTGACTCCGCTTTAGCTTTTCTAGATCCTGTTTATCATTTAGCGTAGATAATACTGTTTGTTGTAATACCTCAATATTGAGACCAAGCTGCTTCTACAATTTCGTTCGCCATGATAAGCAATAACTGTTTAGTGGCACTTGATTGAGTATATGTATGCGGAAAAAAGGTTGACTTTAGTCCAAATTTATTTCTAGTCTAAGGTTGTTCTAGTTGCATCCAACGATCAACTTCATGGGTATCCGTGGAAAAAAATGTTGAATGGTGTTGACCTACTATGAATTGATGGTAGTAGGATGACAGTAGTTAAAGCATCTCATCTCAATATATCCTTTCTGGACGGGTCCACATTGCGAGACTTGTTGAGAGTATCTGTTAATATATTGCACCCTACTGTTTTAGGGGGTTTTATGTAATGCCTCTATCTCTCTATATAAGGCAGATAGAGTGAAGGAAAGATGAACGATTCTACTTATTTTCTAGGTTTATTCACTTGCTCCCAGGGCAGTGGGCTCCTCCCATTGACCTTCCTCCTCTCACTCCTCCAATAAATCAAAGTGTGGCTGTTTCAGAGTCAGGTTCGAGGAAGAGCAAGGAGAAGAGAAAAATAGAATGAGCTGCACACCGCTACCAGAGTGTTGGTACACCGCAGCAGAGGGTGGGTGCACTGCCAGAAGGAGGAAGCACACTGCCTTAGAAAGAGCTGATCTACTGCCACAGAAGCACCAGGGAGACCTATGGCCCAGCCCAGCAGAGATTTGACACAATGCCCATATGTGGGTATTAGCGACTGGTGTGTGCAGGGCGTGCTCAACAAATGTTCAGCCAGATGTGCCCAAGGGCGAATTGCAACAACATTGGCGACCACCAGAGAAGCACAGGCAAAGCGCCAGAAACAGGAGTGTGGTAGCAGCAGAGGCTCATCCATGTCTACTATATGTAGAATATAATGATTGAGCCCACTGTGGCAATAGAGGTGTGCCTCTAAAAGGCTGCACATCAGATTTTCAACAGAATGCAGGTATGGTGTTGAGTAGCAGAAAATCGTGTGCATGGCAACTGTTAAATGAAATGCAAAGCACTGTGAGCCAGTGGAGATGGGCCGTGCAAAGGTGGGCACACATCAAGTGTTCAAGAAATGCTTAAATACACTGCAGCTTGCACAGATACTGCACAGTAGCACAAGCAGACTGGAAATGTGGGCGTATACCTGGTGTTTGACGAAATACATGGGCTCCATGGCCAATACTAGTGCTTCTCACTGTGGACAACAAGTCCAAAGGAATACCATTAATTCGTCATCATTAATTGGTGGCCAAGAGGAATTGTCCAGGGCGCAATCGCTACTCATGATGAGATGGTGATGCAAACTTCGAGGTGGTGTTCAAGCCAGTTGCGGGTGATTGCTATGTTTTGGGACCAAGGGCTGTAACGAAGACACCAAGCTGGTAGCTTTGCTGATGCATTTGATGCGTTAGATTGTAGCACCAATCAGACGAATCTCAACTCCGTTGCCCTGAGGCTGGCTTTTTTTTCCTGGGTGCTGAATCTCACTCTGTGGGACTCCTGGGTGCTGAACTGAGCTGTCCCTGGTGGGTTTGGCTGCTATGTTTTGATCGGCTAGCCCCATGTTCTTGATGTAACATGACGGACGCCGGGATCGAACAACTCATGTTACACCACAGGGATGGTGAGGGGAATCATGTAATGTTGGAAAGCTGACTAATGTGGACGTCATGCAGCGGCCGCGTGGCATGGCTGCAGACGGCTGGCAGCCGCAGCGGCGATGGCAGGGCACTGCGGCGGCAGGTGGCTGGCAGCCGCGGCGGCGATGGCAGGGCATGATGGCGGTGGCAGACAGCTGGCGGCTGCAGCGGCGATGGCAGGACACGACGGCCACGGCGACACGCAGCTGGCGGTCGCGGGTGGCTGAAGTGGCTGCGTGCTGCTGCGGCGGTTGCTGCGATGGCCGCGGGCGCCTCCGGTGGCCGCTGACGGCTGCTGCGGAGGCCTGGGTGGCCTGGGCAGATGCGGGCGGCCTGGGGCAGCCTGGGCGGCCGCGAGTGGCCTGGGCAGCCTATGCGGCCGCGGGCAGCCTGGGCGGCCTTGGTGGCCGCGAGCGGCCTGGGGCGGCCGTTGGCTGCCTGGCGGCGGTGGCCAGACTTGGGCGGCCGCTGGCGGCCTGAGTGGTCGCTGGCAGCGCTGGGCGGTTGCTGGCGGCGCTGGGCGGTCGCTGGCGGCGCTGGGCGGTTGCTGACGGCGCTGGGCGGTCGCTGGCGGTGCTGGGCAGCCTCAGGAGCATCGGCCGGAGCTCCGGCAAAAGTGGCCGCGGCGGCGGTTTCTGGTGAACTCTAGGGTTTCTTTTTCTCTCTCTCTCTCTCTCTTGCAGTGTCATTTTCGTAAATATGGTGAAAATAAAAAATCAAGAAAAACACCAAAAAAAGGAAAAATCACTAAAAATCACATTTTCTTCAATCTTTCTTCTCTTCTCTCTTTCTATGGGCCGGGGGCTCCACTCTTTTATAGGTGCAAATATGGGCCTCCCCTTAAAAATAAAGGGGAGAAGGCCCAATTAAGAATAATTGGGGCCCCCTAGTAGGAGAGGATACTTGATACCTTGGGTACATTGACCATTCACTGTCGTCTTCCTCTATTGTAGCCGTTTATCCAGAGATTCTTTTGGTTCTCCCTCTGTGCTGCCGGTATCTTCCTCTCCTTCATCTACTGCATCCATGAGGGTCTGATTTGTTGTTAGTTATGATTTGTCATGTTTGATGCTTGGGGTGCCCTCGGTTGAGGCCTGTAGATCATCATATTGGAGTTTGGGAACTTGTTCAGATGTAGTTGGTTGATTGTCCAGAGGAATAATATATGAGAGACTCCTAGTTGTGTCCTGGGTTTCTGGCTCTGGTAGATGTCTCTTCACCTGCTCTTCTTTGAGTTTTGAAGAAGTTATATTCAGATTGAATTGTGATGTCAGCTGATATAAAGGCGTTTTCCAATTCAGAGTGAAAGCACTTACATCTCTGTTGGGTGTGTGAGTAATCCATAAAGGCACATCTCACAGCTGTGTTTTTAAATTTATCTCCTAGATTGTTCAGCCAAACATCGTGGGTATCAAATCGGTCTTCAACTAAATATGAGAATATAATTTCGTCATCAGATCAACTGGATTTTCATAGTCCAATGATTTAAAGGTCGTTGGTTAATTATATTTACGGCTTTCAGGACTGCTGCCCCAGAAACTCTCAGGCAATTCATTATTTAGAAGTAATGAATGAGCTGTAGTGGTCAGATGACCCTTCTCTTCTCTGCTACCCCATTTTTCTGTGTGGTACACGGGAAGATTCATGTATCACACTCTCTTTGTCAAGGAAAGTACTTGGCATTATTCAAGCGCAGCCTTTTCATGGAGATACCAAATTGATTTTTTTCCAGGCAAAAGAAATTCTCAACTACTCTAGCTACATCGGACTTGGACTTTAATAGGTAAAACCTGTGTCAGTTGTGTACAATCAAGATTACATATAATAGACCACTTGACTCCTATCACAGTGAAAGTGAATGATCCCCCACACTTCAGAGTCAAGAAGCACGAATGGACTTGTACTCCGTGCATGCCTCGCTGTGAAAGACACCTTTTTAATTTGAGAACTTTGTCATGTATCGCATCTTACTTGAGAGAAGTCCTTAATTGTCAAAGACATTGGAAACATGAGTTTCAATAATTCAAAGATGGGTGTCCAGGATGCTAGTGCATCAGCTTGATTTGCTCTACTTATCCGTTCCACTCCTGTTCTTTAATGGGAAGGACGGATGTGCGATCACCACCGGCGAAGTCATTTACGCACACCTGCCCGTTCTCATCCTTAAAAGATGAAGACCTCAGGTTCTTTGCCTTATTGTACATGAAACACCCATCAGGAGTCATAGTGAAAGTCAAATTCAAATCTTTGACAAGCTTCTGGGGTGATATAAGCTGTACTTGTGGCCTGGAACAAGGAGAACATGTTGAATGCGATCCAAGTTAGCGATCTTAACAACACCTATGCCGGTGATCATAAAATTCCTCTGCCTGCAGTAATAACTGGAATATCCCTTTATAATGAGTATTATTATGAAAATTTGAATGGTGGGAAGTCATATGATATGTTGCACCTGTATCAGGAATGCATTTTTGATGAAATATGACAATTTTAAGAAGTGGACTTGAGATTATAAAGTTCTTTTTTCAATCTTTAATCTTTGATGAGTATGGTTTTGCCACTTCGCCTAGTTCTTTTACAGGTCCTGGTTCAACTGCTTTAGCATTTGCTGCATGAGCTTATGCTGGTCTGAAACTTTGGGTGCAAGATCCAGGAAGTGTCCTTTTTGTTTTTTTTTTGAAAAGTGATTTAAGGTGGTCGCCCGACAAAGCGGTAACCACCCGGAGTTACATGTGGAGATAGTTAAAACTCTCCTCACCACCTGGCCAGCCCCTCTCTTTACTGATTACCCCTCTAGCGAACCAGCATGCCATGAGGCCTCCGACCTTATGGGCTAGACCTTCCTTGGATACCTTGTCCCCCCTAAATACCACCTCATTTCGGTGTAGCCTTATTGCCCAGAGCACTGTCAACGCTCGATCACCCATTTCCCCCTCCTAGGGCCCCCTTGCCTTATGAACTCCCAAAAAACCTCCTCTGACGTCACATGCGGCGCCAAGTGCACTTGGGTAGCCCAGATTGAACGGGCGACTGGGCACTCAAAGAATAGATGGTTGCAGTCTTTGTCCCCATTTGTGCATAGAGTGCACGTCGCAGAGGTATTAGGATACATCCTCCGACTGAAGACGTGTGTCACCAGCCTCTTGCGTTGTAGGAGCCAACCAAGGATCTTAACCTTTAATGGAATCTTGAGGCGCCAGATGGCCCGACATGCCTGGATTGTTGATTGATCCTCCGTTTCCTGGCATAGCTTTGTGTAGGCCTTCCGAACAGAAAAGGGAGTGTCTGTCCAAGTCCATCCATCTTAGTAGCCATGTCTTGGCCGGTACTGAGACAAAGCTTGTTGCATGCCTAAGAAATCTGCCACCCATTGATCTGAGAGAGCACCGTCTACCGTTGGATTCCATATGTTGTCCCAACATTCTGCCACTGTGGCATCGGGGCATCTGGCCAGCGCATAGAGCGGAGGAAATGCCTCCTTCAAAGGGATGTCTGAAGACCATGGGTCTCTCCAGAAGTGAAACAGGGAGCCATCGCCAAGTCGGGCAGTGAAAAAGTCTCTAACTTGGGGCAAAATCTGTCTAAGGCTCTGCCAGATAGGCGACATTCCTCTGCCTGGGGCTGCTTTCTCCTCCCAGTTTAAACTCCGACCATAGCTGTCGCCCAAAATTTAGATGGCTAGGTCTTCTCGAGGGTGCATAAGCCGTGTCACCTGCTTTGTTAGTAGTGCTGTGTTCATGCGTTTTGGGTGGAGAACACCTAGGCCTCCTCTGACGTTACTTTGTTGTCATTTTTGTGGTTTCTCTTCTTACAATATGAGCACTGTAAATTAGACTTATACTTACTCCCTTGCCATCTGTCATCTTAGACATCTTCCCCTGTCTTCCCTCTGATTCTTGGCTCTTGCACCTTCACGTCCTTCAGATGCACCCAACTGTTGTTTTGCTTTGGCCAAAAATCCCACCTCAGCTTTGTCTTTATTATTTCTTAGGGCTAATTTAAGTTGATTTTCTTCATCCAGTACAATTCGGATGGCCACCTCAAGGTCGGGAACACACTCAGGAATGAGGATTTCGCTTTGTAATTTCTTCCAAAAAAAGAATTGGACATTGTAATTTGTCATAATCTTTGTTCAATCCAATCAAGAACATGAACAGGTGGTCTTGTAACATTGCCCACTGCTCCTTGAGATTTTAAATCAGCCTGAAACGAGTAATCGCCAACCAAAGAGTTTGGAGTTCCTCCACATATTCTGCAACAGTTATCTGCCTGCATGTGTGGTACAAAAATTCTCCATGTGCCTCTTTCTCATGTTGCTTTTCTGGGGATGATCCCAAACCTTTTTTGTGCTCTTCAGACATAGGTACTTCCTGAACCAATCACCAGCCACACTTTCCAGCAACCTTTGACGATCATTAGTGTCGTTCTGCTTCCAGGCTTTGTATTTTGGATTACTTGGATCCACATCCTTCGTTTGGTGGTCATCCACTCTGCTCCCCTCGAGGAACATCTCAACATATGCCCTCAACATCTCAACATCTCAAGCATTCTGCCTCATATGACATAGATTAAAGCCATTAAATTTGACCAACTTTGGGTGTGACAGGGCAGATAATCTGGTTACAGTTCTCTCTCCTGGTTTCATTGGCCTGAACAAGGACTCCCTGGCCTGTCTCCTCCACCAATGCCGTGTCGTGAATCAACTTCAAGGATCTGCCTTCTTGGGCTCGGTCGTCGGTGCTCTGTCAAGGTGTAGACAGATCAAACTCGCTTTAGGTTTCTAAGTCTCCTTTGAAGTCCAGAAGTCAGCGTTGAGGTTCAAGGTCAACCTCAATGACAATAAACGAAGGAACGTCTTCCGTCAGGTCAGATGTCCCTTCACCGCAATACTGGACCCATCGTTGCTGTAAATGGCGATAGCAGAAAGTTGGGATGGCCTGGCTGGATGACTTGCAGTATACCCGACAATCTGATACCATGTCAGCCCTTCTCCAGCTGGCAGCGGATTGGGCAGTGGTCACATGAACTAGGGTTTTCACAGGAGGCAGAATGCTTCTTTCAAAACAGTTGGCCCAGATTTATGTGGTTACAGTGTGAATCCTAAATGAAAAAGGAATGAAATAAAATGACCACAATATGTATAATAATGATTGAAACATGTGAAGGGGTTCTCTGGCTGACGAAAACAGTCAAGTAAAAATATACTGGCTTCATCTGGATAATATGATTAAAAATTATATCGGCCAAGAGGCTGACTCTTTCTTGGGTTCCGTGATCACAAAATGGGCCATCTGGGATGTGAACCTTTTGTAGTATGAGTATCAGGACAACCTTGAAATAGAGGTGCTGGTTTTGATCATTTATCACGTGTTGATGGTTCTGTCTAAAGGAAATAAAGTACTCTATATAAACCAGAGACTATGATCAGTTTGTTCTACAGTTTTTATTTTCTTCGGTTAATATGTATTTTTCCTTCGTGAGCAGAATTCTCTGTTTGAGGTTATGAGCAGGTGCTTCTGGTTCATTACAGGTAAAGGGATCTCATGTTGGGTCTTATCTACCTAGCTCTGGTGTGTGGCATCACACACAGCAGTATCTGAGGAGAAAGAATCATGGCCAAACTATAGTTCAACACCTGGACTTTGATGCTCCTACCCGTGAAGCTGGACAGTTACACTTAGACGACAGAGTATGTCATTCTTTTTGCTATGATCGGATCAATCTGGAACTAATTGTGGTCTTTTATGATCTGGATATTGCATTATGTTCTTTCGAATTAGAAAAGAATTGCAGTATTAGTCTGATGTTGCATGGATTTGTTAAGTCAGTAGACTCAGCTTGCCATCTCTGTATGACGATGGTGTCTCAGTTTCTTAATGGGGATATTTCCGTCATACTTTGTGAAAAAATGTTTCCTTGAAACTTGGTGCGATGTCGTGTTTCATCCTGGAATCACTTTTTCTTAGGTCTTTATGATGCACAATTCAACCTCAATTTCGTTATTTCTTCCAGACCGATATTTTTTCTTCAACTAATTAACTCTTATTCTTTTTTGTTAGAAACAAGAAGAATCTCTCTTAGAGGACGTGTGGATTTTGCTGAGAGCAGGTAGAGTGCCGGAGGCTTGCGACCTCTGTAGATCTGCGGGCCAGGTAATTTTTAAATTTATTCTATAACAGATTCTGTGTTATAACGAAGGAAACTGACTATATTTTGATACGATCCGCGATCTATGCTCGTATCGGAGGGGAGTAGCGGCTAGGGAAGGTAGATGTTCCTGGGGTAGAGAGGTGAAACGGGAAGGATCCAAGAGGAGGCCCAGCAGAGGGGGTAGGGATCGGCCGAGGACGAGCCGCCTGAAGATGCGGTGAGGTAGAGACGATCACAAGGGACGGGGATCGTTGAGAGGAAGGAAGGACCTAGACTTGGAGAGGGAAGACAAGAGAACTTACTTCATACTTCTTGGCTGCCCTCCTAAAGGGTGGGCATCCCTATTTAAAGGTAATACGTAAAAGCCAAATGACTGAAATGCCCCTTTGGGCTAACATGATGAACCTCCCTCGAGGTAGGTTGAGGATCCTACCAAGGATCCTATCATATTTTTTCTTATTTTTATGATTTGTTTTAAATCAGAAGGGAAGATCATCGAAGATTGGTGATCCTCCCAATGTGAATAATATGTAGAATTCAGAAATACCTTCTTATTTTTATTTTAATAATTCTTATTTTGATAATCACCATTAACTGAATATTTGCAACAAAACATTGAGCTTAAGGGATAATATGCCAATAGGATTAGAAATCCCTTAATTTTGGACTGAAGGTTCCTTTAACAAACCTGCTTTAAAGCAATCCATGTGTGATGTGCTTATAAGGCGTCTAAATCTCAATCGTAAACTTTTTCTGCTTTGTAGGCTTGGCGTGCTGCAACTTTATGCCCTTTTGGCGGAGTAGAACTGGCGCCTTCAGTTGAAGCTCTCCAAAAGAATGGTAAGTCTAGAGTTTTGCAGGCCATTGAACTTGAAAGCGACATAGGACGTCAATGGCGGCTTTGGAAGTGGGCTTCCTACTGTGCCTCTGAGGTAATGATTGACAACATGACATCACTACGTACCCAATTTTTTCTAGCTAGGTTATTGTCATCTGTCTAAGAATGAAATAACCCTTATTTCATCACTTTACAATGATGGACCGAACCCCTATTTATAGGGTTCGGGAATACAAGAGATTACATGATAGTTCTAGAAATAGAACCTTCTAGAAGATTAGAGAAAGAGAAAAAGAGAGAAATAATTCTATTGGCTGACACCCCCCCTCAGACTGGTGCATGAAGGCTCTGAATGCCCAGTTTGTTGCTGAGCCGACGCAACGTTACTCCAGTGACTCCTTTGGTTAGCATATCCGCCCTTTGTTCCGTTGATGGCACATAATCCAAGCTTATAACTTTCTTATCTATCTTTTTCCTGATAAAATGTCGATTAATTCCTAGATGCTTTGTTCTGTCATGGTGCACTGGATTTAGGCATATAGCAATAGCAGATCTGCTGTCACTCTTCATCTTGGCCGGCCCTGGAGTCGGAAAGCCAATTTCTATCAATAAATTCTTTAACCATATTGCTTCACAAATCCCCTTCAATAGAGATCTGAACTCTGCTTCAGTACTTGATAGGGCCACATCCGATTGCTTCTTGCTTTTCCACGTCACTAGATTCCCACCAAGGAATGAGCAGTATGCTGATGTTGAACTTCTGTCGACCATCGATCCTCCAAAGTCTGCATCAGTAAATACCTCGAGTTTGAGTCCACCATGCCTTTTGAAGAACAGTCCGTGTCCTGGGGTGCCTTTTAGATATGCCAATACTCTATGTGCTGCCTGCCAATGAGATTGTCTAGGATCCTTCATAAATTGACTGAGAAGTCCAACTACGTAAGCAATGTCCGGTCGGGTGTGATTCAGGAATATCAGCTTCCCTATCAGTCTTCGATATCGTTCCTTGTCAACTGGTGGGTCCCCTTCATCAATCTGAAGTTTGGAGTTTGGATCGATTGGGACTACTGATGGCCTGCAGTCACTCATGCCCGTTTCCTTCAACAAATCCATAGTATACTTGTGTTGAGATATGAAGATGCCAGCTTTGGAGTATGCTACTTCAATCCCCAGGAAGTATCTTAGTCTTCCTAATGACTTAACTTCAAGCAGTTGTGGATCATTAGGGCTCTAGCCATCTCTACAACATATCCAATCTTCCTTTCCGCCACCCCGTTTTGTTCTGGAGTACGTACACACGATGACTGGTGAATGACTCCTTTTGACCTGAAGAATATGGATAGTGTCTCATTGAAGAAGTCCCTTGCATTGTCAGATCTAAAACATTTAATTGGGGTATTAAATTGCCTTTCTATGATTACAAAGAATTCTTTCACCTTTTGGGATACCTCTCCTTTAGTTTTCAATGGGTAGATCCAAGTTGCCCGGGTACAATCATCTACAAGTATTAAGAACCACTTTTCTCCAGTAATAGATGGATTTGCCGAAGGACCCCATACATCACTATGTATCAACTGAAAGGGATTTTCTTTTCTTTCACTTTTCCCACTAAAGGATGCTCTTTTGTGTTTGGCAAGTTGACACGTTTCACATTTAAACTGATCCCTTACAATTTTTGTACCAAGCTTTGGAAACAACTTTACCAAAAATTGAAAAGACAGGTGACCCAATCGACAGTGCCACCTCCTAAACTCTTCGGGCATCCTACAGTTCTCTTTCGACATCTCCAGTGCTCCATCATCGCTTTCTTGTGGTCGTCATCCTCCAAATACAGCAGTCCACCTCTCTCCTCAGAGGCTAAGATCCTCCGTCGAGTTCCCTTTTCAATCAGAAAACATCCATCATCAGTAATGTCAAAATCATATTTAAGATCTTTTACCAATCTTTGGTGGGAAATCAATTGAGCCTTCAAATTAGGAACATGAAGAACATTCTTCATAAGCCCCAGATCTCTGAATTTAACAGTACCAATTCCTGCTACAGGGAGAACTTCCCCCCCTGCAGTGAATACCTTTTTCCTCCCTGGGCATGATACATATTGGTTGAATTTCCTTATATCTGGAGTCATGGATCTGTAGCCCCAGTGTCCACGATCCAGTCACTCCTAACATAAGTAAGATAAGTTGAGGACTCACCTGAAGTTGCCAAGGATGAGAAGCTGATGTGCCCCTTTAGCTCCTCTAAGATTTCCTTTTTAAGAGCTTTCAGTAGATCAGTGTTTCCTTTCTCCTTTTCTTCTTTAACTTTCTGATCCTCCTGTGGGCAATCGTCTTCTTGTACATTATAGGCTTTGTCGCCTCTCGGCTTGCCATGCTTCGTCCAGCAGGTATCTTCCACATGCCCTTTCTTGCCGCAGTAACTACATTCTATATTTGGTCTTCTCGGTCCTTTCCAATCACTCTTGTCACCTTGGTTCCTCTTGTAGACAGATCCTTTCAAATCTCCTTGATTCCGATCTTTCTGCCCCCTTGACTTGGTCAACAGACCAGCTCCATCTTCTGTTTTCCCTTCAGGGGCAAGACCTCTAAGGGACTCTTCATCAAGTACAATATAGAAGGCTTCCTCTAGACTGGGAACCTTTTCCCGAATCAGGATTTGGCTCCTCAGTGCATTATATTCCGGCTTCAGACCCCAGAGGAACTTGAACAACCTTTCCTTATTAGTGTATTCCCATACACTCTCATTTTTTACCGGTGACAGATGATCCAGTTCTGCCCATAAAGCCTGAATCTCCTCATAGTATTCTGAGACAGGTCTTTCTCCTTGTTGAGTAGTCCAGATCCGATGTGTTAATTCACAGCTCCTATATGTCGTACTCTTCTTGGGAGCGCTCTTCTTTAAGTAGGACCAGACTTGGCAAGCAGTCTTCATGTATTTTACTTTGGGAAGTTGGTCATTTTTCATGCTTGTTTTCATATAAATTAAGGCAAGCATGTCATCCTTCTTCCACTTGCTGTATCCAGGATCAGAAGAATTCATTTCCTTCTCCAAATGATCTTCCAGTCCCTTCAAGCTGAGGTTCAATTCTACAATTTGACCCCACTCCTCAAAATTCCTTCCATTTAACTTGAGGGATTCTGGTACAGGAGGAATCATTGAGGAATTCGTATAGATTTCCTCACTGTTTTCCTCTATACCTTTGATCCCTTTCACAATGGGACTCTCCGCAGTGGACATACTTAGAACTCAAGTTCAGGAATGAACACACCTGGATTTTACTGAAGCTTTCAGATTAGATTCTGAAGAAGAGCAAGCTCCTCTGCTGTAGCCTTATCTCTGATTCCGCCGGTATAGGTCTCCCTCTGGCTCGCCGATGCGGCTTCAAACTCCTTGACGACGCTTCTTCTGGCTTCTCGCCGACGGCACTGCTAGTTTCTGGTTGACAACCTCCTCGTCGACAACCTTGCCGACGATATCTCAAAGTTCCTCGCCGACGACCTTCTTCGCGATCGTTGGCGGTAGCTCCTTCGACTGCTGCTCTGGCGCGAAGGAAAACGACGAAGCTTCAAATTCTCCGACTAAGCTAGGGTTTTCTCCAACCAAAGCTCTGATACCATGTCATCTGTCTAAGAATGAAATAACACTTTATTTCATCACTTTACAATGATGGACCGAACCCCTATTTATAGGGTTTGGGAATTCAAGAGATTACACGATATTTCTAGAAATAGAACCTTCTAGAAGATTAGAGAAAGAGAAAAAGAGAGAAATAATTCTATTGTCTGACAGTTATCGTTTTGGACCACTGATTTAAAAGGTCACTGTCAAACTCAAGTCAATGATATTTGTTAGTGAGATAGTCAGCCTTATGGGCTAATGGGCCCTATTCTATAAGCCCATTAGCCCTCTTATCATTCTCTCTCTCCTAGGGTATATGTATACCCAGCCATGTACTCTATTGAGTGATGTCATTATCTTCTTCCTTCCTCTCTTGACATGGTATCAGAGCTCCAGAGCTCTTCCATCTAGGGTTTGACATCACCCTCTCGCTGTCTAGCGAACCCGGAGCGTGATCGACGGATCAGCCACAGCACGAGCTGTAGCCAGCCCGCGGAGCTTCTGGAGAACCAGCCGCAGCCGCAGCCCTAGCCGGAACCGCAGCCGCAGCCGAGTGCCAGCCACAGCCGCGCGCCAGCCGCAGCCGCGCACAGCCGCAGCCGCTCGCCAGCTGCAGCCGCGCAGAGCCGCAGCCGCAGCCGCGCGCCAGCCACAGCCGCGCACAGCCGCAGCTGCAGTCGCGCGCCAGCCGAAGTCGCGCGCAGCCGCAGCCAGCGGCCTCAGCCGCCGCCGAAGCAGCAGCAGAAGCCGCAGCAGCCGCCGAAGCAGCAGCCGCCGCCACAGCCGCAGCCGCAGCTTGCAGCCGCAGCCGCAGCTTGCAGCCGCAGCCGCAGCTTGCAGCCGCAGCCGCAGCTTGCAGCCGCAGCCGCAGCTTGCAGCCGCAGCCGCAGCTTGCAGCCGCAGCCGCAGCTTGCAGCCGCAGCCGCAGCTTGCAGCCGCAGCCGCAGCACGGGCCGCAACCTCAGTCACAACAGCCGTCTCCGTAGAGACCACGGCTCTGATGTCGGAGGAACTTTACTCCATGGGCCAGACGCGTCAACCGGCCGTCCCAGATGATGGCTTCACCGATGCAGACTTTCAACGAGAACCCTTGTCACACAAGGTTACTCATTCTCTGCCGGCGGTTCCCGACACGACGTGTCTCCAGGGCCCGAATTTGTTACAGTGGCGTCACTTTGTCGAGACTACTCTCAAGGCTCGCCAACTGTTCAAGCATTGCACACAAGCCCCGCTTCCATCGACCCATCCACACTATGCGGCATGGGAAGCCGAGGAACACTTCGTCCTTGGATGGCTCTACACGACCTCCCTGGCACCCTCGTTCCGTGAAAGGTTCCCTCGCTGCGCCATCGTGAAGGGTTTTTGGGACCAGGCCAACAAATTCTGCGGCCGCGAAGGGGACAACTGGCGCCTCTTTATGCTCGTTGCTAAAGCCAGCAACTTTCGCCAAGGCGCACTGTCCATCTCGGACTATGCGCTGGAACACAAGAAGCTGTGGGACGAGGTGGACTACTACTTGCCGACGGATGATCCGACGTGCAAGTCATTCCAGAACACTCTTCGCCTACGACACTCGGCGCCGTGCCCTCCATCGCAAGGAAGGCCTTCCTTCCATTGATGACTTGGTGAAGGAACTCCAGGAAGAGGAGAGTCATTTTCATGTCATTGGCACTCTCTCCTCGGAGGCAGCTTGTGACTCGACTGCCCTCCTCGCCCAGCCTCCCTCGCCCGCTCCTGCTCCCCCCGCGGAGGCAGCCCCCTCCGGGCTGATTTGCTCCTACTGCAACAAGCCTGGACATCTCCGCAAGTGGTGCAAGAAGCGTCAGTACGACAACCGGAAAAAGGAGGCTACCGAAGGGAAAGCTATGGTTGCCTCCTCCTCTACCTCTTCTACCAGCCCGGCGACTATTGAGCAGCTCCAAGCCGACTTGGCCCGTCTCCGTGACCAAGTGGCTACTATGCAGACTCAGACTCAGTCGACGGCACATTTTGGTGGATTTGGTGCGTTCTCTCTCCCTCAGTCTGAACAGTGGTATTGTGGTACGGCTTCTTACTCGCCTCTCGTATCGGATACAAGCTGGGTTCTTGATTCGGGGGCAACCGAACACATGACCCCGTTCAATGACCGGTTTGTATCCTACGAAAGGCATAGTGGGGACCGTACAGTTCTTACAGCCGGTGGTGGACGGTTGCGTGTTGCTGGAATTGGGGCAGTGTTTGTAGACGGCCTCGGAGTGGTCAGCAATGTTCTTCATGTCCCCGACCTGCGAGCTATACTTATGTCTCCTCAGCGTTTGGTTGACAGTTTGTCCTGTTCTTTTCACCTCCAGCCTGACGGGATGTTTCTATCTGACAAGGTGGGTCGGACTACACCGATTAGGCGGGAGAACGGGTTGCTGTTGTTGGACGATGGGGGGCGCTCTCGGTGCTTCCTGCTTAACCGCCAACTCCGACCGGCGGATGTGCAGCGTATGGGACGTCTCCAGTTGGCTCACCAACGGCTGGGTCACCCGCCATTTTCAGTTTTAAAGCGTCTCTTTCCTTCGATGTGTACTGGATTGGACCTTCAGACTATTGTGTGTGATGCCTGTCAACTGGCGAAGCACCGTCGTTCATCTTTCTCTCCGTCCACCTCGCACTCCTCCACTCCATTATTTCGCATCCATAGTGATGTTTGGGGACCCGCCCCGCAGGCTAGCCTAAAGGGCCACCGATACTTTCAGATCTTTGTTGACGAGGCCACCCGCTACACATGGGTCTACTTGTTGACCGCCAAATCTGAGGTTTCTCCGACGGTCCGTCACTTCTGCACCATGGTTCGTACTCAGTTTGGCCGAGGTATTCAGCGCTTCCGCTCCGATAACGCCCGGGACTTCGTCAACACCGAGCTGGCCACGTACTTTGCTAACCATGGGATTCTCCACGAGTCCTCTTGTGTGGCCACCCCAGAACAGAACGGTATGGCAGAACGTCGGATCGGGTATGTCACGTCGACCGCCCGTACCCTTCTACTGAACTATTCTGTTCCGTGGGCGTATTGGGGCGAGGCGGTCTTAACGAGTACCCATCTCGTAAACCGTCTCCCCTCCCAGCCCCTCGGGTTTGTCAGCCCACTGGATTGTCTCTCCACGGCGTTCCCCCATCTCTCACTGCGGACTGGACTCCTCCCTCTTATCTTCGGGTGCACGGCGTACGTCCACGATACGGCTCCCACTCGCACGAAGCTCGATGCTCGAGCTCTCCGGTGCGTCTTCGTCGGGTACGCTTCTCTCCAGAAAGGTTACCGTTGCTACCACCCTCCGTCTCGGAGATTTTTCATCTCGGATAACGTCACCTTTACCGAGCATGAGTCTTACTTCGGTGATTCTACCTCGCCACGCCTTCCGCTGGGTGAGGCGTCTTCGACTCCTTCCTTGGAACCCTTTCCACTTGTGGGACCCATCCCTCCACAGTCGCCGTCCCCAGCCACCTTCTCTCCCTTGCCTCCTACTGTCTCACCTCCCGGTGCACCGTCTCCTCCCCCTAGTGCACCTCCTAACCCCGGGAAGTCCATCTCTCACCCCGGGGAGCTACCTCCTTCTCCTAGTGCACCACCTTCCCCCGGGGAGCCTCCCCCCACCCCCGGGGAGCTATCTTCTTCTCCCTCCTTTGCTTCCGCTCCTCCGTCGGACGATGCGTCACCCTCGTCTACTGATGATGATGCTCAGTTGGGATGGCTTATCGTCCTTCGGAAAGGGGTTCGTCAGTGCGCTCGCACACCTCTCTACCCCTTATCTCACTATCTCTCTTTTGATCGGCTAAGCCCTTCCTACCGGTCCTTTCTTTCTCACATCGAGTCGCATCCCCTCCCTCGTCGCCTATCCGATGCTCTTGCTTCTCCTCATTGGAAAGCGGCGATGGATGAGGAGATGCAGTCCTTGCTCAAGAACCACACTTGGGAAGTCGTCCCACTTCCTCCTGGCAAGAGGGCGGTGGATTGCAAGTGGATTCATGCCAAGAAGCATCATGCTGATGGTACTCTCGAGCGCCTCAAGTCTCGACTTGTGGCTCGGGGGTTTACTCAGTCGTATGGCGTGGACTACTTCGAGACCTTCTCCCCTGTGGCGAAGATGGAAACAGTCCGTCTACTCTTGGCGCTTGCGGCTCATTCCGACTGGCCGATACAACAGTTCGATGTGAAGAATGCTTTTCTCCACGGTGACTTGACGGAGGAGGTGTACATGCAGCCACCTCCCGGGTATACCCTTGGCCCCCCGGGCACCGTTTGCCGGCTGCGGAAGTCTCTCTATGGACTGAAACAGTCACCGCGGATGTGGTTCGGTCGGTTCTCTTCGGTCATGAAGACCGAGGGCTACACTCAGAGCAATGGGGATGCCTCCCTATTCTTCCGTCACAGTTCCGCAGGTGTCTCCATCTTGGCCGTGTACGTCGACGACATCCTCATCACGGGGTCCGATTCTGCAGAGGCCGGCCGCCTCAGCTCTGCGTTGGCCAAGGAGTTCGAAATCAAGGCCCTCGGTCCTCTTCGCTACTTCCTCGGCCTTGACGTGGCCTACTCCCCCCGGGGGATCTTTGTGTCACAGCAGAAGTATGCCGTTGACCTACTGGCCTTGACCGGAATGACTGAGTTTGCACCGGTTACTACTCCCATCGACCCTAACGTCAAGTTGGGTAAGGGGGAGGACTCAGCACCGGTGAACGCATATCAGTACCAGCATGTGGTGGGGAAACTCCTGTACTTGACCCACACCCGCCCCGACATCAGTTTCGCCGTCAACCTCCTCAGTCAGTTCATGCACTCTCCACGGGAGATCCATCGTCAGGCGGCCAACCGGGTACTTGCGTACCTAAAGGGCTGCCCCGGGAAGGGCTTGTTCTTTCCTCGGAGTATGGAGCGGACCGTGAAGGTGTACACGGATGCGGACTTTGCCGGCTCAGTTGTGGACTGTCGTTCCACCACGGGGTACTGCACTTTTGTCTTCGGCAGTCTTGTCAGTTGGAAGAGCAGCAAGCAGGACAAAGTGTCCCGCTCCAGTGCTGAAGCCGAATACCGGGCACTTGCCGATGGGGCCTCTGAAGGCCAGTGGATATACGGAATTCTCCATAACCTTCGTGTGGAGTATTCCGGCCCGATCCACTTCTACTGCGACAACAAGTCGGCAATCGCCTTGGCAAAGAACCCTGGCCAACAGGGACGGATCAAGCATATGGAACTCCACCGCTACTTCTTCAAGGAGCGCGTGGACGAGGGCATCTTTGACTTGGAATTTGTTCCATCCTCTGATCAAGCTGCTGATGTCCTTACCAAAGGACTATCTCGACCTCTCCTGCAACGTGCAGTGTCCAAGCTCGGCATGGATGACATCCATACTTCGCTTGCGGGGGGGTGTTAGTGAGATAGTCAGCCTTATGGGCTAATGGGCCCTATTCTATAAGCCCATTAGCCCTCTTATCATTCTCTCTCTCCTAGGGTATATGTATACCCAGCCATGTACTCTATTGAGTGATGTCATTATCTTCTTCCTTCCTCTCTTGACAATATTTGTTATTTTTCTGATCTTGACTCCCTCAATCAATGATAAATCTAGCCTGTGAATCTTTAATAAATTGTTATGAACAAGATGTCAGAACCAAAAAGTCACAAATTATGACTGTTGTAGATCTTCTGGCAATTTAAAAGCCTTCAGGTGCGCATGTCTGCACCCCCTTCAGGTCGTTGGACTTTTCTCGGAAGGTTTCTAATCTTCTACGTGATCTCCCGTTTTATTTATACCACTACTGGCACTGGTCTCAGTTAGTGTGTCCGAACATTTTTGGCACCCTCCTCATCCGCATCCTCTATCTATAGATTCTCATATGAAACTTATCATTTTTCTCAACAAAAATCTGATATGCTGATTGGTGTTTGTGTAAGCGGGATTTTTTATATAGCACGAGAAGATTGTTGCTATTTCAAGAATTCTAGCTGCCTTATTGCGCCATCAGGTTATCAATGCTCCATGTAAATTGTTATCCTTAGTTCTACATTGGCTTTCAATATCTGCATTATCCTCTCTAGGCATCTACTCCTATTAGTTACCCCAGATCAATTTTTGGTGTCTCCCCCGCTAGGGGGACTATGTCGGTGATGGTATTCTTGGTAATTTGTTAAGCTGCGAGTACTCCAACGAATTGATAGAACTTAACAGTGTTCCAAAGTACACAATGTCTGAGAAAGGTAGAAGAAGATAGGGCGATAGAAGGAGGAAGGGCAGTAGGCAGAATTGACGACGCCTCCGAGCAGACGGGGTTGATGACGTCTGGACTCAGTCTGGATGCCGCCCTCGAGCAGGGATAGTCGTCTGCGACGAGAAGGGTCAGAAGGGCCTTCGGATTAGAGGGTGTGCGAAGCACTTACCAAGGTCAAAAGCCACCGATCTCCCTTTGCCGATTAGTTGAAATAGGTTCCGCTAATGGGCCCCCGACGTGGGCCTGGGCCGACGTTCGTAGATGCGATGTCGGATTGCATCATAATTACAGTTATAATTTTTCTGTCATCAGCGATTCATTAAATCCATCAAGGAGTTTGATTTATGTTCCAGTCAGATGCTGCTCTGTGCCTGCTGTCTATTCCTAGCTCAAATCACCAAAAAATTTTGTTGTACACCAGTTTGCATCTCGGCTCTTGACATTGGAACCAGTTTTTGGTGGATAATTTTCTGTTTTATGTTTTTTTTTCTGGTTTTGATTTTTTTTGCGTCGACCCATGTGAGTCCGATGACTCTCCTAAAATTATTGTTGTTTTGGATGAAACTTATGGTATTCATTTTATTGGTTCGGATATTCAATAATCAGCCGTCTCAGTTATGAAACCGAGACAAATTGATAACGGAGTTCTGTTCTCTCAGAAAATTGCCGAGCAAGATGGAAGATATGAGGCTGCCGTTTATGCTGCCCAATGCAGTAACTTGAAGCGAATGCTTCCTGTGTGTGCTGATTGGGAGGTGAGCTTTGTATACGACATATCGTTTATCAATTCCATTTGTTGTTATTTAGATGTTCAATTCGTTGACATTATCTTCTATAGTTCAAAAAAAAAATATCAAATTTCCTCCTGTCTTAACTAAAATTAAATTTCAGCGTTTTTTAACCATTTAGATTGGTCTAGATGTTGTTATGGGATTGTTTTGGTAAGCCAGTCTGTTTGCTATTTGGGTTTTGGGCAGGGGATAAATTAATGGCCTCGACAGATTGTTCCCTTGAGTTGATTTAACTTCCTTGTCTTCTATAACGAAATTTCCCTTTATTTCCCTACAAAATAATTCACTGGTCACTGTAATGCATTGACACGGAGCCCAGCTCTTCCATATTCATGGTAGGGGGAAAAGGAAGGCCCAGCTCTTCATTACTTGTTTTGATGACAGCTTTTCTTTTTTGCTCTTATTTCGCGGGCATTAAATGTTAGTATCTGTTATCGGATCAACTATAACGACAGATCCAGCAACTCGTAATGGATTCAAATGGAAAAATAATTGACCAAAGTAGAGAAAAGAGTTCTCTCCAAGCCTCTTCAAAAGAAAAGGTAGAGGTAGAAGTATAGAAACGATGGAGATCCGATATGAATTCCCCCTTGGCCATCAGGAATGTGCCTTCGAGTTCTCCAGCTCCCGCTCATGGAGTTTGGGGAATTCTTGAAGAAAGAAGGCTTTTCATAACTGCCTCTTCCCCCTGTGGTCTTATTTATAGTTGCATGTGTCTTTCTAAATGGTACGTGCTGCGTTGCTTCCCTCCCTCCGGAATCGTCTCCTTCTGTATGCCTTGCTGAAGTACTTATCAGTATCGAAAGCTGTAACGTTGTCAGAAGCTGCCTGTCACGATTGAGGGAGATTAGGGTTAGAGAGATGTATGAAGAACCTTGCAAATCTCAGTGCATGATCATGTGTGAAGTGCATGATTATGATGTTATATTATCGATGTTTGAATTGCATCTTTCAAAAAAAAGTCTATGTTTTAATTGAAATTGTAGGCATTTCAAATTTATGCAGCTTAAAGGCGAACTAACTTGAAATAAGCTATCCTTTTGTAGTAATTTGTTTTACAAACTGGTGGAAGTTTAATTCCATTGCCATAATTAATCTAATAATTTCCTCTGTTGTCATGAACCAGTCAGCATGTTGGGCGTTGGCAAAATCATGGCTTGATGTGCAAGTTGACCAACAATTGTCTCAATTTCGACAAGTAAGAAGTGAACAGATGAGAAATTATGGCGTTGACGGGAACAGTTTTCCGGAGGAAGGTCTAACTCCACAATCCTTAGTTGACTCAGAGAGCTGGCCCCAACATGTTATTGACCAGCAACCAAGAGACTTGTCTTCTCTTCTTCAGAAGCTTCATTCAAGGTTTATTTTCTTCATTTCCTCTCCCATATATGATTTGACGTGTCTAAACTATTATTGATTTTGATTAGTGATATTGTTCACGAGGCGGTCTCTAAAGCATGCAAAGAACATCATAGACAAATTGAGGTAACAATTTAGATGATTATTGAGTGTAGTCATCCATTGCTTTTGGTTTCCAATTTTTCGCGGGTTATAAATGCTATGGTGTTTCTTTCTCCTATTACAAAAACTGGGGTGGTCACCGCCTTGCTGGGTGACTGTCCCTCCCACTTTTCAGAAAAAATTCCTCTTACAAAAACAAGCTACAAGTGCTAGTCGCCTATTTTTGGTTCAATTTGAATTTCGTCATTCTTCTGCAGATGAATTTAATGACGGGCGATATTCCTAATCTATTGGATGTTTTATGGTCGTGGATTTCACCGGCCAAAGATTTTCAAAATATAATGAGGTATGCTTTGATTTCTAATTTCTATGGATGGAGCTATTTGATGGTTGGTCGCTTCTGTTTTCAGAATTTTCTCAATCAAAACGCTCTTTTCAGGCCTCAGTGTGATCCACAGTTGATTCGGTTTTCAGCACATTTTGTTCTTGTGCTAAGATATTTATTTCCTGATGAGATGAAGGATACCTTCAGAAATAAACTCACGACAGTTGGCGATTACATTCTTCATGTGTAAGACTATTTATTCTGGTTCTTTGCGTATCCTATCTTTTTATAATTCATTGGCACCGTTTCTATTGTGACTTCTGTCTTATAGTTTATCGAAATTGTATCTTTTTGAGTTATTTCTGTCCTAATGGCTTATTTTGTCTTATTTATTTGAAGAAGTGATCTTATGAGGCATGGGTCAGAAATAATGGGTCAGATCCTTTCCATCTTGTCAGGATCTGATATCCAAGTTGTGTAAGAAAGGGGTGCACGGACCCCTTGGGTGCCTTGGGTTTGGATAGGTTTCCTTGTAATCATATCAGGAGGATCACCGAGTTTGGGTGACTTTCCCCTTTTTCTTTCATAAAAAAGAGTGCAGTTGAATTCGTGGAACTGAGAACTGCTGAAGTGACTCTCAAAAACAATCTGAAAGGAAAGGTCTTTGCATGTGAAACCTATGTACACATTTATGACACCTACAAACTAGATCCCAGCTCTGCAAGTGTTCATTTCATGCTATTCACAAACTCAAGAGGGCTACAAATGTCTGACTCAAAGGGGTATAAATTTTACATTTATATGGATGCGACTTTTGATAAAAGAAGGATGTATTGTACATCCGAGGAAAATACACCAACTCCAGATTTGGATAGATCACGGACTGAATTCAGGGGGAGGACCTAAGCTTTTACTGGAACTTAAACTGTTTTCATGGGCATTAAGTTTAGAAAGAACAGTTTGGTCATTAAATCCATCCTTCACTCTACACCATACTCTCTCTTCCTCCATGGATTCTCTCATTCATGCAAAACAGCCAAAATCTATCTTTTTGCTGTCGAATCTGTATGAATCCCAAACTGCTTAAGAGAAGCATTAAACCATATAAAATGGAAGGATCGAATGAGTGAGAAGACAAACTTTTTTTCTTTTTTTGGAAAAAAAGAGGAAGTTCACCCAAGACTGGCGATCCTCCCAGCGTGGTAGATGCTTGTTACTCCCAGCTTGGAGATAAGCTTCTGGAATGTAGTCTCGATGACACCTTTGATTGAAGTTGCGTTGGCATTCTCTTTACTTGGAAAAAAAAAGAAAGCAGAAGTCACAATAAATAGTTGAATTCTTATTTCTAATATTAGAAAGTGCCTTTTGCGGAGAAGATCGGCTACCTTGTCTGTAGTTGGCACGTACTGCATTCCCTGACGTTTTCCCTGATCAAGCGTCAGTTAATTTTAATATGTTTTGTCCTGTTGTGTTGTATGGGGTTGTGAGCTATATCAATTGCTGATTTACTATCACAGTAGAGTATAACTGTTGTATCTAGTGGATTATGTAGCACATGGAGGTCTGTAAGGACAATCTGTAACCACAACTTCTCACAAATGCTTTAAGTGAGAGCTTGAAATTCAGCTTCAGCACTAGATAGAGCAACCACCAGCTGTTTCTTACTTTTCCAGATCACCAAATTTCTGCCAAGGAATGCACAATCTCTTGTGGTTGATCGACAACTGATAAGGGATCCCCCATAATCTGAGTCTGTATAGATTTCCAGATTTGTTCCACTGCCCTTCTTGTACAATAGACCATGGCCTGCTGTGCCATTCAGATACGATAATAGTCTATAAGCTGCATGCATATGAAGTTCTCTGGGGCTGTTAATAGGTTATGTTTCAATTGAGAAATAAGAGAAGTACTTAATTGATTGCATCTTTTCTCTGGTTTCTGAAGAAGCCGAGCGTGAAAGAGAAATCTCATTTCTCAAGAGTGAGCGCAGAAGTAACTCCATCTCCCTACCTCATAAAATAAATGGAACCCTCAATATGCTTACTAATTAGAAGAGGACCCATCTTAATGCATTCCATCTCAATAAAACTTATATTTTCCAGAATGTATCTTGATTTTAGTTTCTCAAGGCACTTTATGAAAATTTGATGCTTTTCAATTAAAACCTTTTTAGGTATGCATTGTTCTTATTTTCCAAGCAGCATGAGGAGCTGGTTGGTGTTTACGCTGCTCAGCTAGCGCCTCACCTTTGTATCGATCTCTTCGTCCACATGATGGAAGAGAAACTCAACGATAGGTAACTTCGCCTCACCATACTTTTCTTATGCGTTGCAGTTGGTGAGCTCCGAACTTAATGAAATATTGTTTTAAAATCATACATGTAAAGTTAACTCACATTCAAATTTGGAAAATTTTTAACTATGCATTGAAAAGTCTAAAATATTCAGTTCAATGACGATATGTTAATCTCTCTGTAACTAATTTTTTGGTCTCGTCTGATGGCAGCTTCCATACTAAGCATAAAATCTTTCTTTCTGCCATACGATATTTGTCTTTTTGCTCTGAAGAGGACTCCAAGGCATCCTTTGAAGATATAATCGAAAGGTCAGGTCGTCTGTCAATTTGTTGCTTCTCTAAATTTAATATTTTAACTCATGTAAGAAGATGAGAGCTTTAGATCTCTTCTCCTGTACCTTTGGGTGGTTATGGCTTTGTCGGATGATTGCCTTAAATCATTTTCTCAAAAAAAAATTCTTAACTAATGAAGTTGGTCATAAGGCATTCAATTTAAGGAAAGTTCTCTTAAATGGCCAGGGTCCTCATTCGTTCACGAGGTACTAAGATTAAGCGATATGATGGTGAACAGCCTTCTGATGTGGCGGAGCAGCATCGATTACAGTCCCTTGAGAAGGCCAACGCAGTGCAGTGGCTTTGCTTCACGCCACCCTCCACTATTCCTGATTTCACTGTCGTCAATGCAAAGCTTCTCATGAGGGCATTATGCCACAGGTATGATTAAGATATTTCAATTTTTTCTTCTGTGTTACCAAATCATCATCTCTCATTCATGAATTCCGTAACAATTAGTTATCCCGTTTTTGATTTATTTTGAGCGGATACGCACGTTTCACATTTGTATCTCAAAGAAACCCTTGTCAATTGTCTTACTTTTTACTTATTTCCGCCAATCTTTAGTTACTCTAATAAAGTTGTATTCTCATTTGTATTATCGTGTGATAAGTACTGTGCGATGCAGTAATATTCTGTTTCGGGAGTTTGCATTGATATCTCTGTGGAGAATTCCTAAAATGCCAATCGGAGCTCACAAGTTGCTCAGCTTCCTGGCTGAACTTCTGAAGCAGCCGATGCACACCCTCCTTTCTCTTGACAAGGAAGTAGTTGCCGAGAATCTGCATGAATTTGAAGACTGGGTATGACTTGTCTTTTGCATCTTTTAGAATCATTTCTCTTGCTAAAATATTAAGAAGGAGTTTCACTTCCTGTTTGTTTTACTCTTGATAACAAAAAAAAACCTACGTGATTTGCGTCCTGGTATACAACACAGATTGTGCATCGCGTTAGTGTTGGCCATCGCAGGACAAGTAATCATCATCCAGAAATCATCATCGCCATCCTAATCACGGACAAGTGACTGTAATGATTACAATCTCCTTAATGTCATCATCACCCTGGCTGAGACGAATGATAAGGATGGCGATGAATTACCGTTGCCATCTTGTCATATTAAAACAAGGACAAGAAGCATGCAGCTGGGGGTGGGGGAATTTGTCAGTCCATCGTCATCGTCCTAGTCATAGTCATATTCCGCCAGTAAAATGACGATGAGGATTTTGTCATTTTGCTAGTTTCAGATGAGTGACGATGAGGACTTCATCATCATTATCATCTTTATCCTGGCACAGACAAATGTTGAGGGCACTGACAACTCATTATTGTCTTTAATCAAACATTGCAAATTTTACTTCTCACTAATCCACATTTTAGTGACGAGCATAAGACTGGAGGAGCAGGCTTTTATTTCAAGTTTAATGAATATTTTCAAATAATTGGCAGAGGGAGTACTATTCATGCGATGCAACCTACAGAAACTGGCTGAAAATGGAGTTGGAAAATGCTGACGTCCCACCCACTGATCTTTCCCTCGAAGAAAAAGAGAGGGCAGTAGATGCTGCCAACGAGGCCATTGCTGCATCACTTTCTCTTCTTGAAAGTAAGTGAATGGTTTGATGTTACTCCGGCAGTTATTTTACTTTGGCAATAGTTCGATTTATTCCTCGTACATTTATCGTTATAAATTCTTCCAAGCGATAATTTTCTTTGTTTTTTCTTGGGTGACCGCCCTCTTACAATCATCTTTCAAAAAAAATAATTTTCTTTGTTCTTCCTGAATGAGACTTTGAGAACTGTTTAATGGTTCTATCAACTTTAGCCGGTAAGCTGTCCAGCAAGCTGCAATGAAGAAATGCATTGATCAAGGGCCCTATTTCTGATCCGGAACAAGTAAAAGAGAATTTTCGCATGAAAAAAATATGATGAATCCTAGATACTGTGTTTATCTATTAGGTTACATATGTGTACTGAGAGTAGCAGGAATAGGTAAAAAATGCACTCAAATATATTTCATTCCTGTTATCTGAAATCTGATATGGCAATCTTTCAAAGTAGGAAAAGATGGAGTTCCGTGGTTGACTTGTACTGAGACGAGTGAATGCGAGGCATCTGAGCCCGTCTATATCGAGCTTAATGCAACGGCAATGCTGTGCCTGCCTTCTGGCGAATGTCTGCTTCCTGATCCTGCTTCATGTACCACTCTCACAAGTGCTCTCTACGCCTGCATCAGTGAAGGCGATGTGCTCAAACGACAAGTCATGGTCTGAAGTTCATACTCAAACTTTGTTTGGCTTTCGTTTTTTTTCATTTTAGTTTTTGTTGAACACAGTCTTCTTGTAAGTTGTTTTAAGGCTTCCTTTTGGTATAAACTGATAGGGAACCCTCAATGTGATAAGAACATGGGTTCCTCTTGAGAAGAGAACGTGAAGAGAGGGAGCAACTGGATGTTTGCCGTCCAGAGGAGAGGACTGGACATCGCCACGGGAAATAATGCCATGGAATTGACGTTGCCTGAGAGATTTGTGGCAGGAGGGGCTTTGCGGCAGAATGAGATAAACATAACTTCTCTAACTTTTTTGTCTGCCTTCTCCAAGTGAAGGATACAACTATTTTAAAGGGAAAACAAACTCCAGGGTTAATGACCTAAAGTGCCCCTAGCTTGTAAATGATAGAAACATCTCTAATGGGCCAAATGACTTGAACATCCCTTGAATCAACTGGGGTCGTATCACATTGTAATTTGAGTTTGAGTTTTCATCTTATTCCCTTCACCGTAGGATCCCGCTACCCTGCCCTACCATCTCTCCATTTCTCTTGCTTTCTCTTCCCCATCTCGGATTTCTCTTGCGTGCTGGATTCTTTTGTGACCAACCCCTTAGGATTCTTGGTCGCCTATTTTCTTCTGTTTTTAGTTTTTCCGAGGATGTTGATCATTGATTTAATTTGTTTGGAAATGATTGTTGATTGACATGGTTTGGAACTGTTAACAGATTAGCGTGGCAATCTGTTCAAAGGACAGCTATTGTGTGGAAGTCACTCTAAGATGTCTCGCTGTTGCTGGCGATGGTCTTGGGTTCCATGGGGCGAATGATGGAGGAATCCTTGCTGCCACCATAACTGCGGCATTCAAAGGCAATGCTGCTTTCCATCTCAGCAACCCCCCTCATTATTCTTCAATTTATTTGTCTTGGTTAACTTATTCCTTTTACGTTAATTCTATAATTTTCAGTCTTTATCGTTGTCATTTGTTTTCATTTATTTTTCTATGTTACCATCTCTTCTGGAACATATTTCTTCCTTCTCGCTACTTTTATTGTTCTTCCATTCCTCCAGGCCTTGAATCCGCTTCCTCCTATCATCTGTCTCTTGGAACTTTTACGTTTGGTTCAAAAATATTCTCTGGTTTATGCAACTCTCACTGTTGTTTTTAAGTCAGGTGGACGACAATAATTCGTTTTCCAAGATATTTTAGCAATGTTTCAAATGAGGGTTCTGATCATCTGTTCGGAGCCCTTTGCACATAATGGAAAAAAGGGGATTGATGGGAATATGTGTAAAGTTCCCTTCACTTCATGAAGCGCTTACGTTGCACAGACTCAGCGCCACTGTTGTTGCTTTTCCCAATTTAGTTGATAGCTTTACAGATTTTTATGCCTACAATGACGGAATATTATTTAATGATGGCATCTCTATCCATCATCACTAGACCTTAACCAAGGGCGTTCTTGGTATTATTGTAGAGAAAGCAACTTTATACTGTGTCATCTAGGATGCATCAACAGGCGTGGGCCATCATCATGTTGTGTCATCCAGGCCTGCCGTCGTCTGTCTGTGAGTCTCATTGGGACTGGATGATCCATCCCAAACCAGACGACAAACCCTAATTCGAGCTTCTCTCTCCCTCTAAATCTCACTCTCTTTTGATCTCTCTGTCTTCTATTCTCTCTCTCTCTTTCTCGTTCTCTTTCTGTCTATCTTCCTCTCTTCTTCTCTCTAGAAATAGTGCTATAAATGTGCTCAAGTATAGCAATTATCGAAGGCCAAACTGCTATCATCGTCTCGCCTGCTTCTACTTTCTGGCAGTCATTTTCGTAGTATTGGTTTTGCTCGATCTGCTTACTTTGTTTATGCCTATAAATCTCTCCTTTTATGCCATATTTGTTACTGTAATTTTGAAGATGTTTTTTGAGTATGGACTCAAGAAGTGAATTTGTGGACGGCAGGAGAATTGAGCAGGTTTCAAGCTGGGGTGACCCTGGAGATATCTCGGCTTGATGCTTGGTTCTCTGACTGCGATGGGTCGCTGCGCTCCCCTGCTACATACATTGTCCGAGGTCTCTGTCGACGCTGCTGCCTCCCTGAGCTCATCCTCCGAAGCATGCAAGTGAGCTTCGCATCTCTCTCTCTATATCCAGTTCTCTCTTTCTTTCTCCTCTCCGTGTTCTCTGTGTTCTTTTATCTCTTTCTTATCTTCTTTTCTTTCCGCCCTCTCTCTCTCTCTTTCCTCTTCTTTCTGTTGCTCTTTCTCTCTCCTGTTATCTTTTTTATCTCTTTTTATGCCTTGTGTAATCAAATGTCTCGTAGTTCTTTCTCTGTTTCCCTCCTCTGTTGATCTCTATCTTCTGTTATTTCCGCTCTCTTTCTCTCTGTTCTTACTCTCTTTCTGCCTCTCTCTGGTTGGCTCTTCCTCTGTTTTTTCAGCGCTCAATTTCTCATTTCTGTTGTATTTGCTCTCTCGTTCTCTCTCTCCCCCCCTCTTATTCTCTCTTCTCTATCTGTCTATCAGGCCTGTTATTTTTTTGTTCTCTGTAATATTATGATAAGGACTTAACCAACCTTATCGATGAAGATTCTTCTTGCTCTGGCTGAAACCGGAGAATCTGTGGAAGATCATGATCGTTTGATCGAGCTTGTTGCCTCCGACGCATCTGGATTGCACCGTCTGTTCAGCCAGCGCCAGCTGCAGGTTCGGGCAGCTTCGTTTGTTTTCCACAAAAAAATAAATGTTTGTATGAATTTTTCTCTCTTTATTTTTAATCTAAAAATTTTACGGCATGTTTCTTTTCAGGAGTTCTTGGTCTTTGAGAGGGACTTCACCCTGTACAGAATGGAGGCGGCCGAGGCTTGATTTCAGGTCATTTCTCTATCTATCTATTTATCTCTCTCGTTCATCTATCCTTTTACTCCATCGTTCATCATCCTTCCATAAATTTATCTCTCTCTCTTTGCTTCCGTCAATCTATTTCAATATCGCTTGTCCACAAATTCCATCTCCCCTCTCATTCATTTATCTTCAAATTTCACGCTCTCTCTCTCTCTCAGCCCAATCAGTCTCCTTCCATCCATCTACTTAAATCTCTCTCTATCTCGAGCTATCTCTATCTTCACAAACCATCTCTCTTCATCCATGGTAGACGTGGTCGTTCGGTTCTTTTTGTGTGAATTGTTCGTTCTGTTCTGTTTTCCGAACAGAACAAAAACGAGTTCAAACAGAACATCGCAGGGACCCTTGTGCGGTTCTTTTGTTCACTTCGCGAATTTTGTTCTAGTTTTGTTCGAATGTGCAAATTTTGTTTGAATGTGCGAATTTTGTTCGTTTTTGAAAATAAAAAAGAACAAAACAAAGAACAAGGCCCTGTGCGGTTCTTTTGTGCGAATTTTTTGTTCGTTTTAAACGAACAGAACAGAACAAGGATGTATAATCCATGGAAAATCTCCATGCTTCCATCTATTTCAAAGTATAATTATATCTTCCCCTTCATCTCATTTGAAATCTCCCTGCATCTCTACCAGACATTATCTTTATCTCTTTGTCTCTTTATCTCCAAGTCTATGTCTATCTCCAGGACACGGCATCTCCTCAGTCATCAATCAAGGCACCGGCGACCAGTTATGACCACTCTGCCGTTAACCAAAACAGATCTGACATGTAACTTGACATGGACTTTCACATGGATCCCATCTTGACTTTTGACTCCCCCACAACATGACATCTAAGGCCTATATTTTATTCAATGAGTTTGCCTTTTCAGTCAGAGGACTCTGGGTCCGTTGTCTGCCGTTCCGTCCGTCTTAAGCCCGGGTTATATCTTCTATCAATCAACCATCTAAAGCATATATTTTCGTAATTAATCATCTGTACGAGATGATGGATGACCGATGATGGAAAATGGACGGTGGATGGCATGGAGGTAGGGATCATCAAATGTCATTCGTCACGTCACATGTCACCATGACGGAAATGTGATGGATGACGTGATGGTGACGGAATGGAAGGGGTGTGACGGTGACGGTGACGGCCTGTACGTGACGGGATACCATGGACGCATGACGTGACGAAATGTCCATCACGGATGACGGACCGCGCTTTTCCTCGTGGTGACGGCGCTCGTCCGCACCACCGCTGCCGCCGTCTGGCCAGACGCCGGCGCAGGCGGCAGCTACCCCGGTTCGGCTTCCCGAGCTGGGCGGCGGGAAAGGCTTCCCGCCAAGCTTCGTGGGCGGCAGGAGGGGCGAAGGTTACGGCGGCCCCGGCGGCAGGCGCAGCGGCAGTGGCGTGTGGCGGTCGTCGGTGGTGTGCAAGGAGCGGGGGTGGTGCTTCGGGAAGAAGCTGAGCGGGTGGCGTGGCCTGGCAGTTTGAAGTGGGTAGTCGGTGGCCGCAGAGAAGTAGAAATTAGATAGTAAAATAAATAATAACATAGTAAAATAAATAATATTATACTTTGACTATGTCTATTAACATAGTAAAATAAATAATATTATTTCTGTCACCGGTGACGGTGACGGCGTCACAGTGACGGGGACGTGACGGAACGAGGAAGAAGGGATGTGTGACGGGTATGTGACGGAATTTTTTTAAATCCTCAGACGCATGATGGGATGGTGACATGAAGAACATTTAGTCACATCACCATTTGTCACGCATCGTCATCCGTCCTGTCACGTCCGGGGCGTCACGTCCTGGACGCGCCGTTCCCTACATGGAGGGAAAGAGAGAATTAGGAGAGGGAAAAGAGAGCAATTTAAATAGAGAATGGGAGGGTAATTTAAATAGAGAGGTGATACGTTGACTTTTAACCGTTGACCTCGTCCTCAGTAATCCAAGAATTGCTAATTTACCTTTGACTTTGACGTCCTAACAGATATACTTAAGTCTACTTTTCCACAGCGCCGTATTGACTTTTGGCTTGCAGACGACCTTGACTATGACTTTTGACTGTGATAAACTAGTCTATTGTTCTAACGGCCAACGGTAACTCGCACGTGCGGGAAACACGTCAGCGTCCTGTCCCGGCGGACCAGGATAAAAAGAAAAAAAAAGAAAAAAAAAACCGAGGGAGAAAGCAGGCCTCGGGAGCCGTCGGCACCGGCGTTTAACGGCAGCCGCTCCCGGGAAACCCTAGCCGCCTCCGCCATGGAAGAGGGCGACGAAGCTCGGTCGGGCCGCCCGTTGAGATCGCCGCCGGCGGCGCTGCCGGCGGCGGCGGCGGCGCTGATGAAGGCGGCGGCGCTTTCGTCCGGCGGCGGCAGCGGCGGAGGCGGCTCCGGCAGAGAAGACTGCTGGAGCGAAGGCGCGACGGCGGCGCTGGTCGAGGCGTGGGGCGAGCGCTTCTTAGAGCTCGGCCGCGGCAATCTTCGCCAGCACCATTGGCAGGAGGTGGCCGACGTTGTCAGCGCCCGCGACGACTACGCCAAGCCCCCCAAATCCCAAGCCCAGTGCAAGAACCGCGTCGACACCCTCAAGAAGAAGTACAAGCTCGAGAAGGCCCGCCGGGCCTCTTCCTGGCCCCTCTTCCCCCGCCTCCACCACCTCCTCTCCTCCCCTTCCTCCTCCCCGGCCCGACCCGGGCCCGCCCCTTCCGCGTTCCCCCGAGCCCCCCCCTTCCCTGTCGCCCCACGCTCCTTCCACCACTTCCGGAAGAAGAAGGCGTGGAGAGAAGAGGGCGACCGCGGATTGGCTGAGCTGACTCGGGCCATTCGCGCGTTTGGGGAGGTGTATGAGAGAGTGGAGCGGTCCAAGATTACGCAGGCGGTGGAGATGGAGAGGCAGAGGATGGGTTTTGCCAAGGAGCTTGAGTTGCAGCGGATGCAGTTTTATGTGAAGACCCAGCTGGAGCTCACCCGCCTCAAGCGCGACGGCTCTTCTGATTGAATATCCGATTCTTTGCCCCCCACTGTAAAGTTTTTTGTTTTCTCTCTCTTTCTTTTCCTGGGTTCAATCTCATGTTCTCCGGAAATTTTCCAAAATTTCGATGTAGGTTTGGATGTGATCTGCCTGACGATTGAAGCTCCTTTTCCATGGATTTTAGTCTGCCCCTCCGGAGCCACAGCAAATAAATCTTACCCTTCGACTGTGTCAGCGAACAATTGGAGCTGACAACAATGTAGAATCAAACTCTGCTGGTACTAGCCAGTGAATTGGATCTCTGCCTGCCATGTCCTTTGGTAGCAAGTTGAGGGGAAGAAGGAAGAAGATGGGCCAGTGATGGCGGAGAACTTCGAGTGCAACAGCTTCATGGACATGGCCGGGGAGCCAGTAGTAAGGTCGTGCAGGCTAGTGTTCTTCTGGGCATGCATCATCTTTGGCTGTGCCTCCTTTAATAGGGCAGCTACTGCTCAATCTGCCAAGAGGGGACGGAAGAAGGGGTGATTGATGCCCATCAACATGAGATGGAGGTCGAGGAACAGGACAGAGGAATTGGAGGAGAGGGGGGCGCCATGTCCTATGCTTCTTCTGTTCTGTTCCTTGACCTCCCTCTCTTCTCAATGGGCATCATGTTCTCGTCTTTCGCCTACTCTTGGCAGATCGGCTGCTCGCCACCCTTGCAATGGAGGTACATCCAATGGTAGATGCAGGCCCAGAGAACAAGTGGCCCCATGATGCCACCTCTGGCTCCCTAGTCATGTACTTGCAGATGTTGCACTTGAAGTTTTCCACAATCGCTGCCCCTTCAGCTTCCTTCTTCCCTGAACTTGTCGTCAAGGCCCGGTGTTCAACTCCTTGGACATGGTAGGCAGCGACCCAAGTTGCTATACCATCAGATGAACTTGATTCTACATTCTGATAAGCTCCATTTTATGGCTGAACTTGATCCCCTTGCTACCACAATTGGAGTTGGCAACCATGGATTAGGGGGATCTCAGATAAGACAGAGCAATGTCAAGGCGAATGCAAGGACAAGGGGGGTGGCATGCAGATGAGGTTGAAATTTTTTTGGTTTCAGCTCCAGCGATGGCACTCTGTGGGAAAGAATCAGATCCATGGCAAAGGAGCTTTGAATGTCCCTGGCTTCGGAAACTCAATTCATCCATCATTTCATAAATGATACTTACATTTATGTATGTGCTGTGATGAGACGCAGCCACACGAATAAAACAGCTGTTGAATAATTCAATTTTAAAACATTAAAAAGTTAAGTTGAACAGAAAAGTTATGGACTTCGATATTCTTCGATATTCTTTGTAATCCTTCACTTCAAAACCTGTGTCATCCTCGTATGTATGTCTTGCCTTGTGTTGCTAAGAAGAGGCACTCTCAGGGATAACTTGCTGCATGAATTAGGTGGAGCTGCTTATCTGACACTACAAGGCATGAAAATTTAGGATCTCTTCTGTGGGCTGTTGTAGTAGTGTATCAGCACAAATGGGGCATTCATGAAAGTATGTAAATCATTCTCATGAATTATTTCTTCTGCAAACGTGTCCAGCTGCTCGCGTATGATAAATAAGATAGCAATGTCGAAGCACTGAAGAGGTATAACTTCATTACTTGAGTGCAGATTGAGCTAAATGACATTTTTTGTTGAGCATCTAGCATAGGGTTTGGGTGAGAGTCTTAATCATCAAGAGGAATGAGTGAAACCTTCAATGATGGATCAAATACTTTGGTAGTGGGGAGTTTTATTTTGCTTCCATTGGGCCTTGTATTTCTAGGTATTCTCTTTCGGTGCTCATAAGCATATTGGATTGGAAGCATTTAGATAGATATTCAATTATCAAGGCCAACTACTCTAATTATGATCAAAACGATGGAAGTCATGATCTATAACCTTAACAACACCTCAATGATGTCACAAAAAGATCAGAGCTCTTCTGTAAGCCTTTTCACAGCATTTCTCTTCTCAAAATTAATTCACATTTTTACCAACAACAAAAGTGACATCTTTGAAATAGTCAAGCAATTCCCTTTTCTAAAGCAAAGGCCTCATTCCACCAGATAGATGAATCTTTGGCATGCAAGTGGTTGTTTTGCATCCCAATCTCATTGCAGAAAATGAGAATCCCTAGGAAGGATTTTCAAAGATTTTTTCTCTCTTGCACTTGCAGTCTTTGATGTCATCATCCTTTGTATGTCTTCAAATTACCTAGCTTGTCCAAGGCAATTTGAACAACAAAGGTTTGGGTGTGCAACATATGTGGTACTGTTGGTTCAAGCTCTAGCTAGTGCTCTTCAATAAATTTATAATGGTTTTGACCATTGTTGTGTCATTGCAAGTGTTATTAGTTGTGATAACATAATCTATGAAAAATATAAAATTAATGTTCATTAATTTTCTTGCATGTTAAATCATAATCCTTCGACACACTACTCAATAACTCAACCAAGTGTATTTTTGGATTGGTATCAACCATCTCCTCAACAGCAAAAAATCAATTCACAAAGTATCCAAACAGGAGATGTGACCCCAAATATTTCCACGTAGTCAGGGAATGTCCAAGAGCTTATTGTGGCCATAGATCTCTCAACAGGCCAAAGAAACTCTCTCAACTTAGCATTTTGAACTTCAAATATTTGGGAGTCATGCATCATCTATATCTTGGAATAGGTTAATGATTCATTAAACTGGGTCAAATATAAGTACAGTTCTCTAAACATCAGACGCTTATAATAGGTCTATCCATGCAAATACATAATTTAAGATGAAAGTTCCCTACTAAGCTCCTAAGCTTTGCTTGGAAATTTAATATGCTTAAAAATAAAATCTGAAACAAAAACTTGAAATTACTATGCAGCTTAAGTTGCTTATAAATCTAGAAATGTCACTTTCCCCAGTGGTTACTTCCTGTCATATCCCTCAAATGTTACAGGGACAATCAATGCTATTAGCCTTCTTAGAATGCAGTGATACCCGTGTGACCATCTTGTGTTGTGATGAACTATACATACATTTATCCTACATATGATTTATGTGATCTAAAAATATAAATAAATATTAAAATTTAATCTAAAAAATGAATAAATAGGAACATAAATTTCAATATACCTTATTTTTGCTCATCTAATAACAGCACTGATATTAATTATAACTATATATTTGGTTCAAGTATTTGCATTTCACATCAAAAGTAGAGGAAAAATATAATTTATTGAGAATTATAAAAGATACCAATGATAAATAATAGTTATTATTGACAGAATTGATGAAAATTTATAGCTTAACATGTTGTAGAATATTCCAAAATAAATTAGAAACTGATGAGTCATGCCGTGAAGATAGATTTCGATAAACAAATGTTGAAACTCGAAGGTAAAACTGGTAATAAGATATTTCAAGACATAACTATAAATTCAGGCATTTATGTAAATATATAAAAAATGTTTTTGAAAATAGATCAAGAAATAAGATTTATTAGGATACTAACTCAAGCATCATTTAACATATAGATAATACTCATCACAATTCTTAGAAGATTTGAGATTTTAGATCATTAAAGTGGAACTATGTAGTCCTATTTGCGATGATACTATCCGTTCCATTCTTCTATTTATTTGGATAATCATCAACATTTACCTCCATATGTGTTCTTATTGTCATGGTTGAATATCACAAAAATGCACACCTAAGGATATTTTTGGGGTATGGTAGATATTTTCAACTTGTCCTAATTGTAAATATGTTCATACTAGTGTAATGCGTCAGTACTAATTAGGATGATTTGTTTGAGTTTGATAGTTGACCATGATGGAAATATATGTGGCCGACAAGCCACTCAAACATTTCATATCTTGTTCTATATTCATTAAAAGAACATATTCATTATAATGCGCGTGTGATGCTTATCATGAGGTCCATGAACACAAAATCTGACTCAGTGAGTTATGATGAGATCGTAATACAGAGATCACTAGTCTTTAAGCACGTGTTCTAAATATTCCTATTCAAAGGATTGCGAGAAGGGCATTGAATTATCTGGATATAATAGCACTATCTAGCCTCACTCATGTGATGAGTATGGAAAGAGTTCACTGAATTGATCCCTACAAATACCTGAATGGAATTATATCAAACTATCAATCATGTTGATTCATGTCATGGTTGTCTAAGTGGTCCTTAGACCTGATACACCAAAGATGTCTTGTGGAATGACAGTTGTACTTTGACTATGACTTATGTGTCCCTAATCATGGGATTCTAAATAGTATTAGTTCGGGTGCATCAAGAAGTTCATGAAGATGATTGAGTGGTCAAAATGGGATCACCCACCCTCGGTATAAGAGGCGATAGCTCAAGAAAGATGATGTGATGAAGTCCTTGGCAAAGGCAGTGAAATATTGGAGAAGAGTTCTCTGATGATTTCCGAACGCATCAATACTAACTCAGATGACAAATTAGGTCTTGATAGTTGACCATACCCTAAGTCGTCCTTGGAGCATCAAGTAGAGAGGTGTAGCTTGGCACCCCACGTGTTGGAAGCTCAACCTTGTTGGGTTTGGTGCCTTGGTTAGTCTATGGAAAACATATTTCCATGGATGCGGAAGCATGTCAATCGATTCACAATCGATCTTTAAAATAAAATGTTGAATGTAACTAGTGGGGAACTCATTCCACCCTTTGACTTTGCCGCTCTGAGATCCTTTTGAAGCCATTCACGCATCCAGCCTCTAGAAGTATCTACACGATCACTCGGCGCTCAGATCTCTACGTCTTCTTCTTCGATTCTTCTTGAAAATCTAGAAGATATCCCCACCATGAAGACACTCTCCCTTGGATGAGTGGAGAAGAGAATGGACAAAGGGAGGGGCTCTCAAATCAGGCATGCATGATTTAAAATGAGACCTCTTTCCCTCTTTATATTTCACTTAAGGTTTTTTTCAAAAACCCTACAAAGTAAAATATATCCACCAATGCCCTTATGACCTTCTGTGTGTGAGTCTCTAGGCCCATGTATCATTTTAGTTAATAAATTTAGTGTCCCAATAATATTTATTGGCCAACTTTATTAATTAACTAAATCCACATGTAGACTAATTAACTAAGGATTAATTTAACCCAATTGATAGGTAAAGTTTCCAGCCCGTGGGGTGCCAAGCTACACCTCGTGCTCTAGAAGATACCGAGTAGTCTCGACCTCCCTCATGAAACTTATACCATCATCGGTTACCGTAAATGTATAATCCATCATCAGTGCGAGACTCTCGAATGACTTAGCGTATGGTTTATTGCCAAACCCTAATCCATCATTTGATTAGTATTGATGCGTAATAGAGATCATTGGAGAACGCCTTCTCCAATATCCTCACTACCCTAGCTAGGAATTTTTTGGCATCATCTTTCTTGAGTCAATCTCCTCTTATACCGTGGGCGGATGATCCCATCTTGACCACTCAAACATCTCCGTAAGCTTCTTACTCTATTTGATCCATAACTTATTTCAATCCCATGATTAGTGGCTCATAACTCATAGTCAAAACGTAGTCATCCATTCACGAGATGTCCTTGATGTCTCAGGTCACTGGATCACTTATACAATTGTGACTTGAATCAACCTGATTGACGTTTAGGTATAATACCATTCACGGATTCGTACGGATGAATTCAGTGAACTCTTTCTCCAAAGAGCACCCATTATCTGTCCTTAGCGTTGCCACACTAGTAGCCACATTATCAGTTATACTTATCGTATAAGTAGGATCAAGTAGTTTTATTCTATCCGGATAATTTGATATCCGTCTCGACTATCCATTGAATAGGAATATTTAGAATATATGTTTAAATACTAGTGATCACTGTATTATGTTCTCATCATAATTTAATAAGTCATTGCACGTATTCATGGACTTCATTATAAACATCACACAAAATAATAACGAACGTAAATATTTTATTCAATGAAATTAAATAAACAATGTAGTGTGATTGGCTTGACGGCCACATAATATCCATCAAGCCTATTAATTGGGTTAAATCAATATGGCAGTAATTAATTTATATGGTGATAAAGTTAATTAAATTGAAAGGCCAATAAAGGTTATTGGGTCGCTGGGGTCGTTAACAAGACTGACACATGGGCTTAGAGGGTCACACACAAATGATCTTTGGACGCCAGAAGATATACTTAAGTTTTTGGGATTTTTATAAAAATACCACCCACTTATTATAAATAGGGGAAGGCCCTGAACGAAATTCACCTAGGCCAGAATTGTTCAGGGGCCTTCCCCTTCTTCTCTCTTCTCCCCATGATTCCTCTCCACTCCTGATGTGATCGGGATGGCGTAACAACAATGACGGAGGTTAAACAGGGCTCTCCACTACCGACGTGCCAAGGACAGTGTGGCGACGTCTAGAGGCATCACACTTGAGCAGATCGACTTGTCTCACTCTGAGATCCAAGAAATCATAGATGTGAGCCGTGTACATGTTCTTTGATTCAATGTTTTTTATGATGCCGTTTGATTTCGCTAAGGTCTTCCACTGTAAATCATTCTTAAATTTATATCCATATTTGGGCCTCTAGAACCAAACAGAAAGACCATACCATAAGTCACCATTTGAACATCGATTGAATGAGAGACCATGTGTACATAGTAACCACTGACATTAAGGCTTTACAGAGAGTTAATATACTACTTTGTATCTTCTATTGCATGAGGTATATGTTGACACCTCACAGTTGGCAAGTTAATCTATCGATTAGGTTAATTTGATACTTGATCAATTATTTTGTTTTCCCATTAAAGGGATTAATGTCATTAGAGTTGTTAAATAGACTAATATAAGTGTCAACTCTCTCATGAAACCTTTATCATCATCAGTTACTGTGTTTGTGTAATCCTTTGTTGCATGAAAATCCAAATAACTTATGGCATGCTTAACAATTAAAACATAATCAGCCATTCTAGTAACTACTAATGTGGTGTGGAAATCATCTGATATCACATCCTGTAATATTAACACTATCTTAGCTATGGATGTAACTACCTGTTCTTCCTTGAGTTCTTTCAAATTATAATAAAAGCACATGATCCCAGCTTGTTTCAGACAATCACCTTTGTGGAGATTTTTGTTTCACCTCGATCCAAGATTGATTTGAATCCCTTTGATAGACTTGTAGGTCATAGTCAAAACATAACCGCCCATAAATAACATATCTTTGGTGTCTCAACTCTTATGACCACATACAAGATTGTAACATGAATCAACTGGATTGATAGGTAATTATGATAGCATTAGGGATTCCTACATATATTTTTAGTTAACTCTTTTTCTTGAAGCACACCCTCTATGTGCCTTTTATTTATCCACACTTATGATTGTGGGATTGGCTATACTCAGTATACGATTGGGCCTAGATAGTGCTATTATATCCCGATATGTTGATCTCCTTAAATGTTTTTTGAATTTGAATAATTAGACAAAATATTTGAATTCACTAATCTTTCATAATTTACTTTAGTTATCTCAATATTATCATATCTTCAGAGTTACTTGGTCGTAATATGTATTCATGGAATTCACTATAAACACCAGACAACAATAATATTCAATACTTTATTTTAATGAACATAAATGAGACTTAAAAATGTGTTTGGCTTAGATGCCACATAATATCCATCACAAAAAAACATAATCCTGATAAACTATTTTCGAGATACAATATATTTCTTTACGAAATAAATACAAAGGAATTATATAAATATAATTATACAAAAATATGTAGAATAATTAGAATGAATTTGTTTATGCATCAATAATGTACATATTTATATCATAAATGTTAACATGATTTATTTCACTCACTCATAGCCATAAAATGATGATAAATGTCATGTTAGTGCATGATATATTAATATTATCACACTTAACCTTAATTTCATGAAGGATAACATTGGGAACTAGGATTTTTATGGTCAAATAAATCAAATAGATCTATGAAATTTTCATTTATTGATTATTGATCAAGTAAAAGGACCAATTGATCATTAATTAAACTGCTGTGATCAATCAATCAATTACCTCATTAACTAGACCATATTATTTACTTAATCAATCAATCAATAGAAGGACCGATCATTTTGATCAATAATTATACTTTTTAAAATACCCCCATTAAAATGCTTCCATCTCTCTCTCTCTCTCTCAGTGCCTATAACCAAAACTCATTATGTCTCTCTCCCAATCTAAATCTCTAGATTTCATCCTCTCCCAATTTCCTCTGTCCACACCAAACCTCAATGTTTTCCCCAATGTCCTCTCTTCCGTAATCTACATGTTGATCAAGTTTAGCAATTGTATATTAAACTTGTCATATATATTCCTACACTTAAAGAATGTCTTAGCATGCTCACCATGTCCAAGTGGCACTTGTCCCCTTCCCTTTGAATTCAAAGCTCCCCTGCAGTGGTGGTCCCCTATTCTCTGACTCCCTGAAATTTACCTCACGGAAGGTATAAAAACGAAATAAGAAAAACAGGAAGGGATAAGTATTTTCGTAATTTCCTCCATTTAACAGCATTTTATTTCCAGGTGTAATTTCATATTAATAAACTATTTAATTCATGTTACCGAGCGTTGAAATAAAGAGAAATTAATGCCAGATGGCGGGCCTCTTTGGCTGTTCAAATCTGGAAGAGATAGAGAGAGACTATTTATCTTCGCTTGTCCTAACGTTAAATCCAAGAGAGAGAGAAGAGAGAGAGAGAGGAGGAGAGAGAGAGAGAGATGGGAGAAAAGAGGAGAGGAGAGAGAGGAGCGGAGTGTGGAGGAAGGAAGAGAGGACCAATGCGCAATCTCCATTTCCGATCTCGGCGGAAGATCTGCAGCAGATAAGAAAGAATTCGATTTCGGAGGCAGAATCGAGCGCTGCTGACCAGTTCTCTATGTTCTTCGTTCTGAGTTTTGCCCGACTCAGACAATCGATGCCTGGTCGGGCAAGAAAAGGTATAACACGCTTTGCATTGTGTTGTTCGTGATTCCAACTCGGGGAAGCCTGTTGAAAAGTGATTTTTCTTCGTCTTGCGCCTTTCTGGGCGCGGCAATTCAGTTGTTTTCTGATTCCTGCTGCCCTCTTCGGTATTGGAAATGCGGGAGTTGGTTGTTTTTTGGATTCTGAATTTTCTCCTGGTTACTGGAAATGCGGGTGCTTGCTTTTTGGGATTCTGATTTTTTTTCTTCGTGATTGGAAATGGGGGGGGGGGGGTAGCCTTTAAAGATTCTACTTTTTCCTCTTCACTGGCTATATCCTCTCTATCGATCCAGTTAGGGCTTCTGTGGGTGTTTCAGTTCCTTCCGCGAAGTGCGCCTTCTTACGAAATGATACGTTTTATTGCTTTCGATCTTACTTTTGTTCATTGATGTTGTTTCGTCTCTTCTTTTTTATCAAGTCGAACCGATTGTTCTTAACTCTAGTATCTGATCCCACATTCAAGAACTTCTTTTTGGATCGACGACGGTTTAAACTAATCTCGCCTCTTTTTCTGGATCTAGATGATCCCCAAACCGGCAAAGCCTGGCGATTTTCGGAGAGTAGATGATCACTATCGTGGCCAATAATCTTCTTTCACTTCCGATTCGCCTACTTCGGCGTATAAGATCGAAGGACTCTCTTCCCTAGCTCTCTTTCTGATCATGGATTCTGACACTCCGGTTGACTTTGCTCTATTCCAGCTATCTCCAAGGAGATCTCGGTGCGTACCATCAGTTTCTGTTTCGGATTTCATATGATATCATTCTCACTGACAGGCGTGCAGGTGCGAATTATTTGTTTCGAAAGATGGAAAGACTGAGAAACTTGCCGCAGGACTGTTTAAACCGTTTCTATCACACCTCAAGGCTGCCGAAGAGCAAGAAACTCAATCCACCCGTACTATAAAGCTTGATGTGGAGAGGAAGCGCGGGCATGCTGGTTCATGGTTTCACAAGGGAACCCTTGAGAGGTGATTATACATTCAGTTTTTCCTAGAGTGATTGCTATCATATTTGTTTAATGATGTGAATAATGTCAGTAGGATCATTCGTTTCCCTGTTAATAAGATATAGGTTTATGTATGGTGTAGGTTTGTCAGATTTGTCAGCACTCCTGAGGTTTTGGAGGTCATTAGCACGCTTGATGCCGAAACCTCTCAGTTGGAGGGTGCGAAAAGAACTTACTGTGAGGCAAGTTTTTTCTTCGTTTATCTTTACAGGTTGAGATATTTAAAGTTTAAGTTGGGCTGAGTTAAGATCTTTGCTCCAGGGAGTCGGCGATCATCTTTCAAGGGTTTCACCTGGTATTTTTATTTACCCCTTTATATTTCGAACATTAATCTGATGTCTGTCTGTCACATCGGTGAATAATTGTTAATTAACTCACTTGTTCGATGAAAATTTCTTTCAAACTAGTTAATTATTATTTTTATTGTTTAGCTGATTTATTTATGCGATATCCTGCCCTACCTTTCATCCAGGAGAAGTCGCAAAGTTGGATTCGACGCCTGCTGATGCTACAAAGTAAGATCTCGTTGTGCCAGCTCTGCCTTTTTATTATTTATTCATTTTCTATTTTCAAAAAAAATATTTATTTTTTTCCCGAAAATTCTGTTCTGCTTGCAACAAATTGATATTTTTGGTTCATTCAACCATCTGATATCCTCGTTTGTGCTCATCAAATACATGCCAGAAAGTTAATTTTTATACACTGAAATGGGCGTACTATATTTTTTATGGATTAAAAATACCCCATTTTGACCTGGCTAATTGCATTTTTACATGAAATTAGTTATCTTTGGTTGGTGCAGGAAGGAACTTTTAAGGGCCATCGATGTTCGGTTGGCTGCTGTTAAACAAGAGCTGAGTGCCGCCTGTGCCCGTGCATCAGCTGCCGGATTTACTCTTGAGAGTATTTCAGATCTGCGGTTGTTTGCCGACTACTTTGGAGCACAACGCCTCAAGTAAGAAACTCTTAATATATTTTCTCATTCTACAGATTTAAGCCCATTCTTTGTACGTGCTTCATCTCTGGATCATAAATTTCTCTTCCGATTTTAAGCCCATCCCATTTTCTTCGTACATGATTTTTTCTTCTGCTTCCTGTAGCATAGCATGCAGCAAATTCGTGTCCTTATGCCAGCGTCGGCCTGAGCTCATAAGTCGCCCTCAAAACTATCGTCACCAGTCGTCACCGCCGATTACATGGAAAGCGCCACCGCTGCCGGTGACTGCATTTGGCCCTGCCGAACGTGACGTCCGAGGCTCCTCCAGTTCCGATATGTCCATTGAGGATCCAGAGGAGGCTGGCTCGACCACTGTCTTTCCCTCCTGTACAATCGCCAACCAGAAGCATAATAGCCTGAAGAAAATGTCAGTGATTCATCAAAAAAAGGCCCTTCATCTTTATAATATAGCAACACGGCTAAGTTGTAATGATTTTTGTCTTTGCAGTTCCAGCAGGACTGACTCCATCCAGCAGCAGCACAAGTCATCGTCTTCCTCAAAAATAGAAGAGGAGACATCAGCAGAGCTGGCAGCACCACCAGTAGAGTTGTCAAGGAGGTTGAGTGTACAGGACAGAATCAGCATGTTCGAGAACAAGCAGAAGGAACAGTCAGGAGGCAAAGTTGGCGGTAGATCGGAGCTCAGAAGACAGTCCTCCGATCTGTCATCAGTGGTGGAGAAGGCTGTATTGAGGAGATGGAGTGGCACCAGTGACATGAGTCTCGACCTCTCTGGTGGAAACAGCAACAGCAGTTCCCGTAAGGAAATGGATGTTGTGTCAGATGCACCGTCTTCTTCTGCATCCAATCCTAAGGTTATCAATAATGACGAGAATGACACTGCCGACTCTCAACCTTGTTCTTCTTCCTTGAGAACGGTTTCTATTGCAGAGAATCAGAGAGAAAAGGCAGGTTCGCATGTGCAACAGGTTCAAGAGTCTGCTGCTCCTCTGAATTCTTCAGCTGTGCCTTCATCTTCTGGACGACAGAAGCCCAAGGATGTGAAGGTATGTTTGAACGAATCTGAAGCATCTGAGGACATTGGAGCTATTCACTCAGCTACCTTGGGATCCCGGTTGAGTCAGAGGATTCCATTGAGTGAGGCAGAAGACCCCCTCAATCAGTCTATCGATAAGAATGTTATCAGAAACCCCAAGATTTTCGGTAAGCTTGGTAAAGTATCTGGGGAAAACCGGCCCAATGAAGAAGATTCTGATTTTCAAGAAGGGAAAATCTCTGTTCCTGAGATAAATAATAAGAGCCAGCTAAAATCTGACTCGGGTTTTGTCTTGAGTCGTACCCCACAGTCAGCTTCTGTTCCACGACCTTACAAGGGAAGTCAGGGCCTGAATGAGGAGTTGCAGATGAAGGCCGATGAGCTTGAAAAGATGTTTGCTGCTCACAAGCTGAGACTTCAATCAGATCAGGGCTCAGTTTCAAAAAGAGGCAAGACTGTAGAAAAGATCCCTTTACAGGAACAAAGTGCACCTTGCAGAGGACCTGAACTTGGATATAAAGGGATTGTTGGTGGTAATGAAGGCATTGTTGATTCAGGAAAGAAGAGTCTGTTTGATACTGGGTTTTTGGAAGGTTCCAGGGGTAAATTCTACGAGAAATATGTGCAGAAACGAGAAGCCAAGCTTAAAGAAGAATGGGACTCAAATCGAGATCTGAAAGAGGGGAGGATGAAGAAATTGCAGGATGATCTTGAGCGTAGCAAAGCCGAAATGGCCCGTCTGACGAAATCTGCTGGGAAACTGGACTTACGGACAAGTTCACGTCGACGTGAAGAAAAACTAGGAGTGTCCAGTCTCAATCGGTCAATGAAAACGAGGGAACAGGTACTTTTAAATCATATGTAAAAGGTCTTACTCAATCTTGCTTGTGTTTCTGATTCATGGCTGGATTCTTATAACATGTAAGTTGTAACAAATTAGTATTGTGATATTGAAATATTGCTTTTGCTATCACTTTAAATCTGGGTGATATTGAAGCTCTCTCTTGAAATAAGCAGGTGGGTCTTCTCACCAACAAGGATGATGACGACCAAGACTCATCTTCTCTGCAGACACAACGTAGCCGCAATGTGGGGGATAATTCTTCCAGAAGTGGCACCTCTAGAGGTCTTCTTACAAGTGTTGGCGTCTCTTCATCAAGTCATAGGGTTTCTGCCAGAGACATACAAACCGAAGGCAATTTTCCTGGCCAATCTGCACCAAACTCTGTGGATCTCAGAAAGGAAAATGCAAAGCCCTCTTCTGGACAGGCCAAAGACGGAGCCCGCTCCCAGCTCAGAAACTCTGCTCGCAGCAAAAGCATCTGCGAAGACATCGGCCTTGTTAATGAGGACAAAAATTCTCGTCTATCTCAGTCCATGCGGAGACCTTCCCCAGTCGTCAGCGACAGCATTACTCATGGTGATCTACGGCCTCCAAGAAACATCCAGACAAGGGTGACGAGATCGGCTCAAGGCCCAAGGCGAAAGCCCGGTCTCACTTCTGGGTCAGCTCATAAACTCAAGCATGTGACCAGGGAAGAAGCAGAGGAACAAGAAGAAGCCGCCATCACTCCAGATTCTTGGGAAGAAGAAGATGATGGCGATGATGATGATGATGATGGAGATTTGGCTTCAGTGCAGGTCAACTGTCCTGCTTCCAATAAGATTTCTTCCTCCAGTGTAGCTCTTGGTTCACCTCGGGAAAGCACTGGCTCTTGGAACTCCTCAGGCGGCAGCCCCACCCAAGCGGATGCATCTCGGACGAGGAAAAAGTGGGTAAACACTCATAAACCTATCATGGTCTCGAATTCCTCTAACCAACTCCAAAAGGACTCTCCCTCCAAAGGGTTCAAGCGGTTGCTGAGTCTTGGGAGGAAGCAAAAGGGAGTGGCAGAGGGTCAGATCATTGACTGGGTCTCTGCCCCCACAGGCTCTGAAGAGGACGATGACGCAGAGGATGGCCTAAGTCTGGAATCAGGTTTGAGCAATAAGCCTAGAGCTGGCCATCTCTCGCACTTCCATTTTGTCCAAGATGGCTTCAATGACAGTGACCAATTCTATGAGCAAGGTACTATCATACTCATCTTCATCTTTGACATCATCATGGCATTGTTATCCACATCATCATGTTCTTTTTGCTGTAATGTCAGGATCAAGGTCACTCTTCGCTCTTTCTTCCATTCGAGCCAAGGGCGCAAGGGCGAGGCCAGTGTGATGAAGAAATTTGCCTGCAAAATTTTGGGAAGAATCCTTTTTTTATTCTGGGAACAGGTGCTTGTGGCTTGTTAATTTTATGATTTCCTCTATTTTCTCTCTCTTCCACCTGTAAAATCTGGTTTTGTTGCCCACAATCTCTGGCTTGCATTTGTGGTATCTAATTCATATTGGGCTCTCCATCTCTCTCCGAGGTCTACACTACCTAACTGTCAAAAGTATTACCATTATGCCTTTCTTACAAGAGTGGTTTCTTCTATGCAAGCCTCTTGGCTGTCTCTGCACTCCTACCTCCTTAATCACTATCCTTTTGGGGCCTTATCTGGTGATCCGGACCATTTCTCTATTGATGATGAAGCTTATCCCCCATCATCTCACTGGGTGACCTTGACCTCCGTTAGGGGTCCTATATAGTATTCAGAGTTCGCCTTGGTACTGCTCTCAAAGGCAGCACAGAAACAGTACTCCTTGATGGCCAGTCACATGGGTTCTCATCAACAACATTTTTGGGAAAACAGTGGGATCTGCTACCTCTGTTACGTCACTCTTTCTTCCTCTCATAATTTCTCTTCATATAAGGAACAAAAAGAAGCATGCTAATAGGGTAGCGGGGTATTCCCTCCACTATGGTCAGCCTTTTTCTCTTAAGTGCTGATGAAGCACCTCAACATCATATTTTTGGGACGAAGTTGTACGTCAAGCAATGGTTGACCTAATGCATGTGATGTGCACTATCCTTGCAGTAACAAAGTAAGTCTGGTTTAATAAAAAAAATTAAAAATGAATTCAAAAGTGGGAGCAAACAAGATGTGAGCTAGTAATCATACATGAGTGTGCTTTGATTTTGCATGACAGAAATAATTCTTTTTTAAAAGAGATAACAACACTAAGAAGGAAACTTCACCTTGTTGGATCCCAACTAGTTTTGGTATCTTCAAGTGGAAAGTTTCCTACGTGACATCCTCAAATTGCAGCAGAGGATAATTCCTGCCTGAGTCGTGGATAGTGCTACAATTAAATGAAATGCCAAATTATAGCCCACAGTCCTCAAATAGTGAACACATACCTACTGATTTATATTTGATTATTAGGCTTAATATAAGAATATGAATATTCAAGTTTTCTAGCTAAAAATAATCCTTGGATATACAAAATAATAAAACCAATGAAATCATTTAGATAATGAACAAAAAATTATAAGAGGAACCTAATGTTACTTCATTGATAAGTTCAAAATCGGTGGTATTTTAACATATATTCCAAAAAATGAGTTATAATTTCACATTTACAAATATTTTAAAAGTAGGACAAAGTGGTTGATCCTCTAAGAGATAATATCTGCAGAATCATATCATCTTTCCTGGAAAAGTCTCTATCACTGGTTTCCATGAAAAAGTGTTTTAAAGCCATTCATGTATCTGACCCTTACATTTACCCAAAATTTTTTCAGAGCATTAGATCTCCTCTCTGTTTCCCCAAACAACGCTGCTTCAAAATACAAAATAAGATCCTCACAATCTAGCCTCATTAAAAGGCATACTTTTAAGAGAGAAGAGGGGGAGGGGGAACCCAGGTCTAGTTTGTAGGGGCACCAAAAAATTGAGTACCCTCCTCTATTTATACTATATAGACACTGTTTATAGAACTCCATAAAGTTAAAATATATTCATATTGTCCAAGAATCTTATGCATGTGACCCTCTAAGCCTATGTACCAGTTTAGTTAATAACTTAAATGTTGTAACAACCTTTATGCAAGGATAGGTCGAACTGTCAGCTCATTCAGTACTAAACAATAACTTGTGGTCTATATGATACAAAATGATATGTCAACTCTATTCTTCATTTCCTAAGTTAACGATCAAACCCTAATTGGTCATCCTAGTTAGTACTAATGACTAATATGACTACAGAATATCTTCCCAATATTTATAGTATCCTGTCTGGGGATTTAATTACATCTTATTTCTTGAGTAGATATCATCGTTACCAATGGTAAGTGGTCCCACACTGAACATACAATCACCTTTGTGAAATTGTTTTTGCATATGAGCTAAGACTTATTTTAATCCCATGATTAGAGACTTGTAAGTCATAGTTTAAACACAACCGTTCATCTCAAGGTGTCTTTTATGTCTTAGCTTTAAGGACCACTAACGCAACTGTGACATGAATCAACCTGATTGACGGTTAGATATAAGAGTAGTTATGAATTTGTATAGTGGAGTTTACAAAAATATTTTTCTAAAAAGATTCCAATATCTATCCAAAGTGTCTGCATGCTAAAGGCTACAAGATCAAACACCTTTCAACTTTGTACCACTAGTGATATGGGGACTTCGGAGGATACAAAGTTGACGTGAGGAGCACTAGTGGTACCTCTGAATTCCTAAGTGGATGTCTCATCTCATGGGCATCTAAGAAAAAAAATTCCATGGCCTTATCCACGGCTGTGACTGAATACATAGCTAGTATATTATGTTGTGCATAAGGCCTATGAAACCTTTGTGTGATTATAAAATCACACCAAAAGTATACCAATTCATTGCGACCCTATTAGTGCCATAAATTTAGGAAAAATTCTGATTATGGAATTTTGAATGAATTACATCAAAATGAAACATCACTTAAATAAGGCCTGAATCACCAAAGGTGATATCATTCTACAAGGGTTCCAAATTGAGGAACAATTTCAGATATCTTCACTAAACAATCAAGCAAAGATGGATATAAATCTATATGAAAAGAATTAGGGATAACTCATGCAAAATAAATACATTAAAATTTTTGTTTTAATGTTCCATAAATGTTTTAGAACCCATTTTTATCTATCAAGCATTAGACGTCAATTATTCATGCCACAACTTATTCAAATTGATCATAAAACTATCACTAATCATTAAAATTGATCATAAATCTGAGACACTCGGGAAGTTCAGTTTCTTTAATTTTTTTTTAATTTTGTTATTTTGTTTTGATTTTGTATTATTCGGGATGCTGATGTGTGGTATTAAGATGCTCCATGTAGAATATATTTTCTGCCATGCCTTGAAACTGATTTTTCTTAAATGATATTGAGAAAGTTTCTCAAGTATTACACAATCTTAATTCTTTTCACCATCTTGTGTTCTTAATGTGATTCCCCTCCTTATCCTAAATTGCCTATGCATAGCGGGAGCAAATAATTATGGGAGTATAGATTTATGATTTAATATTAAAGATGAATCATGGATCAATTAATATGCACATCTCAAAAAAGGAGGAGATCAAATATTCAGCACCATCAACTTTCAAGTCAATGAGTGATCCAGATAAATTTCCAAGTGGGGGTCCATTTATAATTTTAAATGGCGGAAATAACAAAGGTTAACTTGAAGGAAAAAACTGGTCAGCTCATGGCCAGTCATGGTCAGTCCGTGTTCAACATGAGTTTGAAGCATTTAAAATCCACCCTGAAAGTATTCACATGGATATTAACACATTCAAAATTAGAGGTACATTGAATTATCATTTGTCTTTTGGGTGATTACATATGATTGACCATCTGATTTTGAAGGTAAAATGAATGGATGAAACCTTTGTATGTGGACTTAAAACTTAAATGGTCAACAGTAGACGAAAGTTTTGACCAAATGCCATTAATTTGGATTCATGCTTCTGGTCAACTCTCTGTGATTTAAATAGTTTTTTGATGGAAAAATATAAATAAAAATGAATTTTTATGTTCAAATAAAAGTTATTTGATGTTGAATGGGGCTTTCACAAAAAGGATATTTAATAATTTTATAACTCGTATTTGGAGATGTAGAGATGGCCGAACAGACATAAGTGTATTGGTGAAATTTTTGATGCAAGAGAATAAGGACATACATGAGATAAATGACTAAAGGCTTCTAGGTTGAAGAAAATATAACACAATTAAAGACAATGCTTGTAACCTTTCAATATGGGGAAAGGAGTGATGGTGCAACTGCTTCCTTGTCTAAGGGTGAGAGTACTGTCCTAAAAATACCTTTGTAAAAATAAAGCTCCAAATCCAAAATCTCAAAGAAGGAATTGCCATAAAACAACCTATTCCACTAATATAATCCACTAAATCCAATGTAAGTGAAAATCCAAACAAGAAAGATGCAGAGTAACTCGATTCACCAAATAGGAAAGAGTGGACCTTCGAAGCTAACCTACTATGCCAGGTGGGGTAGAATGTTGACTGATCAGTGAAGGGTCCAAACACCGATCCAATTGATAGTTGTGTTTAATGAAATGGTGGTGTGACAGCGCAAGATGCAATTAAGATGACACAATAGTGCTGGACGATGGAAGGTGGTACATCGCTTTGGATGGCATGATGTGGACAACACAATGCAAATGGCACAATATGATGGTGCAACATGGACAATGTGGCACCATGTGGAAGGCGTGGCATGACACAATTGTGGAGATAGCGGGTTTACAGGCGGAATGCACAAGTAATGAAGACATTATAAGGTGGAGTGATGACATAGTGGAAGCATGGATGACACAAGAAGGCATGGCAGGGGACAGTGAAAGATAAACTGGTGAGTTTCGTCCTGATGGTGACACTAGTAGTGTGGTAAGTGGGCAGTTCTTGAGAAGGAAAGTTAATTTAAAAACAACCAATATGATCCACACAGTGATCTCCAATTTTATAGGCCTTGGAAGAGAGAAAAAATATAACCCTAAATGTAGAGATTTAAAAATTCAATGACAAATAAAATTTGAGTTGTTGACCCAACGTTGTTGGTGTGTCATAACCCAGGATGTCTCCTCCTGAGGTGATGGTGCCACCTCTGATTTTTTACATATGGAATTTTAAATATTGCATTGTGATACCTTTATATTCTTTTAATGCTATGATGCGGGAAATATGAATCAATGTGGGACATATGAGAGATTCTGAATTGCTATGAAAAATATAGCTGCACAAATTTCTGATCTGTTAAGGGAGAGAAAGAGAATGCAGTCAAGCTAAGGAATATAAATTAGAAAACTTACCATTTATTGGTGTCGTCGCATCTCTCTCTCAAAATATCCAGCCTTTGTCCCAAAAAGTAAGTGAATTTTTTTGGATGATTGAATGGTCATAATTATGAGCCTTTGATGCTGGAAAGATCAAGTAAAACATATCTGTAAGTAACCTTTTAATGTAGATAAGATTAGCTTAATGAGACAACCCCTAAATGATGTATTTTGAGTCTCAAAAAGTCCATCTAAATAGAAATATTTATGTAATTTTTGAGGGAATTCCTAGGGTAACTCTATTTTTGCAAGAATTGAGGAAGAAGAGCTGGCACTGCCTAAATTAAATGCAAGGACAAGAAAATTGTGTTTCTCAAGCATCATTCAAGTGAAATTCGAGTGTGCATTCAAGAGGATTTTGTGAATAGCTTTTGGAGTTCAAAACGTCTTTCAAGATGACTCAAGACTCCTTTCCATGGTATTCAAGTAAAATTTTGTTTGGTGTGTTGCTTCTATTCAAATCCACGTCATATATTGGAGAGGAACTTGGCATGGAAAGAGAGAAAGAGGAAAGCAAGGAGAGGAAGGTGAAGAAGCTTTTAGTAAATCATTATCCATTTTAAGGTGAATGTATCATTATCTCTGTCTTCTTGCTTTTCAATTAAATGGGATTAATGGAAAGGAAGAGGAAGAAGCCATGGTAATTAGAAAAACCATGGACTGGAGGAAGGCGGAAAGAATTGGAAAATATAATAGATGGAGTGAGATGATTGATTTCTGATTGGTGGAAGATGTAAATGATTGGAGTATAAATAAATCTAAATAGGAGATTGAAGAGGATTGAGAGAAAGAGGAAATCATCAATTTGATGAGAAATAAAGATATAGATAGATCAAGGAAGTGTGATCTGTGAAGATACATTGTTGTGTGATCAGATCATAGAGAATAAGATTATGTGTGATATTTGAAGATAAATTACTGGGGATGATTACCAAAGTTCTCTTATTGGCCCGATCATGTATCATCCTCTAGTGGGCCAATCTATTGACCTAAGGGAGCCTGATCTGGCAGAGAGATTCCATGGGTTCATGAGCCTTCTCTCAAGAGAGTTTAAGGTAATGGGCATCCCATCAAATGACCATAAGTTGGCTTTTCTTGAGGTGGTTATTGGGAAGTCAAAATAGATTTGGTCAAACTGATTTGATAGACTCTATTGAGCTCAATTCAAGATACACTTTAGTGGGATTTCATTTAGCTTCTATTGATTTATAAGATACCATTTAATGGGCATGTCCTTAGAATGTATTGGGCTGGGACATTGAACTTAGTGGTCCTTTAATTAAGAAATAATTATTGAACAAAGTAAAAGGTGAATTTTAGTGGATTTGAGTTTAAGTTATTTTAAATGTGGATTTGTCCACTATAGCAGTTGGCCATTAAGCAAGTCAAAGAGTTTACTATTATTATTTTTTGTATCATTCATTTGAATTATTTAGCTAGTTTGGAGAGTAGTAGAGGGTTTCTCAACTAGGCTAAGTAGGCCCTGAGAATAGGACCTGTGTCATCAAGGAGGAGGCGGAAGAGATACACATCTGACAAGGCTGTTAGAGTCAAGGATTTCAATTTTATTCACCAATTTGTTTCTTTATTCTTATCCTTGTAATCCCTATTACCAAGTGTTTTTGCTTGGGGGACATTAAGGTTGGGTTAGGATATTTAAGAACTCAGTTCAGATATCCTCCATAAAAAGTAAGGGCCTAGTCCTAACCTGTGTAAAATTTGTGGATCTCCTTCAACACTAGTGCACAAGATAGGTATAAGATATCATAATTAGGTTTGAGTTTAACATACATTTTAAAATGCCTAATTCAACCCCATTATATGAGTAAAATGCCTAATTATATTTCTCACTTTTGTGGATCTCCTTCAACACTAGTGCACAAGATAGGTATAAGATATCATAATTAGGTTTGAGTTTAACATACATTTTAAAACTACGGAAAGCTAGCACTATTTTATTGTCCATTGTCCTTTTGTACTTTGTACCCCCACTACTTTAACACAAGTGTTTTTTCTGGATCATTATGTTGTAGACACATCAACATAGGCTACCTACTATGGGAAGGAATGATTTCTTTTCATTTTCTAGGTTTACCCAGAGCGCATATGACATCATACAAAGTGTTAAGTAATGAATATGACAAACCATTCCTTAGTCCCACCTCCTTGATGCCACTCACTCACAAATGAAGTGATACTCATGTGGAGTTGATAAGTCCAAATTTTGGGTTTAAATGCTGTTGTTTAAATTCAGACTTAACCAATAATATTTATGAACATTTCCACTTAACTACTCTATGATTAATATAGGGCAAGTAAGTGGTCAATCCACAGAGAGGCAGAAATTTAATTTCATGTTTTTTCTCAATCTTGGAATGAAGGAAATGAGTTTAAAAGTGAGAAATATAATTTCTGGGATTTTCTGGATTTATAGTTAATTTATATAATTTCCTACGATTTACATTTAAGTAGAAATACAAAGAAAAAACTAACAATATTTTAAGCTAATTTTCCTAATTTTAATTAACACCAGATATCAAAAATATTTTTATAATTTTATGAAATTTAATTTACATAAAAAACCGGTAGAAATATTAAAAATGAGTTAAATATTATTTTAGAATTGTTTTAGACGTTACAATCACTAGAAACTTATTACATTAATTTCAGGCATTTTTCTTGATTTATTTTAATTTTGAAATGTAGAAAATAAAAGTTCCAAATTTTTTCTATTTTCCCTAATTCTTATTAATTTTTTTATGATAAAAAATAGAGAATGACCTGCTTCGGTGATCGCCGGCAGTGACGGCGACAGTGGCAGCAAAGGAGCGGCGGCGGCAGCAACGGTGGTGGCGACGGTGGGGGAGTGGCGTCAGTGGTGGATGTCTCTATGGGTCAGGATTGGATCGGACTATAGGTCGGCTTATTGGGCTTGGCCCAATAGCGACAACCCAATTTAAAAATTTTTTTTTTCTTTAATGGGCTGGTTGGACCCGATTGGACCAGTTCGACCTGGTCGAACCCCTCTTAGACTTAGCTGAAAATCAGCTAAGTCCTCTGAGAGGGCGCGGCTCTCTGTCCGCTGGGCACGCAGCTGCCCGCATGTGCGAGTGGCAGGCAAAGGGCAGCATTGGTGCACAGATGCTGTTGTGCAGTGCACACCAGCACAGAGAAGCGGCGAGGATGGAAGAAAATCAAGATTTTAAGGCAAAACTGATTTTTTTAATGCAATTTTTTCCGGGATTGAAATGGGAACTGATGTGGAATCTATTAGGAATCAGGGATTTGGACAGATCGTTTGAATGTTTGATCGGATTGGGCATTTGAATGATCGAATTCGAACTTCGATCTATCCAGTTCAAATTCGATCTGAACACGATTTACACATCTGTTTAGATCGAATGTTCGAATACGATCCGATTCAAACATGTTGTTCGAATTGGATTGAATCGAATGTTCGAATCCAGCGGCGCCAGCGGCCCAGCGGCTAGTGGGCCCCAGTGGCCGCCCAGCGCCGGCCAGCGGCCGCCAGCTCTGTCCAGCGCCGCCCAACGGCCCCCAACCCCGGACAGCAGATGCCAGCGATCGCCAATGGCAGCCGGCCAATGACCGCCAGCAGCACCAACGGCCGCCGGCCAACGATGGCCAGCGGAAGCTAGCGGCAGCCAGCGGACGCCAGCGACCGCCATCGAGAAAGTCAATGGCGGCCGCTGGTGTTCGATTGCCATTTGTTTGAACTTATTTGAACAAGTTCGAACAAATGGCAATCGACCATGAATAAACCAAATTGTTCATTCAAAACTTTCGATCGAACACGAAAAAAGGGTATGTTTGATCAAAAGATTGGAACAGATTGTTCAAAGTGGCATTTGTTTGTTCAAATCTTTCAATGAAGATTTGAACGATCCGATCTGATCCGATCCCCTGATGCCTAGAATCTATAGAAAGATAGAGAGAGATTTTAGGGAGAGAAAAAAAATGATTAGAGAGAAAAGATCAAAATGAGGAGATAGAGAGAAAACGAAGAGATAGAGAGAGAAAGTGAAGAAGGCGTAGAGGGAGTTTGAGATTGAATTTGAAGGTGTAAATGGAGATGATTTTTATGAAAATTTTAAGCTAGTAACAAAGGATATGGATGAAGATCTAGAGAGAGAAAGAACCGATTCCAGGGAGCAAAAGGTGGAAATAAGGAGAAAGATATAGAAAATAAACAGAGGGTGTACAAGGAGTTTGGGGTAGAATTTGAAGGTGCAAATGAAGAAGATTTTTTATGAAATTTTTAGGGGAGTAAACAGAGATATGGATGATGATCTAGAGAGAGAAATAGATGATTCCAGAGAGAAAAAGTTGAGAAAATGAGTTTTAGAGCGAGAAAATGATGGATAATGATGGGGAAAATCTAAAACTAGGTTCCTAAAATGTCAATGCAAGTTTAATGAGCCCTCACTGCTTTCTAAAGTCTGGATAATTATATTTTGCCAGGATCAGATGTTTTTCAATGCAAACAAGAGATGGGATTAAGAGAAAACTTCAATAAACTTACATTAAGCAGGTTGAACAACCTAGATTCTGAAAAATGCCTTATCCTGCTGGCCAACCACTTGCTAGAGCACACCTAGAATGAGGGGTAAAAGAGTATTTATACATTGTGAGAATTTCTAAAATACCCCTTTGGATATTTTCTATTCTTTTTTCTTGCCATTTTTGGCTCTTTTTCTCCATGGGTTGAGAGCTTCCCCTTGTAATCTTCAACTTATTTCCTTGGAAGGATTTTAAGAGTCCAATGGGCATGCCAGGTTGTGGCCCATCTCCCTGAGAACTCTCTTTTGAAGGTCTACAACTCCACTTGATCCATTCAAGACCATCTTGATAATCATTAAGCTCCCAAAAATTCACCAATTCCCCAAAATTGTATGTTCTAATTCCTGTAAATTTCTGCACATTTGTAACTAAAAAAGGCTCATCAGTAGTCAAACTGCTTAACTTCAGAGAAGTTCAGGAATTTAGTGAAAAATAACCATAATCTTAAAAAATTGGAATTTCTAGCTAATGCATAAATATTTATTGATTTCAAATACAAATATGATAAGTTCTAAAATAATAATACCAAAACATCTAAAATGTATGGAAATTTAAAATGTTGGAAAGCTGTGTCTTGGCTCTCACATGCATAATACTTAAGTGAGAAAAATTTGTATGAAAGGCAAGAACCTCTGAGATTGGATGAACCTCTAGTGTCTCTCCCTTTTGGGTGAAGGATGCGTTCTTATTCCGTTTCCTAGAAACCTGATGATCTGATTCCCTTCTTCACTTAACCTGACACCAAAAAAGAAACACTGCTGCACTTAAAGCTAATAAAGCATTGTTTGGGACAAAAATTCAGGGATAGTTAAAATATGGGAGAAGAGGGGTATAAATAAGGATCCTTGATTCTCAATGTGAGAGACCTAGAATGTGTGGCCAAGATTTGTCAATTTGGCCGCTCAATTTTGCCCCCCTGTTATAGGAAAGAAACTGCAACCACCTACTTGAATTTATCATTAAGAATAGGCCTATCCTTTGACCGGGCTTATGCTCTTTTTTGGAATTTGGATTTGACGGATATTATTTGGCCATCAAGCCAATCACACTACCATGTTTATTTAAGTTCACTGAATAAAATATTTATGTTCATTATTATTCTGTGTGATGTTTATAATGAAGCCATGAATACGTGCAATGACTTACTGAATCATGATGATATCATAATACAGTGATCAGTAGTCTTTAAACATGTATTCCAAATATTTCTATTCGATGGATAGTTGAGATGGGCATTGAATTATCTGGATAGAATAACACTAGCTGATCCTACTTATACGGTAAGTATAACTGATCCTGTGGCTATTAGTGTGGCGACACTAAGGACAGATAGTAGGTACTCTTTGGAGAAAAAGTTCACTGAACTGATCTGTACGAATCTCTGAATGGTATTATACCTAAACATCAAAAAGGTTAATTCATGTCACGGTTTTATAAATGATCCACTGACCTGAGAGACCAAGGACATCTCGTGAATGAACGGCTACATTTTGACTACGACTTATGAGCCTCTAATCATGGGATTCAAACAAGTCATAGCACGGATGCAGTAAGAAGCTCACAGAGATGATTGTGTAGTCAAGGCAGGATCATCCGTCCTCAATATAAGAGGAGATCGACTCAAGGAAGATGATGCTGAGTAATCCCTGGCCAGGGTAGTGAGGATATTGGAGAAGGCGATCTCCAATGATCCCCGTTACACATCAGTACTAATCGAATGACATATTAGGGTTTGACGATAAACCATACCCTAAGTTTTTTGAGAGTCGCGCGGATAATGGATTATACATATACGGTAACCGATGACAATAAAGGTTCCATGAGAGAGTTTGACAAGGCACTACTCGGTATCTTCTAGAGCACGAGTGTAGCTTGGCACCCCATGGGCTGGAAACGTAACGCATCGATTGGGTTAAATCGATCCTTATTTAATTAATCTATATGTTGATATGGTTAATAAATAAGGTTCATCAATAATTATTATTGGTCCATTAAAGTTATTGACTAGAATGATACATGGGCCTAGAGGGTCACAAGCACAAGGTCATAAGGGCATTGGTGGATATATTTTACTTTGTAGTGTTTTTGAGAAAAAACCTTAAGTGAAATTTAATAAGGGTAAGGGTTTTCATTTTAAGCACCTATGCAAGCCTGATTTGAGAGCCCCTCCCTTTTCCACTCTCTTCTCCACTCAGCCAAGGAGAGTGTCTTCATGGTGAGAAGATCTTCTAGATTTTCAAGAAGAGTTGAAGAAGAAGACGTGGAGATCCAAACGCCGAGTGATTAGGTGGATACTTTTAGAGGTCGGACGCTTGAATAGGTTCAGAAAGATCTCAGAACGACAAAGTAAAGGGTGGAATGAGTTCCCCAAAAGGTACATTCGATGTTTCATTTTAAAGATCGATTGTGAAGTGATTGACATGCTTTTGCATCCATGGCAATGTGTTTTCGTGGACGCACCAAGGCACAAAACCCAACAGGATTGGGCCTGCACCATATAGGGCTTCATTGTTCTTTAGGCTCCTCTGTTATCCACCACTAATATTCCAATTACCTGAGTAATGTGACAAATAAAGCTCGAAGGAAATCATGAGAAAAATAAACCACTTGATATAAGGGAATCAAGTTGGGTTAGTTCAAATTCCCTTTAGTTAGGACCAGTACAAAACTAAGTGTAAATTTCATTTTCAACATTATTGATAGTTTTCGTGCATATTCTAGATATTAATAGTTGGATAAATCATTAAATCACAACAATGATAAATATGTTAGATTTTAATGGATGGTGTGTGCTGATGATACAGATGAGATAGATATGTGTGGATGGATCAATATAGATGGATGTATGTGATGAACACGATAACACTATAATCTAATAAATGCTCCCATATTTTTTCCTAACTATGTCACTGTCTCACACATGGTTACAACTTAGTTCTTGGGGTACTCAAAAAACTTTCCTCCTGGAAGAAAAATATAAGTATAATGTTTTTCCCTTTTCTTCACATAATATCAAATATGTGCCAAATTACTCTGGGTGATGTGGATCCTTTTAAAACTATAATTAGTGAAGGATGGTATTAACTAAGGGCTGAGAATAAAGTTTTATGGCCAGTTAATGACCACATGCAGCAATATAATACTTCAATAATGTATTCCCAAGAATAAACGAATGAGCATGGTACATAGAAAGGGTATAAAGAAAATAAATGTACAGTCTGTCTCAAAATGGTAGATGATAGGCATGTGTTATTCTAAGAATGTCTTGCTTCCAGAAAATAAACGCCATAATTTTATTTTAATTTATTCTAATTTCTTTTATTGAAGGTGGTATAAATAATCATGTAATTACAGTGCAATGCTACATCTTATATTGAATTTGGAATAAACTGTTGAAGGCAATATGAGGATATGGAGGTAAAAACTATATTGTTTCATCTAATCGAGCTGTCCGTTGAGCAGAGTAGAACTTATAAATATGAGATATCAAAGACTTTATTCAGATTTCACATAGTATAGTCCTCACAAATTTAGACCCATGTTATTGATGTTTTAGTGGAGTGAAGGGGTGGGAGTGATACGAATTAAAGTCCCCATTTGAATGAGGCAATGTTTTGATACTGATACTGATACCAAGAGAAATGCTCAAAACTGAAGAACCAACATATTTTTAGAGAAGAAGTGTGAAAAAAATAAAGCTTATGGATCAGAGTGAGGAGGATAAAACTTGAGTACAAAGTTCATATAGTTTATGAAAGATAGTCAAATTTTGATTAAAATAAAACATCATTATACACCACATATGAACTGTGTGTGCTAGAGAGAATTAATCACAAATTAAACATGGTTAAATCAATAATGAGAAACAACCGACATTGAAACTACTACCTAGGAAATCTATAACTTCCACATGATATAAGATGAAGAGAGGCTATAAACTCTTACTTCATTTAAACTAAAATGTGGGGACGTATGACCCAAATAATCTAGAACTGAGGACTGAGATTTAATTTTGTAGCATATCCAAAAGAAAAAACCGGACACTAATTCTCTCACGACCATGAGTGAATTGTGTTTGTTACCAAAGGGTCATCTTGTTATAGGACATATCTTCTGTGAGGATATAGTGGGAGTAAAGTAGTATTAGAATTTCACATTTGAACAGAAAGTCTACCTTTTGAGACGAGGATCAACTGCTAAGCATGTCCAAGTACTTGTAGGATCCACTTGAGTCTAGTAGACCATTAAGACAGTCTCATCTGAATATTCAATATTTCATTACAGTTAAAAAAGTTGAAATACTCCACTAAAGGGATAGTGATGCTTTGACATATTATGATATTTTTCATTATTCTGATTCTTATATTATTGGAGAACTGATGGATTTTGAAATCTCATCTATGAACCAAAATCAAGTATGTTACTTAGTGGACACTAAGGGGATTATATCTTTGGGTGTAGGTGGTTCTTTTCAATATAGATTTGTGCCAAGGGATAAATTAACAAAATACCAACGTTGGTTACAAAAGGTTAGCATTAGATTAAGGGGTTTACCACAATGAGACATTCCCACCAGCTGCTATTCTTGAGTCAATCAGAATCCTTCATACCATACATGTGTACTAGGATTATAAGAAATGATAAATGGATAGTAAGACACCTTTCCTCCAGGGGAACCTTGAGGGCATATATATGGTACTAGTTGAGGGTAGTACATTCATTTTAAAATCATTGGATGTGTCACCCTCAGCTTAATAGAGAGAAGTTATAATTTGACATTTGATGAGGTCACAATATCTTATCAGATCAAGGGAGAAGAATAACAAACTGTGAATAAAACATGACAATTTAGTGGTATTTCACATGCGTAAAAGACTGATAAAGGCATGTAGTCACCAATAAAAGCGTGTAGACAAAAAAATTAATGGAAATAGATGCGGCTTACATGCCAATCACTTGTATATGTATCGTTCAACATTGATTGATAAAATTTAGTAATTATAATGCACATGTGGTGCTTATGATGAAGTCCATGAATATATGATCAGACTTAGTGAGTTATGAAGAGATTATAATATGGAGATGACTGGTCATTGATCATGTGTTCTAACTATTTTTATTATAACACTATTTAGTCCCACTCCTAGGATCAGTATAGTCAATTTAATAGTCATTAATATGGAGATAATACTGATAGATAGTCGATGCTCTTTTGAAAAAAAACAAAATGAATTAATCAATTTGAATACATGAATGATATTGTAACAAAATTTCCATCAGGTTGTTTCATGTCATAGCTGTAAGTGGGCAGACTTGAGACACCAAAGAAATCTTATGGACACACACATGTCATTTGACTATGACCTACTGTAAGGCCCCAAAGTATGCGTCATTTCTTGCACAGAGGCCTGTGTGCTTTTTGTCAGGACATGCCCATCGTGGATTGGTGACACTCGACCTTAATTTTTAAAGCCAATGCCCTTTTAGTGCTTGAGCTCATCACACACATTGGTGGCAGATCAGGGTAAGCCAAGTGCAGGCTTGGCGTGTGGGGCTGCCAAGAGTACGTATGCGTAGGTGCTAAGTGCCACGTGCGTGGGAGACCTGCATGAGGGGCGGAGGCATGGGTATCGTGCGCTATGGGGATGGCGAGCTCATGTTGCGCGCAACTACCTGTGCGGGGTGCGATGCGGGAGACTTTTCGCCATGACACTAAGGCATTCACACATAGAAAGTGCCAAGATGGTTGTGAGGCACGTAGTGCTCTAGGGGTAGTGCTGCGCGTGTAGTGCACAGTTTGGGATAAGCTCAGTAGCGCCTACGCTGACCGCGTGTGATGGCGTCAAGGGGTGCTGGGGTCGCGAGGAGTGTCAAGGCTGGAGTTGGAGTGGCAGGTGTGAAGTGCTAGGGCCAACAGGTGAACCATGCATGGCCCAGGGGCATGCATGTAGCGGTAGTGCCTGTAGGCATGTGCGGGGCTGCAGGCGTTTAGGCGCAAGAGCAACACTACTTAGGCGTGAGGTGCCTCACCTCGTTACATTAGTACCTTCCTTTTTCTTCCCCCATGTAATGACTATGACTACGATGTAACCTATTTGGATAGATAATGCAATTACTCAATTCATGTACAGGGCTACGTCCCCACCCTCCCTCCTTAACCTCCAAGCATTCTAAAGCTATTGTTTACGACTTTCGTTGCATAATCAAAGGCTGCTCAATGTTCCTATCCTAACACTGAGGCTGGCATGCGTTCAATCTGGGCATTGTTTCTAGCTTGGGATTTGACTGTGTGACACCTACCCTTAGGTTCATTATGAATTCTAAATCGTCTTAGTTTGACTTGATGTAACACGATGGATGCTAGGATTGAACGACTCGTGTTACACCACATGGGGGGCAATCATGTCATGCAGTGGAGACAAATACTGCGGACATAATGCGAGTGATAATGCATCGATGAAATTACTAAGAAGTATAAGTCCGTGGTAGATGAACACCAACGACCATTAGGCTATGGAAAGCGTGACCAAGGACTGCCTCTAGGCTCGCGATGACCAAGACAACAGCTTGAGGGCTGATGATGCGAGTACATCTATTATCACTCATGCATGCACCGTTCAACATGCCAACCAAGGTCATACTGATAGAAACCTATTCCCACTTACGTATTCCTATCTATCAGTAACCTAAACTTGATGATGGAGATGCGTTCAAGAGCTACTGAAAGAAATAACTGCACACGTAATGGAGATTGAGTGCAAGCGTACCAACTTTGTTATGCACCTAATGTTTGTGTCAATAATAATGAGGCCAACAGGCGACCGGGCATGAGGCTGGGCAATGATGATCGGTGGCAGTGAGCACTGATGAGCGGTAATGGCAAGTGTTGATGAGCGGCGGCAACTGGTGCAGCGGCAGGCGTAGTGGTAGGATGTGGCAACAGGACGAATTGAGAACGAGCGTGGTGACTAAAAGTGTGATGGCAATAGGCGCAACGGCGACGGGTGCGGCAGTGGCAGGCCAGCAGCAGCGGGTGCGGTAGAGACAAGCACAAAAATAGTGGGCGGCAGCGCCAGGCTGGTAGCGGCGGGCACCGCAACATGAGCTACAACGAGAGCGATGGTGGGCATGACGACAAAGCGCGGTAGCCGACACAGAGGCAAGACATAGTGATGGCCACGGAGGCAGATGGGACTACGGACACGGGGTCTGGCACATCAATAGGGTGCAGCGGTGGGCATAATGGCTGCAGGGCACGACGACACGTCGACAAGGTTGGTTGTAGTTTGCAGTAGTGGCCAATACTTCCTGGAAGGCAACGTCAGTGGCCAAGGCTACGGTTGCGGCCAGAGCTGGCAATTGCGACCGCAGTTGGGGCCGCGATTATGGCTGAAGTCATAGTTGTGGTTGCGACCACAACGGGCAGCTGCAACTGGGGGCCGCAGTTGCAGCTGCGCTCGTGGATGGCGGCGGTGACACAAGGGGAGGGGTGGCAGTATTGGTGGCTGAAGCTCTGGCAAAGATGGCGTCAGATTTTGGCAATCCAAACTAGGGTTTTCAGATTTCAAAATCTCAGTGAGATTCTGCTAATTATGTGGGACATAAAAAAAACTAAATAATCACCTAAAATAAAACAAAAATCCATCAAAGTTCACATTTTTTCAAAATTCTTCTTCTCCTCTTTTGATGGGTTCCCTCCCTCCCCCCCCACCCCCAAAGTTTATGGGTGTTTATGGAAAATACCTAATTTATATAAATATGGGAATGTCCTAAGAAAAATTTACCAAGAAATGATTTTTTAGGGGCCTACCCTTTTTCTCCCTTATCCTTTTTTCTCCTCTCCATTTCTGAGGTGATAGGAATGACCTAAGGATAATGATGGAGAGAGAACATGACTAGTCAAGATGAAGGAGGAGATATGACATATAACTTATCAGTTTGTTATGCCGGGAGGTGGGACACTTGATTGACTAAAGACATCTCAGTCGGGAAACTAAAAAATCACTTAAGTGATCCATGCAAAGGTGATTTGATCAAGCATAAATGGATTCCTATATTTTCATCCAAATCAAGGCCATAGATTCCAATAAAACTTTTCCATCAAATATTTGTCAGAATACACCTGTGTATTGGTGTCACACTGTCAAATCCTGAGCTAGGTCTCTTGCGCGAATTTGGCATGTGCCGGCCTTAGTGCTCGGAGCAAAACGCTGAGCAGTCTTGATCTCTTGCAGCGGAAGTCTTGGTAATTGCTTAAGATTGCATAGAAAGGGTTAGAGGAGATGGTGGGGATGCAGCCCTGTCGGGGAATAGGGTCATTGCATTAATATCATAGAAAAGTTACATCGTAGTTGGGATAATTACAGGGGGGAAGACGAGGGGTGATACAACGATGAGATGAGGCACATCACGCCAGGGTAGTGTCACCTCTCCGACTCGAAGTCCGCCGCTCCGCGCACGCGCGCCTACTTTGCCGCTACTCATGTGCCCCCAGGCCGGGCGCCGCGTGCCCGCGGGCGTGGTGATTACACATGCCACCTCTGCCTTAATGATCACAGACGCCACCAGCACCGGCACTGGCATCCTCGCGTGCAGCCTGCGCGATGGCGCCACATTTGGTGCCCCAAGCTGGACGTTGCGCCCCCAGCACTACCCGCAGGGATGCCGTGTGCCCCCATGCCGCCCTGGCGCTCTCTGTGCGCCACTCGCCTTAGTCTCCTGGCGGGATATCTCCCAACCGCGCGCCCCGCACACGCAATGCGCGCGCTGCCTGTGCGGCTGATGCGCGGCACCATGCACAACTCAGCACGCTGCACCTGCGACATGCTGCCCTGCCTGCGCATCCTGTTCCCGCACGCAGCACTTCGTGCTCCCACGTGGCGCTTGGCGCTAGCACGAGGCGTTGGCGCCCATGTGTGGCACTGGTGTGCGGCATTTGTCGTGCGCGCGTGCTCATACGTGTCAGCCCACGTGCCCTGCATGCGCGGACTACACGCGCAACGTCATCACCACATACGGGGGCGATGGCTTGAAAGATCAGGTTTGGGCATCGCTACCATTAGTGCGTGAGCACTAAATATGACTTAGTCCTTAACTATCGTGAGTCTATCATGAACACGCCCTCCCAATAAGCACGCAGGACTTCGGGCAGGGAATGCGGCCTAGTTAGGGGCATAACAATTTGGAATACATATTTATAGGCATAAATAAAAATGTATTTTATAATTTATTTGGTATACATACTTATGATGATCCAAAAGTGTTGGCAATGAAACTCCAAGATGGGTCTGATAAATGTTAAGTATAAATTTCATATATCAAAGGAGTAATTTTAGAACTAAGTAAATAGCAATGTTAAGATCCGATCCATCATACTTGCCATGTTATTGAAAAATAATAGTTTAAGGCTATTTCATTGTTTATTTTTTATGATCCATACCTATAAATAATTAATTATTGATAAAATAAAATATAAAAAATTTGTCCTAATTCATTTTTATGAGACTAGCCCCATCACCTAGTTTGGTCAAATAGAGGATTTCTCATCTTTTTGAGGTTTATGTATAATGCATGAGTTACATGAATTTTGGATTTTAATTAATGTAAAGGAGAGAGGTTAAGGAGACCAAGCCAAAACTTGAATGATAGGGGGAAGTCCTATCCATGATGTAAGCTTGAAATAAAGGCCTAGAAGTCAAAGGAGATGAGTTAGAAACTCAACATGATCCTATTTTGGAAACTGGACAAAAATACAGGCCATAAATGTTCATCTTCACAAAAATTTAATTTTGAATGGTTATAAAAAAATTTGGTTCACTAAAAAAATTAATTTTGTAATTAAAAAAATTTAATTACAGAACCCACAGTCCTCCAAGCAAATGGAATCAAAGTCGCAAGGCAGCATGAGCTAGGCCCCCTACTTAATCTCTTTTTGCTGTTCATTATATCCCAAACGTTAGATTTTTTGATTTTGAATTTTTCCTGCAAAAAATCTCATTTGAGTCCATATTAGGGTCATCTAGAGAAAGGATGTAGTTTCAAGCTTGTAAAAGGAGAAAGGAAAGAGAATCACCAAAGTTCAATCAAGAGAATGTTGGGATTTGAAGGCTCTATTCTACTAGATCCAGACTTGATTGCATAGTGGCTGGTAAAGTTGAGGTTTGATCTGGAAAAAAAATCATAAATATAAAGAAATACATGTTTTTACAGATAAAATCTGTGATTGCTTGGTTCCTTAGCAAGAATTTCCAAGTTTTTTGGATGTCTGACCTGTCGATGTACCTCTGTGACCTTCAAAACTCTTGACCTCCTCTTTATTCTGGAAATTGTGATGCCAAAATCTCAGCTCCTCATCCATCCAGTTCTCATTTCTCATTGAAATGATCACTATGGAATACAAAAAGAAGAAAGGAAGACTAGTAAAATGAGTCACATAGGTATGAAATGAGGGTGCGCCTTTTTATTTACACTATCTGGGAAATTTTCCTTGAAAAAATTGGAAATGTTTCACACATCCTCATTTTTTAAAACATTTAATAAAAGTCCCCAAACTTAGAATATGTTGACAAAAATATAAAAAAACTTGTGTGTGTGACATTGCTGTAGGCCGACCTATTATTTTAGTCAATAACATGAATGGACTAATAACATTCAATGGAAAACGATATAAATTAACTATTCAAATATAGACTAGTTAATCAGGAATTGAATGAACTGAATCAATTGATTATGTCTCCAGCACATGGTGTTAGAGAGAAAAACTATGTTCATTAGTATGTTCTTTATAATTTTGGTGCAGTCAATTTACATTTAAGAACACTTAATCTTATTCAAAGATTTATTGTAGAGAATAAGGTTGTCTTCAGAAGTATTGGATCTTTGATGTAGAATGATTTAAGGAGTTACAAAAGTGGGACCATAAATACTAAGATAACGACACTAATAACAAACTGTAATTTTATTATTATTTAGATTCTGGATTAGGAAGATGTGAGAAGATACCACTGAAGAAGGATGAGTAGAATATACAGATGTACTTAGGGAGACAAATGATTATCTGAAGAAGAGAAAAAAAAGAGAAAAGATGAATTAGTTGGGAGGGCTTTTAAGATGTTTGTAGGAATGCCCAAGTGACAAAAAATATCTATAATTTCTCATCTAACACTTGAGTTATTTTTAGTTACTCCAAAGAAGAAAGCTGTTAGAATAGATTGGGTGATGGTTTATGGGTGTTAGTATTTTGTGATGTTTTTATTGAACTAGTAACACAAAAAAAATGAGTAAAGGGGCAGACTCTCCATTCAATGAAATGTGTCTAAGAGAAATTACTGATTGTTTTTGCTATCTTCCTATTCTGATTCTACATATTTGTCTCTTATGGTTGTGAGGGGTCATATAAGTCATCACATACGAATATAGGATAGACATTATTTTATTAGAATCCTTCACATTTAGAGGGTCACAAACAACATTAAACCTTCTTGCAGTGGCATCTTCTTCCAATTTACCTTCACTTATCTTCTCTATTATTGGCCTCCATTTGTCTCTCCTCAGATCAAAAGGCTGCCACCACCTTGGACTGGGGTACTAAAAGAGGAAAATGAAGATACTAAAGAGGACCTTCCTCCGTTTATATTTCGAGAGTCAAATTCAAACTTGTTGAGAAACACTTCCTTACTGGCAAGAAAAATGGGTTTTATAGGTCAGAAATGTTCCAAGAACCTTACTTGTCGATATGGGATCACTCCGGGTCGTTTTCTTGTGGCAATGGGGCAGAGATTTGCCTTATTGTCACCAAAATATTCTCACCCATGTTGGATAAAACGATCATGGGTAAGAAGAGATGATCTTATCCCTTGGTCATATGATTTCTGTCTATGAGGGTTCTACGACTATGATTTAATAGCAGTCATGGGCCCTCTTAAAGGTTTGGTGGTTATTGACCTAGTCAGCACTGTGTTCATCAGCTTTATCTCTAGATGGCCATTGTTCATTTGTGTGCTTTAGCGCTCACCAATGATTTGTTGCCTTAAATAGAGAGAAATAGATATTTATATGCGTTCATTGAATCTGACCATTTGATCTGCTTAGAGAAGATTGATGCTCAAGATTAAAATGTTTGGCCTGAAGGAAAGACTTTTCTGACACAAGCTTTGGGCTGGGTCAGTTCGAAGCCCAAAATTTGCCTTATATGTAGGATTTGTTCTCATAGGCTTAGTTAAGACTTTTAATATTTTCCTTGGCCTGACCCGCTTTTTTTTAAAGTTCCAAGTATATTAATCACACATTGAAAGAGCTAAAATCAATCACTAGTATATAAATTACAGAGTCATATAACATCTGAATTTAAAAGAAAAAAATATTTTTGCCTGTGCACACAAGGGGTCTGATACTGTGTATCTTGCATGGCTGTGCCTACTGTGTGCTACTTATGCTATGGTTACAGCTGCAGCCATTGGTGCTACCTTTGCACCTACATTTGCGGATGTGCCCGTAGTGCTGATTGTCCTGCATTTGATCCCTTAAACATTTCTCTTTTTTTTCACTAATAAGTTTCTTAATGGTCATGTTTAGGTTATATTCATTGCCGTAGTCATGTTAAATTCATGAAAATTTGTAAATTTATTATAATATGTAAATTGATACGTGGAGTGGAGCTTAGGATTAAATTAATTGTCAAACCTTAAACACTCATTATAGTTAGCACTGGTGTGTGGTGATATCATTGAAGAAAGAATCTCTGATATTTCTATTGCATGGCTTGGGATTGAAATGCCTCTTTTTTTGAGTATATATCCTCTAATACTTAATGTAGGTGATTTCATATGGTCCAGATAATCACCTTCATGAAATGATTGATGTCTTTAAAGCTGTGGAGGTTTGGAATCTCATTATTTTTTGGTCGTAAGTCATTGTCAGATTACAACTGTGTATGCACAAGGAAAATTAATACCTATATTTACTAACGGATGGTTTTATTTATGGATTGGAAGCAAACAATACATTCCATATCTTGCTCCCTATTCATTAATATACTAAATTATTTATAATGGATCCTTATAATTGTAGCCCACTAATACATGATCTGACTTAGGGAATTATGATGATACGAAAATACCCAAAGGATTGGTTTTTAGGCATGTATCCCAAACATCCCTAGTCAAATAAGAACATCAAAATTTGTGAATAGAATCTAGTCTCATTCACATGTACAATATGGACGATCCCATATCCCATAGTGCAGAGACATGAAAACGATGGATAGGGGGTGCTCTTTAGCAAAATTAGTCCAAAAAATTTATACCTATGAATCCCATAATGGCATTATTCCCAACTACCATGTAAGTGTTCCTTAGACCTCATATACTAATGATGTCTTCTACACGAAAAATTGTACTTAGAATGTGGCCTACAAGGTCTTATTTGTACAATTTAGAGCCATCTTAACTTCAATGTATCAACAAGTTAAAAAAAGATTCTATTTACAAATTTTAATGCTCGGTATCAGAGGAGACCAGCTTTAGGAAGTTGATATGATGAAGTCCTTTTCTAAAGTAGCTGAATATCAGAGAAGAGTTCTTTGCTTATTTAAAAATTTAACAGTACTAACTAAGATATTCAATAAGAATTGGATAGTTGTGCAGAGTTCTAGGTCATAGTGGTGAATGAAACAAATTTGATTCCGAAGACATAAGACTTTTAGCAGAATCAAAATGATGTTTATAAAATGATTGATCAAATCACTAGGACACAGATGCATCTATGAATATGTCAAGCTTCTCATATGTGTAGCATCTAGATGTATCCACATGATCCCTAGCACATCAAATCTCCTTCTTTGCCTTGAAAGCCTCGTCCATGCTCCACTGTTGTTCTTATGGACGCCTAATAGCATTGGGAATGGAGATGAGCTAAGAGGATAAGGGAGAAGAATTTTATTCTAATTTGACTAGGGATAATTTTCCTTTAGGGAACATTTACATTGTGAAATTAATAATTTTCCTTGGGTGAATTTTATTCAGGGCTATTCCCCTTTTACATTGTGCAACTTCTTATATGATATTTCACTACTTTGGCCGAGCACTTAATTGCATCACCTTCCTTGAGTTGTTTCCTCATATATCAAGGGCTACGATCCCATCTTGACCACCTAAGTGTCTTCATGGAATTTGTGACGAACGTAAACTAATACTGTTTAGAATTCCACACTCTTATTAGAATTCCACAATTTAGTAATTTGAAATACAATTGATGGCGTGAAGCAGCCCGAGCCCCAAGGAAAGTCTTCAGAGATGTTGTCATGGCCATCGACACCACCGCCGATTCACGTTCAGCCTGCGCGGCAAGCCAAGGCGATGGCCCAAACGCCAGGATTTAAATATCCGGGGTAAGGGGCATATCATCTTCATTTTTGCATTGTTTTCATCAGAGTCTTTATCCATGTTTTCCTGCATTTCCCGCTGTCAGCGTTCGTCTTTTATATCATCCTCCCCTTCTTTGGTCTTTTATATCATCTTTGTGTAGTGAGGAGAAGTCCAGTCTATAAGGACTATTCCCTCCCTTTCCCCTTCATGGGCCATAAACCCTTTGTTTCTTCCCCTTGTTATTGCTAGGGGCCTATTCATATTCTCCCCTATAAAAGGTAAGGATGGGCGACCTAGCTCGTTGGACTCGTTATTTTCTGAAGTTTGCATCGTTGAAGAAAGGTGCAAGTTCCCCCCCGTCAAGAAGAAGAAGTTAGGGTTGAAGAAGGCTTGCTTTTGGAAGAGGTGTTCTTGGGATTAAGGAGGAAGATTCAGAGAGGGGGTCACAACGGTCGCTCCCATCTCCTCTTCTCCCGACGGCCCTTTCCATGCGGTGTAGCGCGGAGCAGCACTCCCTCCGACGTCGGACGCTGGTCGGAATCGTGATAGCGCCGTGGGCTTCCTCCACCGGCGCGTGGACTTCTGGTCGAGATGGCCGGACTAGTGCCCGCTGCGTCCCGTCTGATCTCCCAGTTCTGCGAATACCCTCGGTCGGTCTTGGTCGAAGAAATCAACCGCATCACACTGATCACACCTCATAACTGGCCAGAACGTACTGGTCGACGGGGGACAGTCGTCCGCCCCAAAATCGTTAGCCTGGGGCACTGACCGACTGACACCCATCCGACCCGTCGTCGATGGGCGGCCGTCGATCGGGTCACTCCTTTGCTGACCGACTGCTCAGCCCGATCCTTCTGACCAGACCCTGCCCGAGTCTCCCACCCACGGACGCTGGAGAAATTTCCCGACTTGCGCCTTGTAAGTCAATGGACCCCGTCCACTCGCCCAGACCGTTTGGACCCTGGGCGTCATTTATGGCATCTCGGCCCCCCTGGTGTGCTACCAATGCTGCTTCTTCGTCAGTCCTTCCCTTGACTACTCGCTCAGACCTGTAGCTGTCGACCCCGTCGGCTCCTACTCCGGTGCCTCCCGCCATCACTTCGCCCACGGACTATCTGGACGCAACGACATAGAAGATTCTGGCTCGTAGACATTGACGAGATACTTCTCTTCTCTGCTAGCCCATCTCTTATTTCCTGCAGTACATTTTCAGATTGCTTCCACTGCGCACGGGTTAGATACAGGTGAGAGGGACAGGTTGAGCGTGAATTATATTAAGCTTGAGCGTCTTTCCTTGGTATGAGTCGGGCTCGCCCATCACATGTGGGCAACCCAATGGAGTTACTCCGTTCGGCACCGTAGTTGTCTTCGTCCCTCCAGACGAGGTTCGAGGGGTCTACCCTTCCACCACCAGGCGACTCCGCCAGTACCGAGAGTCAGTACTCCTAACTAGTCGGCACTTGCACGTACCAAATTTAACGCCATCTTACATTGCATCGTAACTTATCTACATTTAGGGTTTCCCAGCGGACGACACCATCGTCGACGTCCGATACCATTATCTTTCACTGGCACCGAACCATCATATTCGGTGCCGACCGACAACGTCACCGACGATGTCCGTCATCGATAATTGTGATTCCTTTTCAAGTAATCATTAAAAAGTTAAGCGGGACTCGCTAAATTATATCAACTTCCATGTCCCATTTAATCTCACTGAAATGAGCCCTTATTGATCATTACTCTTATGTGATTTTGATAACAAAGTCCTTGAATTCATATAATGGCTAAGTCAATTGGTGTCATACTGTGGTACTAAATATTTATATTGAAATGATAGATAACCTACACATAGAAATAGTCAGATTGAAATGGTAGTTAACCTACGCATAGAAAGATATTGTTAGATTAGTAGAGTATAATCTCATTTAGATAATGAGTATGGATAGGCAAATTTTGTAGCTATTGGCATGGATCCATTATGTATAAAAGCTAGGTTTATTTTAGGGAACATTTAGTTGGATTGATACTAATATATACATCAATAGTATTTTACCTAACATTAAATTAGTTATATTGATATCATGGCTTTTATATGCTGTTTACCCCTGAAATGCCAACAAAGCTTTATAGAGGGAAGTTTGTATTTTGGTTATGATTATGAGGCTTGAACCACATGATTCAAATCAGTCTTAACTAAGACAATGCAAGATGACAAAGACTTATACTGGTGGGGACGGCAATGGAGGGTCACCTAATGATGAAGAAAACATATACCACAAATCCACACGATCAATTGACATATTAAATTTGGGGCAGTTGATGATGGCGACCCCTTTACTTGGTTGTCGGTCGTAGGTGTGTCTTACAACCACTGCGGTAAAAACAAAGCTCCATATTTCAAACCCCCATTGGTTAAACACGAGAAGATGGGAATCTATCTCACTATAAAGTTCTAGTAAGTCTGAGGATGGAGAAAACACACAAAATAAAACAATAGATGAACTAACATAGATCACTATATTGAAAAGAGTGGACCTTCTATGCTTACGTAGTGCAATAAGGTGATGCAGAGTGTTGGATAAGTGACGATGGTGGGGACGTGGTGACGTGCACTTTGATAGGGCCATCTGTGGATCCAATTGGGCAAAGAATAGCAGAGGTGATAGCCGTGAGGACTGATGGCGACGGTGCACGCAGGTGCAACATACGTAGAGGGCACTACGGTTGTTGTGGCATGGACATGAAGGCAATCGACAACATGTCATAACTCTCTCATCTCGTCTTCAGGTGGCAGTGTTGCTTTGGCTGGTGGGACATGGTCGCCTGCATCACCAATTCTGTTAGGGTGATAAGAAGTAGACTTTGATGAGTTGGCATGAAGGAGTTCGACTAGGTCAACCAGGTTGGGGCATAAGTATCTTAAACCATGAGTCATATGTAGATGGTTTCCCCTACCAATGCACGAGAAAATTACGCATAGTTCCCCTCTTCATAGGGTGATTTCTTCATCCAGTATGTACGCAATATTTTGATTCTAGTTGAAGGTTTAAGGTAGGGGGTTTGTGGACAGACAAAACTTTCTATATAAAGAGGTCATGGGTAGGGGGGTCATTAGATGAAGCAAATGGGGCTTTTTAAAAGACCCAATCTAATCTGCCATGTAGTGGGTAAATCGACAACATAGGCATTTTCCCCTAAAAATTTGGGGATGGGGAAGTCAAGAAGTTTTAGTACTGATGAGTATTCTATAGTTTCACATGTGAGAAATTCACAGGAATGAGAAGATACAATTCTTCACGAGTTGGAGAATTTTTTAGAGCTAAGTGACTCTCAAAAAAGGGCTTGAAAGGAGAAAAATTGTGTTTTGGGCCTTTAAATGAGAAATAAGAGGAATATGGGTCACTACCGGAACTGTCCGTTGGGCTTTGAAAAGACTTCCAAAGAAAGAAGTTGAAGATTACAAGGGGAAGCACTCAACCCATGAAGAAAAAAAGGTAAAAATGGCTTGAAAGAAAATAAAAAATCCCCAAAGGGGTATTTTAATAATTCTTCCAATCTATAAATACTCTTCTCTACCTCATTTCCCCTCATTCTGGACGTGCTCTAGGAAGTGGCTGGCCGGTAGGACAATGCATATTTCAGAATCCAGGTTTTTCAACCTTCTTAATGTAAGTTTGTTGAAGTTTTTGTTCAATCTTGTCTCTTGTTTGCATTGAAAAATGCCTGATCCTTAAAAAATATAAGGATTCAGACTTGAGAGGAAGCATTGAGGGATCACCAGACTTACATTGAGGTTTTAGGAACCTAGATGTCCATTTTCACATCTCCATCCATCCATTTACCCTCAAAATCCATCATTTTCTCACTCTAAACACTCATTTTACGTACTTTATCTATCCAGAATCATTTCATTCTCTCTCTAGATCTTCTTACATACCCCCAGTTCATGCCTTCAATATTTCAATAAAAATCTCCTTCATTTGCACTTTCAAATTCCATCTGAAGCTTCTTCTAAACCCTCTCTTCATTTTCTATCTCTAACTCTTCATTTTCTATCTCTAACTCTTCATTTCAGTCATTTTCTCTCTCTAAAACTGTTTATTTCTCTCTCTAAAATCCATTTCCCTCTCTCTAGATCATGGTTAATTCTTCCATTTAAATTCAAACGAAAATTATTTTTGAATTCCATTATTTAGGACAAAAAAGTGGAATGTGCAGGACTTGGTCAAATTGACTTAGTCCTGAACATATTGGGTCATGCCCATTAGGGCTTAGCCCGGTCGACACCGAGTAGGACGTCGTCCGGTTGACACCGAGTTTGATGGCTCGGTGCCGATACGTGATGGTGGTATCGAACGTCGACGGGGTTGTCGTCCGATGGATAAACCCTAACGAGTAGATGTAACGATGATGCACGAATGAATGTCCTATGTGTCGTATGTGCAGGCTCTAACTCGAGGGAGGCGCCAAGCTCCAAGCTGGGACGGGGTCACCAGGTGACGACGACGGTGTCCTCTCGAACCTCATCGGAGCGATGAAGGCGTCTACGGCCGAACTTTCCCCTTCCCTTTCTGGTATTTTCTTCTTTGATCGAAGGGTAAGACTAAGAATGGCTAAACAATCGCGTTCAAATTCCCTGGTCTGCTTCCTTTAGGGCCCCCCCTCTTCCCTTATAAAGGGGAGAGGAAATGGGCCCCCAAATTGGGTCAACGAAAAGGGGGAAAAGGTGTCCATTAAGGGGGGCCCTTATATAAATGGGCCCACTCATTACAAGATAAAAGAGGGGGGGGGGAATTAAAAATAAAAAGAAAATAAAACAAAGACAAAGGCACAAAGGAGGGGATCCAAAATGGCTAAGGTCCCCTCCCCGTGATGACGACGAAGGACGTACAGACCCGTCGCGAACGTGACGAAAACACAACGACGAGATGGGAAAAACACAAAAACACGAAAAAAAAAACGATGAAAATGAAGATAGGATATTCAAGCATTATCACCCGATCTTCGACGACGGTGGCGGGTGGCGTGGATGACATCATCGACGATCTTCGATGGCGTGCACCATCACTCTCTCTAGATCATCGTTCATTCTTCTGTTCAAATTGAAACAAAAATTGTGTTTGAATTCCATTATTTAGGGCAACAAAAGTGGAATGTGCAGGACTTGGTCAAATTGACTAAGTCCTGAACATATTGGGTCATGCCCAATAGGGCTTAGCCCATTTGGCTAAGTCTTGACTTAGTAAAATTGGGCTGAACCTTAGTTCGCTGACCCACTAAAGCCAGCCCCATTTGGGCCACACAAGGCCTGCCAGCCCATTCGGTCTGCCGTCGCCGCCGGCGTCGCTTTGCCGCCACTTTACCGTCGCTCCGCCAGCGCCGGCGTCGGCGATTGCCAGAAATTGTATTTTCCTCATTTTCTGCATTTTAAAATTCCAAAAAATCAGAAAAATCCCTTGAATTAATATAATCAATTTTCAGTGTTTTTAACATCTACACAAATTCTAAAAAAATATTTAACTCCCATTTTTAATATTTCTAGTTTCTTTTGGGGTTAATTAAATTCCAAAAAATTCAAAAATATTTAATTTTCTATTTCCAGTGTTAATTAAAATTATGGAAATTAGTGTAAAATATTTTTACTATTTTTTCTTTGCATTTATGCTCCACTTTAGATCATAGGAAATTATACAAATTGACTCGAAATCCATAAAAATATCAAAAATTATGTTTATCACTTTTAAGCTCATGTCCTTCATTTCAAGGTTGAGAAAAATTCTGAAAATAAATTTCTTCCTCTCTATGGATTAACCCCTTACTTGCCCTATATTAATTATAGAGTATTTAAGTGGAAAAGTTACATAAATATTGTTGGTTAAGTTTGAACGAAAGCAACGACATAAAACCCCTTAATTTGGACTTATCAATAACTTCTATAAAATAGAGTTGGGCAAGAGAATAGACATCCAAAATTTTAGAGCATGGGAGGAAATGTTTAACATCAAAACATGTCCATAAGGGAATCAGGTCTAAAATTGTGGGTAAGCCCTTAGAAAAAGTCTATGCTCACATCATCCCATGACTTTATGAGCAACTGTAAGAGGAGTATAGAGTTCGGTGTTGAAATTAGGTAATACGCTATGCATACACCATGCACCAATCTACGATATTTTCTAAATCTCTCTTTAAACTAGGTCAAAACAATCAATACTCAACTGAGGCGAGGGCCTTGTGAGAACTAAAATGTCCACTCAGGCATACTCAACTGAGGTATGTGAGAACTAACATGTATCTTTTGAACAAGAAAATCTCTTAAGAGCCGTGTGGGGAATGCATATACGATGATTATAGAAGATGAAAGCAGCTTCATGAATATAATCCTCGATCTTCGGTGTAGGACCTTTCTCCAAGGACTGGATGATAGGGAAAAAACTTAGGGCATTCTGAAGAAGATTCTAATGGGTTTGGTATTGATTCAGCAAATGGGTTTGGGTGTTTAATGCATCCACAACCTAAATTTTGAATCCCCTCTTATGTTTCGAAAGAAAGGTATATGAGTGCATGAACTCAACTCATTGAACATGTCTAATGTTTAACCTTTTTCTTGGAATTAAGATACTTTAATGCCTCATGATTGGAATAAAGAAAAAACTCTTCAGAAGGTAGATAGTGATGCTAGTGGCAAAGGGACAGAACAGTAGCGTAAATCTCTTTATCATAGGTAGAGTATCTGAACTTTCAATCATTCAACTTCTCACTAAAAAATATGATGATATAATTTCGTGACGTAAAATGCTACCGATACCTAATTTAGATGCATCGCATACGACCTAAAATCTCAGTAGTGGAGGATGAGTGCTTGAGTCATTTTGACATTGATTTCTTCAAATATTTTTTAGCCAATTTAGTCTACTCAATATGGTTCACTTTCACACATTTTATCACACATTCTTACATGTCGCAGAGGGTTTGGGCATTCAATTTAATAACAGCTGAATATAGATATTCCATGAAGGTAGACGTATTCCATTAGATATACTAAAGAATGAGGTATAGCATGGCACCTTGTGGGTGGGTGTATTGCTCATTAGTTATTTGATACTTATGTTGTATAATTGAGTAATAAAGGTTCCAATAAAGGTTATATTGGCCGGGAGGGTCACACACATAAGGCTTTTGAACTTGGTGAATATTTTCTAATTTAAGGACTTCTATGAAAATGTTTTAAAGAGAGTATAAATAGGGGAATGCACCCATTGTTTAGGTGCCCATTCAGTAAACTAAGGTTCCCTTTTTTTGCCACATAAAGGCCTTGCAGATATCAATCAGTGCTGTTTGAGGCAGCGACACAAAGATCTAATGCTTTGATTATCATCTGGATTTTCTAGAGGTCTAACACAAGAATGATTTGGTGGGATTATGTATGGAACACAAAGATATGTGAATTTTATTAGAACCATCGGATATGATGATCTATTGATTTGGTGTAATTTATTTTAATATATTCACCATTTTGTTCAAGCCATTCATTTACCCGGCCTCTAGATGTAGCCATATGATCAAAGGATACTTGGATCTCCTTCCCTCCTACTGTTGTTCAGGATCTAGTTAATTTTCTCCCTAGCAAGTGCTTCTAGTGGAATGAGCGGAGGGTGTAAGAAACAAGAAAGGACAAAGGGATGATCTTGCTGTCATGGGTACCTAAAATGGGCCGTCCCTTCTTGATTTTTAGTTATTAAATAACTTTTGTCAAAAACCCTTAGGAATCAAGTATATCACCCCATGTCATTTAATATTACGTGGGTGACCCTCTAGGCGCATGTATCCATATACTCAATAAAATTAATGGCCCAATAACATTTATTTCCACAACTTATCTATCATTTAATCAAGGATCGATTCAACCCAATCGATAAGTTAAATTTCCAGCATGTGGGGAGCCATGGTAGATGTTAGCCTATATAAGATGCCTATTTTAATATTCTCATGTAACTTTTACCATCATTGGTTATCATATCTGTATAATGTTTATATCATGTGAGATTCTGTAATGAATTAGGGTATGGCTAATCATCAAGTCTTAATCTGTCCGTTAGTTAGAACTAATTTGTCATTTAGGTCTGGATCATTGGAGAAGGCTTTTTTAAATATCTATAATACCATTGCAAGGGGTTTTGATGCATCTTCTTCCATGCATCGATCTCTTCTTACACCACGCATGTATGATCCCGTCTTGACAATTCAATTACCATCATGTATTTCATGCTATGTACGAGCTGAAAGATGTTCTAATCCCATGGTTAGAGACCTGTTTGTCTTAATCAAAACATGGCCATCCATATGCTAGATATCTCTATTGTCTCTATTCAATGGACTACTTATACAACCGTGACATTAATCAACCTAGTTAATGTTTGGGTATAAAATTATACATATCACTTAGTGGACTCTTTTCCCAAAGAGCACCCATAGTTTGTCGTTTGTGTCTCCATAGTAATGGCCATAGGAAAAGCTATAATTGTCATATGTGCCAGATCATATAGTGATATTCCACCTGGATAACTTGATGTCCCATTGGGGTATCTAATGAACAGGAATATTTAGAATACACATTTAAACACAAGTGATGAATGTTTAATGATCTCTTCTTAATTCACGAAGTCATTGTGCGCATTCAAGGACAGTATTGTTAACATTAGAAGAGATTTATAATAAATAATTTTTTTTTCGATGAACTTAAAAAAAATCATGGCTGTGTCATTGGCTTGACGATCATATAATATCTATCAAAATATACATGGTAACAGATGGACGTAAAGAGTATCAGAAATTTGGTATAATGGTTTGTATTTTATTGACTAGAATATTTACCTTGGTACCTTAGGGTATGGTAATTTTGCTTATCAATAGTGTTAAATTAATCCTTGGTCATGAGTAAACATTATTGAGGTGCTATTATGGGCCAACAGGGTCATGCATATATGATTAAGAAAGTTTAGTGGATATACTCTTAGTTTGGGTACTTGTATCAAATGTTCTGAGAGATGGATTTCAGTCATTAAGATTAACTAATAAAATTACAGATAGAGTTAAAATTTCATACGTTGTATAAATAAGGGGGCTACGCTCTTTTGAAAACCATGAAAATCATTTTGAGCTCTTACCTATATATTTTCTTACTCTTTCTAGGTACTGTTTTAAGTAATACTAGATGAAGAGGAAATCAGATTTCTAGAAGCAAATCTTACAGAAAGAAGAACAAAACCATTGCCTCAAAGGTCACTAAGTTTCCAGAAGGCCAGACATGTAGAAATATTAAATATGCTCATTTATGCAACTAAAAAATCATGTATTTGATATGTAAAAGGCGGTATTTTTTATTAATATTTATTTGTTTTTAAATCTGCTCAATTGAGTTTGGATATAGTTGATCAATGCTACAATTCCCATTAGTATTAATTGAACTTTAGAAAAAGGATTTACTCAAGACAGGAGTAAGGGACTTGCCCTAAATTGTATAATATTCACTGTCTCAATCCTTCATCTCCATTCCATTAGATGGGAAAATAATATTTTGGTAATCAAATTAGAAACCTAAAAAGAAAAATTAGAAAACTAAAAATAAAATTAAAATATCTAATTCTACCCCTCTCTTAGATATAAAGCTAGACATATAAATCAACATTATTGAATTTGCATTGCTGACTGGAATGAGACATAGGCCTAGAGGGTTGCACAAAAATATTCGTTTGGATGTCATAAGATATATTTAAAGTTGAGGTCTTTTTGAAAAAAAATTTATTAATTATAAATAGGCAAAACCCATGAAACATAATCACCTATGATAGAAATATTTAGGTATGCACAAAAATATACTTTTGGATGACATAAGATATATTTAAAGTTGAGGTCTTTTTGAAACAATTTTGGTTAATTATAAATAGGCAAAACCCATGAAAGAGAATCACCTATGCTAGAAATATTTAGGTATGCATCCTTTAGATCCCTTACCTCCTTGGCTCCCTTCCCTCTAGTGTGTTAAAAAAGAACAAGATAGATGACATGAAACATCAAACTGGAGGAGGTACAATGTGCTATGTACAGATATCCCTAGTAGCTGGAACCTCAATAGTTCAACATGTCCATCTTTAGGATTTGGGAAATTCGTGATCGGCTGCACTCACATTTTGATCAATGATACATATTTTAATTATTGGTTTCACCATGAAAATCATCATAATACCATGTCGATCATGGCAAGAGAACCTAATAACTATTAGAGTGGAGTTTCTAAGGAGATATAGTGGGTGATACTAAGAGACATAGTTAAATATATTTATCTTGATGACTCATGGAGTGGTATTACATCTAGTTATGAATATTCATGGCACATGACAATTCCATGGGTGGTCATCAAGCATGAGATACAGAATGTATCTTATGTGTTAAGGATGATCTCTGAGATATGATGTATGAGTCCAAAATCACAAGATTCAAACCCGCTTAGCTCGGATGCCGCAACAAGTTCAGGAAAGCAGATTAGAGAAAATGGGGTTGTTTTTGCTCGGTATAAGAGGAGGCATGTCATAGAAAGATGATCTAAATGAATCCACGATCCAGACACTGTAAATATTTGAGAAACATTTCATTGACTTTATCTGAATGCATTAGTCCTGACTAGGATTTCCAATTATGGCTTCAGGTTAATAGCATGGTATTTATTAGAGTAAACCATGCATTCCGATGATTGTCTGTATTATAGAATTATCTACACATTTTCAAGACGATAATGATAAATCTATTTTCCTAATATTATTGTGGTTTTAATGGACATTTTGATCTTTTAACATCTTTTTCTGACACCATATTCTTCAAGGAAGTCCATTTCAAAGTGATAATATAATGAGTGTGAGACATTTTATAGTGTATAAAGAAACATCACACATAGGGGGATCATTTTATTTGCCTAAATGACATCTGATGGAGGTCGTTGTGATTTTTACTCTCCCATATCAAATAAACTTCATATTAAAGAAAAATCACTCGAGTATGTGCATAGTTGGAGTGAGGTCATCTCCACAGGGACTGGCCTTTAGAAGTCAATTTTATTTTTGAGCAACAGTCAGATGGAATCAGGATGCTATCTAATAATAACTACTAATAAGTACTGAAAGGGAGAGTTGAGATAGTGATAATATACGATAACTATATCACTTATCATATCACTTATGTATTATATCACTTATGATTAATGTTTTTATGTATATTTGATACAGCACGTAAGATGATGAAATTTATTTCTAGTATTATAATGAAGTGATGTATTAAGATAGGAAGGGGAAGAGTTATATAAGATTAATAAGCTACCTGGAATAATAATGTACCATTCTTAGCAGAAGATAGGAACATTATTTTTTTTAATTAGCAGGTTATGTATAAAATAGAATACAGATATTGTTTACTTTGATTTAGTAAGATGTAAGAAGAAGAAGAATGAGGAAGAAACAGATAAGAATTATGATAGATAAGGGGAATAAAGGATTAATTATTGAGATATAGATTAATGGAGGAGAGAAAGATATCTATATATATCCTTATAGTTTAAGTGTAAGAGAGATAGGTTGGAGAATAGGGATAATTTAATTTATAAGGCTGAGAAATTTGGGCAGGATTAATAAGATGGAGATACTTAAATTAATATTTTCAAATGGTTAGGGGTACTTTATATAGGTTTATATATTCAATAAGTAATTTTCAGTAACGTTTATACAGTAAATTCAGTAAGAAATGGTGGAAAACCGTGAAGAAAACTTGGTGCCCACTAGATGTTTGTTAAAATACTTTAGAGATGCTAAACTAAAAACTTTAAAAGGAATCAAAATCGACATGTAATTTGAACTCAATCCATGAATATGAGCATGATAAACTCAATCCAAATGGAAACCAACAACTTACTTGGATTGCCCTTATTCAACTAGGCAGAGATTAGGTGTGTCGATGGCCGTCCATTAACATCAATATGCATCTCTGCCCACCTTTCTATATGCAAGCATGAATCCAAGATGATCTAGAGCTCCAGTTGTGCCCTCTTCAGCTTCCTAAGATCCAGAGGACTGTCAATGCGCTTAGACAACAAGGAAATCTGAATATCTGTCGCCTGTTGTCGTTGAATGTCTCAATAAAAATATGTGAAAATTGTGGGATCTTTGACAACGTTATAACACTTTGGAGGGCCACAAGTGACTATAGATGGGTTTTTTTTACCATGAGGGTCTTTGAGCGGCTGCCAGATCATCCGACAGGATCCCTCGAGGCTGGAAAAAAATTGTGAGGTCATTGACGATAATAAGCAGGGGCAGAGATGGGCAGATCTTATCCTGGCTATCTGATCTCCTTCATAGGGACTTCAACAACAGAGATTAAATCATATCCGTGGACCCTTTTTAGTTTTGGTGCAACTACGAGCCACATTAACACCTCGTCATCAGTTCTGTCAGCCTTTTCCTCCTTTATGATTTGTCTATCAAAGGGCCCCACTGTCCTCGTTAGCTGTTGGGTTCAACAAGAGGCCTACAAAAATGAATAAGAAAAAATATCAGTTAGATGTAACACAGATGTTCTGATCTTCTGTATGAAGATCAGACGCCTGCGACTAAAATGCCACTTATGGTTTGGTCCATTATGATGTGGGCTTCGGGCTGGGTTGGCTCATGCCGGGTCAAGCTTTATTTCTTTGTGGCCGTTGGACCGCTATCCATCTTGTTGCCGGGGGGCCCATCCCAGTGTGGAGTTAAAAGAAACAATGCGATATGATCATTTATTAGAAAGTGTTAATAAAACAATAGCTATATAAATCTGATTAGAATAAAATACATGAACTAAAATGCCATCTCCCCACGCGTGTGTGCGGGCTACCTCTACGCTGGGCCTTTGTGGGCTCCTTTTGATGGAAGTTATTAGGCTTGACTTTATGTGTGTGCCGAAGCCGTTTGAACCATATTTTCTTTATATATATATCTGTGTGTGTTTGTTCTTATTCTTATCTTTTCATTCATTTATTTGTCTTTAGCCCTACAAAAGGTGGAATAACTACTAGAGAGATAATTTATCCCAATAAAATTAGTAATGTTAAAAATCATTTGCATGAAAATCATTGGACTTCTAAATTAAGAAAAAAATATGTTAAAATGTATTGGTTTAACCAACTGCTCTAGTTAATGCATGAGATGAAAATTGTTACAGAGATGAAGCTAACATTAATAGAATGATGCCAAAATGGTCTTAAAGTATGCATTATTACATGCCTCATTTTGGGTTCATCAACATCATGCTCAGAAAAAATGTTGGCATGTTAAGCATTCCATGTACACATGATTTAAATGATGACATATGCCTTTCTTTTTTTGAGATGAGGATAAAAAAGCCTTGTGCCACTATAAATAGAAAACTATACTTAGTTTTGGAACATGGCAACACGTTTTTGCAATATATATTACATGTATTTCAATATTTTATTTCCTCTTATCATAGATGACCCATAATACAAGAGAAATGACTGTTATGTAATCTTGATGAAAATTAAGGATGCAACAACCCAAAATGCAATGTGATGCGGCCTTAACAAGGAGAGAAAAATTGAATGAAATCAACAGCTGTGATTGCATGAATTTGTTGATTTATCTAGCTATGTCCTGCTAGGGTGTGAATTAGGCATTTAAAATTTCTTTCTCTAATTTATCGTAACTAAGTGATGTTAAACATCTCTTATCAAATTAGGATTGAGAAGACTTGACACAAGTTAGTGCTAGTCCATTACTGCTATCTCGGGGATATCCTTGCTTGCAAGGTTTATTGAAAGCCTAACCAAACTTCTTACCCCCCAAGAGAATACTTGGTAATAGGTATACACAGATATCAAATAAAAAGGAAAACTTGGATACTTCTGATTTCTGCAGCCCCTTTAGCCTTGTAGTATGAGAGATACTTCCAGCTCCTCTTCTTTAGACATCACGAGAGGTACCAAAACATCAGAGTTGACAATACAAGTCAGTTGGTTGGCCCCCTTAGCCTAGTATACATAATTTTCATAACTTTATAAAATTAAATAGTTCAATGATATCAAGATATAACAATCAAGGAATCATATTTATAATCAGATGATGTTTCCACTTACTTCTAATTCTCTGTCGTAGAAAGTTAACATTTGACTTTTACTTACTTCTCCCTCTATTGGATTATCAACTCACTGGTATACTAGCTTATCGCAGCCAATGTTATAAAATTAATCACTCACCATGAATTCCACTAAGATTCATATCTTCGCCAAATAAGATCTCCATAAAAGCAATATAACACTCCTAAATTGACCTAAAAAGGATTTCTAGATTTAGCAGACTTAGCTTCTCTAAATTAAAACAATAAAATCAGAAAACTAATATGTGCAATCTAAGCCAAAATGATAAACCAGCTAAGCACTCTAAATCAATCCGCTAAATTGGCAGATTGAGCCCTCCAAATCAACCATAGATTTACACCAATAGGTTAAATATTAAATCCCACTATCTCTCTCTCTCTCTATACTCTCTTCATTCCTTTCTTTCCTCTACTTTATTCTCTCAAATCTTGGTCACCCTTCCAATTCATTACCTCCCTCCGTCTTTTCTCAATTCAATCCTCTATCTCTCCTCAATTTTTATCATTAAATTTGTCTGCCTTCTACATTTCAATTTTTCTCAAAATCTTATTTCAATCCAAACTCATGATTTATCTTCCTTCTATCTTATTCAACTAATAAATTTCTCCGTATCTTTAGTTATATCCATGAAATGTTTCCTCTCATATTATTCCTATTTATTATGAGCATCTATCTCTCTATTTAATCCTTTAATATTTTGCAAAAATTAAAATATTCAGTTGATATTGATCTTTTATCATTTTCTTGTCGTTTTCTATTCAACGCACTTTTTTCCCTTTCAGGTTTGATATTTCTTCTTTCATCTTCAATGTTCTGCCCTACTTTAGTACCTCCAATAAATTATCCAAAACAAAAAGAAAGAAATGAGAGCATCAGGAGCAAGTTGGATGCTAGAGTTCTTCCTCCTAATATGCTTTTGAGAGAGAAGACACGAGACCGCATTGAATTAAGAGTATTCTCTCTTGAATTTTCTTTTTCTTTACGATGGCTTCACCTGAGCTTAAAAGGAAGTGATGTAACATGAAGGACGCCGGGATCAAATGACTTGTGTTAGACCACAGCGAGGGTGAGGGCAGTCATGTTATGTAGTGGAGACAACTTACGTGTATTAATGCAAGTGATAATGCGATGATTAAATCGATGAGAAATAAGTCACCCGACGTCGACGGACATCAATGAATACAAAGTCACGATAAATGAGACCTGGGAATGCCACTAGGATCCCGATGATTCGGACGTTGGGTCGAAGACCGATGGTGCGAGCTCGGCTATTGGCACCAATGCGCACGCCCTCGATGGTCCCCACCAAGGACAGGGTGTGACGGCGCGGCACAATGGTGAGGTACGGCGGCAGAAAATGCGGTAGCTGGATGTGGCAGTGTGGCGCTCTCAAGGCACGATAGTGCAACATAATGGTAGAGGAAGCACAACAGCGCAGCGGCGACAAGGCGTGTTGGCACGGCGGTGGCAAGGCACGACAACAGTAGGGTGCGGTGGCGACAATGGCGTGGTGGCAACAAGGCACAGTGACACAACGCGATGAGGCAAGACACTAGAAAGGCACGACGACGCATAGGCGGCAAGGCACGATGGCACTGCGGTGGTGAGGGTCATAGCCACCATTAGGGGTTGCAGTCGCTGTAGGGGTTGGCGGTCGCGACTGTAGCTGCAGCTGCAGTCGCAACGGCAGAGTCTGCCGCGATTGGCGGCCGTAGCTGCTGCTGTGGCCGCGGTTGAGGCTTGCGGCCGCGGTTCCGACCGCAGCTGCAGCTGGCAGCCACGATGGTGACCGTGGTTGCTGCCGCGGCCATGGTGGCAGTCGTGGTTGCGGGGAGGTGCCTTGCCGCCACAGTCGCGGCAACTACGCCTACGGCGGGCAATAGCGGCCGCAACTGGTGTTGCAGAAGACCGCGGGAGCAGCATGGGTGGCCCATGAAGCCTCGGGAGTGGTAAGGGTGGTTGTGGGTGGGCACTGGCAAGTGGTGGCAGTTGGAGCTCCCGCGAAGATGTTGGCTGCGGTTTTTGGTAGTTAGGGTTTCTAACCCTCAATTTTGAAGTGTCATTTTCATAATTTTGGGGAAAACTCAAAGTAATACTAGGAACAGGAAAAATCGTTAAAACAAATCACATTTTCTTCAATATTTGCCTCTCTTCTCTCTTCCTATGGCGGCCCCACCTCTTATAGGGGTAAATATGGGCCTTCCCCTTTAGAAAGAGGAAAGATGGCCCACTTAAAGTGCCATAGGCCCCCCTAATAGGAGATAGAGGCCCACTAACACACCCACACATGGGTTCACAAATGCACAAACGTGTAGGTCCATACGAGGGTCCAAACATGTGCAAACAAACAAAAACAAACACATATACGGCCGACATACAAGGCCCATTAAACAGGGAAAATATCAGGAAACTAACGTCAAACCTTTGTGGCCCATTGACTAGGCCAAATACCCCAAAGACTAGGTCTCGTGCGTGAGCCCTCACTCGACGAACTGATTCGACAGGGTCTTCGAAGCTGGATGGTCCCCCATCAGAAAGTGTCATAGGAAGGGTCCTATCAGACCCATAAATCTGCATTTTTATAGAAGAGTGAGAGTAGAACAGACAAATTTGATAAATTGGATCATTAACGATGCAATTTTAATGTCCAATTCATTACCCAATAATTCTTTTCCATGCTTTAATGGCTCATTAGTTTCATAATCAATCATTTTATTTTGTTAATTCCCTTCGAAGGAAATTGGCTACGAAATTGTTTACAACATACAAGAGCAGCTTCTATAAATAGAAAATTATTATTTAAGTATTATGCCTTATCTTAATGACCATGTCTTTTTACCATGACATCAATTCTTTCAGGAATTTTGTATAGACTTTGGAGGATGCCTGATGTCCTCAAGATGATACTATGGTTTCATGTAATCAACAAATATATAGTATAAATATATGGTATTTCAAATTACATGATCAAAAGTCAGTCAATAAATGTCTACATGTTTTATCAAGTATCCAAATCAAAGTATCACTCAGTAAAATCCGAATATAACTTGATGAAACTTTCAGTAAATTTTAGTAGTTATAATTTTATAATTTTCAGCTCCAGTTTGATCTGTATCTGTATACACAAAAATATTTATTTAAATATTCATCAGTATTGGTATTTGAATTTTGTGGGTCAAGCTCTAGGAAAAGAAAAAGTGAGGAGCTTATGTTCTCAATTTGAATGATTATCAAATCTAATCCAAATACATACTTAAAACAGATTAGTAAATGATACGATACAAGATTCTATAGTGAACCATTAATTAGTTTTTTAAATATAAATACTATCATTTACTGATACGATGGAGTAGAGTCTTAAAATAGGAACATATTTATCTGAGCTTATCCATGCAGTTATTCATTCTTCAAATAATAATTTATTTGCTGACAGATTTTGGATTTTGTGCTTTGGTGAGTCAATTGAGATAATTTTTATGACCTGGGCTGTGTTGAAGGAATAGATATATGATGTGATACATTGTGTAAGGCCCTGAAGATGGTATATAATGGGTAAATTATAAATAAATAAAATTGTTTTCCAATATTTTCTACTATACTAGTATTAATTAGTTACCATGGCTCATGAGTCCTTTCTTTCATGATGAAGTGTAGGTATTAGCCCTATATTGTTTCTCTGTGGACTGAAGATGAAGCGAGCTCCCTAGAGGATAGTACCATAAAGAGAATCAGGGAGATCAACCTATTAAAAAATGCAACATTGATGTTGACAATGCAACAGAGTTAGACCCTCGCGTCGATCTTAATTAATCAGTCTTTCCACAAAAGTCTATTTTTACATGCTAGATAAGATGATTACAGCTTAAACATTCTGTTTTGGTGATGCATATATTTTGAATACTATTAAATTTATAAATCAGGATATTAATTTAATGGCGGGGCTACTATGACCCCTTTTTTTAATGATAAGATTTATATTTAATCCCAAATAAAATGAGTTAGTCCACTTCCTTTTGTTTCATGGTTCAGAAAAAGTGTGAAAATATATATAACTATGAATGGAAATAGAAAAGAGCTGTAACCACAGTTGCTTTGGCAATGGTATGATCTTTGGTGAAATAACAATGGCTTCATCTATATGTTCTTGAATTGGTTCTACTTCCTATTATTTTCATCAAACATGCTGAAAATATCTTCTTCTTATAAGCCCAGCTTGATTTGGATCCAAAAATAGTGTATATTTTGATGAAACCATTGTCATTCGTACTTCAGAGAGGAGTAGTGCATAATTAAGTTTGATTTTCCCCGTTATTCAACTATATCTTCTGTGGAATAAATAAAAACTGGGTACAAGTTAAGTTAGTGGAGTGGTGACATTGAGTTTTGTGACCCTTTGACTAGGATTAGTCAGTTTTGTTTCTAGAGAGGGGCGTGAAAGTCATCAGTTCAAGCCTAATTATCCATAAACCCAACATGAGTTTTTATATTTTGACTTTCTCCTAAGAGTGATCAAATGATAGCGATTAAGAGGCTCAAGGGGTTGATGTGATATAAGAATAGCTGTATTATTGAGACTGAGCTCCAGGCTAATATGAAGTGCATGTACACAAGTTATGCCTTATAATGAAAGGCAATTCTAAATCAGCCTTGTTTACAAATAGGAAAGCTCTATGTAAGGAAAATATAAATCTCATGGAGTGTTTTATCCTGGGTCAAGATTAATACAGGTGGAATTCTTAACACATGTGAGTTAGGCAGAAATGGTATTACTAATGGCAGACAGGGGAGTAATGCATAAGAACCTACCATTGTCAGGGGAACAACTTGAAATAGTTGTTAGTACCTTATACCCCAAAGAGCAAAAGGAGGAATCTGCCCAAGTAGCGCCTTATGTCTGATTAGCAAGTTGGTAAGGTACTGGCTTAGCAAGGTGATGATCAAAAGCTAGGTCAAGAGGATCCTCAGCTGCACTATGTTTGAAAAAAATTCCATACTCTTACGAAGATATTTGTTGTCGTGAAGCCAATCACACATTCAATATCTCATTCCATGTTCTTAATATAATGTATTCATTATACTGCATGTGTGATGCTTATAATGAAGTCCATGAATACACGATAAGACATAATAGATTATCATATGATTGCAATACAAAGATGAAGACTCTTTAAGCATGTGTTCAAAATATTACTATTCGAAAGATACTAACGAAGGACATTGTTTTATTCGGATAGAAAGCTCTATCTAGCTTCACTTATATGATTTGTATGGCCGCCATAGCCATTACGGTGGAGACACTATTGATACATTGTGGATGCTATTTAGTGGAAAGATTCACCAACTTTTATACGTAAAAAGTCTTGAATGTTATTTAACAAACTGCCAGTTAGGTTGATTCATGTCATGGTTGTGTAAATGGTCCTCACATCTGAAACACCAAAGAAATATGGTGGATGAATAGTTTAACATTAACAATAAGTTCATAATTATGGGATTCCAACTTAGTTCAGTGACGATGGGATCATCCACCCTTGATATCAGATGATATGATGAAGTCCTTGGTCAAGACACTACAATATTGGCGAAGAGTTCTTTGATGATTTCCGAATGCATCATTACTAGCTTGGATGACCGATTAGAGTTTGGAATTGACCATAGCCTATGTTGTCCTAGGAGTGTCATGGATGAGGGGCTTTATAGACATGATAACCGATGACAGACACATTCAATGGGTGAGTTGATCTACACTCCTTTGTATCTTCTAGAGCATGAGGTGTAGTTTATCACCCCACGTGTTGGAGACTCAACCTATCAATTGGGTGTAAATCAATCTAACATTAATTAATCCATATGATAATATAGCTAATTAACTTTTAAGGCTAGTAAAGGTTATTTGGCAGCTGGAGTCATTAACTAGACTGATAGATGGGCCTAGAGGGTTACACACAAATGGTCTTTTGGACATTGGAAGATATATAAAGTTTGGGGGGTTTTATGAAAAATACCAACTTAGTATAAATAGGGGAATGCCTTGAATGGAATTCAACTAGCCCAGAATTTTTCAGGGCACTTACCTTTTCTCCCTTATCCCCCTTGCGATTCTTCATTCCCGATGCGACCAAAGCGGTGCAACAATGATGACGACGCATGAACGAAGCTTGTCAAGGTGAGGGAGGAAATTCAATTAACGATGGACTACGTGGATATGTCTAAGGTCTGGAAACACAACAAGATTTACACAACTCATAATAGGATCAAAAGAATCATGGATGTGATCCATGCCCAAGTGATTCATTTCTTGGTTTTTCTTGATGTGGTTAACATTCTGTTTAAGTCTTACACTACAAGTCATTCTATGTTTTTTCATTCAAAACAAGGCCCTAGAACCCAATAAAGTTTATCATGAGTTGAAAAGACTTTGACTTCCTATTCAACTATTGTATTCATTTGATGTAATGGCATAAGTGAACTTCCACTTGTAAATTCATCAAAATGATACATTGACTTCAAGTCAATGAGCCTAAATCTTTATTATTTAAACATTAATTTTTATTATTTAAACCTTGATAACTAATGATCTAATGGGCCAAATCAATATGAAGTTTAGAGTGAACTGTTTCATTTATTCCTCCACACACATGCATCTTTGAATCAATTAGAGGATACACCACACATTCTCAAATACTTCTATTAAATTTTTTCATACATTTGAGATCTATTAAGATGTTTGTATGATCTATAAGAGGTTGCACAGTTGAGTAACTCAATGCATTTTGCTCAAGGATCCAAGAGATCATGGATGCTATCTGTGCCCAATTGATTTGACCCATGGTTATCCTATTTGGATTCTGTTTCAAGTCTTATGCTTCAAGGAATCATTTTGTTTCATGTAGATCAAGGACCTAGAACCCAACAACCTTTACCTTTCCCTAATTCTTTATAACTCTTACTACCACTTTCCAATGACTAATTATTGTACTAATCTTTATTATTCTATCCTTATTACCTCATCCCTGCTCTTACAAAATTACATTACTAATTTATTTTATTATCCTTGTTATGATCTTATTTTCCAAATCTTAATTGAAAAGGCTAATCCCAGTGAAGATGACCTCACTCCTATTAAACGCATTTGAGTAATTTTATTTGATTAACATTTTTATTTCATTTAGGCAAATTTATTTACAACAAAATTAAAAGTAACATCGTAATTTGTCTATGTCAAGATGATCCTTAATTACCCATAGGAAGCAATATTTTTATGAGTAATTTTATTATAGATATCATTGATTCAAATCAGCTAAAGATGACATAGTTAATAGCCTCAATTTTGAGTTTATCAATAGTGTTAATTTTGAGTTTATCGCACTGTACAATATTGGTCTTCTGAAGTTCTTTACTAAGACTGATACATGGACCTATATGATCACAGGCACAATGTTTTTGGGTTGTCTGAGGATATATATCAAGTGTAGAGAACCTAATCAAAATTTCCCACAGTGAAGTATACCCAGGCCAGTCTTTCTATGAGGGCCTCTCCTTTGGTGACATTCCATCAAGGTATGAAGAAAATGATGAGACATACATCCAATAAAGATGTCGCCTTTATGGAGTCAAAGCCAGGGGGTTTCTACATAATGATGACATTTGCAGAACTTTCGAATACTCATTGGGGAAACCAAAGGGATAGCACATTTGATTTCATGAGAGATTACTGGAACATCGGGTTATTTATTTAATTTCAAGGGCCATTTCTGCTTATTATTCTTATAATGGCCACCTATGAAGTTAGAGATTTTATATTCTTCTCAGATATCTCAAATTGAGTTACATGCATTATCATGCATTAAAATTTAATAAAATTTAGAAATGCATTCATGTTGTGACTAGAGTAATACTTTCAGAGAAATTATTTTCCCTTTTAAAAACTCCTGAGAATCAATTTAAAGAAGACAAGATTGAGCATGCTTCAGTTGTGGTAGAAGAACACATTAAAGAAGATGCATGAACATAACATCACCAAAATCATTTCCATTTCTCAAAAAGACTTCATTAGGAAACTATAAATGATAATTATTTTGAGGATGTAATTACCACACATATTTATTTGTGGTTTATGGAAGAATAAGATCATGTTATTTTTGTTACCATTTGTTACTTATGAATGAAGGAAAAAATGAAAAAACAAGCAGATAACTGTATTCCTCATTTGTATGCAGATAATAATCCATTTTTGTAGTACATGCAAGAAATGTCTATTGTGAGTTCCTATATCATACAATCTCAACCTTTGGAACAGAAGAATATTTTATGAAGGATTGCTTTCAATGACACTATTCTTGAATGAGAGTGAATTGGTCTAGAATTAAGGAAAATTATCCTTTACTAATCTGGATGATAATTTAATTTATTATAAAAACCATGGGACTCTATCATTGAATCCTTGATTTTATAGCAATTCCATAAATAATATTTTGGTTAAAAATATCTGCTTGAAACTATAGCCTGGACAATTTATAATTAAAAATTATATTTATGGTTGGGGATTGATATGACTACATTGTTATTAAAATGTATTGGATTACTTAAAGAAATATGAAGCATATATTGCTGGGAGTATTCACAACATTTAACACAATCCAAAATCGATAACGCAACAAAATATCAAGTTTAATACATAGCTGAAATCAAAAGGATAGAAAGAACCAAAAACATCACTTTGGATGGATCATATCCATGCTTTCTGGGTTCCTTTAATGACCATATTGAAGCTGTTAAGATGTATGGCATCCACAAGTATCGATGCAATCTTCATAAACTATATCCTCTCTTCTTTCCTCAAACTCTGGCAACAAAAAAATGATTTACTCTCAATCCAGTCTCAATGGAAACTACAGTTTTTTTAGGGCAATATAAGACAGGCGACGGCACTCAAAATGCCCAATTTTTATTCCCACTATTTTATATAAAAATTTTCATCACCTAGCTTAAACTGAACATGATGTCATTAGAGGGTTGGATGTTTTCAGCTGATGTCTAGGCTACGTGATAAACTTTGAAAACTGTTTATTTCTTAAGGTACAACATGCTTAACAAAATATAGAAATCACCTGTAAGAAAACAAAGAATCTTTATGGACTGTCTTCAATCAATATAAGTTTTGTGTGTTTTGAACCGCGGTAAACTGATACATGCATGGTTTTAGAGACATGCATGTATTTGATAACATGAAATAGATAGCGATAATTAAGCATGATTAGGTTGTCTTTTATCGGTTTTTTGTAATTCTACATAAATATTACTCATTGTTTATGATTAAACAAGGAGAAACTTCAGTGAAATTTTAGTCCATATTCATTTTACTAATTCATTAGATTATGAGGCAAACCTCAGGTTATTGTTTTGAATCAAGTGTGATATCCTTACAGGTTTTTATTTTTTTTAGGTGAGGACTACAGTAAATACTAAATGAAATATATGTTGCGGCCAAGCTAATCACACATTCCACAACTCATTAATTACTCATTCATTATATTGCATGAATGAAGTCCATAAATACATGATCATGTTAGTGAGCTATGATGAGATCACAATTGTCCTAGTTCTAAAGATAAATAAGATGTTAATGAAGACAAGTGAGTGGTCAAGATTGGATTGTCTGCCTTAAAGATAAGAGGTGAAAGCTCAAGGAAGATGATAGATGAAGTCCCTTGTCAAGATAGGGGAATATTGAAGACCTAGTCTCCATTGCTTTCTACAAAATTTAGTTAGTACTAACTCAGATAATCGAGTTTAATTTAATAGTTTACCCTACCCTAAGTCCTTCTGGGAGTGTCAAGGGGATGAGGGCGTATACTTACACTATAATGGATGATAGAAATGTTTCATTTTTCAATACACTCTATTGTCTCCTCCATAGCAACAGATGTAGCTTCGCACCCCATGATAACATGTATTTTTCAGGTATGAATTTCAGAATTTTCTACACATTTTGTGTATTATTGGGAATTTTCAGACAAGATATTCTAAAAGAATATAATTTTTAAGACATAATATGATTTTGGGCATTTCTTGACATTATATTTGGAAAGATATGATTTTTCTAGGTCGAAATATGTATTTATATGTATTTTTTGATTTGATATGAATTCTTAAAATGTATTTATAAGGCCTTTTATTCGTGCTTCCACGTGTCGCTGTTCGATTTGTCAAATGACGATGAATCGTAGCGCTCACTGATGATTGGTGCCAGGCAATCATTAGCTAAGTTAATGATTGGCGTCAGCCAATCATTAGCCGAGCAATCATCGCTTCGCGAATACATTTATGACTGACACAAGTTTCTTTGGCACAAGATGACGTGTCCCAATAAAAAAAAGAAGGCATTTTTTGCAATAAATGCGCTCGTAGGCCGAGGGAGAAAAAGACAAAAGCGACTTTTCATTTTGACTTTTTCCTTATGTACATGTAAAGGTATAGTGGCAGGCGACGTGGCCGCGTGTACATGTGGCCAATGAACAACGATGTGGCGCGCACGTGGCTCCCGTTGAGAGGAGGAAAAGAAGGCTCGCGCTGATGTGGCGTGCGCTGACGCCCCGCCACATCAGCTGTGAGGATATTCTTTTTTATCTTTTTCTTTCTTCCTTTAGTCTTTTTGTCTTCTTTTTAGGTACACATGGCACGGAATACAAAGGGCACCTGCACAGAATATGAAAAGTGCAGAATCTAAAGCAGTTTGACTTGTTAACTATTATGGAAAATGATGACGCTGATGAGGAGAGCAAAGGAAATCGAGGGCTAGGATTGGCTCGACGTCAAGTGGCCAGAACTTTTGATCTACAACTCCGATTGAGCTGAAATTTTCACTATTGCTTTATCGTCCCCTCCTCTTTCTATCCATACCCTGTGATCTATAAACAAAGGCCTGGATCATAGTGAAATTCATCTTTTACTTGCTTCCTACTTTTGTGGGCTTATTGAAAGATAGTGAGTTTTGAGATCCATCAAGAGTGTTGTTGGTGTCCTGAGTGTGTGGGAAGAAGCATTGGAGAAGAGGGGAGCTTACCGGCACTTGTAAATCATCGTGATCCTGGCAGAACGTAAGGATCTAAGGCAAGTGTCTTCGCCTTACGTTGTCTCTTTCCCATCTCTATAGTTAACATAATTAGGGTTTATCATCATTCTTTCACTCTCATTTTACTCTCTTCTCTCATCTCTACATCCTCGCCACCGTATCATTCCAAATCCAATCACTATCATTGTTCATACCATCGTTCATCATCATGTCCGTCACGTGCACTTACTCTTTTATTTAAGTTAAATTAAATTATAACTTATGTATTTTTAATTCATATCACTAGCTCAAGTCCTCGCAACCTAATTTTTGTCGATCCTCTTGTTCATCATCACTAGTATAAGAAAGTAATTCCTTAATCATCATTCCCTGTGGAGAAGATCCGTACTCATTACTAACTATGTATTCTTAAGTACGGTTAAACATATTTTAATCCAATAATCTCAATCACAACGACAAATTTTAACCCTAAAATTGAGGTTATCACCCCACGGTCTGCAAACTAAATCAATTGATTTGATTAAATCAATTTGTCACTAATTAATCAATATGATTAAATATTTTAGGAAGGCCAATAAACATTTATTTAGCCCTTGGAATCGTTAACTAGGTAGATACTGGTGAACATAGTTTTACAATAAACTATGCCCTCATGTACGCATATATATTATCGTGAAATGACAAAGAGCTTATATTTTATTGCTAATTATAAGTTTCTTTTGACTAACCCCAATTGATTCTATGAATCAAGTGGATTAGATCTCATCTCTGTTTAAATAAGTACAGATACTTAGTTGGAGATAATGCACATGGACCAAGGAGGGCGCCTAGACCAAGTCGAAGATCAGTTATGGATCAAGAAGGGCGCCTAGACCAAGTCAAATACCAGTTATGGATCAAAAAGGACAAAGTCAAATGGCGGTTATGCATAAAAATGAACCAAGTCAAAGGGCGATCATAAATCAAGCTGGACCATTCAAATGATCCAAGCAGTTTAGAGAGAAGAAATCCTATAAATACTTTCTCAAAAACAATGTTCAGGTGGTCTAGAATTTTTATTGGAAGAAGTGGAGTGTTGTTTGTTCTAAGAGTTCTGTAGACCCTGTATTGTTGATGAACAATTGAGTGGAGTGAAGAAGCAACGCTGAGAAGACTCTATGGAGGAGGATCATTTCCTAGCCGATCAAGGGTGTGACACAAGGTAAATGTGATTTTTTAGAGTTCAGTAAATTGCTTAATCATTCCTTTTTTAAGACAGATTTAGTTGGGTTGGAAAGTGCAGGATTGTAACTTTCCAACTTATCCCACCAAATCTATTCAAAATTTATCATTTTAATATCATTGTGATACAAATAAATCTAAGACTTTGTTGAAATTTCAACAAAGTAATAGATTCTTGTATTGCAGCGCACAACAGCGCCGTGACACGCGCAGCGTCGGGCGCCGCTCATGCGCAGTGCCGAGCACCGCTCACATGCAGCGCCGGGCGCCGCTACGCGCGCAGCGCACAGCAGTGCGCCGCTGCTCACAGCGCACGGCTACACACCGTGACACGCGCAGCGCACGACACCGCTACGCGCAGCGTAGAGCCACGTGCCGTGACATGCGCAGCGCCGGGCGCCGCTCACGCGCTACGTGCGCAGCGCACAGCCGTGTGCCACTACGTGCAGCGCACGGCCGCGCATTGCAACACGCGCAGTGCTGGGCGCCACTTAGCGCAGTGCACGACCGCGCGCCGCTCACGCGCAGCACCGAGCGCCGCTACGCGCGCAGCACACAACCGCTCACCGCTACGTGCAGTGCACAGCGCACCTCAGATAGAACTGGACTTAGACTAAGTCCAGATCTATCTGAGATAATAATTCAAATTTTGAATTATTAAATCTTTTTAAGATCATTAATTCTTTATTTTTACTCTAAAATTTGAAATCTTAAATCTATTAAATCTTAAAACAACTATTGATTGAATTGAAATAAAAATTAAACTGAATTACCTGCTCCTTGTGGTTCGACCCTTACTTACCCTAGGTTAGTGAGGTAAATTAATTGTTGAATAATCTCTAGACCTCACATATTGATGAACTAGATTAAGTCTTAAAAACCATTATTTAAAACATTAAAATTAGGGATTTTCAGATACATAGTGGAAGGTATACTTTAAGTTTAAGGGTTTTATGAAAAAAATACTTACAATATATAGGGGAAGGCCATAACAAAATTCACCCATGCCACAAGTTTCTAGGCTCTACCTTGCAGCTCTCTTCTCCCCTTTCCTACTCTCTATTCCCGAAGCATTCAAAATGATGTAACATAGGAGCTGGCCTTTTTATTGTGAAGGAGGATGATCATTGTGCCCATGAAGGCATGGATATGTCTAGAGGTTGGACTCAAGAACAACTCAAGCTGTCTCCCTCAAGGACACGAGAAATCATTAATACAATCCATGCACAAGTGAGTCGATCATTATTTTGAGTCACTGTTTTGATTTTGTTATCCAAGTTTTAATACGTGAATCATATCCGTGCCATTGGAATCAAGGCCAGAGACCCAATAAAGAAATAAAATTATGGATACTAACTGGATCTAAAGAGAAGCTAAGGACATCCTGGATCAAAATAAGAGGCCCTCTATTCAAGGATGACAAAATAAAGCTTAACCATCTTTAGAGAACATGTCAAAGCGACACATGATTTGTGGAATTTAATCCATAATTTGAGCTTGGGATCAGCATTCCTACAAAAGGATAAACAAAACTATGGATTTCACGGCTTAATAAATGCATGATTCCCAAGAAAAATCCTAGGGCTAAGAACAATAGAGAAAATAAGGCCATAATCTATGTAAACTTATCCCCCAATCATAGTAGTCCATAATTGAATTGTATCCAAATATATTATGGCCTAAGTTCATAATTTTCTTGTTTCACCCCGTAAAATTGTCTATTTAGGGAGAAGATATCCAAATCAGTTATTGTGTGCAATCTGTTGAATTCTGATGCTTTGGTTGAAGGGTAGATAATATTTTTCTATGCAATAGGAAATATGTTCAATTCCAAATCAATCACCAAAACAAATGAAATAATTTTTTACCTTGAGGGGAACTTGTTAGACCCTTAAATTTCTCTCTTGGATATTGTTCTAAAGTCATTCACGTGTCCAGCTTCCAGAAGTATCACATGTTTAAGGTGCTCTTGGTTCTCCAATTCATCTTCTCCGAAGTGTTTTTAAAGCTCTTGTAGATCTTCTGACCATGAAGACACTCTTCTTGGTGGATGGATAATATTTACATTTCTGGAAGGGTATAAAATATTGTTTCTTTCATGTCAGAATGAAATAAATGTATTGGGCTCTTATGAGCTATATTGTGCCACATAATTTTGATAGGCCCATGTCAATGTGCTGGCATGGTGGAATGCTCCACCTTGGTGCCACAATGTCAGTTCCTCTGGCAGGCATACATCAAAACATGTAATCAAGGTATCATACATCAAAACATGTAATTAATGGATATATCATATCCATTAATGATATCATACATCAAAACATGTAAATATCAGAAATCAAGGTATGTGTCTGGATAAATGATACGAGTATGGGTAACATACGTAATATTATCATGATCCATTAATGAATATTGATATCACATATCCTTAATTTAGTGGAATCAGATGGTTTATGACTTTGGATTCAAGTGGAATATTGATATCAGATATCAAATATTCCCTTCTGTTCATTTCTAAATCCATAACTCACGAATTAAAGTCCCATACTAAAGTATTAAACTTATTGTGATCACTCTTAATCAATATTTTATTAGTATTATATTACGGTAATTAATATTTGCATGGATCCACATGTTTATCCCCCATCATATATCTTGTAGGATTTATCTCCATGCTGAAGGGAAATTGCCTTAGAATGTTCTTTATGTTGTTATGCTAACATTCTTCTTTTTGGTGTCCAATGATACCATTAGTGGCATACAAAACAACAGGGCTTAAGATCAACGGAATCAGACAACTACTGATGAACATCTTCAACCTTACAATTCCTATGGACGTATCAGATACTGTGATGCACAATTTTTATTATTGAGTCTATGGTGGTAGAACATATCAAACTTTTCCAGGCACATGCATTACATTTCACGTGTAATAGATCCAATTATTACATTCATTTGGAGTAACACTAAATTTTCAATGTTCTTTCTAGATTATCTTGAAATATAATTATTATGCTTAGATTTTAAGCCACATATGGCCTTGTGCAAAGCACATAGTAAATGATGAATATTAATTTTCAGCCACAATGGATTATTTCCATTTTTAAGCTAACATTGTTAAGTAAGTTTGTTAGTATGAGTCCTTACTTTCATTAATGGGGTATATGTACATAGGTTGGGATAGGTCTAGAAACATTCTTAAAAATAAGGTACAGGTCTGTATTCCTAATCTGTAGGTCAATCCTACCCAATACTTTATGGATAATTTCTTGACTTGCATGCCTTTACAAGTGATAAAATTCTTACAAAAGTCCAAATCAATATAAAGTCATTTATGAAAGTATTAACAACATTATCTTGCTCCTACTAGTGTATTTTATACATCCACATTTCATCTTCCTTATGAGTGAGATTGATGCATTTATGACCTTGATTTGGATGAAACACATCACTCATGCACTGGAACACTGATAATGAAATCAAAATATATGTGCAAAAAGTATTGATCTAGTTAACTAGGCACCGACTAAATGTGTGATTTCTTGGTCCATCAAGTAAGAAGTGTTCAGCGACTCAACTTAGCATGACAAATATCATCCTTCACCTGGACTAGCCTTGTTCAACTTAATTATGGACATTATGCCATCCTGATAGCATCATAAATGGAGGGGGGAAAAGCATTAAGGAAGAAGAAGGGAATGAGCCCTGAAAAATTATGGCCTGGGTGAATTTTTTTGAAGGTCTTCCCTGTTTATATAAGTGGATATTTTTCATAACAACCCCCAAATTTTACCTACATCTTATGATATCCAAACGACCACTTTGTATGTGACACTCTCGATGGATATTATGTGCCTATCTAGCCAATATTACTACCAAGTTTTGTCTAAGTTCAATTGAATACTTATTTATTCATTATTATTTCTGTGTTCTCTTAATAATGAAATCCATGAGTGGGCGTACCAACATAAACTTAAGAATGGATTAAATCTGATCTCCTCTCCATTGTGTGCCCACTACAAGAAGCACCTAGGAAAGAGCCTGATAAGAAAGAGGGAGGCATGCAAACAAACTTGCATGCTCATCAAATGAGGGTGTCCCCCTCTATTTCTAATAATCGTAGAAAATTGCATAAATGTCCATGCAATAAGGATCAATTAATTATAAACCCTAAACTTTGAGTATATCGACACATATCCAAAGCATGTGTGTTTGATGCTCTAGGCCCATGTATCAATTTAGTTAATAACTTTACTGGCCCAATAATCTTTACTGAGTTAAAGTCATTAATTAACTACATCACTTATATATTAATTAATCAAGGATCAATTTAACTTGATAATTTGGTAAATTGTCAGCCCATGGGGTGCCAAGCTACTTGCGTATGTCAAATCTTTCATTCAACCTTTACTATCATCACATATTGTGTATTTATAATCCCTTATTGTATGAAACTCCTGAATAACTTAGGGTATGATGAATCACCAAACCCTAATTGGTCATTTCTACTACCTTGGTGAAATCACTAGAGAATACACCCTCTGATATTTCTACTACCTTGGCCAGGGATTTAATTGTATCATCTTTGTTCAACAGATCTTCTCAAATCTTGAGGATGGATGATCCCATCTTGACTGCACAATAGTCGTCATTGATTTGGTATTACATTCAAGATAGGAAGGTCTAGAACCCCCATATTTGTGATTTGTAGGTCCTAGTAATAAACGAATCATCAATCCACAAGGATTCTTTGGTATGTCTGGTATAAGGACTAGCTACACAACCATAGAACGAATCAAACTGATTGATGATAGATACAGTACCATTCAGGGATTCATATAGATCAATTCAGTTAACTCTTTCTCTAAAGAACACCCGCTATCTGTTGGCTAAGGGATCGGCCATATTCATCATATGAGTTGGGATAGATAATGCTATTTGATCCATATATTTGAATGTTCTTCTCGAGAATCCTTCAAATTGGATTGTTTAGAATGCATGCTTAAAAATTAGTGCTCTATGTATTATGATCTCATCATAACACACTTAGTCATTGCACGCTTTCATGGACTTCAATGACATGCATCACATGTGCTTTATATAGAATATATATTGTATTAATGAATATTGACCAACAAATCAAATGTGCAATTTGCTTAGATGATACATATATTTTCAACAGTTGAGACTGGTAAGAAAGAGAGAAAGTCCAGAATGGTACGCCTCTTGAATTTAATTAAAAATACTTCTATTTATAGTTATCACCTTTCAATCCAAAATCAAGGACATATTCTTATTTTTATGGGATGTAATGGGTCTTTAGACATTAACCAGAATCCAGTAAAGGTTTTAATGAAATATTTTCTCTATAAGGTGATTTAAATACATAAAAAATATGAATGCATTTAACTATCTTTATCTCTCTCTCTCTCTCTCACTCTCTCTATCTCTCGCACGCGCGCGCGGGGACTTAACATCCTCTGCCTTTGACAAGAAGGGGTATCCCCACCAAGCATTATTCTGAAATCAAAGCATCATCACCTGATCTCCACTCAAAAAGAAAAAAATAAGATCCAGAGCCCTCTCATATCCCAAGTTTACTAAGCCCATCAAATGCATCAAGGGCTGATTCAAGGAGCATTTATCGAGGACTCTATCTGATCTAAAGGTCTTACTTAAGAGCATTTAAGGGCTACTTTATGATGCATGAATCCTTCATGCATTACTGTGTTTTTATTTCTTAAGTTTAGGTGATTTAAAGCAACAAAACAACGAGACAGATACTGCTAAGCAAAAGGTGGACCTGAAGATTCATTCTTGAGACAATCAATCCAGGTGAACAGTTATAATCAAAATTTGCATACAACTCCTGTATCATTTATATTATTTGACAATATTTCACAAACTAATAAGTTCAGAAACGTGAAACATGGTTAAATCAAAAGGAGCTTGAAGAAGGAGAGATTAGAGGCGTTCACTAGAATAGGATAAATCATGCATTAAACATACCTTAGATGATATAGTTTTTAGGGGTTAAAATCTTGATATTTGAGAAGACATTGAGCAAAGAAAGCTGCACATTCATAAAAAAGACTCAAATAGAAAGTGTAGAATGGGCCAATTCAATGGAGGCATATTAGGATGTGTTAGAAGAACAACATTGAGGAAATCAAAAGACACATATTTAGCAAAATATAAGTAAGAATTAGTGAGTTCGATTGAGGACGAAGTTGGGAATTCCATCATACATATCATGATCTCCATCTAGATCCTGTTCAGTTATCATGAAGACAGATTATTCCACTATCTTGCGGAATCATTTTGGGATCCAGTTTAAGGGAACATAATAATCATAGTTGAGAGTCTCTTAATGAAACCCTAATTAAGTTTCCTTTAGGAATCTTAAGGAAACTTGAGTTAAGTTAGAATAGTGAATATTAGTGCACTATCCTTGATATATTATTGGGCCTGGTGTAAAAGTAAAAGGAAATATTTGGGGAAAAAACTAGGACTTGGAGTCTTAACATATGAACTAGGTTAAGTGAAAGATAAAAGTCTGAGTCAAAGTACTCAATTGACTTTAGGACAAAAAATGAAACATGAGAACTTACTTAGTTTGAACTCATCTATGCATATTTTTTTTATTGTTTTATTAGATTATATAATATTTAGAGGTTTACAGATACAATCAGAATTTCATACAGACCCCCTCCTCCGTCTTTCTCTCTTGGCAGGCGCTTCCTTCTACAGCTAGGGGATGTTACCGAGTCGATCGTCTCGGCCTACCGACCCTCCGTACCCAGCGAACCCACGCGACGGCAGGCCCGCGGAGTTGGAGAATCGCGTGGAACGGTGGAGTTTGAGGAATAGATGTACCCGCCCCGACTAGCGCCCCCCACGCACGTCAGCCCCCGCTTGATGACATGAAGGCAAGGATTTCTCCTGACCTACACCGATACCGCCGTGTGGCTCTGGAGGGACGATGACGACCACACTTCCCTGAGCGCTTGCAAGGTATCAGTTATGTATTTTTTCTTTTTCTAAACTATGGGCATGGACGAGTGGGATCCGAGTGTAATTGGGATATATATACTCGCTCCACGCCTAAAAACATTGAAAAATACTTCACTTAATAAATAAAACCCTCCTGGGTGGCGTCCAGGACACGGATGGATCGGTCTACGGGCACAACCCTAGGGTTGGCCGTACCCGGCACCGTGTTTTTGCCAAAAAAAAAAAAAACAGAATTTCATAGATTAGGTTAAGAGGGCCATTTTAGTGACTTATGTGGTTGATGCCAAATAATGGTCACAAATAACATGCTAATTTTCATAGAAATTTCAGGAACCTTATGTGTTTATCCTCCATGAAATGATCATAAATCCATGTCATTACAGTTTAAAATGATTTATTTAAATTTTATAATAAATTTTGAATTTTTATTTTTAGATTATATTTAACATAACTTTTTGACGTGCATTTCATGAATAAAATAATTTCACAAGTCAGAAATTATTTATTTAGGCTTATTTAAATATTTTAAGAGGTTCAGTATATTTCTAGTATGATATTCTTATTTTTCTACATTTTCTATCAATTTTAAAAAAATTAATAAAGTTAATTTCATAAAAAAATAATTTTAGAATTCAGAAAATATTGTAACACACCAATTCACTTTTTTTTCTCCTAGAAGTTAGTATCAGGCTGGTAATCTGCTATACAATTCAGAGGGGAGAGAAAGTTGGATGGCTCAGGTCGCTCCAAAGTGAGACGATGATATCTAATGATCTAGAAGGAGTTTTGAGCTACAATTTTGAGGGTAGTTTCATATTTTCCTCCTCTATCCATCAACCATGGATCTATCAATATAAACCCCCATCATTTTAAAAAAGACGCGCTTAGATTTTGTTCCTAATAATGATTATCAGAGTGCTTTGCTCTTTCAAATATCATTTTGGTTCGTTTTTGTACTGCAAGAGTGAAGGATTGGAGTCCAAGGTCTGTTCTTGCATGTTCAGATCAAGACACGTGAAGAAAAGGCACCACCAAACCTATTGGGTACGTGACGACAAGGTTAGTGTGATCATTGTCTTTAAACTCACATCTTTTTTCTTTTTTCCTATGTTATCATCATTGGTAGCCTAGGGTTCCAATCTCATGCACAACTCTGCCATCTGCTTCCATTTCCATCGCATCAGTGACAATAAAATCGTCATCACTTGCCCCACTCCGCTGATCTTCAGCATGTACCTGTCATCATCTCCATCGCAAACATCACGGTATCTCTTTCATATGTTGCAGTTCACTCGCATCCATCTCCTCCTATCCTTACATACCAATCCCAAAGTGCTGATTAGAGTATTTAAAATAAAAAAAAGTATAAGTATTTTTCTACAATTAAGTCATAGTAAAATTCTTAAAATGGTCATATAAAATCTAAATAAAATTCACCTGCAAGACTTTCCACTAGAGATGTCATGCGAATTTTCACTTGCACAAAACCCCCTGTGCGATGTGCGGTGCAAATTTGTGTGGTAATTTGCACAGCACATCGCACAAATTTGCACCAATGACTGCGAGAGATAGGGAGAGAGAGGAGCCAACGTGAGAGAGAAAAATGATGAAGAAAGAGAAAGGGAAAGAGGAGCTACAGATTTGACAGGGAGGGAAGAGTGAGGGGAGAGAGAGAAGAGTGACCAAGAGCGAGAAAAGGGAAGAGGGAGGAGAGCAACTGAGAATGAGAGGGAGAGAGAAGCAATAGAGAGAGAGAGAAGATACAGAGAGTGAGAGGGAGATAAAAGAGCAATAGAACGAGCGAGAAAGAGGGAGAAAGATGAGGGAGCAAGAGCGAGAGAAGCAGAGAGAACAGAGATAGAAAAAGAATGAGGAACGATAGAGAGAGAGAAGAGTGTCACCAAGAAAGAGAAGGTAGATATATATATAGAGAGAGAAAGAAGGAGAGAGACGAGGGAGCAAGAGTAAGAAAAGACCACGAGAAGCTGAGAAAACAGCAATCGAGAGAGAAAGAGGGAGAGAGAAGAATGAGTGAGAGAAGGGCTAGAGAGAGAGAGAAAGAAGGATAGAGGCGAGGGAGCGAGAGAAAGAAAAGAGCGCGAGAAGCTGAGAGAAGAGTGATAGAGATAGAAAGAGGGAGAGAGGGACGAGCGAGAGAAGAGTGCGATAGAGAGAGAGAGAGAGGAGCGACAAAGAAAGAGAAGAGTGACAATGCTATCAACACTAATCCAATATTCAATATCCATTCATTACTCGCAAAAATTTGCACATTCACACCGCACATGTCGTGTGCGGTGCAAGTGTGCAAAATTTCTGTGCGAAGTGCGGTGCAATTTTTGCACAGCACCGCACAATCACATATAAATGATTTGGTCACATGTTTGGGCCATCTCTACAGACCACACACATTATATGACTAAGACTAGATAATACTACTTTATTTGGATACTTCAATGTATTTCATAAGTATCATTTAAATATAAATATTTAGAATACATGCCTGAAGACTTGTGATGTATGTGTATATTTTCATTATCATTCACTAAGTCAGATCATGTATTCATGGTCATAATTATAAGCATCATTTGTGCAGTATAATAAATACATTGTATGAATGAACATGGAAGGAGAAATAGAATGAGAATGTGGCTTACCAGACATATATGTTTGTATCAATTGATTCATCAATCTTAACTTATAACTTTTATAAGGTTGCATCATTCAATTAATGGATCTTTATAAAATCCCCACTTAGTTTGAAAAATTATTTTAATGTATTATCTTCAGGTTTATAGATATACACATATTACTTAGGCTTTTCATCAGAAAAGTCGGTCTTGACAGTTGACATCCATTCGGAAGATCTTGTAATCATGATGTACTTGTTTTTCTAGGGAATACAGTTGGACTTAATTATGGATACTGGTGAGAAGGTCACTTTATGTTCAAAACTTTTTATTAATGATAAACTTTTCCCACAAATGTTGCCTTGAGTGTGTTCACTTGTTCATCAGTATCAAACATTATTTTAAGGATCTACTAACACCATATGGATAATATATCATGTGGAGGGTCTACCATGTTTGAAACATTACTTGTGTGTATGTATTAGATTTCATAATCCACCGCCCTTCACTTATCCCAAAGTTAGAATATTGAATGACCTATTGTAAGTTAAAGATTGCAAATTGTCAAACTCAATTTTAGAGTATTTAAGTTATTGTCAAAAATAAAGTTTATTAAATTAATATTGTATTGACCTTACATATGTAAAATAAAGGTATATAATAACAAAAGGTTTGTCTCTAAAGGGAATAAACCATTTGGAAAACAATAATGGGTAACCTGGTTCCTCGTAAAATAATTAAACTCTCCCTGAATCCATGCGCTCATTTAGCGTATTTTTCCTTATAGATCCTGATCACTCAAAGAATTATACAGGAGAAAACATGACGAGATCATAGTAGGTATCTAGTTACCAATAATTGAATCTGATGTCCAGGACTTAAAAAAATGTGTTATACTCTATTGTTTCACTAGAACATCAGATTCAACCTTTTGTTTTCCGTAGACAGTACTCATCAAGGACATATGTATCATTGTGTTATACTCTATTGTTTCACTAGAACCATGACTCTTAATGTTGAATAAATGTAGGGTCATAATAGATCAATATTATTACAAGAACTCTTTTTTCCAGTTATAGTATGACAAGATAATGATAATAATTTTATAAAGAATTGATGAAGCAATGCCTAGGAAATGCATAAACAATTTTTAAATGAGTTCATACAAACTTAGATATCGGTAAAAATAGATACCTGCATATCAAAACGTATTATTCAGAATTGATCCCATTGTAAAAATTAGGCAATGTTTTGGTATGAGTTGAATGGTCGTAGTAGAAACATTATATAATTAATATACATTACTTTAATAAGAAATTTTTAGTAAACAGTTCAAAATTAGTTATGACTTGGGAATTAGATATTTTAATTCGTATTCAATTTGCGTGTATGAATAAATAATGGTTTTTGAGTTGTAGATATGCATACTGAAAATATTTGAATAAAATTTTAAATTAAAATAAATATTTGTATGTAAATTATTTCAAATTGTCTTTGTGCATTTGGACTTATTTTGAATGAAGCGTAATAATTTTGGTTCATTTTGATTTTTCATTGAAGGCCTGAAAAAATCAAACGAATGTTTTTGAGCTATATAGATGAGTAGTGAAGATTAATATTAATTAGTGTTAAACAATAAAGAGATACACATCAAAATTTTCATACGAGAATTAGGTGGAATCTTCAAAAAATGTGTTCATAACTTTCTCGTTTTTTTTATTGATTTCTCTAGAGCGACATTGCATGAAATGTTTTATGCTCAATACGTGCATTGACCATGATATACTAAAAAAACAATAAGGAAAACAGGCAATTCTCGAAATTTTGAGGTGCAGATTAAATCTTTATTACATCTTTTGCTAATTTACCAACAATATTTGGAAACTTTACAGCAAAAATGCATAACATTTTGTATGATGAACATGCTGATTCCCTGTGATAAAAACATTTTTTAAAATATAAGGGATACCAAACTGCCAATGGCGACTCAGAACTTTGTGGTGGACAAGCAGGCCAACAAGCGACAATTTAGTCAGCAGGCACCAAGAATGCCAACACACCAGTTCACTGACAAAGATCGGAGGTAATTGGCAACTTGGCACCTCCGCCTATCCTCACCTTCCAGAAGGCCACCGTGTGGCAGGCTAGCAGGTCAACTGGGAGATTGAGTCAACAAGTTTATTAGTGCCCTATGCAAAGATACTGTGGGGCATGGCACCGAGCGGACGAGGTTGTGAAAGAATCATGTAAATGTCTTACATGGTTAGCACCTAAATGACACCTGAAGAGACAATCCTGATTTCAAGCTTTTGATCTTGATGTCACTGATTTCATTATTCACTTATATTCGTTTAAACGACTAAATAACGAGATAATATAATCATATTATTTGATCTTCATTTCTATATTGATTAGAACCCGTTTGGTAAGGTAGTTTTGGAAACCTTAATCATTTAAACTTGTTTCTTGATATCTAGATTTCGAGCATCAGATATCGAATGTCCAAAATCTGTGTCAGCTACAGTACCAATATCTGGACCAATATCTAATATCGGTATCTAAAACTGTCTTGATTTCCCACATATCTGATATCAGTTTGTTTGCTAACAGATTTCGAGGCTGACGCCAAAACCTACATTAATGTAGGGAGTCTCTTAATGGTCAGGATTCATTTTGAAGAGCGGCAACTATGACCATAACTTCTCGAGATTTTTGCAGTGACCGCCTTTTGATAACAAACGTGCCCAGCCTTGTTCGTGCTGCCCTCTGTGGCTTAGCATGCAAGGATGCATCACTTTACAGTTAATTGGAATAGGCGGTTACATTAATAAAGATATCTCGTTCAAACAATATTCAGAGGGTCGCATGCCACAGAAGGTTACACGCTATCCCAGAAATGACACAATGAGGTGAAGAATGCTTCCACAAGGATTTTTTATCCCCAATGATAAGAAGGAATAAACCGTGGCTTTGGGCATTCACAATATACACTCCATAGGATTAATAAACCCACTTATATAATACAGAGTTAGTGAGCTGGATATTACGACCCATCACCAAGTATGTGCTAAACAATTCAATATACTCGTAGTCGTTAGAGATGAATTTTGTCACTTGCCTACGTTCATATAAGTTCATTAACAATGCCCAAGAACGTATGGCTGAGTATGGTAAAAAAAGTTCTCAAACACATTGAAGTTGGTCCTCAGGATAACACGGGGATTCTTTGTTGACAGCAGAATGTTACCTCGATGTATTCTGGATGTTCTCTCTGTATACATATATTTCTATATATTCTCACCCAAAAAAAACCCCGTTACTTCATTTCAGTTACCTATATATTCTACGATCGTCTTTGTATCTGGGCCAGGGACTACGGCGTCATTGACAGGAAGAGTGGGTAGAGAGGAAGAGTAGGAAGTGTTGACCCAAATATTCAATTGGAGAACCAGATGCGTTGGGGTTTTGATTTGACGGATAACCCGTGGCCACCCAACGAAAGATGGACAAAATTTCTCTCTTGAAAGCTGAATCCCGGCGTTTTATTTGATTGCGACGTCCAGTGCCTTGTTTGAGAGAGAGTGCGCGTGCGGTTTTGCATGCGTGTGCTATGCACACATATTAGCTTTATTTACTCTCCGAGACGGCGAGATTTCGTAGAGTCCCACCCCACTGCTCCTCTCTCTCCCTCTCTATCAATGGAGAGACAGAGAGAAAGACAAAGCGAGATGTGGAGAGATTAAGAGAAAGATAACGAGAGGGCGAGAGAGATAGAGATAGCTAGAGAGAGAGAGAGTTTACCCAAACGGCGTGGTCAAAGCGATGCATTCCGGGAATAGGTGTCCGAAAAGTCGACGTCGTGACGTTCTCTAAACTTCTTAACTCCTGAGTATCTCTTCCATGTCTTGCCGACATCGCCATCTTCATCTTCCACTTCTTAACTCTCAATATTTATTTTTACTATTATAATTATCATTATTTATTTCTCTCCCAGTATGTAGATCTTCTTCTTCTCCTCCTTCTTCTCCTTCTTTTCGTGGGAAGACTTTTCAGGCCCCCTGTCGACAACAATATGACGCCCTCCTCCCACCCTGCTACATTATACAGGGTTTACTAATCCTCACAGGTGAAGTCTCCGTCGCAGAAAGGCTTAGACAGTAACGCCGGGGCACTCAAATATCAACCGATAGAGGGTGAAAGGAACGAATCGAAGAGGCGGCCGGTCTTCGTCTCTGACGGGTAAAGTAACCGACGTCGGCCAAGAAAGTTCAAACGGAGAAACCCGAGGTAACGTATTCAACTAGCAGGGTAACCATGGCCGGATTAATACTAAGCCTCGTGGACAAACGAAACGGCACTTCGGTCTGCCATACGTCAAAGAGTCTTCGTTTTCGTTCCGTTTCCGCCTTAGGGAAGGGCAGAGAGGAACGGAGGACGGTAGTATACTCGGAGTAAATCATCCATCCACGAACCTTAATAACTACCCTCGCGAGAGAAAAGCAGCCCAATCTTCCTCTCTCCTCTCTCTTCAACACTGGGGGCACCTGCGCCGGTTTAATCTTCCGGCCTAAATTCATTGTTAAACACTAGGGAGTCCGTAATTTCACAGAAATCGCGGCGAGTTTTCTGCAACTATCTTCTTCATCTTCGACCTTGCGGCTGCGAGCCCTCGGCGACGTCGCCATTCTTCCGTCGTCACTCGAGGGCTCTGAATAGTATAAAAACCCCACGGCGGAGTTCCTCCTCCGTGCACTTTTTCAAAGGAGATGGCGGAGGAGGTGAGGAAGGTGGGGATAGTGGGGGCGGGGATTAGTGGGCTGGCCGCGGCCAAGGAGTTGGCCAGGTTCGACCCGATAGTGTTCGAGGCGACGGACTCGATAGGCGGGGTGTGGAAGCACTGCTGCTTCCGCACGACCAAGTTACAAACGCCAAGGAAGGACTACGAGTTCTCCGACTACCCGTGGGAAGATAGAGGCGACTCTTTCCCCACGCACCACGAGATTATGGACTATCTTCGAGGTTACGCGACTAAGTTCGACCTCTGGCGCTTCATCCGCCTTAACTCCAAAGTCGTCGATATCCGCTTCCTCGGCGCCGCCGGCAAAGCAACTCATGTCCCTGGTTGGCCCCCCGGCGAAGACCTTCCCCAGCAGAAGCTGCCGGCCTCCCCCACCTGGGAAATCTCCGTTCTCTCGGCCGACTCTTCCACTGTCCAAGTACTTAATCCTTTTTCTCCTCCTCCTCCTCCAATTTCTGACGATCTTTTCTTGTTGTTCGTTTGGTGCAGTCGTACAGATTTGAGTTCTTGGTGATGTGCCTAGGCAAGTACGGGGACGTGCCGAGGATGCCGGCGTACCCGTATAACGGGGGGCCGGAGGTGTTTCAAGGGAAGGCCATGCACACGCTCGACTACTGCAAGCTCGACGAAGAGGGCACTCGCCAGCTGATGAAGGGGAAGCGGGTCGTCATTATCGGGTACAAGAAGTCTGCCATCGACATGGCCACGGAATGCGCCGAGGCTAATCGAGGTATGTAACCGGGCACCATGATAATGAATTAATGACGATGATGATGATTATGACGATGATTAAGAGTCATCCGAAGGGGAGGACGGGAAGCCATGCACGATGGTGATTAGGACCCTGCACTGGACCGTGCCGCACTACTCCATCTGGGGCCTCCCCTTTTATCTCTTCTTCTCCACGAGATCATCCCAGTTCGTCCACGAACGTCCTAACCAGGGCCGGCTCAGGTCCCTCGCCTGCCTCCTCGCCAGCCCCATGGTCAGAACCATCGTCACCATCATCATCATGATCATCATCATCATGGGAATGTTTCTCATCGTCTTCTTCCTCGTGGATGCAGAGGTGGGGCATGTCCAGGTTCATCGAGTCCTACCTAAAGTGGAAGCTGCCGCTGGAGAAGTACGGACTGGTGCCGGAGCACCCGTTCGTGGAGGACTACGCCTCGTGCCAGATGGCGATTCTGCCGGAGAACTTCTTCGAGGAAGCAGACCAGGGAAGAATCCGCTTCCGGCGGTCCTCTAAATGGTGGTTCTGGGAGAAGGGCGTCATCCTAGACGACGGAACGAAGCTCGAGGCCGACGTCGTCCTCCTCGGCACCGGCTACGACGGCAAGAAGAAGCTCCACTCGGTCTTGCCCACCCCCTACCGCGACCTCCTGGAGGACGCCAGTGGCGTCATTCCTCTATACAGGTACTGGTTACGGCTTGCAGCTGTGACGGCTTTTGTTCATTTTTGTTTTTTTAATGGGGAAGGGAGAACTCTAAGTCAAGGAAAGGGTTGTTTTGTTGTTTTGTTTTGTGCAGAGGGACGATCCACCCGTTCATCCCAGGGATGGCGTTCATCGGGTACATGGAGAGCGTGTCGAACCTTCACACGTCGGAGCTGCGGTGCAAGTGGCTGTCGCGGCTGCTCGAGGGCCAGTTCGAGCTGCCCAGCGCCGAGGGCATGTATCGGCGCACCGCCGAGGAGGCCGATATCATGAAGCGGACCACTCGGTTCTACCGCAGGCAGTGCATCTCCACGTTCAGCATCAAGCACAGTGACGAGATGTGCCAGGAGATGGGCTGGGACCCGTGGCGCAAACCCACCTGGCTCTCCGAGGCCTTCAGCCCCTACAGCAGCAGCGACTACGCCCAGCAGAACCAATAATGGCGATGGCGATCATTTCCCCAATAAAGATCACGATGTAGATTTTTAAAAAAAATGCACCAAAAATGCGCACGGAGGGCCTACAAATAATGCAAGTATGCAACTGACGAGTATTATCTCACTATTCTTCTCTCTACTGGGCGGGGGTGGAGAGCGCATGCCATCGGCGGTGAGGAAAGAATAGGTCAGTGGTTGTCGGTCAACGCACGGAAGGGTCGGTCTGGGTCAATTACTGGTCAAAGTAAACGCCTAGTTGACAAGATTCACGTTATCCGCAGGGGACCCACTTCACGGGGATACGCGGCCCCCGGACTTGTACGGCCAATGGTTTGCATTTCCTTGGCCGCTCTTATCTTGTACGTTGACCGACATCCAATATAGAAGACGGGGAAGAAAGGTGCCATGCGGGTTATATTGTAAGAGTGAAATTTGAACAAGAATTGATGTTACGCGTCAGATCTCACCATGGCAGGTCTGAGTCAAGCGCTTCCGTTGATTTTTCTTGAAGCTCCGGGGGGCTCACTCCGTCTTTGCTCTTCTCATTAAGGAAGTCGAGCCACCAAGCAGTGTTCAGCTGCTCGCTCCACTCTATATCGTCAAGCAGCCCAATCGACCGAATAACAGTCATTTCCTCCTCGCTCATTGCCCGGTGCAAGATGGCAGAGTCTGGCTGTTCCCTTGGCGGAGAAGAAGAAGAAGAAGAAGAAGAAGAAGCAGCTGATAATGATATCGGAAGGGGCGATGCTGGATGGGCAGGTAACTCGGCTTTGGCAAGGTTCATGGCAGAACGGTGGAGCTTCAGCGCGGCTATGATCTCTCTGCGCGCTCCGGCCACGTTGATGAGCCTCTGCTGGTGTTGCCTGGAGTAGAGACGTCTCCTTTTCTGTTTCCTCCGAAGGGGAGGAGAGGGAGATGTAGCTTCTTCTAAAGCTTCTATGCACGATCCGACGCTGGAAATTGGGAGAGCGTCTGAGGAAGGCTCCCTCGGCCTGGCGGCAGTGAGCTGTCTCACAAGATTTCTAATTTGTGCCCCAGAGAAAGGAGGCTGTTCCTTGAGCTTCGACGCCCTTCTCGCTTGTTTACTCCGGGCACCGTCCTTCGAGCTCCTTTGGGTACCCATCGCTAAGTGCCTTCTCCACAAGCTATCTTTCACTCTATAAAAAGCATTGAAGATCCACAGAGACGTTGGCAACGCAAGAAATGGTGCTGTCTCAGAGTTTATGTTATGCTCTTCCTTTCCGCTGCTGGGCTAAAAGCGTGGAGATGTTAAGCTTTCTTAGCTTAATTATCTCATAATCATGTGCTGTGAGATTGGTCGCCATGTCGGTGAGGCAGAGTATAAACTTATGAACCATGAAATTATAAAGATCCCGCCTTGAGATGAGGAGGAACCTCTGGCCAGCCCTCTGCGCCTGCAAGCTTGAGTTACCTGAGACCATGCTAGCAAGAAAAAGGTCGCGGAAGGCCTTGAATTTGGCAGAACGATACATTTATTTCACAAATTCTCTCTCTCTCTGTCTATCTATCTATCTATCTACCTATCTATCTCTATCTCTACCTCTATCTCTATCTCTCTCCTTATCTATCTCTCTTTCTATCTCTCTTTCTATCTACCTACCAATCTATCTATCTATCTCTCGCCCTCTCTAACTCTCTCTCTCTCTATCTATCTATCTATCTATCCATCTATCTGTCTACACATATCTCTCTCCCTCTCTCACTCTCTATCTCCCTATCTACAATTTGTCAGCCTATCTATATCTATCTATCTATGTATCTCTGTGTGGCTTGGCCAAGAACTGTTGCCCCCGGTTTGAACACAATGATGAATGGTTTCTATTATTTTTGCGAAATAGGCCATCCAATGGTCGTTTCCGTCTGCCGATGCAGCGGAAAGATCTCTGGGTATATAACGCCCAGACATGCAGATGCAGTTACCGCTGATTCATTATTCTCATTCAAAGAACGAGATAGAGAATCGAGAGAGAGGAGTTCAGGGGAAACAGGCATGCAGACACTTATTACCACCCCATATAACGCCCAGACCATCAAACAGTTATTACCACCGCATATAATGCCCAGACATGCAGACAGTTACTACTATCCATTGCTCTTTCTCTTTTCCCCTCCTCTTTCCCACCTTTCTTTCTGCCTTTCCCTTTACTGTTCTTTATCTCTGTATCTGTGCCTCTAACTGTTTAAGGATCCGAGGTCACAAGATGTACTTATCTGAGTATCAATGCTCTTTGCTTGGGATAATAACCGTTGCTAGGGAACTGAAACCATTTACTACAAAATTTTGACCCTGCGCATCCCATTCGGAAACAAAAAAAAAGGTATTCGCCTTACATATACATCTGCCGACTGAGGTATTGGTAACTCCATTGTCAATGTGCAGTAACTTCAGCCCAGTGAGAAAATGCTCTATGGTTGACCGTGTGGAAACACAGATTGAGAAAGATATACATTCATTTAGTTCTACACACGCGTGTAGAGATAACTGAAATGACTGATGAACAAAGCTCCAAATTTTTTTTCAAGAAAGAGGACTGAAGTTCAAATAAAAATATTGATGTAAACCTGTCAAGTTGGCTTCTGGAAGAAACATCGTGAAGATCATGGCGCCTAATGAATTCCATGGAAAACCCATTACGTAATTGGAACTGAAAAAGGTTTCTTCATGAATAACAAGCATAACTAAAAATAGTTATGAGGAGAGGGGCGGTAAAATAGGGCTCGCAACTTTCAGGGAAAAAAAGAAAGAAAGAGATAGATATTTCCTGCCGACCAAAGTCAACGGTTCTGGTAGTCTATTTCTAGGCATCGAAGGGCATAATCCCTTGTCCAATATTGCCTTCTGTGCAAAAGCCGTCGAGTATAGTCAAGAGTTTTATAGCCCTTACAGAGTTAACTGTGCGCAAGAGGAGAATATGATGTGCCTTTCCCTTGAAAAATATTGAATCAATGCTTTAATTGGTTTGCATCCTACTAATCCTGGAAAATACACTTTCTTCGTTGATGGAAAAACAACGAGCATTTAAATTACGTCAACATTGACGAAACTCGAGCAATATGAATCACCAACCGGGCCTGAGGGGGACCCTTTGACCTAATTACATGTTTACCTGTGTGCAAGAGTAGAATATGATATTCCTTTCCCTCGAATGAAATGGAATGAAGGTTGTCAATGGTTTGGATCCTTCTAATCCTTCAACATCTGCAGACACTTTCCTCGTTCAGGGAGAGAAGGGAGCATCCTTACTCTGTTAGAAGAGATAATCAAGTGCTTCCTCAAACTGTGCTAAACATATTTCAACAAAAATCTAGTCATTTACATCAAAATATGTCTTCCTGCCATTGTATTTCATGCAGGTATCTCTCCTCTCAAGACACACCATTCTTAATACATCCAAAGCCAATGGTTTCTCCTTTCAGTCCCTTGATTCAACCCCGTCATAGTACGATAAAGAACCAAAAAATTAAAAGCGGAAAATATTGGCTGCGCTGACGCATTTCTAAATAGTGACCGCTTGGTGATCTCTGACCCGAAACTCTCAATAAGGCTCAGACCGAGACACTGACCAGATGCGTGCATAGTTGAAACTATGTACCCCCAAAAACTAGCCTCAGAAGAGATATAGGTCATCATGTTGATAGCAATCGTTTAATGAAAGGAAACCAGCCAAATAGAAGTAGCAAGGAGGTCAAGGGTTTCCATCAAGGCCCATTAGTGATTCGTATAGGTCGAAAACGTGAAGGTTGACGTAATTTGGATATTCCCCGGATGATATCACCAAATCCACTGGCGTTTTCTGGCGGATCTTAGCCATCGGTCGGCCAAGCTCGACCACTCGGTATTAGAGTCAACGGAGGAAACATCTATCAGCTCGGAACAGTTCCTGTCATGCCGTGGCAACGAACTCGATCGGCCAGGCGAACTCCTCTGAGAGAGATACTTTCGCTTCTCGTCCTTCCTCCCATGTGTGACGAAAAATGAAAGGTTAACATGCCTGATAGATCTGGAGAATACGAAAACCGTGGAGTATCGCAAAGAATCTACAAAAGGAAAGCAACCCGGACGAGAAATGAATAAATATAAATGTAAATCAGAAACATACCTTCACCGATTGACAGTACCCACGCAGCGACAGGTTGCCGCCGGCGAGGCCCAATCGCACCACTTCCCTTAGATTCGTTCTAAAAACCCTCCGCTTTCATTTGCTCTTTGCCTGAACAGCGGTGCAGATGCAGACCATGTGGTAGGTCATTTCTCTATCTCTTTTCCAGAAAAACTGTGAGAGGTTAGGTAGAAATTTCAGAAAAACGATCATTGTGGTTACAATGTCTTCAGTCTGAAGTTAAAACAATTTACAGTCGACGATCCATAGTGATGTCGGCGGCACTACCCTCGCTCCTCGCATTGATGGCGACATTTCCTCGTCAAAACTCAGACGCCGTAGAATACGAGAGGCAGCAGACGGCGGCGCCTCCAACTAACTGTTTCTCTGTTTCATCTACCCGCCGTTAAATGGGCTACATACGCTTAGACTCCTGTAGTCTCTGTATATCGTAGGCTCTGTATATCTTTCATTGACTCTCTCATCCATCAACATTTTCACGTAACTTGCACTACACGTCTTTTCCGCCGATTTTGTGGCTTAAGCAGAAATTATATTTTCCGATCTTAGGGGCCTTGCTGCCATTATGATAAGGTTTTCCTCAACGTTTCTTACTGTTCTTCACTCGTGGATTTACGCCGATTCGGAAGTAGTTTCTGCCCCCCAACCAAGTTAGATCACCTCTCTTTCTATCTCTCTCTCTCTATCTTTCTCTCTCTCTCTCACCCTCTCTCTCTCCCCTCCCTCTCTCTATTTTGCTCTCTCTCCCCTCCCTCTCTCTCTATTTCCCTTACTCTCTCTATATTTCCCTCACTCTCTCTCACTTTCTCCCACTCTGTCTCACTCTCTCTCGCTATCTCTCTCTTTCTCTCGCTTTCTCCCATTCTTTCTCAGTCTCCGCAATCTCTCCCACTCTCTCTCTCACTCTATCACTCTCCTCACTCTCTCTCTCTCCTCACTCTCCTCACTCTCTCTCATTCTCATCAAACTCTCTCTCTCTCTCCTCACTCTCCTCACTCTCTCTAATTCTCATCAAACTCTCTCTCTCACCTCACTCTCTCTCACTCTCCTCAAACTCTCTCTCTCCTCACTCTCTCTCACTTTCCTCACTCTCCTCAAACTCTCTCGCTCTCCTTTCTCTCTCTCTCTCACTCTCTACACTCTCTCTCACTCTCCTAAAACTCTTTCACTCTCCTCACTCTCTCTCATCTTTCTCTCTCTCTCTCTCCTCAAACTCTCCACACTCTCTCTCCTCTCTCTCTTTCTCACTCTCCACACTCTCTCTCACTCTCCTCAAACTCTTTTACTCTCCTCACACTCTCTCTCATCTTTCTCTCTCTCTCACTCTCCTCAAACTCTCTCACTCTTTAACTCTCTCTCCTCTCTCTCTTTCTCACTCTCCTCAAACTCTCTCATTCTCCTCAAACTCTCTCACTCTTTAACTCTCTCTCCTCTCTCTCTTTCTCACTCTCCTCAAACTCTCTCATTCTCCTCAAACTCTCTATCTCTTTAACTCTCTCTCTTCTCTCTCTTTCTCACTCTCCTCAAACTCTCTCATTCTCCTCAAACTCTCTCACTCTTTAACTCTCTCTCCTCTCTCTCTTTCTCACTTTCCTCAAACTCTCTCATTCTCCTCAAACTCTCTCACTCTTTAACTCTCTCTCCTCTCTCTCTTTCTCACTCTCCTCAAACTCTCTCATTCTCCTCAAACTCTCTATCTCGTTAACTCTCTCTCCTCAAACGGATTCTCCCTCACTCACTCAGCCACAAACAGTCTCTCTCTCACACACATATTCTCTCTCTCTCTGGCAGACATCCGTACACTATTTCTCTCTCTATCTCTCTCAAACAAAATCTCTTTTTATATCTATATATCTCTATCACTACCTTTCCCCCACACACTCTCTCACACAATACAAATGATCTCTCAATTTCTCATTAACTTTCTATCTCACTTACTCTCGCTCTCTTCATTATTCATTTAAGACACCATACAATTACATTATGCATGATCTGACAAGCCATCTGTGATGATTCATCATTTGATTTTGGAAGCTTAATAATTCTTATATCGATAGATAAATGTATAATGTCTAAAGGTTCAAAACAATGAACTAATAGTATCACCCAAAAGGAAGAAATATATCTCAGATGCAACTTCGAATTCTTCTTCTATGTCTTTGAGTGTAAAGCTTTATCACAAATCGTGCATGATATGCTTTTGAAAGGAAACTCATATTTCAAATTTAATCTGAAAATGTTAAAACATTATCGGATTCATAACAATTGTAATGTTGGACTTATCCTAGGTTTAACCGCCAATATTTTTCCATTCATTATGGTACTATCTCTTGCTATCTATTCCCTTGAATAAAAAAACATCTAACGTTGGTATGAATAGTGTTATGCACGGACGAATGAATCACACACACAAAGAAGTTCACATTTCAATCCCATCTTCAGTTGTTAAATACCTACCAGAATGAAAGAGGTTATTAAAATAAGAATGTGCATTAACCAAAATCAGAATGATTTTCGCATTACATTTGAAAATTATTTATCCTATGTATTTTAGTGTCGAATGGTAAAAAATATGGTATCAATTAATTTTTAAGATAGAAACATGTCAAGAATAATTTCTTAGCTATTGGCATCAGATAGACACAACTATCCCTATTCTAATTCTATACCATGAATTGAATTTATTCTTGCATTTCAACATAATAATAAAAAACAGTACACTTTCAGATGACACAGAATAAAAAGCAAGGTAATTTGGTGATTGTCATTTTCATGGCCCAAATTTTATCGAGGAGAATACCAAATTTTATTCGAGCTAGAAATAGATCCCAATCAATCAAGCTAATTGATAGAATTGAGAGAGCTCATAATATTTTTCTGAGAAATATAAACTAATGAATGTAATTTACATGGTAGACACGGACGAGGATGGAAGAGGACCGATGATATTTTTATCCATTCCTGTAGGAATGAACAAAATGAGATGTATCAAGTTGAAGGAAAGGGGTATATATGGCCGTGAAGAAAAAAAATATTGATTCTTCTATGAAAAGATAACTGACTCAAGGCTGTACTTTCTACCTAGGCTAGGATTTTTGCAACATTCAAGCAGAAATTTAATAAAATGCATAAAACTCGCATAATGTCTCAATCTCCTATTATCAATGAGGAGGGATTGATTTGTTCACCAAGCCATCTCTATTGATCTTAAATTACCAATAAACCAGGCAAACTTTAGGTTTCTTTTTATATCTGCCTTTTCAGAGGGAACTCAGGAACTATTGGCATGCGCAAAAAATATTTTATATATAAAATATTCCCCACACACTAGCTACTGGCCCATCTCCCCCTTGCCCCCTTAAGCCTTGGTATTATCTCCAATCTCCAATTTGTCCCATTTTCTTCTGATGCATCATTACTTAATATTACGCTTAGTACATAGGACCTGATTATCATGTATTTTAAATCATTCATTATAAGCATATATGCAATCATATTAAGCCAAGTAGGTTACTGGAAAATAGAATAATAATTAAAGTAAGGTCCAAATAACTTGGACATGTTGAAAATGCAAGATAATGATTAATGATTAAAAAATGTGATGAATTGGATATATTATTTTTATGATGTAAAAAAATGGTATATATGTTTGATGAGGGTCCATTGGAAAAAGAGTGTATGCTATATCAGTAAAATGAAATCACCTGAATTAATAAACGAAGTTCTAAAGAAAGGTCAAGCCTATTTGTTTACTTTATGAGATAGTTCATTTTATTTCTCATGAAAATAAAGATGACACTCATCATGGAAAATGTTTCTGAGAAAAATATTTTTTCAAATTAAACTGAGAAAAGTTTAAATAATTTATGCATTGTTTATATTTTTTGGTAAAGTGACAAATCCGAAAACTACTTAAAAACTATCATTTTTTGGCTGCAAATTTATGGATAATTTTTGAGGAAAAATAAGTTTTGAATTAAAAATTAAGAAAGAATATGGCCTAATAAGAAACATCAGAAGGTAATGACATCCATACCATAGCAATATTGTGGTTGGGAAAGGCAATTATCAACATAGTCTTCATCATTCATGGGCTTACCATCTTCCAACTCACTTTCATCATAGGACAGCTAACATCTAAGTATCACGAGAAACTTGATTCTCTAACCATGGGATGTTGGTATTTGATATTTCAAAATCCTTTGTCCAAGAAAAGACAATCCCTCTATCAGCACACTGGTTGGGGAAATAGTCAACGTGCCTTAGACAGTCATCAACAACTTCATAAAAAACATGTGACAGGCTTTTCTCACAATGCCAAAAATATTGCTTCCCATGCATAATGCAGAAAGTATTTAGGTGCTTATTTAGACCTGTTTAGAGAAATATGCCTATCTTAATGGGATGGGTTATTTCAATGAATACGATCAACAAAAATGATTGGCACAAGTACTGGAATTTAGGTAAGTTCAACTAGAGCAATATTAGCACTACGAAAAGTATATTCAGCCCTAGCAATATGCCACAAAGAGATCATACCGTGCAAGCAGGATTGATTGTCTGATTATTTGAAATTGTTCTGAATCTACTTTGTTCATGAACAAGGTGTGACTTCAGGAGTAAAGCAACACACGAGTTTAGGAGCTTTGGAAACACGATATGAAGGTTTCTTATTTATTAGGAAAAAGATCACTCAAACTAATCAGAAAAAAGAAGGCACATCAGGTGGTGAGCAACAAAGTAAAGTTATGTTTGCATAAAGAATGAATCAAAATCAGAAGAATCTCATCCATCCAAGAGTTTGATCCTGGCTCAGGATCACCTCCATTCGATTGACCTTGATTTGGCTACATATAATTTTGATGTAGTGAGCTTCGGTTGTGTAGAAAATATAGAGAACAAGCAGCACCGCCTAAGTGCCTTTGTAACGCAAGAGAAAATTTAGTACAATGGAACATATAGATATTATGATTATGTTTTTATATGATATGAGCTGCACACATGAGTCTGACTTTATTATGGAATAGTATATTTAAATAAGCCAAATAAAGATAGTAGCAAATAACTAGCTTTGTACAATAAATTATGTGTAGTTATGCATTTTATTCATTTATTGAAGGAATTTATACACTGAAATGTTTCATGTTTTTAATGCATCTCTGATGTGCCTCACTATTGTGTTTATTAAGGTAGCCCTATCAAGCACTATTTTCCCCTTTTAGAAGCTGAATTATCTATGGCTTCACAAAGTGTATAGTGTATTTATTTCAACACTCTCAAATTTTATTGAAGTATCAAATTAATTGTATGCATTTGGATTCCCTTTACACCCACGCTATGCACATTTTTTAGTCATATTTCCTAAATGCATCATAATTCACTAAATGTGCATAAATTATGATAATGCCTTAGTAATTCATTAATAATTGCATGAATTCATAGCTCTTTTTCAGTTTTCAATTTTTTGCCCTTATTTAAATGCTTGACTTTTCAGATAAGCCATAATATTGGCTACTAGTTTCATTGAGCCTCTTTGATTGCCATAAACATGCTAGGGAAAGAGAAAGAGTATTTGCTCTACGTGTACCCACAACCAGCCCAATGATTATCTTATTTTACAGTGCAACCAAAACAAGTGGCCCTCTGTAATGTTAGCCAAAGGGGAGCATAGCCAGGGCAGAGCCCTCCATCAAAGGGGCCTGACATGGGTACACATGGAATCACTAGGACTGGCAGACTGAGACTTGGTCATTGAGCTTTGAATGGGTACATTAAGGCTTCAGTTCAATTGGAACCAGAGCAGCCCTTAACTTCTATGGGTGCAATTCTGTCCATTCAAATTAAGTAGGCTTCACCCATTTTATATTCTTTTAAACCTTAGTAGTTTTCAATATGAGAACGATTTCTATGTATCATGTGATGTCAGTGAAGGCCAACATGTGATGATGTAAAGAGCGACCAAGCGAGCCAAAAGAAAATACAAACTTTTTTTGAAGTAGTTTAGCATAAACTTGAGACTTAGAACAGAATTTTTATACACATTTTCCGTTTTATCAGTAGGCCCAATCTGGTTAATATATTCAAGGATTCAATGACCTTAAGTGGCAAAGCTTATTAATTAACTATATAAATGTATAAATGAATTAATCAAGGTTGATTTAACCCAATTAAAATTTTGAGTTACAACCTCGTGGGGTGATAAGTTACACCTTGTGTTCTAGAACATTCGTACCAGTTTATTAGCTCTCTCACAAAATCATTACCATCATCGGCTACAATATATGTGTAACCATTCATAAATGTGAGTCTCTTACAATACTTGGGTAATGTTGGATGTCATACTCGAATTCATGATTCAAGTTAGTAGTAATTCGTTACAGAGATAATTGGAAAAACGCTGTTTATGAAGTATCTCTATTACCCTTGGGAAAGAATTTAATGCATCTGTTTTTTCTATTCAATATCCTCTTATACCAAGGGTGGAAGATTGCACCTTGCCCACCCAATCATCTTCGTGTACTTCAAATTTCATTCATCCGCAAGTGGTCTATTGCATATCAGGTATCATAAACACATACATGATTATTTCATGAATAAACCTGACACATATAGCTGTAATACTAATAAAACATTCCAATGAATTCTTACCCTAATGATCACCCACCATCTATCCTTTCTAGACGCACACTATTGAAGACAAGATCAGGTATCTTATTTTTTCTTAATATTTTGATGCCCATATGGATTTTTTTTAATAAGATTATTTTGAATGCATGCTAAATACCGGTGATCAGTGTGTTGTGATTAGTTTAGCTATCATTGCAAATATTTGAAGACATATCAACATCACATGAGAATAATATTAAATAAAATTTATTTCAATGGACTTACACGTGTCACAAAATTACTGTTGGGAGTTTACCATATAACAATAATTAATATCTCACTCAGTATAAACCTAATGCAATAATCCCATATTTTTGTAGTGACACTAAAAAAACATGAACTAGTAGATCTATTGGAGGTTTTCTACGTTGTTGGTTGCCGAAAACCGTTTCATCATAATATCTCATATGAAAATGAGTTCTCTAATCAAATGAAAGTAATTCAGAGTGTGTTTTAACTTCTATTGAGACCATTACTTTTTTCTTCTGCTGTTGCACCCTTGTTCTCACATAGTTATGGAATATGTTCCAAGATCAGAGAAGCAACGACAAGTTTAGTGATGAAGTTTATTAACCACACAACATCCTGAGTGGTGTCAGTTGTCATATATGTAGTTACAATCGTCAATTTTGGAGCAATGCTTTGGTTGGAACTCTTTCAAGACACTACACCTCCGTTTAATGTGAAGATCACTCCGGATGTCTATTTATTATCATCTATATCTGAATGTAAATTAATTAAGTGTAACCCTCAATCTTTTTTACCCATCCCCATAAAATAGAAATAAATTCTCAGTCATCTCTAACGTACTAATGATGAATTTATTGCTATCTAATGTTCTGATAACACATGGGGAAATTGCTACATAAAGTCTTGATCATATTTCATGTGACATTAATTTTTCACCATTAATGAATCCAGATTGGAGCAAACCCTTATTTTCATATCACATTAGTTTGTCTCCCAATTCTATATTGATAAATGAGTATAGTGAGTGAAATAGAAAAATCAACATTCATCAACCGCCTCAGGAATAGAAAATCTCATTCAAACCTGGAATAAAATTCTACCTCTTCAGTTCCACGTCTCCATTTAAAATAGCAAGTAAGTTTCTTCAGAGTATTAAAGACTAATTACCACAACCTTTTTATTAAAGAAGGTATATATTCCACACTTGAAACTTTTCTTCCATTCCAATATTTTTTTAGATTATTATTATCCATGGATTTTTCAGGATATTTATTCTTTTATTTACTTAATTTTAGGGTTTTCATATTTTTCATAAATTAGGATGGTTAAATAATGTTAAAACACACATTACTCGCTGAAAATGGTAAAGAATGAGCATGAAGATAGAGAGATATGTGGGCTACATAAAAAATCATAGTCATGTTCCATAGACTCTAATTTGATTTCCATACACTTTAGAGTATTCTTTGGAAGGAGAACATACATGTAAGAAGTAATCATGATTATATAAAAAATGCATGGCATTAGCTGGATCATGATCATAACGTAAAAACTATTTGCTCATTCATTAAACCTCACCTAAGCTAAGCTGCCTAAAAAATCAATGGTCAGCCCTATTCTTGTGTCTACATGGTGTATCAATGAGGATGATTCTTTACATGAAATTGAATCAAATCTACCAAAATTCTACTATTAACATCAAACCTCCTTTATGATTGAAGTAAACTCAAAGTAGTTTTTTAATGACTAGGATGTATGCATGCTACACAATGGAATAATAATTTAATAACAGATGAATCATATATGTAATCATTATAGGATGGTATAATTGCTTATCTCTAATGGATATTATGTGTCCCTCCAGCCAATCGCACCACCATTTTTTGCATAATTTCATAAAATGAAATATGTATTCATTATCATTCATGTGTGATGTCTATAATAAATTCATGACACGTGCAATGACCTATTAAATAATAATAAAATTAGAGCATATTGATTGGGTTAAATCGGTCCTTAGTTATTTAATCTATATGTTGATATAGTCAAAAGGTAAGATTGGCTAATGACTTTTATTGGGCCATTTAAGTTATTAAATAGAAAGACTCATTTTTCTAGAGGGTCACACTCATGAGTTGAAAAGGGCATTGATGAATATACTTTATTTCATCGACTTTTGGGAAACCTTTAAGTAAAGTATCAATATTATTTTAGGCGTAAAAGCCAGCAAAACCTGGGCCCCCCTTTCTTCTTTCTCTCTTTCTCCCTAATCTAGAAGAGTTGTTGAAAAATGGATATCAAAGAGCCCCTCAGCCATGTGGATACTTCTACAGGGGAGACATGTGAGTGGCTTCAGAACACTCTCCCAGAAAGCAAGTTAAGGGGTAATAAAGTTACTTGAAGGGAAACATAAATTTGATTAGTTTTAGAGATCCATTGAGATTGATTTCACCTTTTTCTCCTTGAACTTTTGTTTTTGAAACCTCACTTAATAGACTAGAACCCAATAATCATAACCTTAAAGCAACCCAAAACAACTATATGCATCATTTTTAATACAAACAATGAGTAAAGGTGTTAATTGTGGTGTGCAAATTAAGCTTTCGATGTAAAGGGTATCTAAAGATGGATGTTTAAATAACCATGGGTTCTCTCTGACTCACATAATAAGAGTCAAGAAAAACATTAGAGAAACTTTGATGCCTTGGATCACAAGTCAATTAAGGAAGATAAGAAAAATTCATAAGAAATCTAAGCCAACTATAGCACTCGTGAGTCCATTAAATTTATATTTATTACTTGAGATATTCATAGACATTAAATTAATATTTATTAATAAATTAATATTTATTCAGTTAATATTTATGTTTAGATGGTCTTTCATATATTTACATGTTTAGAAGTTTTATTTGGTATCAATTTCTAGGCATTTAAGGTCCAAAGTCCTTGTCCAATATTCCCTGAGGTAAAATAGGCGTCGAGTAAAATTATGAGTTTTGTATCCCTTACAGAGTTCCCTTCTAATCCTTAGAAACATATGTTCCTCGTACAGGTAAAAAATCAAGTTTTTTTCCTTCTCCAGAATATATACTAAATTAAAATTCTTCCTCAAACTTTGGTCAAGGTCATTCAACTGAATTTTATTATTTTCAACACATTATCTGCCTTTTATGTGTCTCTTTCTTGCAGGTATCTCTTTTCTCAGGAGAAACTATTCTTATTATGTCTAAAGATAATGGTTTAAGGAAAGAAGTCATTATCTTCATTGGGGTTGGCCTTGTTAAATTGGAACGATTAAATGCATTATCTTCATTTCCATTGCAGAGAAGTGCTTGTTAGGCTTTATTTGCATCCGGGTGCATTATGGTTTGTCCCCTCTAAAAAATAAATGTCATTAGGGCTTCCTGCATCCATTTTGGGCTACTTGCTGAAGTATAGATGGCCATATTTGTCTCACTGGTGATGAATATTTTAATCTTTGGTAACTAGGGATTTAGTTTTTTGAATGGGTTATCGAAGTCAGCAGAGATCACTGGTCTCTAGGAAGACATGGAGGCTAAGCCAGTTTTTAGAAGAAATTGGGCGGTGTCCATAGAAGACCAAGTCTTGGGGCTGGTGTGTGGCCATGATTAGTGCCTATTGGCAATTAAGTGGCAAATGTCTATTGATATGTATGAACTCTTCAAATAAAGGTATGTAGTGTGCATCAAGGGTCTTTCTGTCTTGTCTCAATTGCCATCTCCCTTGCTCTATCATTTCTTTCTATGTGTGAGCTTCTAAGAGAGAGAGAGGGAGAGGGAGAGGGAGAGAGCGAGAGAGAGAGAGGGAGAGAGAGAGAGAGGGAAAGAGAGGTAGAGAGAGAGAGAGAGGGAAAGAGAGGGAGAGAGAGAGAGAGAGAGAGGGAGAGAGAGAGGGAGGGAGAGAGAGAGAGGGAGAAAGGGAGAGAGAGAGAGAGATATATAGGGAGAGAGCGAGAGAAAGAGAGGGGGAGAGAGGGGGAAGAGGGAGAAAGAGAGGGAGAGAGATATCGGGAGTGAGCGAGAGAAAGAGAGAGAGGGAAAGGGAGAGGGGGAGAGAGAGAGAGGGGGAAAGGGAGGGAGAGAGAGCGAGAGAGAGAGGGTAGAAGAGGGAGAGCGAAAGCGAGAGACAGAAGGAGAGGGAGAGAGAGAGAGCGAGAAAGAGAGAGAGAGAGAGAGAGGGAGAGAGGGGGAGAGAGAGAGAGAGAAAAAGAGGGAGAGAGAGAGAGAAAGAGAGGGGGAGAGGGGGGGGAGAGGGAGAGAGAGAGAGAGGGAGAGAGAGAAAGAGGGAGAGAGAGAGGGAGAGAGAGAGAGGGGGAGAGAGAGGGAGAGAAAGAGGCGAGAGAGGAGAGAGAAGGAGAAAGAGAGAGAGAGAGAGAGATGGAGCGAGAGAGAGGGAGAGAGGGAGAGAGGGAGAGAGAGTGAGAGGAGAGAGAGAGGGGGGGGGGGAGGGGAGAGAGAGAGGGGGAGAGAGAGAGGGAGAGAGAGAGAATGAGCGAGAGAGATGGAGAGAGAGAGATGGAGCGAGAGAGAGGGAGAGAGAGATGGAGAGAGAGAGAGAGGGGGAGAGAGGGAGAGAGAGAGAGAGAGAGAAGGAGAGAGAGAGAGGTAGAGAGAGAGAGGGAGGGAGAGAGAGGGAGAGAGAGATGGAGAGAGAGAGAGAGGGGGGGAGAGGGAGAGAGAGAGAGGGAGAGAGGGGGAGAGAGGGGGAGAGAGAGAGAGGGAGGGAGAGAGGAGAGAGAGAGAGGGAGAGAGAGACGGAGAGGGAGAGATGAGAGAGAGAGAGGGAGAGAGAGACAGAGAGGGAGAGAGGAGAGAGAGAGAGGGAGAGAGAGACGGAGAGGGAGAGAGAGAGAGAGAGAGAGAGAGAGAGAGAGAGAGAGAGAGAGAGAGCATGTTCCTACAGCTGGAGCCATTTTACTGCCACCAAAGACGTCAAATTTTAAAGGGTAACAATATTCTGCCATAATGGCACCTACATGTATGACAAAGACCCAACCAAAATATAAGCGAAAAACATTGGCTGCGCCGACCCATTTCTAAACAGTGACCGGTTGGTCGTCTATGATCCAGCGGAAGTTTTCTTATACAAGCTAAGACCTAGACAATGACCGGATACATGAGGAGTTGAAATTTATGTAACCCCAAAAACTAACCTCACAAGAGATGTAGGTCATCATGTCGATAGCAATCGTTGAAGGAAGGCAAACCAGCCACATAGAAATAGCCAGGGGGTCAAAGAGACCTCATCAAGACCGACTAGTAATTCTTATTGGTCCAATTAAATATTCTCCAGATGATTTGTACAATCTACTGACGTCTTCCGGCAGATCTTAGCCATTGGGCGGCAAAGCTCGACCACTCCCTGTTACAGTCAACCGAGGAAACATAAATCAGCCCGGAACAGTTCCTGTCATGCCGTCGCAACGAACTCCACCGCCAAGAGATCTTCTCTAGGAGAGATCCACTTTCGCAACTTCGAATTCACAAGAGGAAAGCTACCCCGAAGAGATATGATTATGTATAGGCTTAAATCAAAGTTATACCTTCACCAATTGAGCGAAGTCAGGCAGTGACAGGTTGCCGCCGGCGAGGCACAAACGCCCCACTTCCCTTTAGATTCCTTCTAGAAACCCTCCGCTTTTACTTTTCTCGTTGTCTGAGCTGCGGTGCAGAAGCAGACCATGTGGTGGGTCATTTCTCTATCTCCATTTTTAAAAAACTAGAGAGATTAGGTGGAAATCACTGCCAAACGATCATTCTGGTAACAATGTCAATTAAATATTCTGGTAACAAGTTAAACAATTTACAGCCGACCATCCAAAGCGATGTCGACGGCACTTCCGCGCTCCTTGCATTGATGGCGACCAGTCTTCGTCAAAACTCAGACGCCGTAGAATACGAGAGGCAGCAGACGGCGGCGCCTTCAACTAACTGTTTCTGTGTTTCATGCACCCGCCGTTAAATGAGCTACATACGCTTAGACTCCTGTAGTCTATCGTAGGCTCTGTATATCTTTCATTGACTCTCTCATCCATCAACATTTACACGTAACTGCACTACACGTCTTTTCCGCCGATTGTGCAGATTAAGCAGAAATTATATTTTCCGGTCTAAGGGGCCTTCTGCCATTATGATTAGATTTTCGAACATTTTCCTCTCTCGTGGACATGCGTCGATTCTGTCATAGTGTCTGCCCTCCGCACCAAGTTAGATCACCTGGTTTCTTTCTTGTGAAGATTCTTGAACGAGAGCGAAAGGTAGAGAAAGGAGAAGGAGAAAGAGTGCGAGAGAGACGCCAAAGAAAGACAGTATCATAATGTTTACACATTGGTTGAGATTTATAATACTCTATGTTATATGCATATATAAGAAAACAGTTTGTTTTAATCGTATCAGTTACAACTGATTACTGTAAAGAAGAGCGAAAAAGGAGCTAGACTTCGACTCAGCTACGTCAGGCACTGACCAACCAATTAGACCTACCTGAGCTGAAACCCAATCGTGTCGCACCATGTACCCCCTGTGGATATTTAAACTCTAATGGTCCAGCCCAACTAGGGAACGGGACGTCCGGGACGTGACGCCCCGGACGTGACGGGACGGTGACGAATCGTGACGGATGGTGACGTGACGAACTGGTCGTCACGTCACCGTCACGTCACGATTTGTCACCGTATTTTCAGGAAAATCGTGACTGAACCGTCATTCATCCGCAGACCCTCGTCACCGTCACGGTGACAGCATCACCGTCACCGTGACGGAAATTTTTTTCATTTTTATAGGTTATGTATTTTTATTCTTATGGACCATTTGTTATTGTTATGTGACATAACGGCACGTCCGGGAGAGAGAGAGTGCGAGAGAGAGAGAGAGAGATCGGGAGAGAGAGTGAGAGAGAGAGATCGGGAGAGAGAGAGATCGGCAGAGAGTGCGAGAGAGAGAGAGATCAGGAGAGAGAGAGATCGGCAGAGAGTGCGAGAGAGAGAGAGAGAGAGATCGGGAGAGAGAGAGAGAGAGAGATCGGGAGAGAGAGTGAGAGAGAGAGATCGGGAGAGAGAGAGATCGGCAGAGAGTGCGAGAGAGAGAGAGAGATCGGGAGAGAGAGTGAGAGAGAGAGAGATCGGCAGAGAGTGCGAGAGAGAGAGAGAGATCGGGAGAGAGAGTGAGAGAGAGAGAGCGGGAGAGAGAGAGATCGGCAGAGAGTGCGAGAGAGAGAGAGAGATCGGCAGAGAGTGCGAGAGAGAGAGAGAGATCGGGAGAGAGAGTGAGAGAGAGAGATCGGGAGAGAGAGTGCGAGAGAGAGATATCGGGAGAGAGTGCGAGAGAGAGAGAAATCGGGAGAGAGAGTGTTAGAGAGAGAGATCGCGAGAAAGAGAGAGCGATAGGAGAACGAACGATAGAGAGCGAGAGAGAAAGAGAGAGCGAGAGAGGGAGAGAACGAAAGAGAGAGAGCGAGAGAGAAAGAGAGAGCGAGAGAGGGAGAGAAAGAGAGCGAGAGAGAGAGAACAAAAGAGAGAGAGAGAGAGAGACTTATTAAAATACCGTCACGCATGTCATCCGTGATGGATGTCACTCGTCCGGACCACCCCGTCACTGTCACGTCACCGTCACGGGCCCTCTGATTCGTCATCGTCACCATCACGTCATCCGTCACGTGACCGTCACGGTGACGCGTGACGTGACGCATGACGATTGCCGATCCGTAAGCCCAACAACAAACACCCGATGATACATGTTGTAGTGCCTATCGCTACGCTCACTATAGAACACCCGATGTACACTCTTATGGTTCAAGGAATTGAACATTAAGCTTACATCCTCCTGTACAATCTCTCCTTTTTCTCTTCACTTCTCTCTTCATCTCATCCTCTCCTCCTCGTGGTATTGTTTACTCAGTTTGATATTTATAATACTTATGTTATATGTGAACATATCAAGATGGTTTGCTTTAATCGTATCCATTATTACTGATTATAACTGCTAGATTTTATTTAATATTTTGGCCTTTTTATCGGTCACTTGTCGAAGGTGTAACCGTAGCAGTTAAAACTGATTATAACCGCTGGATTTGATTTAGTCCTAGCAGTGCATAATTTACCTATCTAAGACTTAATCCTGCATATTTTTATTCCTATATTTGATCATAGCCCATGATTCTCTTATTGAGTTTATGATTTATGTCGCTTTCTTATTAGCTAATCTTTCATTTCAATCCTATTAGCCAGGATTGCTCCTGATTTTGGCAAGTTGCTGACTCCTCTCTCTCTCTCTCTCTCTCTCTCTCTCTCTCTCTCTCTCTCTCTCCCTCCCTCCCTCCCTCCCTCTCTATTTCTCTGTCTCTCTCTTTTTCTCACTCTATTATACACACACATGCATTCACTCTCCCTTCCACTATCCGTCATTGTTAGACCCCTAACTAGGCGGCATTCCCTGCCCAGAGGCCTGCGTGCTTATTGGGAGCGCGTGTCCGTGTAATTTGGCTCACGACATTAAAGGACTGAGACATTATGGGTAGCGATGCCCAAATACCTGATCTTTCAAGCCATTGCCCTTGTACGTGGTGATACACTGCACACGGTGCAGGTGCTCGTCCCCGCCTAAGGCGGGACGGATCAAGTACGGTTTGCGCGTGCTAGGCGCGCAGGCTGATCGATGTGTGTGCGTGCGCACCAAGCGCCGCGCGCCAATGCCAAGCGCCACGCACGGGTGCCAACGCTACGTGCCAGTGCCGAGCGCTGCGCGCGGGAGAGGGAAGCGCTGCGCGCGTGTGCGGGACGCGCAGGCTGGGTGGCGTGCCTTGGTGGCAGCGCGTGGAGTTGTGCGGGGTACCGCGTAGTGGCCCGAGGGCAGCGCACGCATTGTGTGTGCGGGGTGCGGGGTCGGGAGACATCCCGCCAGGAGACTAAGACATGTGGCACCTTGAGAGCGCCGAGACGACACACAGAGCACGTAGCGCTCTTGCAGCTAGTGCTGGGCACGCAGCGCCCAGTTCGGGGCGCCGAATGCGACAGTGTCACGCAGACTGCGCGCGAGAGTGTCGACACGGGTGCTGGTGGCGTGTGTGATCGTCAAGGCAGGGTTGGCGTGTGTGATCGCCACTCCCGATCCTGCGCACTTGTGTAGCGGCAGAGCGAGGGCGCGCGCGCGGAGCGACGGCCCTGAGGTAGTGTGGCGACATTACCTCAGCGCAAAGTGCCTCGTCTCATTCCTTGTATCACCCCGCATCTTCCCCCATGTAATGATCCCCAACGATGATGTACTATTTCATGCTATAAATGCAATGACCCTAGTCCTTGACGGGGCTGCGTCCCCACCATCTCCTCTAACCCCTTTTATGCGATCTTACGAAATTGCAAAGCTTCCACTACAAGAGATCAAGGCTGCTTAGTGTTTTGCCTTGAACATTGAGGCCGGCACACGCCAGACTTGAGCAAGATTCCTAACTCAAGTTTTGACCGTGTGACAACTGGTATCAGAGCCAGGTTGGATTGCCTCCCCCTATGCTTCTAACCCTGGTTGAGGAGATGGAGTCATTTCGCGCACTGTTACGTGAAAAGAGGCAGAAGAAGGAGAAAGAGCAAAGGCTCACCTCCCGCATGCTGCATAAGAACGTGTTGGGTTTGAAGACCCACGTTGATAAGAACTACGATGAGTTAACGTCGGATGTAAAAGACTTGCATGTGGAGATCCGCCAGAGGCACGAGGTGCTCAAAGAAACTGGAAGACAACATGAAGACACCATCTGGCAGCTGACCAAGATGGTCTTGACCCTGAAACTCAAGGTGGAAAAGCTTGAAGAAGGACCCAACAGGCGTTCCAACAATGACGACGGGGAGAAGCACTCACCCCCTCCATCGCGGTTTGATGGGTCTCGAAGGGAAGACGTAGAGGCGGATTTCTTATGCGACTGCGACCAGTATTTTGGTTAAAGAGATCTCTCAGATGAGAAAAAAGTATTGCGGGCTAGCTACTTGCTCACAGACGAAGCAAAGTTATGGTGGCGTCAGCGAGAGGAGTGTGGAATTTGGCCACCTCCCACACATGAAGACTTCATGCGGGAGATAAAGGAAAGCTTCATGATGCACAACACGATGTGGATCGTGAGGGGAGAACTTGAAAACCTCAAGATGACGGGCAATCCGAGGGAATATGTGGGCCAATTTGTGTCCATAATCCGGAGGATCACCTACATGTCTGAGGCGGACAAGCTCTATCATTTCGCCAAGGGCCTTCCCCACTGGCTCCAAACAGAGCTGGAGAGGAGACATTGTAGAGACCTAAACTCGGCCTACAAGGTCGTGGAAGGAATAGAGCTTCGCGCCGCTAGACCCGCCAAAGTAGCGGATAAACCCGTGAAAGGGAACAAGCCACGCCAAGAACGCACCGAGGCACCAGCAACACCAAGCAATCAAGGCCTAAAGAGGAAGTTCAAACCAAGCCACGGCAAGAGCCGAGACAAGGGCAAGTGCCCCAGACTGTGGAAATAGGCTCCGGGCGGTGGGGGCAACAAGTTAACTTGTTTCGCTTGTGGAGGACTCCATTTCATGAGGGATTGCACAAGAGGGACGGCGGCGGCCTCCAAAGTTAATGCAGTGGTCGTGCCGCCAGCCCAACCGGATGTTCCCAGGGGTAGTAGTACGGTGACCCTAAACCCCCTCCAGTGCTTGGCAGCACTACAGGGGGGTGCCCCAGTCCAATATGAGGGCTTGAACCTCTTGCACGTCCTAGTACTGATCAACGGCAAGCCCTCCACGACCATGGTCGACACGGGGGCGACGCACAACATCCTCGCAGAACGGGAAGCAAAGAAGCTCGGCTTGAAACTTTCTCCAAGCACGGGGAAAATCAAGGCCGTCAACTCAGAAGCGCGAGACATCGTCGGCGTGGCCAAGGGGGTGCTGCTGTAGGTGGGAACGTGGGAAGGTCGGACCAACTTCATGGTGCCCCCCATGGATGACTTCAAGGTCGTCCTAGGTCTTGACCTCCTAATGGGTTCACGCGCTGTTGTGTTCCCCTAGCACCGCGGCGTGCTGTTCCCGGAGGGCCCTCACCCATATTTCGTGAGGGACCAAGGGGCCCATAAGCTGCGAAACACCGCTCTGTTGTCTGCCATGCAAATCAAGTACGGATTGAGGAAGGGGGAAGAGACTTTCCTCGTCACCATACGAGGGTCGACACCCCGGAAAAAGGGTGAAAGGAAGGGATGTGCATTAGTCTGTTTGGCGGCACTTAGTTGGGTGACGACGACAACAACAACCCCAGTGCAGCTGCAGGTAGACTACTGGGCCCAATTGCGGACGTACTGCGAGAGTTTGCCGGGGTGATGCCTGCGCAACTCCCCCCGAAGCTGCTGCCCAAGCGGGATGTGGACCATGAGATTGAATTGCTCCCCAGTACACGTCCCCCTGCGCGGGCACCCTACAAGATGCCCCCCGCTTACTTGGAGGAGTTCAAGAAACAGCTTCAAGAACTACTAGATAGCAAGCTCATCCGGACGTCTAAGGCTCCCTTTAGTGCCCCAGTTCTCTTCTAGAAGAAGAAAGACTGGTCGCTCCAACTTTGTATGGACTACCGAGCATTAAACAAGATAACAGTGAAAAATAAATATCATGTACCGAATGCTGAAGAGCTGTTTGACAGGCTGGGTGAGGCTCGCTACTTCTCATGGATGGACTTGAATAGCGGGTACCACCAAGTGCGGATCAAGGAGGGGGATGAACAGAAGACGGCGTGCGTGACTCGCTACGAATCCTTCGAATTTTGCGTGATGCCCTTCGGGCTCACAAACTCTCCTGCTACATTTTTCTGTCCCATGAAGACTATCTTTAGGGATTATATCGATGATTTTGTTGTTGTGTACTTGGATGATATTCTCGTATACAGCCAGAGCTTGGATGACCATGTGAGGCACCCGAGGAAGGTGATGGCCAAGCTGAAGGAGCACGAGCTCTACCTCAACCCGAAGATTGAGTTCCTTGGACACCTAGTCGGGAAGGGAAGTGTGCACATGGATCCCTCGAAGGTGAAGGCCATCAGGAATTGGACGGAGCCAAAGGGACTGCTACAACTGAGATCTTTCCTTGGGTCGGCAAATTACTACCGGAAGTTCATCAAAGGCTTCTCCCGACTAGCTGCCCCTCTGACGGATTTGTTGAAGAAAGATGTGAAGAGGCAATGGACAGACCGGTGTTAAAGAACATTTGACAAGTTGAAGAGTGCAGTCTCCAGCGTACCGATGCTCCGATTGCCCAAGTCTAACAAGCCATATGAGGTACGTACTAATGCTTCTGATTTTGCCCTTGGAGGTGTCTTGATGCAAGATGGACACCCCGTGGCTTACGAGAGCCGCAAGCTAAACGACGTGGAAAGGAGATATTCAGTACACGAGAAGGAGATGACAGCGGTGGTACATTGCTTGAGAGTCTGGCGCCACTATCTCCTCGGAGGGAAATTTGTCGTCTAGATTGACAACGTGGCCACCAGTTGCTTCGAGTCCCAGAAGAAGCTGACCCCGAAGCAAGCAAGATGGCAAAACTTCTTGGCGGAGTTTGACTTCGACTTGAAGTACAAGCCGGGGCGCGCCAATCAAGTGGCCGACGCCCCAAGCCGTAAAGAACCAGAAGTGTTCGTAGCTGCACTTTCAATAGTCCAAGGAAGCATTCTCGATGAAATCAAGTTGGCACTGAAAGATGATCTAGAAGTTGTTCGCCTGATGAAGGGCATTGCTGCGGGCGAGACAAGAAGATTCTGGACTGAGGATGGCATTATATACACAAATGGGAACGGGCTGTATGTGTCGCGCGTGGCTGGGTTGCGCCGGAAGCTCCTTAACAAAGCACACAACGTGCCCCACGCCGAACACCCAGGGCAAGCCCGGACGCTTGCACTCCTGTCTAGCAGCTATCACTAGCCGGGAATGGAACGAGATGTAGAAGCCTATGTTTGTTCGTGCCTGGTGTGTCAGCAAGACAAGACGGAGAAGGCCAAGGCAGCTGGAACGCTGGAACCTCTACCGAGGGCGAGCAGACCGTGGGAGTCTATTTCGATGGATTTCATCACTTGCCTTCCATGCGTGGGTGGGCACGACGCCATCTTGGTTGTCGTGGATCGTTTCTCCAAATATGGGAGCTTCATCCCCACCACGTCGGAAGTGCACGCAGATGGAGTGGCTCGTCTGTTCATGTCCTATGTAGCGAAGTATTGGGGTACTCCACTGGACATTATTAGCGACTGATACAGAAGATTCACTGATCGTTTCTAGGAGTCGCTATTCAAGTGCATGGGCTCCAAGCTCAAATTTTCTACGAGCTTCCACCCCTAGACAGATGGTCCAACGGAACGTGTCAATTTCATGCTCGAAGAGTACCTCCGGCATTACGTTTCGGTCAATCAGGAGAATTGGGGGAGCTGTAGGATGTAGCGCAATTTGCACACAACATCAACCAGAGCTCGGCTACGGGTCACTCAGCCTTCAAGATTGCAATGGGAAGACAGCCACTAACTCCGCCGGAAGTTGTGAAGAGGAAAGGGAATGGACATATCCCTGCGGGCTTCCGCTTTGTGCGCGATTATCATGCTCGCATTGAGGAAAGTCGTGAGGCACTAGAACGTGGTGCTCAGAGAATGAAGAAGTACGCCGATCAATATAGACGGGATGTAGAGTTCCTAGTCGGTGACCGGGTCTTGTTGAAGTCCAACGTGCAAATGTTGAAGATGAAGCAAGCAAAGCAGCGTCACAAGGGTCTGGTATCCCGCTATGATGGACCTTTCGAGGTGGTAGCAAAAATCGGACGGGTTGCCTACCGACTCAGCATTCCCCCTCGGCTGGCAATCCATCCGGTCTTCCATGTGTCAGTTCTGAAGAAATATATACCAGATCGCAAAGACGCAGTGAGGAACCAGCCCCAGCGTGCGCCACCAAATGTGCGAGCGCATTTCGATCACGAAGCAGAAGCTATCCTGGCGAAGCGGAAAATTGATCAGGGAGGACATCACGGTTGCTATCACAAGATTGATTACTTGATTAAGTGGAAGAACAGACTAGAGGAATCAGCCTCATGGGAGATCGCCTAAGACTTATGGCAGTTTGACGACCTACTACAAGCATATGAAGCGGAGCAGCAAACGTCGAGGAGGGCGTCGACAAGTTCAGGTGGCGAGGGCATGTTAGGCCCCTAACTAGGCATCATTCCTTGCCTAGAGGCCTGCATGCTTATTGGGAGGGTGTGTCGGTGTAATTTGGCTCACGACATTAAAGGACTGAGTCATTATGGGTAGCGATGCCCAAATACCTGATCTTTCAAGCCATTGCCCCTGTACATGGTGATACACTACAGACGATGCACGTGTCCGTCCCCGCCCAAGGCGGGACAGATCAAGTATGGTCTGCGCGTGCTAGGCGCGCGGGTTGATCGGTGTGTGCTTGCGCGCACCAAGCGCCGTGCGCCAACGCCACGCGCTACGCGCCTGCGCCGAGCGCTGCGCGCGGGTGCGGGACGCGCAGGCCAGGCACCGTGCCACGATTGCAGCGCGCAGAGTTGTGCGGGGTGCCGCGCAGCGGCTGCGAGGGCAGCACGCGCATTGCGTGTGCGGAGTGCGAGGCTGCGAGACATCCCGCTAGGAGACTAAGGCATGTGGCGCCTTGAGAACGCTGAGACGGCATAGCGGGCGCGTAGCGCTCCTATGGGTAGTGTTGGGCGCGCAGCGCCTAGCTCGGGGGCACCGAATGCGGCGGCGTCGCGCAGACTGCACGCGAGAGTGTCGACACAGGTGCTGGTGGCGTGTGTGATCGTCAAGGCAGGGGTGGCGTGTGTGATCACCACGCGATGGGCCACGCGTCGCCCGATCCTGCGCACTTGTTTAACGACATAGCGGGCGCGCGCGCGCGGAGCGACGGCCCTGAGGTAGTGTGACGACATTACCTCGGCGCAAAGCACCTCGTCTCATTCCTTGTATCACCCCTCATCTTCCCCCATGTAATGATCCCCAACAATGATTTACAATTTCATGATATAAATGCAATGACCCTATTCCCTGACCGGGCTGTGTCCCCACCATCTCCTCTAACCCCTTTTATGCGATCTTAAGCAATTGCAAAGCCTTCGCTGCAAGAGATCAAGGCTGCTTAGTGTTTTGCCCTGAACATTGAGGCCGGCACACACCAGACTCGAGCAAGATTCCTAGCTTGAGATTTGACCGTTTGACAATCATACATACACTAGTGTTTGCTTATCCCCAACTTGATATCATATGACAATATTCTTTCTAATGATGTCCACAATATTAGAAAGGTCGATTCTGATATCTGCCTTTGCCAATATCTCCATACTTCACGAGGATACCAGATATTGGATACTATTTTATCGATCTCCAATATTATTGCTTGTCACAATATTGACATCTCTCTTTGCCCGATGCGTTGGATGAAGATGTCATATACTAGCGCCAGATATCCGTTGCTTTGATACCTGAAACTATAAATTAAAATACAAGTTGAAAATTTTCATCTTACTATGAATCATATAAATACAATATTAAGTTATTGGAATTGTATATCATTTTTTTGGTGAATATTAAATACACTTAAATTAATTAAACCGTATTGAATCAAGTTGAATAGGTTGAAATAGTAGGATAAACTTCAAATTTAAAATGGGCTATTTGTTGGCTTGGGCAAATTTAAAAGAGGTCCGACCAGGTGGATTTAGTGTCTAATGAGATATTCCTTGAGTGCACATATTTTGGCTATGATTTCCATTGAAAGGATTTATAGTCTTTTTGTTTTTTTCCTTCAATATGGGACAATGCATCCTTAGAACAGTTAATTGATATGTATATCTTGGAAATCAATCTCTAGATAACAATTTTGTCAAAGGACTTTGATATCCAGATATCAGATTTTGATATTGAGCCCGATATCTGATATCACATAAATATTACATATTCGTCTGATACCTAATATTTGGTATCTAGAATCTTCTCTATTTCACCTGGATATCAGATGGATGTTGTAAGTCAGACCTAAAGTCGCACCTTGCCGCCCCAAAAGTTGCGCCTTGTCTATTTTATATTTTTGATCATGGGCCTGAGGCACACCTCCTTTATGCATTGCATGATTCTGTCATGTTAAATGCACTTGGCTAGGTAGATGATTGACTAAAACTATAACTTAGATTCACACTGTGAACTGGAAGACGGTGTGCTTATCTTGTAAAACTTTAATAAAGATGTCAAGACACACTTTAATGGAATTTTTACTCCTTATTAATTGTATCGCTATGTACTAATAATTTCAACTAGTATTATATTAAATGAAAATTTTATTTACTTCAATTATACCTCTTTCTTATTATTTTATTTCTAATTTTATTTTCATCCGTTTTCCATATTTTTTTATAAACTATATTATCCAGTCTTTTTCATTCTTTTACATCGTATAGAATTTTTTTATTAATCATGTTACGCTCCTGTATTTATACATGAATTGATTATCATATTAGAACTAGAGATTAAAAAGACTTGAGTCTTCTACTTTATTATCGATTTATCTAACTAGTATACAATATATATCTATTTTTTAGAATTTATAGTTATTTTATAGTTCTTTTATGTTTCTTGATGATATATAGACATAGACACACACAGATAAAATGTCCCACTTTCAAAGAGACATAAACACACATTGAGATACACTTAGACTCACTCTCTTTGTTTCTCTCAAAAACACTCCCTACGCACTAAATTAATCCGGCCTTTCGTAGACACAATTTATATCTCACTCAATATATACATCACTCCTTTCTTTCTTTCTCTCTCACACTCTTACTATCTCATCTCAATATATACATGCACTGAAAACCACGATCTCACTCTCTTTTTTGGTCTCTCTATCTATCTATATCTACAAATATTTTTCATACACACAAAAGAGGAATCTTCCTATCTATTTGTATCACTCTCACACAAATAGAGTCGCGCAAATACAAACTCTCTGAATCTCAATCTCTCTTAGTTACTTATGTTGTATCACATTTATTGTGTACAGATTTGAGCGCTAAGAAAAAACCACCACTTGGCTGGTGAAAAATACACGATTGGATTTTTAAAGACAATAATAACTTCTTTGCACCATAAGAGATGTCAGGTCAGCACAAGAAAAATTAATATAAGCTTCTGTATGGGAAGCCACAAAAGAACATTCTAAGAAATATCCTCGCATAATTTTCTGGCTTACTGTTAAGGCCATGTGTCAGTCTAGCTAATAAGTTCAATGACCCAATACCTTTTATTAGTTGACATTAGTAATGATCTGTAAAAAATAGAATTCAATTAATCAAAGATCTATTTGACCTAGTTTGGAGGTTGAGCTGCCACACTATGGGGTGTCGAGGTACAACTTGTGCTCTAAAACATACATAGTTGGTATATTAACTATCTGATGAAATGTTTACTATCATTAGTTACCATAATCATATATTCATATAAGTTACTCAAGCCCCACTCCTCTATCATTTAGGTTAGTTCTTATGTGTAGTAGAGATCATTTGAAAATATATTCTCCTATATTTCAACTACCTTGACAAAACATTTTATGCATCTTCTTTCTCGAGTCTATCGTCTCTTATACCAAGCACCGAACGTCACATCTTGAGTATGCAAACATCTTTATATCCTTATCAGTATATCTTAGTACATTTTAATTTGAATCTCCTGATTAGAGACTCATAATGTTTAGGAAGAAAAAGTCAAACATCCAGAACATGTATGTAGTGTCTTTGTCTTACAACTACATGCATACCTATGACATGAAACACTGATTGACAGTTAGGTACAATACCATTCAGGGCTACATATAGATAAATCAGTGAGCTACTTCCCTAATACACACCAACCATCCATTCTTAGTGCCTCCATTATGCAAAGAAAACCAACATTTTTTGGGCCACATGGTCGCTGTAATTTTTTATTAACTAAGACCTTGATTGATAAATTCTCCATCTCCCACTTGTCCATTAAAGGTTTACAAGACATTACGTATTGGCTTATAATGAAAATGACATATCTTTTAATGATTGGTAAAAAAATTCATAAACCAATCATTGGATAAAAGGAACTCACAAATTTACCGATGAGATGCAGCTTAATGACACACAAAATAAATTTTAAATCCCAAAAATTCTAAGAAGTTTTTTAATTGATTGAAAATTTCTAATATTTGCTAGAAACATATTTTCATAGTGAATAAACCATCAAAATTTTCATTAAAAGTTTGAAAAAATCTAGAAACCCAATGAATGCATTCAGTAATTAAAATCACACATTATTTATTTTTAAAATGAATTTCTTACTGAATCTGAAGTGAGAAATTCATGCATAAATCTTGAAAATCAATAAATGCATTCACTAACTCAAAGTGGCTCTTTTCTAACTTATATGAGTTTTGGTGACTTCAAAGTCACAAAAATATGTATAAATGATAGAATTAGAATAAATGCTATTTAAAAAGTAAACATGATAGCATGAAAAGATAGTTATTGACATTCAAATGTTTAAGTAGTATACATTATTTCTTTTTTTCATGTTATTAGATGGTGGCTTTGTTAGTGAGTATGATGTATAGTTGATTGACGATATCAATACAAACTTTTTCATGAAAATATTTTAAATTTTCAATGATACCCTTAATCAAATAAACGTTCCTCATAATGTGTTTAGACTTTGAATGAGGCTGTTGCCATGCCACTTGTGCAACTGTACCATTATTCACGCAATACTGTGATAGACTGCGCTATTGGAGGAAGAACAAGATGTTTAGTGATGAGTATCTTCCACCACACTACGTCTTGATGGTGTTAACTGCTGTAATATATTCAGCTTCAATGTGAACAGGAGTCCATATGTCTTTTATTATCATCTAGATAGTAATACAAACTTAAGCTTTTATAACTATGTAGCTTTAGCTCATCTCCTGTATAAAATAGAAATAAATGCATCATATACACCTCTTCATCAAGCTTTCCATTGAGGAAAGCAGTATTGACATCCATTTGCAAGATCTCATAGTCGTGGTGTGCAGCTATGGTGAGAATTATGATTGCTTTTATCATGGCAACTGGCAAAAATGTTTCGTCATAGTCAACTCCATGCCTTTGACGATAACCTTTCACAACAAGTCTTGCCTTGTATGTGTCAACTTGTCCATCTGCACTTATCTTTTTCTTAAAGATCCACTTACACCCGATAGGTACTATACCTTCGAGAGGGACAACCACGTACCATACTTGATTTTGGTACAAGAACTAGCTTTCAGAATCCATCGCTTCTCGCCATCTCTGAGAGTCAGAATCTCGAACTGCCCCATCGTATGTTAGAGGATCATCATCCTTAAGATGTAGTGTCTCGACTTCACCTGATGCAATATACCCAATATAGTGGTCAGGTTGTCTCACTACTTTTCCTGACTTACGTGGCTCTAGTGTATTTTCCAGAACATGTTCATGAAATTAGCGCTCATCTAACGAGATAATATCTGTGTCTTGACTTGGATTTTGTTTCCAAAACTACTTTATTCCAAATAATTTCTCTTAGAATATATTCATCATCTAGGAAGACGACCATGTTTGAAATAAAAACAGTTTGTTCCTCGGGCCGGTAAAAGTAGTATCCATGTGTCTCTTTTGGATATCCCACAAATCTACGCAACTCAGTTTTGGGTCAAGTTTTCTTCGGTCATGCTTCTTCAGATTGGCAGGACATCCCCAAACTCAAGTATACATAAAATTCAGTCTTCTTCCTCTCCATATCTCATATGGCATGGAAGTTACGGACTTTCTAGGAAACATGTTCATCATATGTGCTGCTGTTTCAAGCGCATATCCCTAGAGGAAAATTGGTAGTTTTGAGAAGCTCATCAGAGATCTTACCATGTCTAAGAATGTTTGATTTCTCCTTTACGATAGCCCATTCATTTGTGGTGTGTATGGGGGAGTTAGCTGAGTTAGGATACCATTATCCTTCATGTACTGAGTGAACTCTGTAATTAAGTATTCTCCACCTTGATCTGATTAAAGTGTTTTAATACTCTTTCCAGATTGTTTCTCTACTTCATTATTCAATTCCTTGAATTTCTCAAGAGCTTCAGATTTATACTTCATCAAGTACACCCATCCTTATCTAGAGAAATCATCGGTGAATGTAATGAAGTAAGAACAACCACCTCTAGCTTGGACATGCATAAGACCACATACAACAAAATGTATGAGTTCCAAGTTGCCCTTTGCACTCTCCCCATTCCCAGAGAAAGGTGATTTGGGTATTTTACCCATAATGCAAGATTCACCGGTTGTGTATGATTCAAAATCAAACAAACCCAAGTATGCATCCTTATGCAACTTTAGTAATCTTCTCTTTCCAACATGCCCATGCCGGCAGTGCCATAAATAGGTTGTGTTCACTGATTGTTTACACTTCTTAAGAGCAACATCTACTTGGATATTATAAGAAGAAACATCCATCAAGTACAAACCATTGAACAATGGTGCTGATGCAACTAATTTATCCTGAAAATAAACAGAACAACATTTGTTCATAGTGGTCACGGGTTCTGACTCTACCCAAACATGAAACATATATGATGTTCTTTATTATGCTAGGAACATAATCACAGTCTTCTAAAGACAGGAAATCTACGGATGGAAGCTTGAGGTTCACTATCCCCACAGTTATAACAGCAGCTCTTGTGCCATTCCCCACTCTCAGCTCCACCTTGCCTTTGCTCAGATTTCTTATACTTGTCGGCACCTGCAAATCATTGCAGATATGAGAGGCACATCTAGTATCTACTAACCAACATGATGAATCTCTACAAGACAAGTATGTATCACATAGATACCTTTAGCATCGTCATGCTCCTTATGAGATATCTCATTGAGGTACTTCTTGTAGTTCATATTCTAGTGGCCCTTTGTTATGTAATGAAAGAACGTGCCTTTCTCGTCGGTGTCTTTTTTGTTTCGGTGGTGCTTTCACTTGCTTCTTCCCTTTGTCTTGCTTGGAAGCATACATAGCCTTTCTCTTCTTGTTGGTCCAACCAGCAAAGAGAATGAATCAGATAAGCATTCAAGAATGAGGTACGTGCTCATCTCAACTAGGAGTTCAACTCCCAGCACTGCCGACCTTTCTATCCACTCAATCATCTTTAATACATGACTTTGTACCAAAGACAATTCGGTCATGCAAGCCCTAAATAGGATCTTCAATATCTCATATCTCTGGGTCCTACTATATTCGAGGGATAACTCCATCAAATGAAATAGCATTATCCTTGGCTCTATATCTTCATGTTGCCTCTGTATCTCGTCGCATAGAGAAGCTAGCATGTAGCATTGGACCATAGTGGATTCATCATTCCACTTCTGATATTCCATAATCTCCCCTTTAGCTGCATCCAATGTAAGCTCTCATAGGCCATCACTCTCAAGGACGTTGGCTACGTGCTCAGACTTAAGGAGGATCTTTAAGTTCCTGAGCTAATCAGTAAAGTTTGGTCCAGTCAAATGGTTGGCTTCCAATATGCCACGTATCGGGTTACTTGATGACTTCTTTGCCTGCACAAGATATATCTAATGAATTACTAATTCAAGCATATTCTAAGTTCATCAAATATATATCGCCCCCACTAAAATTCATCATTCCATAGAATCCTCAAGTGTACGGAAGCAGAGAAATCGAATATCTCCTAGGCGGGATCAGAATTTCAAGATGTAATATGACCTGGAGTATACCCCAGGCAATCATAATACACATTATTAAACATCTATCTTCACGGGACTTGCAACTCTTTTCAATATCCAATCATATTTTGGTCCCTAACGCTCATGTAGCCTACAATATGTACCCACCAACTACTAAGCTTGGTCTGAGCAATACCATCGTTACTTGTCAAAAATAGATTTGCCTGTAATCCTCAAGTACACCTCCACCATACTACACGGTTCCTCTATCTCGACCTCGTGACATACTCTAGCTCTTAGTTCCGCCTACCATAGAAGTACGCCTAGAGTTGACTCCACCAACCTAGCTTAAAAGGAACTTGGATCCCAAGACTATAACGATGGAGGACTATGCTTAAGTTTGTCACTTTCGCGTTGCGGCTTAGATTTTAAAGTGAGGGATTTTTATATGGTCTCTTCGATGACATACACACATGTAATATCTGATATTAACATACGCCCTAACTCATATGTGGTGTATGAATTTGTATGTGTGAATGTAAGTTAACTATCTTGTATAGTGAACTCCACATTCCAATCCCATTGGTCCACTAACTTAAGGGAACCTACATTTAGTTCATCTAAGTTTTGCATTTCCACAACATATTCATCATCCCACATATTTATATTTGAAATGAAATCATATAACAAATGTAGTATTGCACAGTTATTTAAATACTTCCAAAAATTCTAGTAAAGAAACATGACTTTCATACTTAAAATTCAAGAAATAATTATTTAAACATTTTAAATAAGTTTTGGGATTTTATTGAAAGCTATAATAATTTAAGTCTTAAATTATTCCATTCAATAAATCCAAAATTATATCTTTTATAACTTTATCAGATTGGACCGGATCGAATATGATCTCCATATCAGACCCGATTGGATCAGTCGTCCCGATCGCTTTGGGTCCAACTTGGCCGACCTGACTGATCCGAGTCTATCCCCGTCGAACTGACTAATGCGGGTCTGACCTGAGTTTGACCGATCGACTCAATATGGTTTTGACGTCTTTGAAAGTTGCCAAAACTAGATCGGATTCAACCCTGTCCAGTGCCAAGTGGCGACCCGCGTGTGCCCCGTGCGTGGGGGAACCTGCTGGGTGCCGCTAGCATTTGCCAACGGCTGCCATCGGTCGTGCGCAGGGGCTGTGGGCAGCCGCATACGGCCCCGAGCAGCCTTGGGCGGCTATGGATGCCCTTGGCACCCATTGGGTGGCAGGTGTCGGCGGTGGCCACTCAAAGAGGCCAAAAATGTCCTTTTGGACATTTTTCCATTTTCTTATAACCGAGGCACTCATAACCCTTGCTCTAATACCACTGTTGGGTTTAGTGCCTTGTTCGTCCATGGAAAACACATTTCCATGGATGTGTAAGCATGTCGATCGATTCATAATCGATCTTTGAAATCAAACATCAAATGTAATTTTTGGGGAACTCATTCTTTAGTTGACTTTGCCGCTCTGAGATCGTTCTAAAGTTGTTCACTTGTCCGTCCTCTAGAAGTATCCACACGATCACTCGGCGCTTGGATCTCCACGTCTTCTTCTTCAACTCTTCTTGAAAAATCTAGAAGGTCTTCTCACCATGACAACACTATTCTTGGATGAGTGGAGAGGTGAAGGGAGAAAGGGAGGGGCTCTCAAATCAAGCTTGAATGGGTGCTTGAAATGAGAGCCCTTTCCCTCTTTATATTTCACTTACGATTTTTTCTCAAAAACCCTAAAAGGAAAACATATCCTAACGTAGGACAACTAAGGAAAAGGTGACTGAGGGGATGGATGGGTTGACAACAGGTAGGGGTAATAGACGGATTATAGGTAGGGATGAAACAATCCACAGAAATTCACGATCGGATTCGGATTTAAAAACCGATGAAAATCTGGTGGTGCAGCTCCGACCCTTTTCGAGGCCGGGAGTACTGTCTTCCCCCACCGCGATGATGCCTAAGCACCGAAATCAATACTTGAATTCACGTCGCAAGGGAATACTCGAGAAGAGGAGAGAAGAGATAGAATCTCAAACCAAATCTAAATCTGACGGTGGTGGAAACTTCTCGAGAAACACTGAACGAGGAACAATTGGACACCAAAGAGTTCAGGCATACCTCGGCACCGTAGTGCGTGAAGAGGTTGCGGGCAATTCTAATCGTGACGAAGTTGGGCGAATCCGGGCGTTGAGCAGCCCACTGGATGAGGATGAGGCTGGACGTTTCGGGCGTTGAACGGCCCTGGTTGAGTGTGGTTGTCCTGCGCGCAGCGTCAAGCGTGGGCGAACACCTGCGCGCGCGAAGCGGACGGCGTCCGGACAGGGCAGCCGGAATGCGGCCTCGGGCGGCCCTGGCGAAGGCTGCCTGGGCGGCTCGGGCAGCGTGTTGGGGCGCACGGGCGGCGCGAGGGCGGCGCGCGGGCGGTGCGGGCGGCACGCGGGCGGCGCGCTGGCGGCACGCGGGCGGCGCGCGGGCGGCACGCGGGCGGCGCGCAGGCGGCACGCGGGCGGCGCGCGGGCGGCACGCGGGCGGCGCGCGGGCACGCGGGTGGCGCGCGGGCGGCATGCGGGCGGCGCTGGGGCGGTGTGGGCAGCCTGGGTGGCCCCTTGGCGGGCTACCTGGGCAGCCTTGGGCGAGAGAGAGAGGGTGAGAGAGAGAGAAAGAGAGAGAATGGAGAGGAGACGGGAGGCCGACGTCGCGTGGCGGCGGCGGCGGCGGCAGCAACGAAGGCTAGGGTTAAGAGGGATAGGGGAGGCTGGGCAGTCCTCCAAGAAGAGTTAACAAAACTCAATTCTTGAAATAATGACTGCCTAAGTGATTCTTGAAAACATTGGCGTTTATATAGGCCTTGGAGGAAAGAGAAACTGACGAGAAAATAAAGACGATAAAGTAAAGACGTGCGCCGTGTCACGCCAAAGAGCAGTTGTGGATCTTCCTTTGGCGTCGTGTCATGACGCGCGTAGAGACGTGCGCGGGTGGAGACATGCTCGTCGGCGGTCGTGGCGTGTCGGCTTCGGCGTTGATTTCGGTTTACTCTGGTTGACCGCGGTCCAAAGTATGCGTGTTGACTCCGGTTGACCGTGGTGATGCGTTCGTCGATGATATGTTGGCATCCTCGCCATCATATCCACCGATGCCCATATGACCTTATGCGTGTGACCCTCTAGGTCCGTGTATCGATCTAGTTAATAACGTTAGTGGCCGAATAATAATTATTGATCAACCTTTTTAATTAACTATATCAACATAAAGACTGATTAAATAAGAATCAATTTAACCCAATTGATAGGTTCAGTTTCCAACCCGTGGGGTGCCAAGCTAACCTCGTGCTGTAGAAGATACCGAGTAGTGTCAACTCTCTCATGGAACCTTTACCATCCTCGGTCACTGTATATGTATAATCCATCATCCACACGAGACTCTTAAACGACTTAGGGTATGGTTAACTGTTTAACCCTAATACGTCATTCGATTAGTACTAATGCGTAACGGGGATCATTGGAGAATTCATTCTCCAATATCATCACTACCTTGGCCAGGGATTTTTCTGCATCGTCTTCCTTGAGTCAATCTCCTCTTATACCAAGGGCGAATGATCCTGTCTTTGTCATTCAATCATCTTTGTGAGCTTCATAATACATCCGATCTAAGACTTGTTTGAATCCTATGATTAGAGACTCTTAAGTCATAGTGAAAATCTAATCGTCTATTCATGAGATGTCCTTGGTGTCTTCGGTCAGTGGATCACTTTATACAACCGTGACATGAATCAACCTGATTGACGTTTAGGTATAATACCATTCATGGACTCATATGGATCAATTCAGTGAACTCTTTCTCCAAAGAGCACCCACTATCTATCCTTAGTGTCGCCACACTAATAGCCACAGTATCAGCTATACTTACGTATAAGTAGGATCATCTAGGTCTATTCGATCCAGATAATTTGATGCCCGTCTCGACTATCCATCGAATAGGAATATTTAGACTACATGCTTAAAGACTAGTGATCACTGTATCATGATCTCATCATAATTCCTTTAGTCATTGCACGTATTAATGAACTTCATTATAAACATCACATGGACTAATAATGAATGTAAATATTTTATTCAATGAACTTAAATAAACATGGTAGTGTGATTGGCTTGACGCCCACATAATATCCATCAGTATCTTCTCTCCCAGATTTAAGAGCGAACGGAATATACCTTTGAATTATCTATGATCTAGATTATAAAATAAGCTTAAAAATGTGTGCTACACAATCTTTTTTACCCCGAACTATGATTTTAGATTTTTAGATTCTGCATAAAGATGCTCCTATTCTTTATTTCATGATGGTTACTTATGATTATTGCACATAGAAAAAAGCAAAATAATGAAAATTTTCCAATAAGGTGAATAAAATAAAAAATATTATTACAAGCACTATGTTTCTATTTGTTCAAGGTAGGGAAGGCTTTTAGTTATTTAATATTAAGAATTTTATACCATAGTTTCCATTGAATGTCTACCCAGAGCATGTGGATCCCTTATATTGTCTACCATCTAAGCAATACAGGCATCCAGAAACTATGCTAAAGACTAGATAATAATGAATGTAAATATCTTATTTGTCTTTTATTTTTTTGGAAAGTTTCTGTACTCTTGATTTCATTAAACAATATCATAGTACCAATGGATTACATTATTACTAGATTTCTATAGATAGCTTACTCATTAGTTGTAGAGGATACTCCAACTCTCATCCATGATTCAGATATAAAAAAGATGACTGATTTTATTTTATTTTTTTCATAATTTATTAGTTTAGACTTTTTGTGTTCCTAAATAATTATCTAGAAAGTTGAAGGTTGATATTTAGTTGAGCCGGCACCTTAAAATGTACATTCCATGAGTGTCTTTATAAAATGATATTGTCTTGTTTCATTTAGTATTTTGGGTTATGTAGGCTTTATTTTTTTATTTTAATATATCAAGTTTGGACCCTAATAAATAAATAAAATCATATTTACACAAGAAAAATTAGAATGATCAAATCAGTGTCAGCATCTCTGCCTTTGTTTTTCCATAGAGCGTCTTTAATCTGTTAACATGTCTCTAAAAGTTTCTGGATTCTAGGGTCTTGATTGAGATGAAACATAAATGATTAATGCAAATGAAGAAAATTAATTGAATCAAAACAGACCTTCAAATTTAATGACCAAATAACAATGCACATGTCGAAGCCATGATTCCTTTATTCTTTGAGCGAGAAGGGTTGAGCTGATTTTTTCTCCAGCCTCTAAGCATATATATAAAATTTATGACATGTTGAATCTCCTTCATCTTGATGTGCCCAGTTATTGTCTATCGGTGTCCTAATGACATTCTTATTGCGTTAGGAGTCGAGAATATCCAAGGAGAGAAGGAAGAAGAAGGGTGGGAACTGACCAATTCTGGCCAGGGTAAATATCATTCAGGGTCTTCCCCTATTTATATTTAGTGGGATTTTTTTATCAACCCCTATGTATGAGCTCTAATGTCAAAAAGACTGTTTGTGTCACACCACCTCGGCACATATATCAGTATCATTGATGGCTCTAGTGAACTAGCAACCTTTATCACCCTACGTAGTTAATGAGTTATATCGTATATATATATATTGATAAATTATGGATATATTTAGCCCAATTGATAAGTTGAGTTTCCAGCCTATGGGTGTCAAGCTGAACCTCGTGCCTTGAAGATACAAAGGAATGTGTTGAGTCACTCATGCGACAGTTATGTCATCATCTATGGTGTAAGTATAGACCCTGATTTGCTTGATTCCCCAAGGATGACTTGAATATATTCAAATGTTGAACCCTAATCTGTGATTTAAGACAGTACTATAAACATTCAAAAACCATTGGAGAACTCTGATTTCATATTCTTTGGTCAAGGATTTCTTTGTATCATCTTCCTTGAGTTGTCCTCTTATATTGAGAGCAAATAATCCAATCAGGACTACTAAATCATATTTGTAAATTTGTTGCTTCACCCAAGCTGATACTGTTTGCTCTTCCATTAAGTGGAACTTGTTGGTTATTGTCCAAACACAATGATCTATTCACATTACATCTTTCATGTTTCAGGTATAATGACTACTAACACAATAATGAACTGTATAAACCTGATTGAAAGGTTGGTATAACATCTTTTAGGAATTTATACAGATCCTTTGAATAAAGATTTTCCACTAAAGAGCATCCACAATAAATCCTTAATGTCTCACCACTAATGGCTACAAGGTAGGTTATACTCGTCACAAGAGTGAGACTTCATAGTCTTATTCTATTTATCAATTTGAACATTCTCGAGTCTCTTTTAATAGGAACATTTAGAACAATAGTGATATGGATATTATGGTCTCATCATAATTTACAAATTCTGATCATATATTCATGAACTTCATGAAAATAATCATACATAAATTATAATGACTACATTGACATAACATACATGAAATTAGATATGAAATGTGTGATTAGCTTGTGCACCCTATATACTTCCATTCCAAGTATTCACACAATCAGTTGAATGATAGACCTCCTTTTGAATCTCATCAATTCTTGTTATTGTTGGATTCTAGAGGTCTTGATATGGATGAACATGATGATTCAAAGCAGCAGAAGACACATAACAGAATCACAATGATATCAGAAATGAAGAACCTATGAATGGATCACATCCATGGTTTCTTACATTCCCAAGAAAGATGAGTCGAGCTGCTCCACTGTGCAGCCTCTAGAGATATCCACACAAACCTCAGCACGCCGGATATCATTCTTCACACTTGCAAACTCCGTTCACCCTTTGTTGTTACACCGTCTTAATGGCATCGGGAGTGGAGATGAGGTGTGGGGAGAAAGGAAATGAAGGGGAAGGCCCATGAACAACTCTCATTACTTAAGTATATCTTTGGATGTCCAAAATAACATTTGCATGTGACCCTCTAGGCCCATGTATCAATCCAGTTAACGACTCTAGTGGTCCAATAACCTATATTTGCCTTTGAAATTAATTTACCTATATCATCATATCTATTAATTAATGTCATATCGATCTAACCTGGTCGATAGGTTGAGCTTCCATTATATGGGGTGCCAAGATACACCTCATGCTCTAGAAGATAAAAGGAGTGTGTATCGACTTGATAATGGAACTTGTTCATCATCAGTTATCGTGTATGTATAGTCCCTCATCCACTTGATGCTACAAGGACGACTTAGGGTGTGTTCAATTGTCAACCCTAATTGGTCATTTGAGTTAGTATTGAAGTGTTCAAAAATATCAAAGAACTAATTTTTGATATTTCACTGCTTGAGCCAAGGACTTAATTTCATGTACTTCCTTGTGTTTTCACCTCTTATACTGAGGTTGGACGATCCCATCTTGACCACTTAATTGTCTTCATGAACTTCTTGATGCACCCGAACTAAGAATATTTAGAATTCCATGATTAGGGACACTTAGGTCATAGTCAAAGTACAATTGTCCATCCACAAGACGTATTTGGTATCTCAAGTCTAATGACAACTTACAAAACCGTGACTTCAATCAACCTGATTGACAGTATGGTATAATACCATTCAGGGATTGGTATGAATCAATTTAGTGAACTCGTTGCACTGAAGAGCACCCAATATCTATCTTTAGTGTCTCTACACTAATGGCTATGGGAACAGCCATACTCATCATATGAGTAAGGCTAGATAGTGTTATTATATCCAGATACTTTTATGTCCTTCTCGCGTATCCTTAGAATATGTATATTTAGAACACATGCTTAAAGACTACTGATCTCTGTATTACAATCTCATCACAATATATCAAGTCATATTATGTATTCATGGACTTCATTATAAGCATCACATGTGCACTATAATGAATATGTTCTATTAATAAATATGGAACGAGATATGGAATGTGTGGTTTGCTTGCCGACCACATATGTTTTCATAAGTTAAAGGTCAAATGATAACGACACCACAAAAATGAGATACAATAATAAATATCTTCAAAATATTTTTTTTAGGTGCCTCAACCTAGATGGAAGAGAGTCGGATATGAACCAACAGAAGAAGATTGAAAATATAATACTTATGCATAAGGTATGATAACTGAAATGTCCTTCTAACATTTCAGAATTATCATTTTGTGTGATTTGTTCCCTTCTCATTGGTTAACCCCATATTATTTTGAGTAAAAACATAATATATCTCAAAAAGTAATAATCATTTGAAATGTAGACATAGTCATAAAATTATTTTCATATGGTTACAAATCCTAATCAAAAAATCATTTTAAATGCACGTGGTCATTATTTCACATAGAGAGAGCCAGAGGGGAGAGAATGAGAGCACGAGAGACACATAAAGCTTGAGGGAAAGAGACAGCTAGAGCAAGAGAGTATGAGAGAGAGAAAGAGAGAGAGAGCAATTAAGTGAAATAAAATGTGTGCGTGAGAGAGAACAAAAGCGAGGGATGGATCACAAGAGGCCAAGCCAGGGGGAGAGGGAAAGGACTAGAGAGAGGGACAGATGAAGGGAGAGAGCAAACCACAGGGGATAAAGAGCATGAAGGAGAGAGAGTGTGCCAAAAAGAAAGAGAGAGAGACCCAGAAATATGAGAGATAGAGATATAAAAAGGGAGAGGCAAAGAAAGCAAGAGTGAGAAAGAGAAAGAGAGAAAGAGAGAGCAAAAGGGAGAGACAAGAAATGCGAGGCAAAAAGAGAGAGAAACTAAGAGACAACAAGAGAGAGAAAGAGAGAGCAGGCGATTGTGAGAGAACAGGAGAGAGAGATATATATGAAGCAAATTAGAGAGAACAAGAAGGAGAGAGTGATAAACCATAATTTGGTCTAAATAACTAGTTTTAAGGCTCTAGTTTATGAAATGATAACACATATTTTAGTAGGCTCACCTAACTATAATGAAGATTTTTATTTGCATTAAATTAATTATGTATACATGCTATCTAGACTAAAATGATTTTTTTTTTCAGAATGATATTTTGAAATTTATGAATTTTAAGTACTTTTAATGATTTTTATGACATCAAATTCTGAAGTATAGCATTGTTTTGACACAATATAATTTTGTGTGGATTGTTTTACATTATATCTGTAAATATATGAATTTTCTAAGTCAAATGCATATTAATTTAGATGATTAGGCCTTATATATATTGTAATATGAATTTTGAAATATTTTGAAGCCGTGTTATTTCAGGGATGCCATGTATTCGCATTCGAGGAATCGAACAGAGACCAACCAGCAATCAGGATAATGATTGATGACAACCAATCATGAACCTTCCTTAATGATTGACACCAGCCAATCAATCATTGCAAACCATTTTGATATCTTGATTAGCGTTGTTATAATGGCTACATAGTGCTATTCGATCCGGATGCTTTGGTCATCTTCTCGAGTGTGTCATTGGCTTGTTGGCCACTTATATTTCCATTAGAATTCAGATTTCATGGATTTATTTTACCCATCACTTTAATGGGCTTAAAATGTGCTCCAAAATGATATTATTATGTATTGGACCTCTTTTCTAGGCATAACTTATGGCTTGGGCTCCCTCATTAAGTACAGTTTGTAGATTGCTCTATTTGCTTCTCACATTTTGATAACCTGCAAATAAGCATAATAATTCATGTTTTTTTTTTATTATTGGCAAAAACACGGTGCCGGGTACGGCCAACCCTAGGGTTGTGCCCGTAGACCGATGCATCCGTGCCCTAGACGCCACCCAGGAGGTTTTTATTTATTAAGTGAAGTGTTTTTCAATGTTTTTTAGGCGTGGAGCGAGTATATATATCCCAATTACACTCGGATCCCACTCGTCCACGCCCATAGTTTAAGAAAATAAAAGATACATAACTGATACCTTCTAGGTGCTCGGGGAAGTGTGGTCGTCATCGTCCCTCCAAAGCTGCCCGACGGTATTGGTGTAGGTCGGGAGATATCCTTGCCTTCATGTCATCAAGCGGGGGCTGAAGTGCGTGGGGGCGCTAGTCGGGGCAGGTGCAATCCGCTCCTCAAACTCCACCGTTCCACGCGATTCTCCAATCCCGCGGGCCTGTCGTCGCATGGGTTCGCCGTGTGTGGAGGGTCGGTAGGCCGAGACTATCGATTCGGTAACATCCCCGAGCTGTAGAAGGAAGCACCTGCCAAGAGAGAAAGACAGAGGAGGGGGTCCTGGTGTGTACCGCGTGATTGGCGAGGGCGTCAGTGGTCTGGTTGCCCTCTCGTAGCTGATGGCGAAAGCACTTGATTCGATGACGACACCGCATGATATCCTGCCATATGCGTTGGAGGTGCCACTGGGAACATGGACCTGTACGAAGCATATCAACTAATACCCGTGAGTCCGACTCTACGATGATATTGTGAAGGTTCCGCTCCTCACAGAGGAGTAGACCATCACGTATCGCCATAGCCTCGGCTACTGTATTAGTCTGTACTCCATAAAAAGAAGAGAAAGCGAAGAGTATACTCCCTGTATGATTCCGAAGGATACCGCCTCCCCCAGCTGGTCCCGGGTTCCCCTTGGCCACGCCATCCACATTCAATTTGAGGATGTCAACTGGCGGTGAGAGCCAATAAACAATCCTGTACTGAGTGTGGATAGGGGCATGGGTCACGGGCATCCCTAAGGATCCAAGGAGCTCGCAGGCAAATGCTGAGCTGCCGTCTCGAGGGGGGATGAGGCGGTGAATACGGCGTAGCCATAACTTGACCCGACGTAGGATGTCCACAGTGCGCATGGGTGTACCTGCAAAACGACAAGAGTTTCGCCCTTTCCATATCTCCCATAGTAGATAAGCTATGGTGATGTATAGGATGGGGCGCCGTTTAGAGAGTATTGGCGAGAGAAAGAGCTTGCCAAAACACTCAAACGGGGTCAGTAGACACCAATGGTCTGTGATTGGGCGCCAGCATGCCAATGCTACCTCACTATAAAAGAAAAGGTGATCCATGGTCTCTGTGTGGGGAAGTGAAGGACAGCAATGGCAGCGGGAAGGTAGCGAGTGCCCTATACGGATCACTCGATCGTCAGTCTGGAGCCCTCAATGTAATAATCGCCAAAGGAAAAAGGAGACTCGCGTAAGGATGGCCGGATGCCAGATACGGCGACCCCAACGCTGTATAGGGGATTTTGGGCGAAAGTGTTCCCAAGAAGAGTGGCACGTGTAGGCTCCATCAGATGTGAGTGTCCAGATAGCAGAGTCAGAACTCGAGTCCAGTAGTGTAGTCTGGACCTCAGGAAGTGTGTCCAGGGGTAGACAGTGTTGCTCCAAGAGGTGTGACGTATTGCCTCTGAGCAATTGAGTCACCGTGAGTCTCACTCGGTGTGGAACGAACTGGGGGTGGCAAGCGAGGGGCTCATCAGCATGCCAGGTATCATACCACACACTGATGTCACCTCGGCCTATATGCCAACGTGTGACTTGAGCCATCTCAAGCCAATGGCGCTGCCACGCCCACCACCTCCTAGATCCCTGAATATCTATCTCGCGACGTGCCCATTCACCATATTTGACGAGGATAAAATTCCCCAATGGGGAGGATGTGGTACGCATACGCCATACAAGCTTCTTTTGAAGCGTGTCCTGGACGTCCGAAAGTCTTCTGATCCCTAGACCTCCTTCCGTCGGCCGACATGCTTTCTCCCAAGAAACCCAATGATGGCGCATCTCTCCCTCGAGGTGACCAGACCATAGAAAACACACACATATGCGTTCTATAGAGCGGAGAACGGTAAGAGATAGGGAATGGACCGCAAGGGTATGTAACGGGATACTCATGAGGACATGCCGAATAAGTTGGATACGGCCTCCTGGGGAGAGGAAACGAAGTTTCCATCCCTCTAGCTTCTTTCTAAGCTTACCCAGCACGGCATCAAAATAGTGATGACGAGCGGGGCCAAGAAAGATAGGGCATCCAAGATAATCGAACGGAAGGCGTCCTCGTGAGAATCGTGTATGGTGCTGGAGTATCTCAGAGCGCCTTATAGTGGTGGAAGGTCCCACTATAAAGCTACTCTTCGAGGCGTTAACGAGCTGGCCCGAAGCGTGCTCGTACGCGGTAAGGACGCTCATAAATTCCTTAATGGATTTTTTAGATCCATTGAGGAACAAGATGGCATCATCAGCAAATAGTGAGTGCGAGAGAATCGGGCAACCCCTCTTCGTAAAGTACGGCTGGATGAGGCCTTGGTTGATCGCCGCGTGAGCGTTCAGCTGAAGACCTCCTCCATCAATGTAGGTGAAATAGGATCACCCTGCCTGAGCCCCCGCGTAGCCGTGAAAAAGCCAGTGGAATTTCCATCCATCAAGAGGGAGAAGTGATTCTCCCTAATGCAAGCATTGACAAGTGCAATGAACGCATCTGTGAATCCGAAGCGCCGTAACACTTCGAGGAGGAAATTCCACTCAACTCGATCAAAGGCCTTCTCCCTATCAAGCTTGATGATGACATTGGAGCCCCGGATACGAGTGTCTATGGAATGGGCTAGCTCGTGCCCTAGTGTGATACTGTCATGGATCTGTCGATCGTTGACAAAACCACACTACTCTAGCGAGATAAGTCTATCAAGGAAGCATCCTAGTCGTTTTGTAATGATCTTAGATGCGACTTTATAGCATACATTACAAAGACTGATGGGACGAAAGTCTCGAAAGGAAGTTGGAGTGTCCACTTTTGGAATGAGCACTAAAAAAGTGGATTTCCAACTTCGTGCGACGACTTTACTCCTGAACACCTCCTTGATAGCTAGCACCAGGTCGGTCCCTACAATGTCCCAGCACGCTGTATAAAATTCTGCGGTGAATCCATCCGGTCATGGGGCTTTGTTACGGCCCAAGGAAAAAACTACCTCTTTGATCTCCGCTCGGGTCGAAAGGGCTACCAAAAGTGCATTGTCTTAGTTGGTCACCAAGGAAGGGATGGAGGAAAGAAGGTCCTCGCTCATAACAGTAGGCTGTGAAGAGAGGAGTGAGTGATAGTACTCCACCCCTGCGGCTGCCAGCTGGTCAAGATCTTGACTATACGTCTCCAATAGGGTCGTATAGTTCGGGTGCGCTCTGTGACGGATCGAGGCGTGAAAGAAACATGTGTTTCTATCACCCTCTCGCAGCCATTGGATACGTGATTTCTGGAGATAAAATATCTCCTGTCGTCGCATGGCATCCTCAAGCTGCTCTCTGAGACGTAGCTGGCGCTCTCCCATGTCATCTGTCCAGCACTCCTGTAGGCGGCGGTCGACATCAGCTAATTTCTTTTTAAGTTCTTCGACCGGTGAATGGACGTCGCCAAAGACGTGACGATTCCACCATTCGAGGTGGAGCTTGAGGTTCCTCAGGCGATAACTGAAGTTCTCCATAGGGGATGTAGAAATCGATCCATGCCAATGTTTACGTACATAGCTATGGAAATCACCATGTTCTAACCACATGGTTTGGAAGCGAAAGGGGGGAGGCCGGACCCGACGACTTGACTCTAGGAGAAGGAGGATCGGTGTATGGTCCGAGTAAAGTCTCGGAAGGATCTCTACTGTGAGGGTGCAATGCATCAATGCGGTACTATTAGTAAAACAGTGATCAAGCCGTTCGTATATACGCGCGTCCGCTTGACGTTCATTGCACCAAGTCCACTTCTCCCCTATGGTCGGCGGTTCCACTAATGAAGTCGCGTGGATAAAGTCATTGAAGGCGTGCATAGAGTGTAGCCGAGGTGGGCGGCCCCCTTGGCGCTCGCTGATGTCCCGTATGCAGTTGAAATTTCCGGCTATAAGCCAAGGTAAATCAACTAGCTGCGAGTGGGAGTGAATGTGTTGGGCGAGTTCCGCCTAGAGGGCCTCCTGCTCGGTGGGTCTATGCAAGGCATACACGATAGTAAGTAGGTAGGGCTTTGGGGAGTATGGTACGTTAAAGGTGACGTACCGTGTCCCTTCGGCCAATAGTGCGATCGAATAGTCTCGCTTCCAAAGAAGCCAGAGCTTATTCGAGGGATGGCAGTAAACATGGTCCATCCCGAGTTTCCTCGCTTCTAGAGCAAAACCGCTTGACTTAGTCAATCTTGACCAAGTCAACAAAAATGACTCGAGTGACTCGACCCACGCCAAATTGGGTGCATCGGCCCCCACTGGCTTAGATGCATGGGTTAGTGCGATTGACTTGCACCAACCGGACATGGGCTCTCCTGGCCACCCTACCCCAGTCAAAGTAGACCCCCAACGCAGGCCACAATGACATCTAATGGCACGGGATCACTTCCTACGATTACTTGGGCAGCGAGAGTGGCGGGCGCTTCACATACATCATCTTCTACTCCGATCCCCAAACCTACCCTCCCCCCTCTCTATGATGACACGATCCCGACGAGGGGTTACATTGACTCCGATGGAGTACGCTTAGTTACCTTCTCTAAGGAGGAGGTAACGCGAATGGCAGCGCCATTCGCCTATACACTGATCGGGCGGTTCGCTACGAAGCGGCCGCTCATAGATGACATCACGAGAGTCTATACAGCACCAGGTTTTTTCATTGGACAGGTGGTCATTGGAGCAAGGAATCACAGGAGCATCTTTATTTGATTCCAGCTTGAGGCTGACTTTCGGAAGGCCTGGAGCCACACCCTATGGACGATCAACGACTCCACGATGCATACTTACCGTTGGACCGCCGAACAGACTGGGAGCTCACGCGACCATTTTCCCCACTCCGTCCCGGTGTGGATAGGATTTCTTGGCCTACGACCGCATTTATTTACACCTACGGCTTTGTAATCTCTTGCTAGCATTGTCGGCACTTTCATATGAGCGGACAAAGATGTCCAACTTTTTAGCCGTCCCGGATACGCAAGAGTATGTGTTGAGGTTGACCTACTCGCCCCCCTACATCGCATGATACTCATTCGAAATGGCGATGAGATGATCCGTTAGACCGTGGTGTATGAAAACCTCCCGAGGTTTTGTACACACTACACCGTACTAGGTCATACCATTCACACATGTCGCCAAAAGGCAACGCAGACTCCTATCACTGAGGAATACCTCCCACCCTTGGCTTATGATGACTACATCGCCGCTACTATCTCCGTCACCCAAGGGCAACGACCTGTCGACAGACTGTCACTCAGCTCGCGCCTTGTGGTTACATCGGTGCAACCCACCGTTGTATCACCTTCTCTCCCACGAGCCAGCAGGGCAGCTAAGCCTCCAACGGCTAAGCCTGCCCCCTCTACTTCCTAGTGGGTGAGGAAGGGTGCTGAGAAGCGCCCCAAAACCCCACCATGGACAATAGATGCCTCCTCCCGTAAGGGCAAGGAGGTCAGTGTCGCCCCACTGACCTCGAATACTTTTGCCCTACTAGTGGTACATGAGGTTCCCGAGGATAGCATCCCCATTACGGACACACGTCCCATTAGGTCCATATCTCCCCCCACCCGATCTACCGCCTCTCCTAGACCACCCACCCGATCTACCGCCTCTCCTCGACCACCTACTCCGCTTCCCACATCCTCTCTTTGTGTACCGTCGCATGCTTCTCCTATCGCCCCATCACACCATTCATCTTCCCCGCCCCTCTCCCCCTCCTTGCATCACTCACCCGCCCCCCATCACCTCCTCCCACCCGACCCTCTCCACCCTCCCCATCCCCCCATGCCCCACCTCCTACCTCTCCACCCTCCCCATCGCCCCATGCCCCACCTCCTACCTCTCCACCACCCCGCGATTCACTTCCTTCTCCACCACCATGCGATCCACCTCCCCTCATCCCCTCGCACCCACCCCCAGCTTCCACACCCGTCCCCATCCCCTCACGCCCTTACCCCGCCTCCACACCCGCCCTCCACCCATCACATATACCTTCTGACCAAATGGAAAGCTTAACAAACTGTCAAGCCACTTTCACTAGTTCGGAGGACATAGGTAGCGGTACTAGTGGTCGGGATTCCACAGAAGAGGAGGATGATGTCTCCCTCTCTGAGGACTCTGATATGGATACCTCTCCTTATTCGAGACATTGTTCGGATGCATCACCTCCACCTTCACGCCGTACATACAACACCCGATCTCAGGTGCGTCACGCGAGCCGATAGATCTATGATTCCAACTCTCGTTTGGAATTGTAGAGGGATCGGAAACCCTCTCACCCAAACACATCTCCTATCCCTTATCACTAGGCACAGATTAGGCATAGTGGGGCTCCTCGAACCGATGATTACATAATTCATGCTTAAATCATGGATTCTAGAGCTCAATTAAGTTACTTTTAAGCATGTTATCATGAGGTAATTTCACCAGAACTAGATAAGTTTACTAAATAATCATTCTTTAAATTAAAATGATATATTTTGAAGTTTTTATAAATTTGTGCAAAATAGATTTAAAAAGATTTAATTTGGTGAAACTTTTGCGTTCAAAGGAGTTATAAATTGAAAGATAGTTAAGTTTGAACTTTGGATTTTTTCTGGAATTTATTGAATATTTTCAAAGTATTTTACAGGGTAGAAAAGAGCAAAAAGGGGCCTATTTGCCATTGGACTGATGTGATGTAACAGGACGACCGAGATCAAGTGGATCGTGTTACCCCAAGGGGGACGTATGAAAAAAGGCGTGATGTAATGAGATCACATGATGAGTTGTTTGGTAAAATCAATGAGAAAGTACAAAGATAGCCAGAAGAACCGAGGCATAGCATAGTTATCGACACGCGGGAACAGGGACAATAGGCTCCCAATGACCTGAGTGTCAGCTCCCAATAATATGGGGATAGAGTTCACTGTCCGTAAGCCTCCACATCCACCACTGGGAACGACATCTATGAAAGGAAAAGTCCTAATTCAAATACGGTGGCTAAACGTATATAATGTAGAGAAGCTCTCAAGGCAGAGGAACAATCGAAGGATGGCACTGGAAGACATAATATTACTGCAGAAGAAAGGGGAGAAGACGTGACCTGAGTGTGTTTACCGAGCGCAATAGGCGGTTGCGAAGGGCATAGGCAACAACAAAGATGGCGGAGTGGACCTGCCAAGAATCATGTTCACACGGTAAAGGTGAAGGTGTAGAGAACGTTACACGGCGACAATATTGCTCCACATTGGATGAACAGGCTGGTCATGAGTAGATATTAGTTATTTGATCTGTGGCGATTCTCGAATAACCCAAGGTTGGGGCACGAATGATCCCAAGTCAAGAAAGAAGGAAAAGTCAACCACGAGTGTGGTTGAGATGAGCCCGAAAACCGCTATTGTGCCTTCTTCAAATGAAAGTGACTTCTGAGGGCAAATAGGTTTTGCGATATGTTCTAGGATATGCGGTCACTTAAGGGGAACATGATCACGGAGGCTATATTATTAAACCGGACGTCGTTGAGGTAGCGTAATATGGACAACTAACTCCGCAAATGTATGATCGTTCCTTGGCTCAACCATAGAGTATCAACCTTGGTTTGCACGTGTAGGCACAGATAGAGCGACAGGATGATCATTGTTGATTAGGTTCCAGTGGGCGAGGGAAATTGCCGGAGTCAATCGAGATCCTTGTGGCAATTGAATCAAGATCTGTGAATGATGGTCGAGCGATGATCGGATTGATGATCGTCCTTCCATCGACCACAACGTCGATCGGGCTATCAAAGTTGGGGCTATCCGAGTTAGGGCTATCAGTCGTATTAAGGGAGGGTCAGGCTGGTTGAGCGGTACACGCAAACTAGCTCCTTGACCATGGCACGTGGCGATAAGTGAAGGTAACGGTTGTGACCTTCAAGACGTCACAGTCAGTAGTGGTCGTTTACAATGAAAGAGAAGAAGTGGTGAAGATACAACGACAACAATATTGCAATGACAGCAAAATCTTCATGGAGAGGGACAGTGGTAGTGCAACGATAGCAGAATCTTCATGGAAAGGGAGATGATGATGCTAGGGCAACTAGTCAGAAAAGACAAAACAAATCATTTCTTCCTTCTCAAGACAACAACTTGCTACTCATGTTCACCCCCTCTCTTCTTATAGAAAGGAAGGGGCAGTAATGGGGTGCCCTAATGGGCTTCTTTTAAGGGGGAAGCTTATTGAGCTTCCCCTTAAAAGGGTTCATTAAAGGGGGAAACGAAGTCAGACATGGACTACCCCCTTAAAGGTGCAAACCAAATCAACCAAAGAAGCAAAACACATACGGGGGAGGCCCGTACTCATGCAAGAGGAGGCCTCCCTACAATCAAAGACGACGAGAAAAAACTCAAGGAATACAAAGATAGGCCCCGTATACGAGGAGTGAGCTGCCATAAAACCACAAATAGACACAAGACAAAGCAAAATGACGTGAATACGGCTTGTCAAACCTGGTAGCATAAATTTGGGTTCTTCACATTGGCTCGCACTCTGCAAATCAGCTGATGACAAGTCTGAATGTCCTCGACTTAATGGTCCTCCATCATCCTCCCTGAGTTGGAAGAACTCGGCTTCAACGAGTTAAAACCAGTGATATCTTCGAAGGGTTGGATGAGCTCTGGTCATAGATGAAGGAGTTTCGCCTCTGAAATCCACGTGTCATTGAAAGACGGTCTACCCTGCCAATGCACAAGGAACTTGCGATCCATCTGCTCTCATGCATCATTAATTACCTCCTCCAGTATGGACTCGACATGCTCGTGCCTCACTGGGGACAAGACGGAGGGGGATAGATGGTGTCTCTCCCTCATATCACTACTAAGGCTCGAGGGGTTGTGATGCTTAGTGATGGATGGCATAGGATGGTACTGGACCAGATCACTAATGTTGAAGATAGGACAGATCCCCCAATCTGAGGGGATACCCACAACGTAGGTGTTCATGCTGTCTACATAGACTATCATGTAAGGCCCGACACTATAAGCATGAAGCTTCGTAATGACCCCATGAGAGTATCTCGCTGACCTCAACCAAACCATGACAAGATCTCCCTCTGTGTAGCTAACTGACCTACGACCCACATCAATGACGACCTTGTACTTCTTGTTTTGTATGACGATGCGAGTATGAATGTCATGATGCATGTCCCTAATATGATGTATAGATGCAATTGCATCCTTGGTGGCTCTAGAATGCGGTTCTATTGGAATGAGGTCTGGGGGCCTACGAGGTACCTGGTCATATATGATCCCGAATGGCGTGCGACCGGTGGTACAGTTCACAAAAGAGTTGAAAGTAAACTCAGCGTGGGGAATGACACAATCCCAAGTGGTGAGGTTATCCCCCACAATGGAACAGAGTAAATTTCCTAAACTACGGTTGTTTACCTCTGTTTGCCCATCCATCTGTGGGTGATAGGCCATAAAAATTAGAGCTTCGTTGCCATCAAGACCCATAAGGTCTTCCAGAAATAACTAGTGAATCGCATGTCGCGATCCAACACGATCGGCTGTGGTACTCCATGTAAGCGGACAATCTCATCAAAAAATAGGTGCGCTACTCACAATGCGTCTACTATCTATGAGCACAGTAAAAAGTTAGCCATCTTAGAGAATTTTTTGACCAAGATTATGATGGAGTTGTGCCGTTGGGCAGTCTTTGATAGACCGAGAATGACATCGATGCCAGTGCCGTCCGAAGGTTGTGTCAGGATGGGTAAGGGTGTATAAAGCCCTTCATTCTGATTTGTCGTCTTGGCCTTTGAGCAGGTCTAGCAGTTGGAGACAATCTTGGTGATGTCCCTCTTCAACAACGGCCAATAGAATTGGTACTCTAAGGAATGGATAGTCTTGTTGACACCAAAGTTTCCACTCAGACCACCTGCGTGCATCTCCTAGATAAGGAGAACTCATAGCGAGGTGCGAGAGATAATAATCTCAATATTCGGACTTCAGACCGTCACGAATAGCACTGATAATATTTCTGAAGTTGAGACAGTCAGTGTAATCTTGTGGGGGTTGATTAAAACCCAAAACTTGGGTCCACATCAGATTGAGGACAACTGGCCTCTAGCTAAGCGCGTCAACTACGACATTATCCTTCCCTTTCTTGTGTATGATAACGAATGTGTAGTCCTGTAGACAGGCGATCTAGCAGGCGTGCTGATCGCTGACTTTGTTCTAGTCGTGGAGGTGTGGTAACACACTATGATCTAAGAAAAGTATGAACTCCTTGGGTAGGTGATAGTGGCACCAATGACGGAGAGGCTGAACGAGGGCGTAGAACTCACAATCATAATTATCATACAGTCGCCTTTTATATTTCATCTTCTCCCTGAAATATTTAACCGAGTGTCTGTCCTGACTAAGAACGCCACCAACACCTCCGCGTGAAGCATCACAAGCGACTTCAAACTCCTATTGAAGTCGGGCAATCATGGCACAAGTGCCTCAATCATGCAGCGCTTGATTTCCTCGAAGACCTTGTCAGCCTCCTTCGTCCATTCGAAGTTGTTGAGTCCAATAAGACCTGTGATGGGAGTGCTAACGTGGCTAAATCTCAGAATGAACCTCCACTAGAAAGTTGCCAAGCCTATGGAGCTGCGTATGTCATAAGCGCCTTTGGGCTTGGGCCACAACGTGATGGCCTCAATTTTGGCCAGGTCAATGGAAACTCCACGAGCTGTTATGATGAAGCCGAGGAAATATATGTCAGCCATGAAGAAACTACATTTCTTCGGATGGGCATAGAGATTCTCCCATTGTAGTGCGGCACACATCTCTCATATGTGTTGTAGGTGGTCTACCTACTAAAAACCAGTATATCGTCAAAGTAAATGACAAAAAATCTACCAACGAATGGGCATAAGACTTCGTTCATCAAATGCTTGAACCACCTAGGGGTATTGGATAGCCCAAATGCCATGACATTCCACTTGAAAAGGGCAGCCCTGATATTGAAGGTTAAGTTCCCTTTCACTACGTCATAGTCGTTGTAGTCATAAGGGCTTTGTGGCCTTTTCGAGCCGTTTGTTACATGCGAGCGCCAACGTAATTATTTCATTCAACATCTTGGTTGTCATCGCCACTCTGACATGGGTCGGGAGGTTATCTTCATCGTCATCAGTCACCCACCCCAAAGCTTGAAGCTTGGTGAAACCCCACGAGTGGGGGCCTGCACGTACACCCGCCTAGGACAGGTCATCACGTAGTTACATTCCCATAGAGAATTATATCCATCGGATGACATCACCTATGATGTCTGGCATCATCTTGGTGTCGGAACATCGTCTCGATACCCATCAGACGATGTCACCAGCGACGTTTGGCATCATCTTGGTATCAGAGCGTCGTTAATGTAGCCAATGGACAACGCCCCCAACGACGCCCGGCATTAGTCTTTTAGTCCAAATAGTTCTGACTTTTCACCTATATCATGACCCGAGAACCCAAAAAAACTAACCCACAATTTAAAAAGTCTATTGGAATATGGGAGCTAAAGTCAGCGGATCAAGGATAAGCATTTAGTAATCCTAGTTGTCCAAACCCTTGGACAACTATAATGTAGTCAATGGTACTTCTAGAATATAGAAGAGATGTGGCACCTAGGATGGTCGTGGCACCTCTATTTAATCTCATTATGACTCTACCTGTCATCATCAAATGTCTGGTCCTAAAATGTAGTCAATGGTCTTTCTCATCATTTTTTTTGGATTTCGTATTTACTACTATAGTGTGAAAGATTCTGCATGAAACAGAACCTAGGAGAAAGTGAGAAAGAGGTTTGTGTAGTATCTAGTATTTAGACTTCCAAATTTCTCTTCTTTATCTAGTAGTTGAGATCTTTGACCATGAGCTCTTGAAAGCCAAAAACCATGCTAAAATATTTTTCTTGTACCAAAATTAACCGCATGTTTTGTCCACCACAGGTCCACTATAGCTTCACCCTAACTTTACACAACTACCTAAAAAATCCTCGCCAGAGCATCACAATAGGTATTCTAACTTAATTGATTTATTTCCTTCAATAAAGTGTTGTAAATTTTAAGAATATAATAAAAATAAAATATTTTCCATGTATTTACAGTTTCCTTTACTAGTTTTCTCGCATTTAATCAAATTAATGATTACCTAGTATTTTATAAACCAAAAATATGAAGGATCTCCAAAACTATTGGAATACAAATTAAGAAAAACTTGCTAGCTCATTACCTTTTGAGTGGATCCAATCCTAAATCTATTCCAATTTTGTTTTAAATATACTTAAGTTAATCACAACCAAAACCTTTGCATTTTATCGTCAATTTGATTTTAAGAGATGGATATAAGGCATATTGTATCTTTATTTTAGTTTTTAAGTAAAAGTTTCAGGCTCTTCTGATGAACAATTTTCATGTTTGACTTGTCAAACATTGATTTCTCATTAGCCTCTGTTTTAATTTCCTCTAATTCATATAACTGCAGAACTTGAATTTTTTCCTGCACAATTTAGATGAAGGTAGAGATTTTTTATTTTATTTTAATTGATTGCTTCAATCATAGATGAAGATAATGTTGCAGTATATATTTAGTCTCATAGGGATATCTGAAAACCAGTATTATATGAGGCTATATATTTTGATAGTTCTAACAAATTGCTCCAATCAGCTTATACAGTTTTATTTAATAGCTTGATTTATATATTGCACAGCTCCTATAGGACATTGGCATGAAAGATATAATTTCTGGTAATCCTTTGATGGACCTCATATTTCTTTGAGAAATTTTGAATATATTTTTAATGAAATGTGATCTACTATGACTAATAACACATGCAAAATGTCTAAATCAGTGGAAAGCCTTTTTTCCAACTTATTTATCACTTCTATATTATTGGTCCTAGATTTCATAGCATTCACCTTAACACAGATAGAATCAATTTTGCAATAGTCCTGGAAACATGGTCAAAAAACATAGTTTCCCCATTTTTTACTAATTTCTATATCATGCTTCTATTTTAGTAAATTTGAAAGCACTATGATCTCACTAAATAATTATTTATTAAAAATGAAAATATGACCTAAACTTATTTAAAGAAAAAACTATATCTAGTAATTTGTTTTAAATTGTTTAATATTTTATTTGAACATCAACCAAGGTCATACTAACATGATAAATGAAAACTAAATTATTTTCCTTCCTTCATCCAAACACTACATTCAGGGCATCAATAAAAGTATCACACATTAATTACATAGGAAATCAGCAATCTGGAGCTTAGAGTATAAGTGCTCGTATAAGCGGTTGCTTTATTTGGTTAAAGAAACCACTTATTTGGTCTATTTGATTTATTTGTTTAAAGTTGACTTTTCATTCACATCTAAAACTAAATTAATATCTTGGTAGGTGAGGGTAGTGGTGGGTTCAGAACTTTTGTAAAAGCCTTGATGAACTTTGAATAGAAAACCTGCATGGCCAAGGAACATACTTAGTGGGTAAGTTTCAACATTATTCTTTATTGGAAAATGAACCTTATCCTCTTATTATTCAGAATAAAAAATTCAGAATAAAAAATCCAATAATGTTTACTCTTATTATTTCTACATTATTCAGATTAAAAAATCCACCTGCAACCCAATAATGTTTACTTATATGAGCATCCATGAAAACATAAAAAAGCTTTTGACCCACTTATCTTGATTCATTCTAATGGTCCAATCATTTTTTGTTATATCATTTAATTATTTCCATTTCCCATTAAAAGACCCATGATGCATTTGATATAGTTCCAAGTATATTCACCAATTTTATTACATTTTTTTAAGAGAATAACATTTATCCAAAAGCTTTTTCTTAGTCAGTGTGGGAACAAAATTTAGTTCTAAGTGATTGTACCCTTTTTGTCGTAGTGTGTAAGAAGAAAATATTTTATTTGAAAAATTTTTGTCAGTCTAGAATCTGAGTAAAACAGAAGATATGAAAATCATCTTAAAGGTACAAAAGTTCATCATTTGACTTACCATAAAAATTATAAAAATAACAACATGGAGTCATCACAACTAAAAACTACCAATTCATATAAATTAATGTCTAGGCTGGTTCCTCTTCACCTGCTTACTATGTTTGACAGTTCAAGAATTGCCTTTATTTTGTCATGTCGCAGTAGAGCTCAGGCTGTTTAAATATGGCCCATGAATAGATGCTTGGAAAAATATTTTTCATGTTTTAGAAGCTAAAAATCAATTAAAAATTGATTTTAAAACATGTAAATAGAGTCTAGCTGATGAGAAATGTGCTCCCCTATTAATTTTTTCCATGGGGAGAGTCCTTTCAAGTACATCACATGCCGGGCCTCTAGACGTACCCATGCGATCAGGGGACTATTGAATATTTTATTCTTCTTCTCCTATTTTTCTTGAATATCCTTTTAATCTGCTCACCATCAAAACTATCAGATGGAATGTATGAAAAAGGAAAAATGTGAAGAAAGATAGGGCCCATATCCATCTGGCATGGACACCTAAAATGTGTGTCCTTAAAAATATCATTAGGAATTTTTCATAAAACTCCTTAATAGTACGCTATATTTTCCAACGCGCTTTAATCTTTTGCATGTGGCCCCCCAATTAAAATATCTTAATCTCTTATAAAAAGTTGAAGGACAAATACAGTATTTTTATTAACTATGGAAGCAAAGAGATTAATTAAGCATGGATCAATTTAACCTAATTTAAATGTTAACATTTCAGGATATGCGGTGCTACATTACACCCCTTTCTGTCGATGTATAGACTAGTATTTGAACTCTCTCATGGAACCTTTACCATCATTGGTTACCATATATGTATAATCCTCCATCTGCGTTAAACATCTAAAGGACTTAGAGTATGGTTAATTGTAAAACCTAACCATCATTTTTTATCTATCTAATTCATTTTAGAATAATATAATTTATTAAAAACATTTATTTGAAATTATTAAGAAAGATCAAACTGTCAGAGTTGAATATAACCTTTCTTTTTACTTCTTTCTTGATCAAGCTTCTGATTATAGATAGTGGCTAAGGAGGATGGCAGGCTGCCTCAATGGAAGAATCCTAATGTGGCACACTCACAATGTGATTCTCGCTGGACTGCTGACGGGGTGGCTGACCAGCCGAGAAGGGATACCTTCCATGAGATAGTGTCCATGGCTCCAACATAGTGACACACATTGGACCCATCTAATGGAGAATTTGATGACTGGGGGGTAAAACCATCATTCTCTACTCCTTGCCCAATCTCTGCATCTCTCAGCTCATTGAGACAAATGACAGGATGCCATAATCCAATCCAATTACCATAAAATATCCTTGGATCGGTTCATTGGATTGAGGACGGAGAGAGGGTCTCTCTCGACACTTTAAGGGCTTGTTTTGAACTAAAGACATGACAAATTCAAATATGATTACTAGATACTTAAATTAATGCCAAATTCACCTTTGTTTCAGGAAAGAAGGGGAGTGTAAAGACCCTTTTAATTTATAAAGTTAACAAGTCTTTTTCATTCATAGATACTTGAATTAATCTAAATTGTAAGTGGGATTCATATTTGAAGTCAAATTAAGAAGGATGGGCTGTCGAGCACTGATATTTTCCCCAATTTTATCCTATTTGTATTTCAATTTTATCTTATAAAAAAGAGTAAGCAATTGCCTATTAGATTTATCATATACCTATATGAACCATATTCTACACTATAATTAGGAGGTAAATATTAACTAGTTTAAATATTTACCTCCTAATTACTCTCATTCATCATTAGTATGTTTTCTTGTTCTCTCTGTTTTTAATTATCTAAGTAAAGTATTCTTAAATAAAAAATATTTTCGACCTATCTCCCTTAATCTTAAACTTTATCATATATCCACAACTCACACTATTTAATTCATATATTGATAATTAGATAATCTCATTCCACTGCCTATTATAATTATTGTCCTATTTTTCTATATTATCCCTGTTATTTTTCCATTTAAAATAAATATACCTATTCACTAAGTTACTTAATCTTTATAATCTTTTAGTTACTATATCTATCTATCTTTTCTTACATGTAACCTAAATATCGTTGAAAATAAATAAAAATACTAAAAATATCTTCTATTATGAATATTATCTTAATTATCATTCTCACTAGGCTATTACATTGTAAGTAAAATTTAAAAACAGTTATTCCGCCAAGTAAATGACTCTCTCCCTTGATTATGATAATATAAATATATTTATTTGCATACTTACTTTATATAAATAAAAATATCAATGTCTCATAATTAAAGTAATAACATGTTTTTGTATATATGTCTTATTCCTTTGAATTCTGATGAAACCGTGGATCTTTTGCTTCTGCCATTGCACCATTGTTTTCACACAATAATGGAATAGTTTCCAAGATTGAAAAAACAACACCACGATTTGTGATGTAATTCTTCAGCCATATGGCTTTCTCATCGGCTTTGGCGGCTCCAATATTCTCAGCTTTTGTCCTCAAGTTTGAAATAGTTATTTGCTAGGAGCATTTCTCATATACTAGCTCTATTAAATCTGAACCCAAATCCAAACATAGATATGACATCATCAGGGTCTAACTACAAACTTGAGTCACTATAACCTAAAAGCTTCTACTCCTCTCCTCCATAAATTATAAATAAATCCTTGGTCCTTGTCAAGTGCTCAAGGATGAATGTCACCAGTACCAGGTGTTTCTCTCCTCGATCTATCTGTAATGTGCTTCTAAGACTTAAAGAAAATACAACAGCAGGTCATGTACATACACATCATTACATACATGATGGACCCAACAACCAAAGCCTATGGTACATTCCCCATGCTCGCTCTATCTTCCGAAATTTCATGAGAGTGCTCCTTAGATACTTTTGACAAACCTTTTGACAATGGTGTAAATGTACATGGATTGGGATAAACCTAGGAGCCTTCTCAATATACCTTTATAGAATTTATAAAACAGAATTAGCAGTTTGTTACAGAAGTCTCACCCTCATCGGACCTATTACTTCGTAGACATTAAATGTGCTACAAACATTGAGTTCTTTTGTATTGGGCCTCTTTTATTATCTTGGTGAGGGCTTGGGTTTCTGAGTTTGGTCCAGGAAATGGCTTGAGCTTCTCTTTTTTTCCTCTTCCAAAATTTACCATTTCAGAAACCCTAAGTATTGTAGTTCAAATAAAACTCCAGCAAGACTGTAAAAAACTCTACATGTTTCTAATAAGCCAAGTAGGATTATCTTCACAAATCAGTAAAGTAGAAAAACAAATTGTTAAAATAAACTAGAATTGTTCATTTTAACTTAAAATAGTGAATACGAGAATTATTAACGTAATAATATTCATGAATATCACACATAAAAACACATCATTATTCAGTTTACCAGATGCTACTATATGTCAGTTCTAATAATCACTTACGCACAATTTAGGTAAATAAAATTCAAGAATTCAAACCGATCAATTTGTTGAAAATTTTCCCGATACTACAAAATCTTCACACCAATCACTATAAAATTCACAACACTTATCCTATGAGTAGTACTTGATAATATTATTCTATTAGGTTATTTTTATATAATTAAAAGTATATTTTAAATCAGAATATTGACTAATGATCCATATATTAAGATTTGTTTTTAATCAGTTTCTCATCAAATGTATTTGATGACTTCATTATCAACACCTCACTACAATAATAATTAATAGTGAATTGATTTTATAAAATTAAATTAGACATAGAACTGTTAGTTACTTGCAAGAAACATAAATAACTAAGTCTCCTGCTTTAAGTGAAGAAAACCACTTGGTTGGAGCAATCACATGGTTATGTAATCATTGCTTTGAATTTTGATTTATTCTATTTTCAGTCATTCAAACCATTTCCATGATGATATAACATCTAGAAATGATGTCCCAAATTAAGGAAAGTGCACCAAAATATCTTTCAATTTATGATTATCTTATAGATGTTTTGCTGATGTTCTTGCATGAGTATTTTCACACAATAGTAGATCTAGTTTTGAAATAAATTGAACAAGGCCCTGAAGCAAATTCACCGAGGCTAAATTTATTTTCCCTTGTTTCCTTGGGTTCCGTCCCCTCTTAATGCAATCCCACTTTGCTTGCTCAATGAGTTTTTTCAGTGTTTAACGTGTTTGGGTTGACCAAAAATGAATATTATTCACATGTGGTTTTTATAAAGAACTTTTAAGTATCTGTAATGATCTAGTGAATTATGATGATATCATAACATACTAATTTAGCGTCTAAGCATGGAAATATTCTAAATATTCATATTAGCCTAATCGGCATAAATTATTTAAGTAGGTATCCCATATTCTCTACCTAAATCCTTATATAGGTAAATAGTATTTCATCTACTTGACTGGAGTGAAGAAAACTTAAAAAACCTAACTCAGTGTCTCCCCTTAAGTCATACCTCGGCCACATAAACTTATAAGGATGAAAAGGGTGCAGGATATAGGATTATCATGTTGTGAATTGCATGTGGCAATGAAGAATCAAGTGGGATTTCCATTCATTGAGAGATAAAAATGATTCTTTTTAAATAAGGCATCGACAAGTGTGATGGGCTTGTTAGGGAAACCAAAGCATCTTCACTATTTAGTAAATAAGACCTAGTTAACTTAATTAAAGGCCTTCTCCATATCGAGTTTAATGATGTTAGATAAGGGAATATGGTAATCTAGTGGGTTTGATAGTTGGTGGACTAGCATAATAGTATCATCAATGTGTTGGCCCTTGAAACAATCACAATCCTCTAGAGAGATGAGTGAATAGAGGAAAGTCCCGAGTCAACTTTTTAGCATAGATTAGAAAGAATGATGGGTTAAACTTCTCGAAACAAAATTACGTTATCAACTTTCAGGACAAATTTAATGATAGTGGAATTCAAGCTTCTTGGAAAGACTTTACAAATAAATATTTTGTTGCTAGCCTTTAATAAGTCGGTGTGAATGATATCGAGAAATTTATAAAGCAGTTTGATGAGAATTCATCAGGTTTGAGTGCCTTGTTCTTGGTTAAATATAAGCCCAGATCCTTGATCGTAAGGTTGTGGTGTACTAATCTTTCATCAGGTGTGGGATAGAGGATAACGTATCGTCAATCATCATTTTTAGTTGTGCGGTAAGTAAGATAAGAGATAAAGTTTGGTCTAGATCTATTTCAGAATAAGGCATCCTAGAATTGAGTATTGTTATGACCCTCACAAAGACACTAGATACATGATATATAGAGATAGTATATCTCCTTTTGTTTTAAGGCCTCATCTAGCCATTCATTCATCCTAGTCTTCTATTCCGATGATGTGTTGGTCCAAGTTTCTTGATGTTTCTACTCAACCATAACAAGCTCCATCTTCAAGGCTGCTACATGTGCAAGCATGTCACCAAATACATGCATACTGACATTTAAGGTGGATTTTGAAATTGCTTTGTTAGCTGAATTTCTCCATGGGAAAAGTGAAAATATTTCCATGCCAGTGGTTTCACACAAAACTTTGAAAATATTCATGCCAAAATCACAAGGTCTGAAACTAGAAAGGGGGTCTCGGGACGCAAGAACTCCTTTTGAGTAAGTATAATTAGTGTGTGATCAGAGTAATAATGAGGTCAGAGCATAACTAAAATAGAGCATTGTATCTGGATAGTGGTGTTAGTAAAACAACTATCTAGATGCGCATAGTATCCAAACAACTGTGTTAGTAAACAACAATCTAGATGCTCATACTTAAATCCATAAGCATGATACTTATTACACCATGTCCAAATCTCACTAATAGTAGGAGAGTTAATTAGTGATTTATGGTGTACAGAGTCACTAAATTCTTTCATGGATTGAGCCCTAGGTAGTCCCCTATGTGAATAAGGCTAGACCAGAAGCCAAGTGTATTCTTGAATATGTCAAGTGATTCCTCCCCATTAGGCCTCACAGACTTGGCATCGATCAATGGAATCAAGAACTATGGGTGTGTAGGGATTTCATGAAGGTGACGCACTCAGATCCTTTACAGAGTAAATCTAAAAAATAATCTTTGGTCTAGAGAAAAAAGAAACTTTATTTGAGGACTAAAAATACAAAATATTCATTCAGAATTTCCGCATTACCAATTGGCTATTGATTGACGTGATTATAGCTTCAATAAGCCCTATCATTTATATGTTATTCTTATTGGCAAAGAATATCAGGGGTAATTGAGAGAATAGGTATAATTACATAAAAAATGACCCAATTTATATACCTGCAATTAGCAGTTGTAGATATGATGGGTCAGTGGACTGTCCAAATGATGTGATAAACCCAAAATTAGGTTATTATCATGTCTTTGGTTCTTTTCAGTTTAACCAATAAATGTATAAAACATATACTTACAAAAATACATCTTGCTAGTGAAAATTTTACTTCATCTCCATAAGGAATAATGATTAGGAAATTTGTGCTCCTTAAATGACCATGAAAGAGGGAGGAGAGGTGATATGTAGAAATAGTATATGGTAAGGCAATGGAAAATATCAGATTAGTATTAAAAATAATTATATTAGTAGATAGTAGGATGTGAATGTAGCTATTGAAAATGTGAGACTACGATGTATAAAGACATGAAGTGATGATGGGAAGCGAGTATGATAAGGGAAGAAAGTGAATAAATGGTAAATTAGAAATTTATGATTTATTGGAGATAAGATGGTAATGAAAGATGAATTGATGGAAAAATATGTGGTAATGATTAAGAAATGGAATTTGAATAATAAATGGTGTATGTGTATCCTAATAAATCTGATGCAACAAAGACGATGTATGGAAGGAGAAGTTACCTTAGCTCCTTATGTTCTGCCAATACAATATCATTCTACTGATGTAAAAAAGACCCCCTTCGTATGTGCTGGCCCTCTCTAAGCACTCAAAACCCCCAGGAACACTTGATGGATCTTGAAAACTTCACTCTTTGTCAATCAGCTTACAAAGGTCAGAAGCAAGTTCAAAGATATTTTATAAAGATCAGGGGCTAATCTTTTAGATGGATAGAGGAGAGAACTGTCCATATTTTAAGCTCGATCAGCCCTCTAGATCTTTAGATACCACAGCATGAAGTCGGATGAATCTTGGGTGTTGATTTAAATTAGAAATTTTTCCATCTTTATCCCTGGTGGGACAATTTCACATCTTTGATTTTTTCCTTTATTCCCTGTCTTATACTTTGAAGGCTAGCCCATATTTTAATGTGACATTCTTGATCAATGATTCAAAAAGGGCATGTGTCTCTTTGAAAAAAACATAAAAAAAACTTACTAGACTTAAATGTTTAGCGGAGTGCCATGTGGTGATGCATCAGTGTATTCCATTTCCTTGCGTCATTTTGTTCTACCATCCACACATCAACATGTGTGGACCACCCGTACATGTTGATAAAAAACTTAAATATATGTTAAAATTACAATATTTGTGGATTTAAGTTTAATCAATAAAATTTATAGTATGTTGCTCATAAGAAGACTGACTAGTTAGTAATGAGAAAGGGTCATCTTCAAATGGAATGGATCTTAGGGGAATAGCTTTTCTATACGGTAAATTTAAGATGACGAGAAGTGTATATATAGTGTAAGTGGTAGCTCTAGGATGAGGATGGTGATTAAAGGTAGGGATAACAACTAATTAATGAGAATAAGATGATTATTACATGAGTGGTAGATAGTTGATCATGAATGAAGTGAGTGAAACGAGAGAGTAGGATGAAGGAAGACGTTGAGAGGTGGTGATAAGGCGAGATGAGAAAAAAGGAATTTTATAATAAAAAATAAATGATTTAGGTTTTAATATATAATTTATCGTTCAATATAAGATAGTAGGATTTCAAAGCAAGACATGATAGAGATGAGGGAATGAGACATGTTGATGAAGGTGGTGGAAGCAAGAGTTGAGTGATGAATATATGGGTTTAGGTTTTCTTTGTTAAATAGAGAGAAGAGTAGGTGATGAGATTGTGATGACCTGGATGATATGTAACATGGGTGGTAGATGATGATAGATGGTGGATGAATGAATAATGAGAATATATCATGACGATGATGAAAAGGATCTATCTAATAAATATGTTAAAGAATGATCAATATAAGGCAAGATCCTAACCTTAGATCTCTATGTTCTACCATGATCAAGGCATCTTCTTGATACACATCATCCTGTCCTCTTCTCTATTCTCCATTTACAAGCACTCAAGACACCAAGAATACTCTTGATGGACCTTCAAAACATAACCTTCTTTCAATCTGCCCTATGAGAAAAGATGTTTTTTTTCTAAATATTGGGATCTCAGTTTATAGATCTAACCATACATATGGATATATGATAGAAAGACAAAGATTCCCCCAAATTTTTAGCTCAATCAGAGTTTTGGATTGTTAGATATCATGGCCATTGATTTAATCCAAAGATTTTTCTCCTTGTGACCACACCTTCATGTCAATTTTTAGGGTTTTTTAGAGTTTTGTCTCATCATGACATTCAATGCAATCATTCTCTCAGATTGTTCCATAGCTTCTCGATTAAAGGCTCCCATTGAACTATGTGTTGCACCCAGAAAATGAAAAAAAAATCATTTAATTTTATAATATTATATATATATTAATAAAGCCCCACGAATCAGCTGTGGCAGTGCGTGAGTGCGCGCCACATTAGTGTGCTTCTTTTAAAGCCCTGCCAAAGGGGCCATGCGCACACCATCTGTACATGTGCACGCCACGTGTGAGTGTGTGCTACATATGTGGGAATGCCATGTGTCTCATGACATGTCAGGTAATGCTGCTTGAGTCAAGGGACATAAAAATCATTATTTTAAATTTTTAGGCCTCCTTCGCCATCTTGCATTCATTGCAAAAAAAATTTCTATTTCTTATCCCATGTCATCATGCAGAGAAACAAAAGAGAGTTAAATTTTTAGTAATAAATGTCATTATGGCATTGCTAATCGCAATGCCATAACAGATTACGCTTAATGATTGGCTGATGCCAATAACTAACGAGCTTTACTCATTGGATGTCGTGAATCATTAATGATAATCAATGATTGGTAGGTGCTTAACAAATTGTATGGTGGCACGTGGCACAGCAAAATAGAATCCAAAATGGCATTAATAATTCTTATAAAATTGAATATAAGGCCCTAAAATAGAAATTAGTACATATTCTGACTTAGAAAATTCACATTTTTATGAATAAAATGTGAATAAATTATTGAAAAATCGTGTTATAACTCAAATTTTATTTTTTAGAATATGACATCAAAAAAATCCCTAAAAATACTTAAATGTTTGTAAACTTTAGGAAACCATTCAAAAAATGGATTTAATTATTTAGGCTTGAAACCATGCATATTTAACCCATTTAAAGTAATTAAATATGTAAGAAGAATCTCACTAACCTTTTAATATTGTTTGTTACCACATGTGTTTCATTTGTACATGTGGAGGTGCTCATTGTGCAATATGTGGTCAGCCCTCCAATTTCTGACCATTCAACGAAGTAAAAATGTTAAAGACATGATTATTTAAATGAAGCTGCATTTATATCCGCCTTTGCATTCACTATAAGTTGAATTGGGATTTTTTTCAATTTTTCATGTCGTCCCTAAAATTGATAAAATGAAAATGTGTCATTTAATGATCATCCATTACGGTCAATGATTATTTGGAATAATACTATAATCAATTGTCATTCACTCAAACTGAATGGTGATAGATATTATGTCCGTCAAACCAATCACACCACCATGTTTATTTAAGTTCATTAAATAAAATATTATGTTTATTATTATTCCAATGTGACACTTATACGGAAGACCATGAATATGTGCTATGACATAGTGAATTATGATGAGATCATAATACAGAGATCACTAGTCTTTAAACATGTATTCTAAATATTCTTACTCGATGGATATGAGAGGGACACTGAGTTATCTGGATAGAATAGCATTAACTGATCCTACTTATACAAGAAGTATAGCTGATCTTGTAGCTATTAGTGTGATGAAACTAAAGATAGATAGTCGGTGCTCTTTGGAGAAAGAGTTCACTGAATTGATCTGTATAAATTTCTGAATCGAATTATAACTAAATGTCAATCAGGCTGATTCATGCCACGGTTGTATAAGTGATCCACTGACCTGAGACACCAAGAACATCTCATGAATGGACGACTACATTTTGACTATGACTTACAAGCCGTTATTCAAGGGATTAAAGAAAGTCATAGCTCGGATGTATTAAGAAGCTCACGGAGATGATTGATTGTTCAAGACGGGATCATCTGCCTATGGTATAAGAGGAGATGATGATGCACAAAATCCCTGGACAGGGTAACTATGATATTAGAGACGGCATTCTCCAATGTCCCCATTATGCATGAGTACTAATCAAAGACAGATTAGGGTTTGATGATAAACCATACCCTAAGTTGTTCGAGAGTCTCGCGCGGATGATGGATTATACATATACAGTAAAGATGATGGTAAGGGTTCCATGAGAGAGTTCAACACTACTCGGTATCTTCTAGAGCACGAGGTGTAGCTTGGCACCCCATGGGCTGGAAACTTCACCTATCGATTGGGTTAAATTGATCCTTAGTTAATTAATCTATATGTTGATAAAGTTAATTAATAAGGTGGCTCAACAATTGTTATTGGGCCACCAAAGTTATTAACTAGATTGATACATGGGCCTAAAGGGTCACACGCATAAGATCAGAAGGGCATTGGTGAATATATTTTACTTTATGGGTTTTCGAGAAAAAAATAAAGTAAAATATAAATAGGAAAGGGGCACTCATTTCAAGCACCTTGGCTAGCCAAATTTGAGAGCCCACCATTTCTCCACTCTACTCTCTTTTCCACTCAGCCAAGGAGAGTGCCTTCATGGTGAAAAAATCTTCAAGATATTCAAGAAGAGTTGACGAAGAAGTGGAGACCCAAGCGCCAAGTGATCGCATGGATACCTCTAGAGGCCCAGCACGTGAACTGCTTCATAACGATCTCAACAAGAGAAGGTCATGGGTGAAAAAAGTTCCCCAAAAGGTATGTTTAATGTATTAATTTGAAAGATCAATTATGAATCGATTCATACGCTTCCGCATCATGGAAATCATGTTTTCCATGGATAAACCAAAGGATATAACCCAAAAAATGGTGCCATAATGCATGGCTGTTGATTCATATGGAAAAGCTATTAATAAATTCCTATATATATATATATATATTAGCCTAAATTTTTCCCCTCAGATAATTAATATCTTTGTAAATTTAACATCATTAAATACATAAAAATTTATATTTCGAATCCAAAGCTTTCAAAATTTTAATTTAATTTTTAAATATGATGTTGTAAAATCCCAATAAATCTAAATATCTAAATATTCAAAATGTTATTATTAAAAATAAATTAATCATTTTAGGCTGGATAAAACACATTTATTCTAATTGTAATGCAAGTAAACATGTAAATATGTTCATATTAATGTATTATGTTCTAATCCAACATGAAAGTAAAGAAGTAAATATGATAATAAAGATTATATATTCCAACTTTCCTCATCAGCAAAAGCAGATTGTCTGAAGTGATTCTATTCCTGGTTTGTGCCTAGTGATGATAAATATGAGTTATGATTGAGTGATAGGTTTTATAACCCTCTATTTCTCAAACTGAGATAGGGAATCATGGAAAATAATTACTCTATCCACACAGCTAAGATCACATGTTGTAGATATCCCATATCGAATAGGTGACCATGTGATGCCTGGTAGGTGGGTTGTATCTATATATAAATCCACAGATAGGGGTTCAACATTATTACCCTCTCCCATGGATTCCTATACTTGGTAGTACAGGAATAAAAATAAGTTGCTAATTGGTCAAGCATTATTCTCTAGAAAATGGCATTAAGTTGACATAAAGTAAGGTAGTTTGAGGGGGAGGATGATATGGTGGATGAATCACAAGTGGGGTGTACGAGTGATAGAGAGGGAAGGTGATCACATGAGAGTGAAGGAGGGCAGGGACGGGGAGAACCCTTGCATTGGAGCGAATAGTGGGGATGTGAGCTCTTGGAAGGCTAGCATGAGAGCAGTGAATGGCATGAAAATAATGGTGGGGTGAAGTGGTAGAGAGAGAAAGGTGTGGGGATATGAGTTTGGGGTATGTGGGATGAGTGATAAGGGAGGGAGATGGTAGGGTATGAGGTATAGGGGGAGTGACTAGTGGATTGTCTAGTGATGATGGAAGTTTGTCCAGCATGACCCTCCTTGGCGTTGATCAACATACCAATGTCAGTCTCATCTAATGCATTTAGGAGTGAGAACACATTTGATATTGAGTTAGGTTTCAAAGGTCTTTAATTCTTTTTATCCACAAATGAAATATGGAAAAAGGTATGGGTAGAGGTGAAAGGCATTTCAGTCATAGCTGCACTCGTGTCAGCATGTGGTTGGGATGTTCGCTACATCATCGATGCATGTTTTGATCGAGTGGTGGTCAAAGAATGCTAAGGCACCTAACTACAATGTATTACATTTAGAATATGTGTTTAAATACTAGAGATCACTGTATTATGATATCATCATAATTGACAAAATTATTGCATGTATACATGGACTTCATTATAAACTTCACACTCGAAAAATAATGAACTAATATTTTATTCAATAAACCTAAGGAAACCATGATGGCTTGCATTGGGCTTGACGGCCACATATTATCCATAAGAAGGAAGATCATCATGTTTTTGGGATCTGGTGAAAAGAGAAACCTTACTGTTTTTGTTTCTATTTGTAGAATTAGTGGGTCCATGAAACCTAGAGTTTAGATATTCGATTGTGGTAATTTAAGGACACTTAGTAAGTCTAATGAGTAACCTAAATTCTTCTTTATTAGTGATCTTTGGAGAAATAATTTATTTAATTGATCCAAAGAATTCTTGAATGGTATGATACCTAAATTTAAATTATATTGATTTATGTCATGGTTTTATAAGTCATCAACTGACCTGAGACACCAAGGACATTAAGTAAAATACATTTTAATAATGAGATTCAAACAAGTCATAGCTCTGATGTAGGAAGAAGCTCACAGAGAGGATTGAGTGGTCAAGAGGAGATCATCTACCCTCGGTATAATGGGAGGTTGACTAAAGGAAGATGATGCAGGTAAATCCTTGTTCAGCGTAGTGAGGATATTGAAGAAGGCATTCTCTAATGATCCCCATTATGCATCAGTACTAATCAAATGATAGATTAGGGTTTGACAATTAATCATTCCCGTAGTCGTTCAAGAGTCTAGCGTAGATGAAAGATTATACATATATGGTAATTGATGATGTTAAAGGTTCCACGGGAGAATTCGAACACTACTTGGTATCTTCTAGAGCACGAGATGCGGCTTGTCACCCCACAGGCTGGAAACTTTACCTATCGATTGGGTCAAATTAATCTTAATTATATTAATCTATGAGGATATAGTTAATTAATAAGGTTGGCTAATAAGTGTTATTGGGCCACTAAAGTCATTAACTAGAATGATACATGTGACTTGAGGGTTACATGCATAAGATCATAGGGGCATTAGCGAATTTATTTTACTTGATGGGTTTTTGAGAAAAATATAATTAGGGGAAGGGCCACATTTTTAGGCACCTGGGCCAGCAAGATCTAGGTTCCCTCTGTCTATCTATTCTAAGCACTTCTCCACCCAACCAATGAGATAGCCTTCATAGTGAGAAGATATTCAAGATTTTCAAAAGGGTTAATAGCACGGTACATCCCAAACCATGTCCAAAGTCTGCGAGTAGACCATATCCATGTTGTATTTCCTTCTACCTTTCTGGAGGCACCCCTGTATGTGTTCGAGCCTCCCCATGAATGATGTCTAAATGTATGTCTTTTGTTTCACTTTATGCCTTTAGGGGGGGGAGTCCATTTGACTTCTTACCATTCTTAAAGGACCGTTTTAGGGGGAAGCCCAATAAGCTTTCCCCTTAAAAGGGCCCACTAGGACCTCCATAACCATTTCCCCTCTTCTATAAAAGAAAAGGAAGGACGGACGTGGTGGAGGTAGGCTTAGTCATCGTTAAAAACTCCAAAGTGTCAACTAAGGTATTTTAAAGTTAGCATTAATTAGTATTTTCTGCTATAGAGTCATATTAAAATTCTCCAAATATTCTATAAATCATAACAAATTAGGTTAAATTTAATTAATCTTATATGAACTTTCGATAATTATTTTAAATTTTCTTTCACGGTTTTCTTCTATTAATTAGATTTTTTCCTAAAATAATATAAAAATCCTAAAAAATAGAAATCAAATCAAAGATAAAATTCACTTTTTCAATACTTGCTCTTGTGGAATTGACCCTTGCTCACCCTATGCTCGTAAGGAAACTTATAAATATTGTTGAATACACCACAAGCCTAAAAAATTTTTAACCCTAAGTTCTAGTTCATAAGTCATCGCTCCCCCCCCACTCCACGGCTCGTCGGTGCATATCTGCCATATCTCAGTCCCAATCAGCACCAATAACTCTTTCATCCATTCCACTACACTCACATTCATCGCCATCAACCTTAACCCGACCCTCCCAAAAGAGCCATCTAAGGTATTAAAATTAATCAGTATTTTCAATTATACTTTTTAAAAATTCAGAAATTATTCTCTAAATTTTGAATAAATAAGGTCAAATAATATTAGTATTTTTTGAGTTTCTTAGAAATATTTTGGATTAATGTACGCCATTTTTCTTTCACTATTTTGTTAATATCTAATATATACATATGAATTTTAAAAAATAAGAATTAAAGTTAAAATACAATAACTCAATATTTTCTCCTTGAGGATTTGACTCCTTGAGAAAAAATATTGTTGTAAAAATCACAAGCCTGAAATGATCTATCCTAGTTATGATCTATTCATTGTCTTTAGTGAATCTTCTTGAATTACTATATCGACTATGTTACACTTATTGGTTCTAATTAATATTCATTACTTCTATATCTGCATTACTTATGAGATTGATAACTAAATATGGATTATTCCTCAATATCTTGAATGATATTTTTTTTCATGGAAATTTATAACATCATCACTGTTTTAATTATTTTAATTTTATATAGTTTTATTATTAAGGATAATAAGTGTAAACATCTTAGCTGATGGACTTGATCGACGTCATTGCCCTAAAAACATAGATATTTGTCTTTATTTTATTTATTTGATATTAATTTATTGATTTTATTTAAATGCACCACAAATGAAAATGATTCATCAGTGATTGAAATCAGTCCTTCACAGCTTAAGAAAATCTTAAAAAGGAAGAAATTATAATGAAGATGTATAGACTAGTAGAACAATAAGGTTATGGAATCACCTAAAATGGTGTAATATAAAGATTCATAGATAGTTTTCTGCATAACATCAAAGTAAAAAAGATAATAATGGCTAAGCCCCGTTATTAGTACATACAGATATGCATTTTTTAATGATTGATAATCTGAAATTTGTAAAAACTTATAATACATTGAAAAATATATTGAATATAATTTTAAAAAGATGATTAACTTCATAAAAAATGTGTACATTACAACTAACTCTTCAAATACAACCAGTCATGTGTATTTATTAGAATCACCAAATACTTAATCATCAATGGATGGATACTGTAAAATAAATAATTGAATTGTTATTATTAATGTTAGAAAGCACCTTTTCCTTCATCGAAGCAAAGTGAATTTTGATTTGTTTGATCAATCCTTTTTTGATTTGTTTCATCGTGGTAAAAAAATTTATTGAACTGGATCTCTTTAGGCTCATACTGGCATATATATTTAACTGTGTGCTTAAGGTTAACAATATGAATCACAAGGGAACCAACAAGTTGTAAATTATATTAGTTTTATTTCCTAACTATTAATATGTTTTTTTCTCTTCATACTGGCATCTCCTACCACAAAATCATAGTGCTAGTAATAATGTAAGAAAGATTGCAACCTTACAAAGGTATCTGAAATATATCGATTCAAGATTTGCCAAACAAATCATTATCTTGCATGGCCCATGTTTCAAGTTCGGCAATAAAATAAAGCTTCAAGGATCTGCGTATCAGACTTGCATTTTAATTTTGGTTTGAATTTGGAATTTTGATCAAGTCCCAAGACCTAGAAGTCTGAATGATGTAGATACTCAAACATCAAAAAGATTAAATGAGATTATCTTGAGCATAGAGGGTTCACCACTATCCGAATATATATCAGGATTTGGTTTTGCCTAAAAAACTTTTTTCACTGTATATGTATCGAGCAGATAGAAAGTATCTGACGAAATGGAGAGTGAATATCTGAAAAAAAACTGAAACTTATGCCATGGCTGAAGAATTTTTATCTTCTTCAGATGTCTGCTAATGAACTTCTTGCTCTTTGCAATGCCACAGAAGTTTCAAGTTCAAAGGCCATTAATACACCAGATGGTTTGGGGGAACATTAGACCAATTGAAAGAAACAAGTGATGCTATACATGTTCTTCATTTGATGTAATGTAAAAGGACCTGAAGATTCAACTGTCAAGGTCACTTAAAAATACATAAATTATGATGAAAAAGTTGTTGGAATATGCTGCACACGGAGACAAAATATATGTTCTCTATTTAACAATGGTAGTTCAAAAGTGAAGTTTACAGTTGTGCTTCAATTTCTTGAAAAAAAAATACTGCCTCGTCAATTTTAAGCAGTCAGACAGTTATTGAGATATCCCTTATTCAAGTGCCAAATGCTTAAACATAACTGTTAGTGAGAGGTCTCTCCTAGTGGGTCATGTTCTATAAGCCCACTAGGCCCTCTATCTTATATCACTCTCATATTCTCCTCTCTCTCTCCCCCCTAGGGTATATATACCCCCTTGTGTACATTCTCCAACTAAGGTATATCATTCTCCTCCTTCCTCCAAACCCTAGCTTGGAGTTCAACATGGTATCAGAGCTGCCTGGTCCTCCTCTCTAGCCCTAAGCCTTTTTGCAGGCCTTCTTCAATCCCCATTCCACTTCTCCCTCAATCCCTATTTCTCATTCCCAATCTTGGCTCTTGATCGACCTCCCTCCCTTTCTTCCTTCGATTTTTCTGGAGGGGGGGGCCGCCCTGTCTTCATCCGCGCCGCTCGCCAGCAGCGCACCGCCCGCAAACAGCGCGTTCGCGCCGCCCGCAAGCAGCGCGCCGCCCGCAGGCAGCGCATTCGCGCCGCCTCTTGGTATCAGTGCGCCGCCCGCCAGCAGCGCGCCGCCCGCAGGCAGCACATTCGCGCCGCCCGCAAGCAGTGCGCCGCCCGCAGGCAGCGCATTCGCGCCGCCCGCAAGCAGTGCACCGCCCGCCGGCAGCGCATTCGCTCCGCCCGCCAGCAGCGCGCTGCCCGCGCACAGTGCGTCGCCCGCAAGCCGCGCCTTCGCTCCGCTCGCCAGCAGCGTGCCGCCTGCTGTCTGAGGGATCTGCTCCGCCCGTCTGCCGTCATGTCGACTGCCTCCAGCATGGGCAGTGATCCTTCTGCCTCCAACGCCCCGGCTCTGACCCAAACTGACTTCACCGCGGCCGATTTTGCCAAGGAGCTCCCGTCGCCGAAAATTGGCGTCCCCCTACCTCCGGCTCCTGACAATTGCCGCCTCAGTGCTCCGAACTTGATGTCGTGGCTGAAGTTCGTCGAGTACACTCTGCGCGGCCGTCTGCTCCAGAAACATCTCACTTGCCAGCCTCTTCCCGTCACGGATCCGCACTTCCCAGCCTGGAGTGCCGAGCAGTATTTCGTCCACTCGTGGCTCCTGACTCACACTCTCTCCCGAGAGGTCTACGACAAGTTCCTCCACCTGACGACACCTCGGGAGATTTGGGAGCACGCCCGTCGCTACTGCGGGCACGATGCCGATGATTGGAAGATCTTCACTTTGGCCGAGCGGGCAAGTGCACTCCGACATGGCACCATGTCCATCATGGATTATAGTCTTGCCCACCAAGCCTTGTGGCGCGAGGTGGATTACTACATGCCGGTGGGGGATCCGAATTGCGTCAACCGCCGCCATGCTCTCAAACTTCGCTACATGTCATTCCTCGACAAGTTGAATCCGGAATATGCTGATGTCCGGCGCCGGGCCCTTCACTCCCAGACTCCTCTCCCGGACTTCGATGGTCTGGTTCAGGAGTTGACGGAGGTTGAAAGCAGTCTTCGCCGTCAACGTCCGCTGCTGGATCTGCCTGCCGAGTCTCCCGGCGAGAGTGCTGCTCTCATGTCCCGCCCTATGGAGCAACCTCCCCTGCTGCCCAAGCCTTCTTCAGGCCCCCGGACACCGGTGGTTTGCTCCTATTGCGGCAAACCGAACCATCTTGAGGCCCGGTGCATCAAGAAATTCTTGGACAGTACCCGGGATCCGGAGCCAGCCTCCTCGTCATCATCAGCTCCTGCATCGTCTTCTCGCCGGTCCCGCAAAGCCAGAGCTCATCTTGCCCAAGCACCGGCCCCGTCGCCCTCTACCTCCAGCCATCCAGCCATGACTACTGACCAGCTGACTGCCGAGCTTGCCCGTATCAGTGCCCAGCTGGCTGCCCTACAGACCGCGCCTCCTCCGCAGCCTACTGTGGCTCACTTCAGTGACTTCGGTGCGTTCTTCCTCCCCAAGTCAGATCAGTGGTATTGTGGACACTCGGCCCTCCAAGCTCCATTCGTCTCGGATACCACCTGGGTGCTAGATACCGGGGCCACTGAGCATATGACCCCGTTCAACCACCGGTTCGTGTCCTACGAGCGGCATCTTGGAGGTCGAGCTGTCCACACCGCGGGTGGGGGACGGCTTCGCGTGACTGGTATTGGGTCGATCCATGTGGATGGCCTTGGTATCCTTCACAACGTCCTCCATGTTCCGTCCCTTCAGACTTTGCTTATGTCACCGCAGCGCCTCGTCGATGCGGTCCACTGTTCGTTCCACATTCAGCCTGATGGGATTTTTTGACTGACAAGGTGGGGAAGACTTTGCGAATTAGGCGGTCGGATGGCCTGCTGCTGTTGGACGATGGGGGGCGGTCCGGGACTCCGGTACAGCGGTGCTTGTTGACGATCGAGGACCAGCGTCGGCAGCGGCTTCTACTCACTCACCAGCGGCTCGGGCATCCGTCATTCCATGTTTTGAAAAGACTTTTTCCGACGTTGTGTACTGGCTTGGACCTGTCTTCCGTTGTTTGTGATGCGTGCAAACTGGCAAAACATCGCCGGGCTTCCTTTCCTCCGTCAACTTCTCATAGTGATGTTCCCTTATATCGCATTCATAGCGATGTGTGGGGCCCGTCGCGGCAGGCCAGCCTGAAGGGACACCGGTGGTTCTTGATCTTCGTTGATGAGGCCACCCGCTACACGTGGACCTACTTGTTGCCGTCCAAGAGTGCCGTCTCCTCGACTGTCCAAGCCTTGTGCACCATGCTTCGGACTCAGTTTGGCCGGACTATTCAGCGGTTCCGGTCCGACAACGCGCGGGACTATGTCAACCATGAGTTGACCTCTTATTTCACCGCCCATGGGATCCTCCACGAGACGCCTTGCGTGGCGACGCCCGAGCAGAATGGCCTTGCCGAGCGGCGTATTGGGTATGTCACGTCGACTGCCCGCACTCTCCTGCTGGACTATCACGTCCCGTGGACTTATTGGGGGGAAGCCGTCCTGACGAGTACTCATCTTATCAACCGGCTGCCCACCCCGACCCTCCAGTTCAGCCCTCCGATTGACCGGTTGTCGGCTGCCTTTCCCGCCGCGCAGCTTTGCACTCACCTTCTTCCCCGCGTCTTCGGCTGCACGGCATATGTTCACGACACGACGCCCTCCTTGTCGAAGCTGGATGCCCGGGCGCTCAAAAGCGTCTTTGTTGGCTACTCTTCGCTCCAGAAAGGGTATAAATGTTTTCATCCCTCCTCCCGTCATTTTTTCGTCTCTGCCAATGTCACCTTCTCCGAATTTCAACCCTTCTTCTCTCCCTCATCTTCCCCGGCTCCCCCCTTGGAGCCGGATCCGGTACTGGAGCCCGCTGCTCCCTTTCCTCCCACAGTCGTCTCTCCTCATTCCTCATCTATTTCACCCTCCTCTTCTACTCCTCCATCTCCTGCTACCTCCTCGACGCTTCCGGTAGACCTCTCTTCCTCACCCATCGCTCCTACTCCATTATCCTCTTCATCCGACTCTTCGCCTATTGCTTCCGCTCCCTCCCAGTCTGCTGATTTCTTGCCTTCCTCTCCTCCGCCAGCTCCTTCTGAGCCTCCCTCCTCTTCTCCTGATGACGATGACTCGATTGACTTGCCTATCGCTTTGCGTAAAGGGGTCCGCCAGTGCACTCGCACTTCCCTTTACCCCCTATCTCACTATCGCTCCTTCGCCAGGTTGAGTACTCCCTGCCGCCTGTTTTTGACCCGCATCGACTCCATTTTTGTTCCACGCCGTTTAGCCGATGCTATCGCTTGTCCTCATTGGAAAGCGGCGATGGACGAGGAGATGCGCGCCTTGCTCAAAAACCACACGTGGGATGTGGTTCCTCTACTGCCCGGGAAGACGGCTGTCTCGTGCAAGTGGGTTCACACCCCCAAGCACAACGCCGATGGCTCCCTGGAATGCCGCAAGTCACGGCTCGTGGCTCGTGGCTTCACTCAGTCCTATGGTGTTGACTACTTCGAGACGTTCTCTCCGGTCGCGAAGATGGACACCGTCCGCCTCCTCTTGGCGCTGGCCGCTCATCATGGGTGGTTGATCCGCCAGTTCGACGTTAAGAACGCCTTCCTTCATGGCGATCTTACCGAGGAGGTCTACATGCATCATCCTCCGGGCTACCCCCTCGGGCCCCCGGGGACCGTCTGCCGCCTGCGGAAGTCCTTGTATGGACTGAAGCAATCGCCGCGGATGTGGTTCGGCCGCTTCAGCTCCGTCATGCGCGCCGAGGGGTACACCCAGAGCAATGGGGAAGCCACTCTCTTCTTCCGTCACGGCCCGGCCGGGGTTGCTATCCTGGTCGTTTATGTGGACGACATCCTGATCATTGGGTCGGACACTGCCAAAGCTTCACGCCTCAGCCACTCCCTTGCTCGCGAGTTCGAGATCAAGGCCCTTGGTCAGCTCCGGTACTTCTTGGGGCTTGAGGTGGCCTACTCGGCTCGCGGTATCTTCATCAGCCAGCAGAAATACACGGTGGACTTGCTGACTTTGACGGGTATGACCGACTGTGCTCCTGTGAAGACCCCCATCGATCCCAATGTCAAGTTGGGCGAAGGGGGTGACTCTCCGCCGGTCAGCACTCATCAATATCAGCAGTTGGAGGGAAACTCCTCTATTTGACCCACACGCGTCCCGACATCAGCTATGCAGTTAGCCTTCTCAGTCAGTTCATGCATGCTCCACATGAGATTCATCGCCATGCAGCTCACCGGGTGCTCGCGTACCTGAAGGGCTGTCCTGGGAAGGGTTTACTCTTCCCCCGGAGCTCAGAGCCGACTGTGAAGGTATATACAGACGCTGACTATGCAGGCTCGATTGTGGACTACCGGTCTACCACCGGCCTCTGTATCTTCGCCTTCGGGGGTCTTGTGAGCTGGAAAAGCAGCAAGCAGGATCGTGTCTCCCGTTCGAGTGCAGAGGCGGAATACCGGGCTCTTGCAGATGGGGCCTCTGAGGCTCAGTGGATTCACGGGGTGCTCCGCGAACTTCGCGTCGAGTACACCCGTCCGATCCACTTCTATTGTGACAACAAGTCAGCTATTGCCTTGGCTCAAAATCTGGGCCAGACGGGCCGAATCAAGCACATGGAGATCAACCGCTACTTCTTCAAGGAGCGGATGGACGAGGGCTTGTTCGACTTGTCTTTTGTGCCGTCCTCCGACCAGGCGGCCGATGTTCTCACGAAGGGATTATCGAATCCTCTCCTTGTTCGTGCTACCTCCAAGCTTGGCATGGACGACATCCATACCTCGCTTGCGGGGGGCTGTTAGTGAGAGGTCTCTCCTAGTGGGTCATGTTCTATAAGCCCACTAGGCCCCCTATCTTATATCACTCTCATATTCTCCTCTCTCTCTCCCCCCTAGGGTATATATACCCCCTTGTGTACATTCTCCAACTAAGGTATATCATTCTCCTCCTTCCTCCAAACCCTAGCTTGGAGTTCAATAATAACACTTTTCATTGCTTTAGCCGGGGCACTCGAGCATAGTTGCGGAAAAAATATTTTTGAGAGCTTAAATAGATAATTATTTTATGCGAACGTCACGTTGGCTCTGTGTTAAGACTCTCTCAAACGATATTTAAAATTGGGTCAATAAAATATCCACACGTTAAAGTTCTTGAAGAACAATTTTTCCCAATTTGAGTGCTCCATCAGAGGGCCTTTTTCTCCGGGAGTGATTGTGATGTTTCGAAGAGGAAGGTCATGTGGACTACATGGAATCTGAAGTAGATGAAGTCGAAGTAGAGTTACTCCAATGACCGTATATTTTAAAAAATAATTTTCATTGGTATGCTCCACACTCTAATGCATTTGTATGCTCGTCGAAGGTAGAAAGAGTGGACACCACTGGGGCAAGTGGAAGATATACCATAGCCTTAAAAAGCCAAGCATCAACAATGAATTTGATTGTCATCTTTGACGAACAAACATATACTGAACCTAACTGTACAGATATTGAGGCCTAACTGAAAATGAGGTCTAAGTTTTGATTCTGGCTAAAAACCGATTTTGATAACGTAGGAGACCCAAAACTCTACCCAGAAAAAAAAACTTGATTTGGAAAACTAGCCGTCCAAATGGCGAGAGGAATCTCGCGGCTGAGAACACGCGTCACCTTGTTGGCGTGCAGCCGTTCTTGGTTTACTACGACGTGTCAGAAAAATAGTTTTCCTCCTACGTGCCGGAGTTTCCGCGTTGAAGATTCAATCAGATGAGGAGATCCAACCCTTCAAGACGTCGGCGAATTACTTTAATATTATCCGGATACTCGTTCACGTTCACAAATAGTATTAAATAAATTCGCGGAGAAACTCCGAGTGTCGCTTCCACCACTCTCCTCCTCTGTTCCACTCTCTCTCTTTTATTGTCATAGAAGAGAAGGGAAGTCAAGCTGTCTCTCTCTCTTTCGCTGTCTTAGAAGAGAAGGGAAGTCAAGCTCTCTCTATCTATCTCTGTATATTATCTATCCGTCGCCCTCTTTCTCTGTGTGTGTTCTTGAGAAGATAAGGGAAGTGAAGCCCAGGAGTTTGCTCGCTCTCTCTTTCTCTGTGTACATGTGTGTGTGCAAAGGTTAGCGTGGCAGGAGTTGGCGAGAGAGGGAAGGGATGCTGAGGAAGAGAGCTCGGCGGAGCGCGGAGCGGACGGCGGCGCCGCCGGGGCGTCTCCGGCGGAGGGAGGAGGAGGCGCCGGCCAAGCGCGTGGGCATCGCGGCGGCGCTGGAGACGGCGGTGACAGGCGTGAAAGGGGACGTCTTCTGCGGAGCGGCGTGGAAGACCGAAGTGGAGGGACTCTTCAGCGTAGTCGACGATAACGATGATGGGTGGAGAGCCACGCCCCGTTCTAGAGCTCCCGTCAACGTCCATTTCCTCAGCGCCTGCGACCTCTGCACGCAGAAACTCCACGGCGCTGACATCTATATTTACAGGTTTTGATCGTTGCTAGCTCGCATCTCTCGCTCTTTCTCTCGACAGAAAGAGGTGGGAAGTTTTACTGTTTTTTGTTTTTTTTATTGTTTGAGGAATGCATGCGTTTGGATCAGGGGGGAGAAGGCGTTCTGCAGCGCCGAGTGTCGGTGGCACCACATGGTGGCCGAGCAGTTGCAAGAACACCGTTGCTCCGAGCTCTTCTAGGGGCTGACTCTTGCCAGGCATAGCTAACCCTCTCTCTCTCTCTCTCTCTCTCTCTCTCTCTCTCTCTCTCTCTCTCTCTCTCTCTCTCTCTCTCTCTCTCTCTCTCTCTCTCTCTCTCTCTCTCTCTCTCTCTCTCTCTCTCTCTCTCTCTGACTATTCGATGAAGAGAGAGTGTGCACCTCCTCGACTGTACTTGTTCATAGGGACTGCAGAAATAAGTGCTAAATGAAAGCTGCGAGCTTGAAGACTTTGGTAAAAATGGAAATTGAAACGTCAAGGTAGATAAACTTCGGGATGAATGGTTTACAAAGGCCAGGCCGGCCAGCAGACAAGAAGGGCTACTCTAGAGAGAGAACGGGAGAGATGGGGAGTTAGTAGTAGAGCTGCTGGGCAGAGTTGGCCGCGGAGAAGCTGCCGTCGTAGAGAGCCTGGCCAGGGTCGACGCCGAGGGCGGCCGCTTGCTTGAAGGCGGCGAGCTGGGCCTGTGCATGGAGCATTGCCGGCGTGCCGGCGCTCATCTGGGTCAGCGCCAATTGCTGCTCATACGCCAGCAGATCGGCGGCCGACAACCCCCCAAACGGCGCCGGCATTGGCGGAGGGAGCGGCGTTGAGCTTGTCCCTGGCGGCGTTGGTTTGTTCCCCCATGAGCACTGCACCCAGTTAACACAGCAAACATATCAGTAAATATACGTGGATTTATCCTCTCAAGAAAAAAAGTGACCTGTATTTTGTTTTTATTGAATTTAAAACTCGTGTAGAAAAACAACTAAATGCTTTTATCAAAAATGTGCAGTCTGACTGGGGTGGAGAACTTCAATCACTAAATTCTTTTCTTAAAAGGAATGGTATAATACATAGAGTTTCCGTTGTCACTCCTTGTGTTCTTCTTGTTTCGTCTTTATGCACCCAGTTAACACAGTAGACATATCTCAAACCTTAGATAACGGTTAAAACCCATGATTTCACATTGTTTAGATTTAGAGAGTGACATACAGAGAGAGAAGAATACCTTGATGGGTTTTCCACAGAGGATGCGGCCATTGCCAAACTGGATAGCCAGGGCGGCCTCTGCATGGGAGCTATACCTTACAAAGCCGAATCCCTTGTCCCTCTGCAATCGGACCTCCTCTATAGAACCGGCACTGAGCGCGTGGAAGTAACGGTGCAAGTCTGCCTGCCTCACCTGCATCAGCCATTAAAAGCGAAGAGAGTTGTGAGATCACCACAAATAAAGGCAGAGCCGGCTTGGCCTGCTCACCTCCGACGACAGGTTGCCCACGTAAACAGTCGTGTACTGCGGGTTGTTCTCGGGGTCTTCGTCGTTTGAAGCTTCGTGGGTTGACTCGCTCTCTGCAAATACGCCAGTCACCACGTTGATGATTGAAGAAGATGGCATCACAGGCATGTCTCATGACGATGATTTCAAGTGAAAATTGGACGACGAGAATGAATTTGGGCGGCGATAGAGAGTATTGTGAAACTGGAGAAAGAGAGAGAGGAGAGAGAAAGATAGAGGAAGAGACGGAGAGTCAAGAGTAGCGAGGTAGATAAAAAGATAAGGAGGGAGCAACTAGGGGGAGAGAGAAAGTTGTGACTTAGGAGAAAGAGAGGAGAGATGGGAGCGAGAGACAATGGAGAGAGAAAGTCATAACTGAGATGAGTCGATAGAGATAGATATAGAGAAAAAGAGAGAGTGAAAGTCTTAACAGAGATGAGTCGATAGAGATAATAGAGAGAGAAAGAGAGAGTGAGTGGAGACGTAGGATGATGATGATGGCCTCATTGTCCTCAAAGTCATCCAGACAGGGCGAATGACGATGACAACTTGAGATCATCATTGAGATGAAGATGACAAAAATAACTAACGATGACGACGGATGGATATGAACCCTTCTGCAGAAAACTTTAGCGTAAAAAAGATCACCTGCAGCTGGAACGCTTGCACTGGCACCAGGGTCAACTGTTTTCGAGGTTAGCGTTTGTTTCTCATCTGTGCCCGCGCCCTTTGTCGCCCAGTTACATCGGATCTGCCGAGTTCCCAACCACTTACCTGCAGAACCATAGACCGAGGCATACATAATTAAGCAAATATTAAGAAAGACGATTTGCTCAACCATATCTACTTATGAATGCAAGCAAACGAAAGTAGAGTTGCTCAACCATTCAATTCGTTGATGGCTCTCTGGGCATCCTGCAGCAGAAAAGCAAAAACATTAAGAAGGGCAGTCAGAATGAAAACTTCCCAGAAATTCACATCTCCAGATAGAAGCTAACCTGCTGAACACGGAAGGAAACAAAGCCATAACCTCTTGACCGACCAGTTTTCTGATCCCACATCACCCTTGCATCCCTGCATGGAATCGAGGGCATTCTTTTCCCATTAGAGATCCATTTTTCACTTTAGACGATTCTACTTTCCGGCAACGATAATGAGACAAAAATAGTAACGCGGATGATAATGAGAATAAGAATAAGAAAAGTAATGAGAACTCGTCAGAAAATAGGACTAAGAATCAGAATCGGAATGGAAATGACAATGAAAATCGGAATGAAGATAATTTATACGTAAAATTATTCTCATGACTTACGAGCAGCTTGGATAAACCCGAAAAAAGGAAAATAACGTAGCATCCGTGACTTCAGGGCTAAGGTCCCCAACGAAAACATTAAAATGCCCTGAAAAAATAAGAAAAGCAAAGCTTCAAAAGACAAGCACACGACAAATCAATAAACGTGGGCTAAGAATTAAACCTGATGTATCCTCTCTTTGGTTGCTTGCATACGCCCAGTTGACTTTAATTGGCTGACCAAATCTGCATAGTGAGAACCGTTACAAGAAAGATCCACATAATGACACAAAAATGCTGACTAAAAGTCAAGTACTCGTGCTCACAAATGTCTTCCATTCAGTGAAAATATTGCGAGCGATGCGGATGCTCGATCAAAGTAATCCACAAATCCATAAGCTGTCTGCAAACAAAAAGTTTGACAGGACTGGTAACAAAGCATGGGAGAATTCGCTTAATATGCTAATAACCAGAATGGTGACAAAATGGTGGAAAAATGCATTAAGTATATATTAGTTGAAATAAGCACATTTAGACTGCAGGTAAGCTAATTAAAGGATCGATTGACCAGATAATAGGCGAATTGGTGTCCAAACGGAAAAAGAAACATTAGCTGGTTTCGATGGAGGAACAACCTTCTCTTTTCTAATGAGCTTACATCCCTCAACAGGTCCGGTGCTCTGGAAAACCTCTTGCAAGAGAGCTTCGGTCACTTGCAGATGGATGTTCCCAACATATCTGTGTCATTATGATTGAAAACAGAAAAATTAGAATCCATAATCATGATCACACTATTAAGTCGAGAGAAATTAGCAGTCATAGTCTAAACATGACAGACCGGATAGTAGTTCTGGTAGGAGACTAAAGCCTAGAGTGGGACCCAAAAAATCCCAGGGGAAAATATTTCTCTATCTAGCTGAAACTAAGATAAGGGACCGCAAATGGAAAAGGGAGAGGCAAGAAAATAAGACTAAAAAAATTAAAAAAATCCTGACGACACTCACACACTTCGGCACGCACTTGGATCAAACCCAGGAGGCAGATTTCCGCTTGGAATAGGTTCTATCTGCAAAATAAAAAAGTAAAAAAAGAAGAAGAAAAAAAAAAAAGAAAAACCCCCCTCGAAAGAAAACTAATCCCTCAAGGATGAACTCGCAATATCCTATTCAAGGAAAAAAATAACCCAAATCCCCAAAATGAGAAAAATTGCACACATTTAAGTACCTCAGTGTTCTCCCACATCAAGTCAAAATTTAAGATCCCTCGCAATAAGGAACTACTAGACTCTTAAATTTACCCAGGTTCCAAGAGTAAAACGAAATCTAAGAACTGATCACTCCCTTGCGATCATTAAAACCAAATCGTTGAAAGGTTTGAGACATAACATCCACGCATTTCATGATGTCCGCTGGGTATCTACAAGTGGCATTCATATAATATTTATTTCTTTTAGACTTCCTCGTGGGATAACAATTCGTCTCAACGAAGCAATTAACACAAGAAGAAGATAAAGGGGCAGAGGGAGTAGACGAAGAGTAAACGCAGAGCAGTTATGGAAACCTGAGGCGCAGCTAGAAGACCCGGATGAGGGTAAATGTGCTGTTGTTGCTGCTGCTGCTGCTGCTGAAGGAGAGCCTGATGCATTAGGGCTAGTTGATGCTGCTTCAACCTCTCCTGCTGCATCATTACCGCTTCCAACAAGCGACTGACAGAGGAGGACGGAGTGTTAGGGCTCACGTAGAAAATCGGGTAGGAAACTCCAAGATTAAAAAAAAGGGTTTTCGCACCCGCAATCAAGAGAAGCGATGAGTCAGAAGAAGATCGCAATTCGAATCAAGGCCAACAAAAGTCTGATCAAAAGAAGTTTCAACGACAAAGGATGGGTCAAATCAGGAACAGCCCGAGATTCAATCGCATAGGAAGAGGGAAAAGAGTCGACAACCGGAGAAAGGGCTCCTCGCCGAGCGTCGAGCGTTCGAAAGACGGTCCCTTCGCTCCCGATGCTCTGCGCTTCTTCCTCCTCTCTCGTCCCCTAAGAATCTCTGTTCTTCTAAGAAGCCCGCCTGAAGAACCAATCTATAAACATCGTCCATTTAATGTGTATTACATCACGACTTAGCTTAAATGAACTTCCCCCTATAACTTTTTTTTTTACAATCAGGCCTCTATTCAGCCCATTAATGGAATCCTCACTCCTCCAAGCCCATTTTGTCAACTATTTACTCTGTAACATAAACCTAATAAACTTAGACCTAGATTTTGGCTTGGTCTTCATATGGTTGGCGATCTGTTTGGTTTTGTAAACCTACATTGGACAGAGCCAAATTCAAACGCAGATCTGGGAAGAGTTAACTGCATATCAATGATAGAATGTTATTTAAGAATGTCCAAATGTAAACCTACTGTTCTGGTCATACTTGTGGTTAGTTGAGATGTGATTTATAATTTGTACATGAATTTACTTGGGGGTTTTCTTGATCTTGATTGATTGGATATACCAATCAAATAGATAACCAAACGGCATGATCTCTTAGATCCAATGAAATCTGTATCAACCTAGGTCAGGTCAATTCTTGATCGTGTGGGTCAATCATTGGTTTGATAGGGTCTTTTGGATCAATAGACGTGATTGCAAAAACCTTGTTTTTTGCTCTGTGTTTTTATTTGTATCTTTTTGCTCACTTTATCACCCTCTTTCTCGCTCCTAGATCATCCTCATGGCCATTCTCTCTCCATGAGTTATTAATCTCTTCAAAAAAAATATGTATTGGTATATCTATGGAACATCTATTGATCTATCTCTTTTAAAATTAATTATTCTATGGGTTCCTTTTTTATCTATCTATATATCTATCTATTTGTTTGTCTGTATGTTTAGATGTTTCTTCTACTTAAAGAAATAATTTTTTTAGGTCCCATGGAATGAAAAGCTTTAAGATAAGGCTTACTGAATTTATCGATTTGGTAGCCCACTTTGGCCCAGATCTGGAAATTTTTCCACCTTGCAAAATAAACAAATCATTATTTTGAAACTATTGAAATTATTATCAATAGTATTATCGTCTCTATAATTATGCAGTATTTTCAATATATAGTCAATGTCAGGCAAAAGATGGTCCCACCAACCTTGTCACTTCCTCACAAGTATTCTTGAGATTTGATTATTTGACACAGAACTTCAGGATTCTATTCCACAATTTTTCGTCTATTTTCTTATGCACATAGTCTTAAGCCATCCAACAACGCATGTCCTTTCAGTCCATATTTGTACCAATGGGTTTGAATGATAGAGAAAAATCCATGAAGTGTTGCGCATTGCGTAGGATTCCTCCTTCAGCTGTTTTTCCTGGTTTCCTTTCTCTGCACCATCTACATTGAGTTTATATATGTTCTATTTGGTGGTCTTGAAGTGATAATAACAACATTTGGTGGTTTCTAATTGATTTTATTAAGACTTGGAATCTCCATTTGTTGTAATTATAATAGGTTTTCTGGAGGAGTATCTGATTTTGAACTTCCTTCAATAACATGGCCTTGATTTGGATGAAATTGAAGGGATTATTGTAATGCAAAACAGAACATAATAGATATGCCATTGAAAAACTTCTCTATCAAATAACTATGAACATATAAGACCGATGATTTCTCAATTCCTCTAGTGACACATGTTGAGCTGCATAACTGGAAGGGGGTCCAAAGGGAGATGGGAGAAGAAGGGGAAAGGCCCTCAAAATTCTATCATGGATGAATTTTGTTTAGGGCCTTCCCATATTTATACTAAGTTGGTATTTTTCATAAAACCTCCAAACTTTTAATATATCTTCTAATGTCCAAAATACTATTTACATGTGATCTCTAGGACCATGTATTGTTCTAATTAATAACTTTATTGGCCCAATGAAAATTTATTAGCAAACCGTATTAATTAACTATGTCGACATTTAGATTAATTAAGGGTCAATTTGACCCAATCAACATGTTACGTTCCGAGTCCATGGGGTGCCAAACTACAGCTTGTGCTCTAGAAGATACACAGTAATGTTTGAACTCTCTCACGAAACATTGACCGTCATTTGTAACAATATGTATAAGACTTCATCTGCGTTAAATTCTAGAACTTGAATTCGTCATTCGATTAGCGCTGATATGTAATGGGGATCCTTGAAGACCGCCTTGTCTTATATCTTGACTATCCAGTGAATGATTGAGTTGTAGCATCTTCCTTAAGTCAATTTTCTATAATATTGAGGGTGGATGATCCCATCTTGACTACTAAATCACCTATGTGTGCCTCTTACAATGTCCAATATAAGATTTGTTTTCCCATTTTTAGAAACTCCTAAGTCATAGTCAAAAAATAGTAGTCCATCCACAAGATGTGCTTTGTGTGTCAGGTCCATGGATAACTTATATAATCATGATATGAATCAACATAATTGGCGTTCAGGTATAATACCATTCATGGATTTTTACTGATCAATTCAGTCCTTAGTATTTGCACACGAATGGCCACATGATCAGCCATACTTATTGTTGGGTTTGGTGCCTTGGTTCGACCATGGAAAACATGTTCTATGGATGCGGAAGCGTGTCGATCAGTTCACAATCGATCTTTAAAATAAAACATTGAAATTACCTTTTGGGGAACTAATTCCGCCCTTGATTTTACCGCTTCAAGATTGTTCTAAAGCCGTTCAAGCATCCGACCTATAGAAGTATCCACGCGATCACTCAGCGCTTGGATCTCCACGTCTTCTTCTTCAACTCTTCTTGAAAATCTTGAAGATCTCCTCACCATGAAGACACTCTTCCTTGGATGAGTGGAGAACAGAGTGCAAAAAGGGAGGGGCTCTCAAATCAGGCTTGTATGGGTGCTTCAAATGAGACCCATTTCCCTCTTTATATTTCTCTTCATATTTTTCTCAAAAACCCTACAAAGTAAAATATATCCACCAATGCCCTTATGACCTTGTGCATGTGACCCTCTTGTTCCATGTATCATTCTAGTTAATAACTTTAATGGCCCAATAACATTTATTGACCAACCTTATTAATTAACTATATCAACATATAGATTAATTAAGTGAGGATCGATTTAACCCAATCTATAGGTTAAATTTATAGCCCGTGGGGTGTCAAGCTACACCTCATGCTCTAGAAGATACCGAGTAGTCTTGAACTCTCTCATGGAACCTTTATCACCATCGGTTATCGTATATGTATAATCCATCATCCGTGCGAGACTCTCGAATGACTTAGAGCATAGTTTATCGTCAAATCCTAATTTGTCATATTAGTACTGATGCGTAACGGGGATCATTGGAGAACGCCTTCTCCAATATCCTCACTAGCCTGGCCAGGGATTTTTCTGCATTTTCTTCCTTATTTCAATATCCTCTTATACCGAGGGTGGATGATCCCATCTTGACCACCCAATCATCTCTGTAAGCTTCTTACTACATCCGATCTATAACTTATTTGAATCCCATGATTAGAGGCTCGTAAGTCATAGTCAAAACGTAGTCATCCATTCACAAGATGTCATTGGTGTCTCAAGTCAGTGGATCACTTATACAACCGTGACTTGAATCAACTTGATTCACATTTAGGTATAATACCATTCAGGGATTCATATGGATCAATTCAGTGAACTCTTTCTCCAAAGAGCACCCGTTATCTATCCTTAGTGTCACCACAATACAAGCCACAAGATCAGTTATACTTATCGAATAAGTAGGATCAGCTAGTGATATTCTATCCGAATAATTTGATGTCCTTCTCGACTATCCATTGAATAAGAATATTTAGAATACGTGTTTAAAGACTAGTGCTCACTGTATTATGATCTCATCATTATTCACAAAGTCATTGCACGTATTCATGGACTTCATTATAAACATCACACGGAATAATAATGAACGCAAATATTTATTCAATCAACTTAAATAAATATAGTAGTGTGATTGGCTTGACGGCCACATAATATCCATCACTTATTACATAACTAGGATCAGTTAGTGCTATTCTATGAGGATAATTCAATGCCCATCTCGATAATCTGTCAAATAGGAATATTTCGAATGTGTTTAGAAACTAGTGATGACATCAAATTAGATTAATAAAATTATGTATTTATGCTTCTATTATAAAACTTATTTTAGGTTTTTCACTTCTATTATTCACACTAAAGGAGGAAAAGAGAAGTTTGTGACTTATTTTCATGAGCTCTATTTTTATGTATTTTATTTATTTTTATAATGATTTGGGATACAAAAGGGAGGAAAAGGGAAACCCAAGATAATAAGAGGATGTCCAATAGACAAGAAGCCCACGTCTTTGTATTTCATCTGGGATTTCTGCTCTCTATTGGATTCTAGAGGCCTAGATTTGGATGAAGATGAAGATTCCACGTAGTGGAAGATACGTAACGGAATCAAATTGACATCGATAAAATCATTAAACAAAGTACCTTTGCATGGATCTCATCAGTGATTTCTTAGATCCTGAAGTGAGACGAGTCGAGTTGCTCAAGTGTGCAGCCTCTAGACGTATCCACGCACCTCAGCATGTCAAATCTCCCCCTCTTCGTTGACGAACCCTGTTCAATCTCTGTCGTCATCCTTACATCATCCCGATTGTATCGCAGATGGAGAGGGGATGTGGTGAGAAGGGAGAAGAAGGGGAAAGGCCCCTAAAGAAATCTTGACTGTGTGAATCTCGCTCAGGGCCTTCCCCTACTTATACTAAGCGGGTATTTTTCATAAAACCCCCAAAACTTGAGTATATCTTCTGACATCCAAAAGACCATTTACGTGTGACCCTCTAGGCCCATGTATCAGTCTATTTAATGACTCTGGCATCCCAATAACCTTTATTGTCCTTCCAAATTAATTAACTATATCACCATATAGATTAATTAATGTCAGATCGATTTAACCCAATTCATAGGTTGAGTCTCCAACACGTGGGATGCCAAACTACACATCATGTTCTAGAAGATACAGAAAAGTGTGTATCGACTCACTTCATGGAACCTCTTCGTCATCGGTTACCTTGTATGTATAGTCCATTATCCACTTGACACTCCTTGGACGACTTAGGGTATGGTCAACTGTCAAACCCTAATCGGTCACCTGAGTTAGTACTGATGAATTCAGAAATTATCGAAAAACTCTTCTCCGATATTTTACTACCATGGCCAAGGACTTCATCGCATCATCTTCCTTGAGTTGTCACCTCTTATACCAAGGAGGGATGATCCCATTTTGACCACTCAATCATCTTTGTAAATTTCTTGATGCATCCGAACTAAGACCGTTTAGAATCCCATGATTAGAGACTCGCTAGCTATAGTCAAAGTACAATCGTTTATCCATAAGACAACTTTGGTATCTCAGGTCTAAGGACCACTTACACATTTGTGATGTGAATCAACCTGATTGATAGTTAGGGATAATACCATTCAGGGATTCATACGGATGAATTCAGTGAACTCTTTCTACTAAAGAGCACCCACTATCTATCCTTAGTGTATCCACACTAATGGCTACGGGATCTGCCATACTCATCATATGAGTGAGGCTAGATAGTGTTATTCTATCCATATACTTCAATGTCCTTCTCGCGTATCCTTTGAATAGAAATGTTTAGAACACATGCTTATAAACTAGTGATCTCCATATTACGATCTCATCATAATTCACTAAGTCCAATCATGTATTTATGGACTTCATTATAAGCATCACATGTGCACAATGATGAATATGTTCTATTAAATGAGCATGGAACAAGATGTGGAACGTGTGATTGGCTTGCCGGCCACATATATTTCCATCATGTCCCTCAAGCAAAGCATGTGGAAATATGTCTGAAAGGATATAAAAAAAGGAAAAGGGTCAATGAAGCTATGTCTTCTTTAACCCCCATAGTCTTCCACGGAATGACGTCATTTGGCTTACTTCAACTTGGCCCCCAAAGCTTCCTATTATGCCCCTCAAAGTCTCAGCCTGACTAGCCACAAAGATCTAGCAAGAAGAGACTTTTTCTGAACAATATATATTTTTCTTCAGTATACAATAACTCTAGTATCAAGACAAGGCCAAATTACATGTATTTGAGCAGGAGTATTTTTAGTCAGAAATTTATTGCTTCAGATATAAAAAAATTCAGATGTAATTATGACTTCCCTATAGCAATACCTCCTTATTTTTTATCATCTGTTCCACAAGTCGTCTTCCCCTCCATACTTCTCTTTGTTGATGAAATTTGTTGATTCATGTTTGACTTTTGGTGCTTAAAACTGAAGTGTATTATTTCTTCATGTACCAAATGGGACAATTCCACCTGTTATGGTTTAGTAACACGATGAAGAAAAATTGTTATTTTGAATCAAATAAATCTCCAAAGGTCAATCTTCTGAATAAATGCTTTAATAATTTTTGAACATTGCTTCTCGGAGTGAAAGACTTCTCCAAACTTTGAACTGTAATTTTCAAAGAGCAAGGAAAAGGGGCATTTGAAACTAGGGCTCAAAACTGTAGATGTGGACTTGGAAATAAAAAGGGCATAATGTTAATTTTTCAACAGTCTGACAGTCATATGTATTGATATGATTAGATAAGACAATATGAAACAATATGGTGTCGGACGTCGTCGATGGCGTCGTCCGACGGGTCAATTCACTAAGTGAATGTAACTACGTCATGCGATTGACCTAGGTGTAATGTACGTGCAGGGGTCGACGAGTGGGATCAGCCAAGTTTTGAGCTCTAGAGTGGGCGACCGATGACGATGACGGTGACCTTCTGAACCTCGTTGGAGCGACGACGGCGACCACGGCGCTGAACAGAACAATTTCGTAGGGGCTCGCATGTACCAGACGGGCTCGGTCCGTACCTAGGAAGACACTCAGTTCGTAGTTTTCTCAATGTAATTTTCTCTCACCTAATCTAACCGGTGCAGTGGAGTGCAGTCAAAAATATACTAAAAGATGTAATATAACTAACGAGCAAGGAGAACGACGTACCTCATCTGTGGTGGCGTTCGTCGTCGATGTCTTCGACGATGCACGAGGGTCAGTGCAGATCGATAGGTGGAAACGTGCCGGAGAAGGGCAGCGGAGCTCGACTGGCGACAGGTATCGCGGCGCAAGAGCGAAATGATGGAGGCCGGAGGACAGAGAGTACGGCGAGGCAGCTCAAGCGACCAGCTGAATCTGGCGGGCGTGACCTTATGGAGAGTCGATGCGAGTAGAAACAGGCAGCAGTTGCAAGCGATGGCCGACAGTGTGGAAGCGGGGTGCTAATCCGTGCACTAGCGGATGGGCTGCGAGCTGAGCCGGTGATCCAATGGGGAAGGATAACCCGTGGTTTGGAGTAGGGAACGTCCAAAAAGTCAGTGTGCGCATAGTCGAATGACTCCAGACGTGGTGAGGGGGCACGCGCAGGCGGCACGGCGTCACGCGGTAGCAACAGGGCATTGTTCTTCGGTGTTGGTGCAGGACACACCATACAGCGTTCTCCCTGCAGTCTGCCGTGACACCGTTCGTGTGTCATGAGGCGGGCAAACTACGGGCAGACCACACCATCTTTGCGACGAAAGACGACGAAAGCCAGTGTATGTGATGCAGATTTGTACAGAGCACATGGGTAGATCAGTGCATCGCTAACACTTCAGCGTGGCAGGCAGGAGGGTCAACAGTTGTCGCGCGTGGGTAGATCAGTGCATCGCTGTCTCGGATCGCGAAGACTGCAAGCGGGTACCGACCGCGTAATCACGAAGGGGTTGCGTTCGTGTCATCGACGCACTTGGATTCTCCCGCAATGCGCCAGTCTGGCACTTGAAGTTGGATGATGCGACCCCAACATTGACCAGTCTAGCAGGGGGTGACGTTGACCTGTGAACCGGGGGAGCGAGGAATGGCGCCGGTGCGCATAGTCAACGGATGAAGCTTGTAGGTTGGTGTACACAATGATCGACAGCGAGATCCCACGGTGGACACCCAATCTGCAGCGGCGGCAACTGGCAGGGATGTCTTCTTCCTCCTATATCCCCTATTTGTTCTTTTTCCTACCCTCCCTCTCTTCTTCTCCACCTTCTACTCTCAAGGTGAGACCTGGACGACGTAACTGCAACAATTCCAAATCCATATCTACCTTGTACGTGGCCCATCATGGCCTTATATAGGGGCCATGATGGACCCATTACACAACACATATAGGGGCCCAATAAGGGACCCCTTTACAACACTTAAAATAAAATTAAAAAAACACGGGGAACTAATAAAATAATTCGATATAAAACAACCGATTAAAACACGACGAACACATCATGACGAGTATGGTGAACTCGTCATGACGAATACGGACATGAAATCAATCAACTGAACACAGATAATGAAAACACGAAATACGGGCACGGACGTGCTCTACTTGGGGTATTTAAACCCGAGCGTCTTCACGGACGCTTTGGCGTGCCGGTCAGGCTGGACACGGACTGGCGGCGATGCTAATGACGGCGATGGCGGCTCCACTAATGATTCATTGGCATTGTCAAGATGCGCTCCATCATAGTAGTCTTTTTAATTGTGATTTTTTATATTTATTATTTTACCCTAAGTTCAAAATACCTCTCAAGTTTTAAGAGTAAAAAACTAGCCGTTATGCTAATGATTTCAGCTTTATTAGTATTATGAAAATTTCAAGTATGTTTTGTATATCATTTTACTCAAGATATCACCATTGGATGGTAATACCGTCATATACATAACATTCATTAAATTGCCAATAAATCCAGCCTTAAATACCCAAAGGTAGTAAGTCGGAATTTGAGAAGTTATTAAACCAAGCAAGTGAGCTCAAATTTAGAAAAATGTTTGAATAGTGTTAGAGAATATATTTATATTCATGTCGTATAAAATCCAAGTCCTAAATCATTGATTTGACTTATTCACCTTATGATCAAACTAATAAGCATTTTAATATAACTATGGATGGCGATTTGATATTCAATTAGAATTAGTCAACTAGTTGACTAAGGACCAACTGTGCTTGATCTCAACCCATATTCAGGCAAGAATAATTAAATTTTTTTATGAAAATTCCCTTAAAGCTTAATCTTCACATAGAAATACCTAAAAAAGCCACTTGTGCATGTTGCGTTATATGGACTTGATTCAGGTGAAGCTCAAGGAGAAAAAAATAAATTTTTTAGAAAGAAAAGTAGAGAAAATTAGGTAAAATTGAAATTTTAGGATGACTTGAGATTGTAAGATATGCAAGTAGATCAGGAATATAATAGTATATTTTTTATGCCTTTTATCTTGATCTTGAATCATCCTACTGCTTTTAATTTTCATAATTTATCAAGATCACGTACATGTCCCCGATGCCTTAACATTTTGAACAAGTTTAAGAAGGAAATTATAAGATTAATAAGACACCTAAATTTTCAATCCAAGATGCAATGATTTTTTTGCTCCATAATAATTTGTGTCCTTCTTGGCCAACTAGATTTTGGAGAGCTTCCAAAGTGTTTTTATTTCCATATTCTCGACCTTACTAAGTCCATCTAACCATCTATATGGAACTATTTTACTCCATATGCAAATGTGCCCTTCCTAACCAGAAGTGAGCCAAACTTACAAAACCATTTTCTCTCTTCCTATCCTTTCTAAATTCATCTAACCATATGGATGAATAGATGGAGCGGGGATGATATTTGTCTCAAATTTGGGTCCACTTGGGCAGTTGGATCTCCAGATATCAAAATTTTAATTTGGAATAAGTTGAGTCATTGCATATTGCTTATCTCCTCTGTGCAATCACTAGATGAATCAGAATCCATGCTCCAATTGGTATTTCCTATCCTCCTTTTCTCTGCCAATCCATGAAATTTCAATATATGTATCATATAGAATAATTGGAAGTAAATAAGTTAATTTAATCATATAATTGTGATGTGGCATCAGAAATAATGAGATACAACATAATCATTCTTTCTTATATCCATTTACCTTCTGCCATGTGTAATGGCATTAAAAGGGACAAGATATCTAAAAAACCAAACAAAACTTTGATTTTTATTTCAGGATCATGTTCAATCAATTCAAAATTTTCCCCATGTAAAAGCATGTGTGAGGAAGCCACATTTAATGCCATACAAATCCACAATTTTTTTCTTTGGCCACTTAGGCACACGTTTCAGTTATATTTATTCAAAAAATTGGTAAATATTTTTTTCTTTTTCCATGTATTACTGTCCATAAATGACATTTATTCCCACAAATCTTAGTGACATATCAAATCTAGCTTGCATGGGTGCTTGAAACGAGAGTTGTTTCTCTTTCTATTTCACTTAAGGTTTTTCTAAAAAACCCTACAAAGTAAAATATATCCACCAGTGCCCTTATGACCTTGTACGTGTGACCCTTTAGGCCCATGTATCGTTCTAGTTAATAATGTTTATGGCCCAATAAAAATTATTGACCAACCTCGCTAATTAACCATATCAACATATAGATTAATTAAATAAGGATCGATTTAACCCAATTGATAGGTTAAGTTTCCATCCTGTGGAGTGCCAAGCAACACCTCGTGCTCTAGAAGATAGTGAGTAGTCTCGAACTCCCTCATGGAACTTTTACTATCATCAGTTACAGTATATGTATAATCCATCATCCGCGCGAGACTCTCGAATGACTTAGGCTATGGTTTATCGTCAAACCTTAATCCATCATTCGATGGTACTGATGCATTTTGGGGATCATTGGAGAGAACCTTCTCCAATATCCTCACTACCCTAGCCAGGGATTTTCTGCATAGTCTTCCATAAGTTGATCTCCTCTTATACCGAGGGCGGATGATCCCATATTGACCACTCAATCATCGTCATGATCTTATTATTACATCCGCGCTATAACTTGTGTGAATCTCATGATTAGATACTCCTAAGTCATAGTCAAAATGTAGTCGTCCATTCACGAGATGTCCTTGGTGTCTCAGGTCAATGGATCACTTATACAATCGTGACATGAATCAACCTGATTGACGTTTAAGTATAACACCATTCAAGGATTCATACCGATCAATTCAGTGAACTCTTTCTCCAAAAAGCACCCACTATATGTTCTTAGTGTCGCCACACTAATAGCCACATGATCAACTATACTTATCGTATAAGGAGGATCCGCTAGTGCTATTCTACCAGGACAATTCGATGTCCATCTTGACTATCCATTGAATAGGAATATTTAGAATACATGTTTAAAGACTAATGATCACTGTATTATGATCTCATCATAGTTCAATAAGTCACTGCACGTATTCATTGACTTCATTATAAACATCACACAGAATAATAATGAACGCAAATATTTTATTCAATGAACTTAAATAAATATGGTAGTGTGATTAGCTTGACGGCCACATGGTATCCACCAGTTTGGACAGGTTTAGGTCCAACGGTCAAACCAGAACAAAAGTAAATTATCAAACACTATTTAATATTTTTTGAAACATTCTAAGTATATTAATTCAGCATAGCCGCTTAGTAAAGAGGAGCTTTTCTTTGAGTCAGGATGCAAGAACCCATGAAAATCTCTTCTTCAACTAAACTTTTTTCCCTTTCTCTATTCACTCTGATAATGCTCCATGAAGAAGGATGTGTGGTGGGAGAAAGACCTTGAGAGGGAGATTGAGAGAGTGGGGAAAGAAAGAAGGGAGTCGAAGGGACATTCTACCAGCGATTATAAAGTTTGTTACATTGATATTCAACATAACTATCAACATAAATTTATTACTTTGAAATTGACCTTGATTAGTCAACCTGACCAGACAAGAACCAGATCAGACCGGACCTGGACCAAACAAGAATGGACCAAAACCAGACCAAACTTGTTGTAAGGTTTAGGTCTTCGTTAAAAACCCAGACCGGAGTGGGACCTTCAAAACCTATCCCTATCTTCCTTGATTCTTAGTATCTAATATCTTCCCCATATGGGGAGATCATCACCCTTCCTGGTCATCACAAATCATTCTGGGACACCATCAATCTATTAATCTCGTACAACAATGATTAATATGTATGATAACTAATCTCAATCAAATACTTCTTTGATAAAATAATTTCTTTGACAGATTAGTTCTGAAAAATAATTTCTTTGAAAGATTTAATCAAGCTCATACACATTACTCATTCTTTGATAAAATGTTTTTCAGTAGATTTTTCAAAATTTACTGCTCGAGTCCACATTTTTATACATAATCAAATTTATGGTCGAAATACTTTTTAAATATTTCCATCAAAATTCTATCCAATATCAATGTAGTTTTATTCTCCTCTATTTTATCTTTAGTTCTATTCTCGTTTCTCTAATTTTCAAACCTTCAGGTTAGTTTCTCAAAGGTAGAATAAAAGTATACCTTAAATCTCATAATTAATATGTGAAAAACGTGACAGATCTTTCCCTGAGACTCTCGTTAGCTTATCGTTTCCTTATGAATTTAAATACTAGCAAGTAGTCTGCGATCTTAAGAATCTTGAAATGTCATATGGATCATGAAAAGCAGGTGGAAGAAACAAGAAACCTTTTAGTAATATCCAAATCCCACTCTCGCTAACCTCCGTTTCTCCCAATTCCCCACACCAAAATACAAAAGGCAAAACTCCAGCGATGCTCAAGAACCTGGGAATGATTCCTTTTTTAAGCCCTTGTTCGATCTCTGCCGTTTTTTAGCCAACAATGTTTCACGATAGCCTTTTGTATTCGTTTTACCTTTGTGAGAGGAGAGAGGATGCACATCAAGATTGAGAGAGAACCAAATAAATACCGTAACGCATTGGATATTAAATAGAGAGGAAAGAGAGAGAAATAGAAATGACTCTTTCTAAAGTCTGTTCTACCTAAACCCATTATAAAATGCATCTTGAAAGTCACCAATTTAAACACCACTGGCCGTGCTGTCAGCAATCAGACTGACTCATCATCATCCAATTGTCTGGTCATTTCATTTCTAATAAACATTTGTTACTTTACTCTATTACCCCTACGTATCTGAGTAAAGAAACTTCTCCAGTTTCTTTATCTCATCTCCTTGTAATGTCCACCGTTGATCCCTCCATTTTGTAAGTCCAGACTTCCATTTATCATCTGAACCAAATCCATATTCATGAAGCAAGTTCAGTGGCCACGTGGGGATTGCCACTTGTTTTTTTCCTGTATGTTGTTTTTTTCGGAGCAGAGAGAACGCCAGAGAGCGAGAGGACGGCTATTTTTTTAATGAACAAGTACAAATAATTCATAAATTTATTTTCCTGTATTTATTTCACCCACTGGCCTGAGATCTGTAGACCTCCATCTTCCTCTCGTCTCCACGCGCTATGCCAAAATACTATTAAAAATAGACTAAGCAACTATCTCTTTGACGGGCGGAGTTCTAGAGCCATTTTAAAATTATCTTTCTGGATTTAAAACCGTATATTTTACTTCTTTATCCGATAGAAATAAATAAATATCAGTGATTAAAGAAAATTAAAAAATATTTAGAGAGTAGAGGCAACTAGATTTACAGTTCTGGGGAATAGAGCAACAGTAAAAAGTACTGACGCCATGAAGTCAAAAGTTTACTCTACATCGTTATGAAGGTTACCAGTTCCTTGCCAGCTATGGACAAGGGGAAAGAGAGCGTTGGTCATCTTTACTCATCTCCTCGGCCCCATGACGTAGGAGAGCATCTTTTTCATGATGAAAATGTTAAATGTTCATTACATTCATATAAGTTAAGGTATAAACATCTGAATGAACGAGATTAACATATTATCACAAGAGGCAACTTTTTTACAATATTCATCAATACAAGAGCTTAAATATATTCAAAAAGTGCCTTACGCTTTAATCTTGAAAAAGATACCAATATTAATGAAGGACATCCCAAGAAGAGAGAATAACATTATAAAAGATTATTTTTCTCCCCCCACTCCTGAATTTAGACTAATATAAAATAGGAGCTTGTTAGATAATAAAATAATCCCTCCTCCATTATGATCCAGAATGAGTGTTGAGTAGCTATTCATATTCTTGAGAGATTTTGAGGGATCCATTGATTGGCAGAATGTATTCCACTTTACACAGTGATATATTTGAATAAATATAGCGTTGAATTTAGATAAGAGAAAATTTATACTTCCGATTTCTTCATAAAATATATGATTCATTTACTTGATAAATTGGTTAGAGCTTATGCAAATACAGTGTTTTCTGATAAATTTCTCTATCAATACATGTGGTGAAGTTCCCTGATCTGCATCTCTATCCCAATTCCTCTCAATGTTATGTTATCTTAATCCATTCTTCATTATAAAGCCTAACCCTCCAAAATCTGACGCCATTCTTATCCGATCTATATAAATTTATCCCTAGTATCTCAGTTTAGTATCAATCAAGTACTGTAATGTGAATAGCATCCATTCACTCCCTGATTAGTTAATTTTGTGATATATTCAGAAAAGTGATCAATAAACCAGCCGCCCCTCACTTATTTAATATCTACATTCAATACCTTGATCAGGATTTAAATCATGCATAAAAGCCATGTCGTTATAATATATTTCATATTTAAACCACCGCAGTTTGGACATTTTTAAATGAACATAGAAGTTTTAATGCTTGAGATTATTTGGGTTGTGTGTCAGAACTATGAATACCTATTTAAGAGTCAATTGTCCTTATGAAGAGCCCAACAGTTTGTAGTCATGGGCATTGATAGAGGCCATGGGGAAAATCTTCCTCTTTAGTAGGTTACAATCCCTCGCAACAGTATAAGAGAGAGTAGTTATGTGTTGTCCCGGTCTTCAAATTTAATACAGCATTAAGTTGTCTTCCAATTGGTGTGGTTCACTAAAATTAAGCCAACGTGACACTTACTATTTTGGGCCCTCGAACTAATTAGGTTTTTAGTATATCTTAAAGACGTTTTCACCATTTAGATTCTCAAACTTAGGGCATCATATAAAAGGAAGTACCAAAAAAATCTAAATTTGACGACAAATAAATAATCAAATCCAGCAGCGATGAGAGGAACAGTCTTCTTGCATTGACGAGACTGACGATATTAAATTTGGTCAATGTAGATGACATAAAAAAAGGAAAGTCGAGGTAAACTCATCTAATGCACATGACTTTGGAGATAATTATGCATAAATAAGGGGAAAATAAGGCTAGCGCACCGTCAATTCGCATGTGCCTGAATTGGCTTTTGACCCAAACAGTCCAATTTCTTGTCTCAGCCGCCGTTAAAAAATCCGTGGGTCTTCGTTGACCAGTCTAAAAACCGCAGCCGACGTGGAAATTTCGATGTCACAATTTCCACGTGGAAAAAACAGCCAACCGTACAACAGTGGACCCCGCCCATTCAAATTCTCAGCTTTCCGCCACGTGGGGGGTATATCCATAAATTTCCAGCAAACAGCTATGTCACTGAGAATGACTTAGCCGCTGCCAACCTTATCAGTCGCATCATTATTGTATAAATTAAAATATGAGTACGCTGCAAATCTCATGCTCTTTCTGACACGTTTGGGGGCGCCTTCTAGAATTTCCAATCAACAGTTCCACTTTTGTCAAAAAATATAATAATGAGGCCGATTGCTTTCTGCGATTTCCTACTTTCTACCACGTGCCAGGGCACATTACTAAACTTCCCACAAGCAGGTCTATTTTTGTAAAAAAATAAAAAGTATTATTTCCATGCTGAAGTTGACAGGGCACTGGTAGGGGACGCCGAATGTCATCCGTCACGTCATCCATCACGGTGACGGAGGAGTGATGGATGACGAGTTGGGAGACCGTCACAGTGATGGATGAAGTGATGAAATTTCAGAGAGGGATGACCTGATGGTGACGGAGTGTCTCGGAAGGGAGATGTGACAGGACGGCCATCACAGATGATGGTGGTAAGGGATTGTTATGTGATGAAATAGGTAGAGAAGAGGAAGGAAGAGAGAGAGAGATGCCTAGAGAAAGAAGGAGAGAGAGAGAGAAATACAGAGACTGAGAGAGAGAAGAGGGAGAGCGAGAGAGATACCAAGAGAGAGGAAGAAAGAGAGACCAACAGAGAGCGAGAAAGGGATACCAGGAGAGAGCGAGAGCAATGAGGGAGAGCAAGAGAAAGAGATACCAAAAATGAGAAGGAGAGAAGAGATAGAAAGATAGACAGAGAGAGATCAGATAGAAAGATAAACAATGCTGGAGAAGAGGGAGGGAGAGAGAGACAATGGAGAGGGAGAGACGATGGGGAGAGACGATGGGGAGAGAGAAACTGAGAGAGAGGAGATAAAGAGAAACAAAGAGAGAACAGGGAGAGAGAAAATGAGAGAGATAAAAAAAATAAAGACAGATATAGAGACTAGAGAGAGAAAGACCAGGAGAGAGAAGATGGAGAGGAAGACTAAGAGAGAGGAGGGAGAGAGAGAAGAAGGAGAGAGAGACTGAGAGAGAGAAGAGGGTGAGGGAGACTGAGAGAGAAAAGAGGGAGAGAGAGACCAAAATAGAGGAGAGAGAGTGACCGAAATATAGAAGAGAGGACCGAAATAGAGGAGAGAGGACCGAAATAGAGGAGAGAGAAAGAGAACAAACTAGGGAGAGGTAGGCATCGAGGATCGGATCGGATTAGATCGTTCGAATCTTGATCGAAAGATTCGAACGAACAAATGCCGATTTGAACTGATCTGTTCGAATCTTTCGATCAAACAGACCCTTTGTTCGTCTTCGATAGAAAGTTTTGAACGAAAACTTTGGTTTGTTTGTGTTCGATCGGCCATTTATTCGAACTGTTCGAACAAATGGCAGCATGTGCCAACGACCGCCAACGTCTTTCTCTCTAGCTGCCGCTGGCGGTCACTGGCGGCTGCTGGTGGCCACTAGGCAGCGCTGGCGGTCGCTGGCCGGCGCTGGTGGTCGCTGGCCGCTGCTGGTGGTCGCTAGCAGGCGCTGGCAGTTGCTCGCCGCCGCTGCCTAACCCAGTACTGCAGCAGCTGAACTGAGCACCGAATTCGGATTGGAACATTAGATTCAATCTAATTCAAACAACTTGGTCGAATCGGATCCAATTTGAACATTCGATCTGAACATCCATCTTGTTCGAACAATCCGGTCTGGACACAATGCACAGATCAGGTTTGGATCGGATCTGAACTATACAGATTGGTGTTCAGATTCAATCGTTCGAATGCCCGATCCAATCGAACATTCAAACGATCTGTCCGAATGCTCGATCCGATCGAACATTCGAACAATCTGTCCTAATCCCCGGTCCCTGGGGAGAGGAAGAGAGAGACCAAAAGATAAGAGAGAAAGTGAGACCAAGAGAGAGAATAGGAAGAAAGAGACCCAATGAGAAGAGAGAAAGAGAAACTAAGTAAGAGAATAGGAAGAGAGAGACCAGTGAGAACAGAGAAAGAGAGGCCAAGAGAGAGAGAGAGATAGACTAAGAGAGAGAATAGGAAGAGAGAGAACAGTGAAAAGAGAGAAATAGAGGCCAAGAGAGAGAGACTGAGATAGAGAACAGATAGAGACAGATTGAGAGGGAGAGAAGGGGGAGAGAGAGACCAAGTGAGAAGAGAGAAAGAGAGAGAGAGAGAGACTGAGATAGAGAACAGATAGAGACAGATTGAGAGAGAGAGGTGGGAGAGAGAGACCAAGTGAGAAGAGAGAAAGAGAGAGAGAGAGACTGAGATTGAGAACAGATAGAGACAGATTGAGAGAGAAGAGGAAGAGAGAGACCAAGTGAGAAGAGAGAGAGAGAGAGAGAGAGAGAGAGAGAGAGAGACTGAGATTGAGAACAGATAGAGACAGATTGAGAGAGAGAAGAGGGAGAGAGAGACCAAGAGAGAGAAGAGGGGAGAGAGAGAGAGAGAAAAAAAAACTGAGATTGAGAACAGATAGAGACAGATTGAGAGAGAAGAGGGAGAGAGAGACCAAGTGAGAAGAGAGAAAGAGAGAGAGAGACTGAGAGTGAGAACAGATAGAGACAGATTGAGAGAGAGACCAAGTGAGAAAAGAGAAAGAGAGAGAGAGACACACAGAGATAGAGAAGATAAGAGACAGACTGAGAGAGAGAAGAGGGAGAGAGAAGAGACAAAGAGAGAGAGAGAAGAGATAAAGGGAGGAGAGAGAAAGAGAGAAAGAGAGAGGAGAGAGAAGAAGATAGAAGAAGGAGAGAGAGGAGAGAAGGAGAGACCAACAGAGAAATGAGGGATAGAGATAGACTAAGAGAGAAAGAGAGGAGATAAAGATAATAAGACAGAAGAGGGAGAGAAAGAGACTGAGATAGATGAGAGAAAGAGAGACTGAGAGAGAGAAGAGAGAAAGAGACCGGGGAGAATGAGGAGAGAAAGACGATGAGACAGAAGAGGGAGAGAGAGAGAGAGAGATGAGCAAAAGAGAGACCGAGTGAGAGAGAAGAGAGAAAGAGACCAGGAGAGAGAAGTGAGAAAGAGGAGAGAGACAGAGGAGAGAGGAGAGAGAGATGAGCGAAAGAGAGATCGACAGAAGAGGGAAAGAGACTGAGAGTGAGATAAAGACAGATATCAAAAAAGGGAGCAAGAGAAACACCGATATAGAGAGACGGAGAGATATAGAGAGATAGTGAGACTGAGAGAGACAGGCCAGCATTCGGTGAGGGGATGAAGATGAGGCATGTGGGTCCATGATTTGTAAAAAGTCATGGGATGTTTGGTCAAAAGCTATGGATTTGAGGCAAGGATAGAGTCCAATCATGGATGAGGACGGGACAGGCAGGGCTGTGACGTGTGACAAAATTGTGACTGGTTTTGTTAAAATCCAGAGATGTGTGATGGGACAGGGGACGTGGTGAATCTAACAGCACACTCTCATCCATCACAGACCGTCATATGTCCAGTCTGGAATGTGTCGTTCCATAGGCATTGGCGAGGTCCTCTCTATACACCAAAGCTATTTATCCCATCCCATTTGGTCCACATTTTTTGTAACTTATTAAACAGAGTTATGGAGGTGGTGAAGATTAGTCTTCGTTGCGGATGAAAAATCCATCCCCTCATGAATCTCAGAAGTCAGACGAGATGGAAATTTATCTACCAGATGAAGGCCATGATGATTTTTCATTCGAAGATGAAAAATCTGTCCCATCTGTAGGCTTGGGATAGTGAACGACGATGAATGGAGAGAAATTCCCTTTCACTATAATTTTTTTCTGAATTTTATTTGCTAAATTTTCAAAATGAATTATATTTTCTTAAGAGCTAGGCAACTGCCTTGATATGGCTAGAGGTAGGGTTTGATGGTCCCGGTCCGGTCCGGTTTCCTGGCATGGACCAAAACCTTACCTGAGGTTTGGCCCGGTTCCGGTCCGGTCTTGTTCGGTCCCGGTCTGGTCCGGTACGGGGGGTGGCGGAGGAGCACGGGGATGGGGGAGGCGTTGTGCGCACAGAGCAGCGGCAATGAGCGCTTGGGGCGGGTAATGGGAAGGGCGATGGGGAGGGGGATGGGCAGTACGTGGGAGGGGGTCCGGTCCGGTCCGTTTTTTTGACATGGACCTAAACCTTACCTAAAATTCGGTCCAGTTCCGGTCCGGTCCGACAGGTCCACGGTCCAAAATATCAAAGCCTAGCTGGAGGGATATGCCTGAAGCAGGACGGGAGGGGACGGTTTTGAATGACCAAAATAAAATGGGACATGGGACAACGGACAAAACCACCCAGAAACAACTTAACGTAAACTTTATGTGGCAAGCTCAAATCCGGGTGCTGTTTTCATCAATTGTGTAGGGCCTTTGAAAATTTCCATGAAATTTGATTCCGTGAAAAGATAATGGGAGATGATTTTCGAATCAGATCGTTACACGTCTCATCAAGTCCCTTTCACAAGGAATAAAGGAATAAAAACTCCAAACCCGTGGACACGGGCCGCATTTCCAACACGTGTGAGGGTACTTGCGTAAATTACAACAAACAAGTCCATTTCGGAAAAAATTAAAATCCGAGGGTTTAATAAAGACGATTAAGTGTCTCGTCGACTCGCATTCCGAGGGAATAAATTACTCAGTTGTAGAACCAGGCATCCGCAGGAGGGTAATTCATTAATTTTCAGCAAACAGGTCTTAAAGTGAAAATTAATATACAGAGAGGACCTCACGCGGGGAAACTTGAACCGTTGAACGGGGTGGCGGGGGCACCGACGCCACATAATCTATCACGTGGGAAAAAGGACAGACTTGCCAGACGGATGCAGTCAAGGATAGGTTTCTGTCACGTGTGAGGGCACTCGCATAATTTCTGGACTTACAGATCTATTCTAATAATTTGGGGGAAATTCGGGGTAGAGGGGGAAAATAGCGGTTCATCGGAGTCGCCTCCGAGCTTCTTCCTCCTTGGAGTAGGGCGCCTTGGAGTCAATCCTGAGGGAGAAGAAACCAAAAAAAAAAAAAAGAAAACCCGGAATTTAGGGAATTTTCCAGAAAAATTTTCCCGTTTTTTTTTTTTTGATTTTAATTTTGGGAAGGCGCGGACCTGTCCTTGCGCTTCTTGAGGAAGCGGTGGAGGGAGACTCTGCGGGCGATGGGGAGGTCGGAAGTGCTGGAGGCTATGGCGTCGGCGGCGATGCGGGGGTACGTGGCAAGCGGAGGAGGCGGGTCTTGTCGTATATCAAGGCCGGAGAGGCAGCGGCAGGCCATGGCCATGACCTCCTCGGCCTTATCGGCGGGGAAATCCTCAAAGACCGCCACTTTCCCGTCGTAGAAGAGCGTCAGCGGCGACCCAGATCTCGATTCCACAGGGGAATTCATGTCCGGCAGAAGATTCATAGTTTTGGGGGTTTCTTGATTGGCTGCGGAGAGAAAGGGCGACGATTTATTTTATAATCGGAGAAATAATCGAAAATTAATTAAAAAAAGGCCTACCCCTGAGGGGATGCGAGGGGATGTTGAAACCGAGCTCTTCGAAGCTGCCCTTCTCCTTGACGTACTGGCTGAGCCGGCTGCACGCCAGAGAGAAGTCGGTCGTCTTGTTCCCTACCTTCCCCCTTCCCTTCTCCGGCGACGTGAACATCTCTCTCTCTCTCTCTTCTCTCTTATCTCTTTCTCTACTTGTTCTTGACAGCACGATCTCCGAGTTGATTATGTCCTCTGCTTCCTAGACTGCGCAATCCCCCTCTGCCCCTTTATATCGTCTTCTCCTCATCTTCTGACAAGCGGATCCCTCGAGACGAGCGTTAGAGCACGTGCGAAAAAGGCCAAGTGGATAGCCCATATGGTTGGGCCCATTATCCCAAGCCCACATCTCCCTCTCTCTCTCTTCATCTCTCTATCTATACTGTTGCTGACGTGGATCAATATTGGACACGTGGGTGGCCAGCACATGCTGGCTTTGCACACGTGGTCACGTCGGTTGGATACTGTGTTTTTTCCCACACACCAAGCTTGCCCATTAGGATATTGTAGTGTGCGGTCGTCACCGGCCTGGGGCCGCCGTCCCGGCGCACGTCCAGGAGCGCGCGGCCCCTGGGGCCGGCGGCCCCCCGGCGACTCCGTCTCGCGTCCTGCCCTGTGGACGGGACGCGGTGACGCGGCCCTTTATAATATAGAAGCCCTAGAAGGGAGTTTCCGACAACTCTGCAGAACTCGTGGCCCCCCCCTTCAGACCACAGTCCACAGGCTACCGTCCAGAGTCCAGACTGGGTTCCCCCCTGCAGACAGCGGAGTGCACTACCCAGCTCTTAGTTGATGAGGTAAAAATCAAGTTTCATTATCTTCTTCTTCTTCTTCTTCTTCTTCTTCTTCTTCTTCTTCTTCTTCTTCTTCTTCTTCTTCCTCTTCTTCCCTCTTCCTCTTCTTTTTCCCTCTTCCTCTTCTTCTTCCCTCTTCCTCTTCTTCTTCCCTCTTCCTCTCCCTCTTCCCTCTCCCTCTTCCCTCTTCCTCTTCTTCTTCCCTCTCCCTCTTCCTCTTCCTCTCCCTCTTCCCTCTTCCTCTTCTTCTTCCCTCTCCCTCTTCCTCTTCCTCTTCCTCTTCCTCTTCCTCTTCTTCTTCCCTCTTCCCTCTTCCGATCTAAATCTTCCGATCAAATTCCTCATAAGAATCTTTTGATTGCAATATTCTTATTGTAATTTTGAATGTTTTGTCTTATCTGTAATTTTGAATGTAAAGTAGTGAGTCAAATTATTGTGGGATTGAATGTCAAATTTGATTTCAATATTCTTTTTGTAATTTTGAATGTTTTGTCTTATCTGTAATTTTGAATGTAAAGTAGTGAGTCAAATTATTGTGGGATTGAATGTCAAATTTGATTGCAATATTCTTTTTGTAATTTTGAATGTTTTGTCTTATCTGTAATTTTGAATGTAAAGTAGTGAGTCAAATTATTGTGGGATTGAATGTCAAATTTGATTGCAATACTCTTCCTCTTCTTCTTTCCTCTTCCTCTTCTTCTTCCTCTTCTTCCCTCTTCCTCTTCTTCTTCCCTCTTCCTCTTCTTCTTCCCTCTTCCTCTTCCTCTTCCCTCTTCCTCTTCCTCTTCCCTCTCCCTCTTCCCTCTTCCTCTTCTTCTTCCCTCTCCCTCTTCCTCTTCCTCTTCTTCCCTCTTCTTCTTCTCTTCTTCTTCCCTCTCCCTCTTCCTCTTCCTTTTCCTCTTCCTCTTCTTCCCTCTTCTTCTTCTCTCTTCTTCCCTCTTCCTCTTCTTCTTCCCTCCTCCCTCTTCCTCTTCTTCTTCCCTCTCCCTCTTCCTCTTCCTTTTCCTCTTCCTCTTCTTCCCTCTTCTTCTTCTCTCTTCTTCCCTCTTCCTCTTCTTCTTCCCTCTCCCTCTTCCTCTTCCTTTTCCTCTTCCTCTTCTTCCCTCTTCCTCTTCTTCTTCCCTCTCCCTCTTCCTCTTCCTTTTCCTCTTCCTCTTCTTCCCTCTTCTTCTTCTCTCTTCTTCCCTCTTCCTCTTCTTCTTCCCTCTTCCTCTTCTTCTTCCCTCTTTCCTCTTCCTCTTCCTCTTCTTCCCTCTTCTTCTTCTCTCTTCTTCCCTCTTCCTCTTCTTATTCCCTCTTCCGATCTAAATCTTCCGATCAAATTCCTCATAAGAGTCTTTTGATTGCAATATTCTTTTTGTAATTTTGAATGTGTTGTCGTATTTGTAATTTTGAATGTAAAGTAGCGAGTCAAATTATTGTGGGATTGAATGTCAACCTCGCAAGTTGGAAAAAAGGTTGACAAATCTAATATTGAAATCAGTTGCAGTATGGATTCCGTCGAAGAGATGCATGAGAATTTATTAGTCGATGATGACAGTGGGGAGGCAACATCATCGACTGAATGTAGCCCTCGTCCTGAGTCACCGGTGGATGAATCATCAGCCAAAAATTTAGGTGGGCAGAAGTCAAAGATTCTGCAGTATTTTACTCATTTGGAGGGAAAAAAATACAAGTGCAACTTGTGTGCTTCGGTGAATCCAGTAAGAGAAGTTATATTAACAAGGAACAAGGATAACAGCACGAATGTCTTTTGGCGCCATTGTAATCGCCTCCACAAGCAGATACACAATGATTTGAAAGGGATACGAGAAAAATAACTTTCTATGCTGTCATATGCCGGCAAGTCATCATCGACAAAACAATATTACACAGGTTTTTCATTGGACATTTTAAAAACACTAATTGCACGTCGTGTTGCGGCGACCGATCATTCATTTAGAAGTGTGGAGCACCCTACATTCAGAGAAATAATACAACACGTCTACCAAGGAGACCTTGTTCTTCCAAGAGCAAAGGGTGTGCGGAAAGAAACTGTCAAAATTTTTTCAACCATGAAAGAGAAGTTGAAGCAGCGTTTCGATGATGTGCGGCGTGTTTCCTTGACTGTCGATGCTTCGACATCTCCCAATGGTATCCCAGTTCTTGGTGTTACTGTGCATTGGATAAATGCCGAGTGGTGTTTGTGTGACGGCGTGCTTGCTGTTCGAGAGCTTGTGGGCCCACACACGGGAGAGGCGATGAGTGAAGTGTTATATACACTGCTTGATGAATGGAACTTGTTGGGTAAGGTATCATCCATAACCACCGACAATGCATCAAACAACGGGACCATGATGGTTCATTTAGCGAGGAAGTTAGAGGGTACAAACATTGGTTTTTCACCTCAAAGACAAGTTCCGTGTGCTGCCCATATTTTGAACCTAGCAGTCCAAGAAGGTTTGAAGGCACTTAATATCACTTTTCCAGATTTGTCTTCGTTGGAAATACCGCATGGTCAAACATCGTCTACCGTGGGAAACATAGTTGTTCGTGTTCGAGCATTGATATCAGCACTTCGTGGGTCCACCAGACGATACGCCCAATATGTTGATCTATGCAAGAGGCACGGTGCGCCAGACGCGAATAAGATACCACTTGACTGTGCGACCCGTTGGAATTCTACATTTGCAATGCTTAAGAGCGCTTATGCAAAGAGGACCATCTTGGATGACGCTGCTTGCTGCTTGGTATCAACTTCAAAGAAGAATTACTCTTTGTCTGCACAAGATTGGACAATAGTGAAAGATTTATGTGATATATTAGAGCCGTTACGAGATGCAACACAAATGCTCAGCGCTTCAAAACGAATTTCAGCATCAGACGTCTATACCTCTATGGACGCATTGTTGGAACACATGTATGAAGTGATGGAAAAACTCGATCATGCTCAGTACTTTAATGTCAGCACTTTCCTACCATCAACAGAATTGTTGGCCATCTCGAATGCATGCACTGCAATCCAAGGAAAGCTTGTTGAATATGTGGAAACTTTGAGGGGCAATATGATTTTGGCCGCGGTTACATTGCTTGATCCTCGAGTGAAGCAGAGTGCTCTCAGGCAAGAAGTCTACGAAGAGGTGAGAACATTAATCTTAGGGCTTCTTAAAGAAGAAATAGTGGAGGCGACAACGAATGGGGGACAACAAAATGATGAGGAGCAGAATGTGGGTCATAAAGATCCCCCGTTCTTGGCGAAATATAAACAACGTTTGCTACCAAGTGCATCAAATACATCAATGACATGTCCGGGTAATGAGTTGGACAAGTTCTTAGCGGAGCCACTTTGCAATGATGATGCATTAATTTGGTGGAAGAATGCAGGAGCATTTTTGTTCCCAAATTTGTGCAAAGTGGCTCAGGATGTGTTGTCAATCTCGGCCACAAGTGCTCCGGCCGAACGCTTGTTCTCCAGTGGCCGAGATATTGTAACAAGTAAAAGATCACGTATGGAGGACTTAAGTCTTGAGGTTTTGATGGCCACGAGGAGTTGGATTAATGCGGAGTACAAGATCCCTCTCCCCCTTCCACACGAAGAAAGTGGCGGGCATGGCTACGTTGACGGGGAATGGTGACTAATGTACGTACTTCTCTTAAACTCTTCATTTTTTCATGCACTAAATAATCATTCTTCTTTTAACAATTTTTAGGACAACAAGAGAGAAAACGAAGTCTTGAAGCGCATGCCGGATGACGTGTTTGCTCCCGTCAACAGTTCTCCATTTGGTAGTTAATTGTCTTGTTTTTATTTTATAGAACTATTGCAGTTATTACACTAAAGACATACATGTGCAATGGATTCGTTTCTTTCTCCATTTGAGAATATAAGCAGGCAAGGCACTTTGCTAGAATGTGTTATTTTCGTGTTTGAACTTTGAATGTGGTATTTTCTGGAATTTAGGTAGTGGAAGAGGAAGAGGAAGAGGAAGAATAAGAAGAGGAGGATAAAGAGGAGAACAAGAGAAATTTGGAAGAGGAAGAGGGGGAAAAAGAAGAGAAGGGAAGAGAAGAGGAGGAAGAAGAAGAATGTGTTATTTTCGTGTTTGAACTTTGAATGTGGTCTTTTCTGGAATTTAGGTAGTGGAAGAGGAAGAGGAAGAATAAGAAGAGGAGAAGAAGAGAAATTTGGAAGAGGAAGAGGGGGAAGAAGAAGAAAAGGGAGGAGAAGAAGAGGAAGAAGAAGAATGTGTTATTTTCGTGTTTGAACTTTGAATGTGGTCTTATCTGGAATTTAGGTAGTGGAAGAGGAAGAGGAAGAGGAAGAATAAGAAGAGGAGGATAAAGAGGAGAACAAGAGAAATTTGGAAGAGGAAGAGGGGGAAGAAGAATAAAAGGGAGGAGAAGAAGAGGAAGAAGGAGAAGAGGAAGAGGAGGGGAAGAGAATTATCTATTTTCTCAAGTAAAAATTCAAAAAAAGTATAAATGAATGAGAAATTGAGAACTCTGGGCCCCAGAGTCTGGGGTGCGGTCGACTGACCAGGGAAGCGGCCCCGGGGCCGGAACGGCGTCCCGTCCAACGTCCCCCCTTCACCGCCGGGGCCGGGGCCGTGTCATCCGGGGCCGTGAGCCCCCGGGGCCGGGGCCGTGAGCCCCCGGGGCCGGGGCCGTGAGCCCCCGGGGCCGGGGCCGGGACCGCATCCCGTCACGCGTCCCAGCCCTCCGCGGGGCCGGGGCCGCGTCCCGTCCGGACGGCCGCACACTGGGTTATTGTAGGTCCATGGCATCCGCATTTTCTTAAATGGGCAATTTATACGGAGAAAAAGATGAGATTTTGTCACTCTTAGACTTCAAAAGTCGGTGGGTCTTCTTAAAATTCAGAGGGAGGACTATAAGTGAAACCAGTATGCTAATCAAAGAGGGGTTTCGGATTTTTTAGTTTCGTTGGTAAGAAGGTTATCAGGTAAACTATTAATAATAATAGACATGCTACAATATATATGTACAAATAGAAAGATATTATGTCCTCTCTCTCTATCTCTTGCTGACATGGATCTAGATTGGACACGCGGGTGGCCAGCACTTGCTACCATTGGACACGTGGTCATGTCGGTAGGATACTGTATTTTTCCACCCACACACAGCTTACTCAAGTTGCTGCCGGTCCATGACATATGCATTTTTGAATTATTTTGAAAACAATTGTCTCCTAGAATCCTAATAAATGTATTGGAGAAAAAATTGAGAATATGTCTCGCTTAGACTTCAAAAGTTGGTGTGCCTTCCCTTTTAAAGTCAGAGAGAGGACTATTAATGAAATCAGAACACTATTAAAAGAGATCTTTGACTCTACAGTTTCATCAGTAAAAAAGTTACCTGACAAGTAAATGCTGATAGATGTATGATACACTATTAATAGATATATTCATGTGAATATTTATCTATATATATATATAGATGGATGGATATATAGATTTATAGATGAATGAATGGATGTATGGATAGATATATAGATAGATAGATGGATCGATAGTTGGGTAGATAAATGAAAGAAGACCACTCAAAATCCACAGGACAGCGCTCTTTTGGGTCATGATGGAAAGATAAATTAAAGAGATATTACTTACAGGGAAATGTTACATGGCTCTACTTTGAAGTCTTATGATTCATCAACAGAAACCTGATAATTTTTTCTGGCAAAGAGAAGATTCACATGTCACGAAATGAACATTTGGAGACTCTGAATAACAACTTGGGGGATCTCTTTAGTACTTATAAAGATAAGCCCTTAGTGCCAAAACATACACACTGGCAACTTCGTATGGCAGAACAAGGTACATCTGGCCAATAGTCAATTGACGTAGAGACTGAAATCTAGGCAATGATTCCTGATAAAGAAAAAAGCCTTAAAATTCATGTCAGCTATATTATTATATATGGGCATGATATTATTGGAAAACTACTAAAAGAGGATTTGAAGGAGAGTTAAAATGCAAATGACTCCATTTTAGAATAATCAGATTATGCTTGATGTGTAGCTCATGATCATCAATTTTTATTTTAATGATAGGTGTTACGAAATATACATAAGCTCCATGGCAGAGAGATTTCTTGTATGTGGGTTCATCAATATTCTATCTTGTTGCTCATACGTTCAGCATGTTTCTTGGTGACCATTATACTGAGAGAATGAATTCTCATACTGATGCAGTTCAAATAGTGCCAATTTCACGATCGTATTATTAAAATCCTCCATATCTCCTAAGTTAGGGACATTTCCAGCTTTTTATTCCGTTACACTTCTGGTGATAGTGAAATCTCCTCCTATGATCAAAGGCATATATATGTTGCTAAATTTTAGAATCAGATTGCCCCAGAGTTATTTTCGCAGCTCACTAAAAAAGGAAGCATAAATGTACATGAGCATAACTATATAATTTCCTTCTTGAACCTGTATTGATATGCTCTGAGAGTATTCATCAACTGCCTTGAGGGAGATATCTTTATTACAAAATGCCCAAAATTTTGTTCTTTCTTTATCCCAGAATTCATGGAAACCTAATTTAGATTTATAAAGTCTAATTATACCTAAAAATTTTAAGGTAAACTCCTTCATCATACCTTTAATTCTCAAACATGTTTCAGGCTTTGCAATACCCCTAACATTCCAGATTAAGGTACTCATCATTTAATAACACATGGGTAACAACTTAAAGTCTATAAGGGGCTATAGAGTACAGTCCTAGTATATATTGTTTCATCATCTTCTGAGGTTATTGCCTCTATATAGTAATTTAATGTTTCATATCTCTATGCACTAAAGTTTGCGCAGATTTTGTTCCCCTCATTGGCATTCCACTCAACATCAGTTCGGATATTTTTGACGAAGGCAAGTTAGGCATATATTTTTAATGTCTTTGTAAATTTGATTTGCCTAAATCAAATAAAATTTATTTTTATAGAAGCTCACAGAAATATGTATAATGGGAGTGAGGTCATCTCCATGGGGACTGACGTTTAAATTAGCTCTAATAATTGAGTTAGGTTTAGGGAAGTAATGTGATGAGTAAATTAACAAGAGAAATAAAGTATGTAGTAGAGTAAGAGAAAAGATAAAGTAATAACAGTTAAGATAGTAAAAGGTTGGAAGATATGTAATTAGTAAGTGGGAGGAAGTTATTAGGGGAAGATAGAATTGAAGATGACATGTATAATAAGTAATAGTAGACAGTGTTAGGGAGAACTAGTTGAAAGAAAGAGATAATAAAAAATATTATTTATACACCTATAAGGGGTAATATTTTTATGGAAAGTAGATATAGTAAGGAAGTAGGATGTTGAAATAGAATTTTTATTATCATAAAGACGGATATTAAATAGGTAGTGGAAGAATCATTATTAGAGTTTTAGAAAAGATATTGATTATATGTAAGATAAGAGAGATAGATATATGAAGAAAAGGGCTATTAGGACTTAGGGTATGTAATGAAGAGAGAATTGTATTGTATTAAGATATAAGAGAAAGGATAAAGATTAAAGGGGATAAGAATTAAGATAGATTGGGAAAGATATGATTTCATTATATGTTGATCAATGAAGTAGAGAAAGATTTATAAGATGAAACAATGTGTCTTCATAGAATTTGAAACAATGGGACAGGTGTCACTCCTCTCTCCTTGCTTGCCCCGCTGTCACAAGGGTCTCCTGCCATCACGGAGAATGTTCATCAGAATATGCCAAAATTGGGGGTTGTAGACCTATTTTTAAGGCTTACAAAGGGCATCTAGTGGACATAAATAGAGTGGTATGACCGTAGGGGTCCTCTAGGGGCTGTTGCATCCCTTCCAATAGTCTCCATGGTAAAAAATCTCTATCTGGCCAACAGAGTCGACGCCGAGAGATAGAGATGGAGGATACTTCTCCTGGCCATCCAATCTCCTTTAAAGATGATATAATGGTGACAATACAATCAAAGTTGTTGACCTCCGTTAAATTCACTACACTATGTGATAGACCTAAAATATGACATGAAATCTTACAAATTTTTAAGTCATTTTGGGATCAATTCATGTGTATTATCTTCACTTTACCCAGATTTTCATCTCATTCACTAAATAGAGGAAGTGGTAAAACAATGGATTTTTGATGTAACTTTTACATAATTTACAAGTCCAAGTATTTCTCAGTAAAAATATGTTTAATTATAATGAGACTAATGCGCTCTCTAGTGTGTCAATACATGATGTTGCAGAGGTGAAATAGAGGCTGAAGAATGAAATAAAAGAGAGGAGAGAAGAAAAAAGTAGATAAATAAATAAATATATAAATATATATAAGAATTGGGCGATTGCTGAAAATAACTAAAGATTAAGCTTTAAGGGAATTTTTAGCACAAGGGTTTAATGCGTTTTTTATTAATGTTCAAAGTGATGCATATGGGTTGTGATCAAAGAATAATAGGCCCTCAGTCAAGTAGTTGACTGATTGTATGTGAAGATAAAATAAGAGACTTAGATATATTAAAAGGGTACTTAGTTTGACCATACACTGTACAAGTCAAATCATGTATTTAGGACTTGTATTTTTTATGACATGAAGATAAACATAGTTTTTAACACTGTTAAGGTATTTGTGTGAATTTTTCTTCATTTGATTTGTTGAATAACTTATCCAAAATCCTATTTACTACCTTCGAGTATTTAAGGCTGAATTTACTGATGATTTAATGAAAATGAATTACATGAAGATATTATTATCCAATGGTGATATATTTATTTAAATTATGTGATAAAAATACCTAAAATTTTAAGATTATTTATAAAAATCAAATCGTTGGCATAGCTGCTAGTTTTTGCTCTTAGCTCTTGAAAGGTGTTTGAACTGATGGCAAAATTGTAAATAAGAAATCAAAATTAAAATGATTATTATGTTAAATTTCTTAGCAATCAATACATATGAACGTTGGAGTTTTGACATATTACCACTATGCCCTTTCATATTTCTAACTCCATATATACAGTTTTGAGCCCTAATTTCACACCCCCTTCTCCTTGCCCTTTGAAAATTTCAGTCCAAAAGCTAGAGAGATCTCTCAATTCTTGGAGCAATTTTCAAGTAATTTCTGAACATTCTTTGAAGAGATCATTTGTTGCTAACATCAATCCAAGTCCACAGAACTTGAAATCGTGGTTTTTGGTGCAGGGTATTTCACGATTCAAAGAAAAGAAGGCTGGGATCCGATCTTCGCACATCCTTGACCCTTTGATAAATTTATAATTTTTAGCATATTTGTTATACTGATTTTGAGATTTTTTCAACATATGAATTGTTGCTAACATCCATTCAAAACCAAATAAATTTGAATCGCATCATTTAGTTGAGTTGGAAAGAGTTACATGGTTTAAAGTTGGACATGGAGGAATCAAACAATAAACTAAGGACGTTAAAAACAAATCAGATAAATCTCTGGAGATTTATCTGATTTGCTTTTGAACACTTTGTGTGTGAAATTGTGTTAAGAAACTATTCCAGGTAGAATCATTACATTGTTTTAGAATTCAAAAAGATGTTTGAGTTTTAAGCATCAAAGGTCAAACGTGAATCAAGAATTTCATCCAAAGAAAAATGCAGCGGAGAAGAGGACTGAAGAAAGAACAACCACAAACAAGGAGGTATTACTGTAGGGAAGTCATAGTTATATTTATGAATGTTTATCTCTGAATTAATAAAATTTTGACATAAAAGTATTATTGTTGAAGTACTTAAAATTGGTACTTGTTTTGAATACTATTTTAAGTATCCATCAATACTAAGTGTTGTTGAGGAGAATACATTATTCAGAAATATACTGCTATTGCTAGATCTTTGTGATCACTCAGGTTTAGGCTTTGGGGCATAATAAGAAGGCTATGGGAGCCAAGTTGAAGTAGATCAAGCAACATCATTCTATAGAAGCATTTAAGGATTGAGGACGACAAAGCTTCAACGACTTTTTCTTTATGTTGGTATCCTTGTTCAGCCCTATTTCCAAGTGATTTGCTTGGGTGGAATTTACACAAACTCAGTTGGGGCACACAGCACCTCGGAATGGATATCAAGAAACAACATTAAGGATTAGCCAAAGATGTCTAAAAAAATATTTGTGTCTCCCATTTCCCCTACCTCATTTCCTAGGTAGAAATATTCGAGGCTAATTAAAAATAAAAATATAACATAAATAGAGAACCTAATTCACCCTCCTCTTAGGTTATTCCTTGGCCACCTAAATGAGGAATAACCCTAACCAATCTATGGTGTTTGTCTATATTAATTCCAACATATCAAAAAATGGAAATACCAGATCTGCCCTGATTTGAGGACCGAGAGTGGCGGCGCAGGTCATCGCTGCCTATAGTTTTGGATCATCTCGGAGGTGGAAGATGGACGGGACATGACAAATTTTGTCCCGTTCGACGTTCGGATTCAGTGCAGGGACAAAGGATGGAAAAAATTTTCATCCCACGGTTAGAAAACCATCCCCTCCAGTCCTCCCAGGATGAATTTTCATCCCGTCCAGTCCTGCTGGGATGAATTTTTGTCCCATCCCTCGTCCTGGATAGAAAAAACCCATTTAATATTTTTAATATATTAATATAGATTTTCTAAGTTTTTTAGGGAATTATGGAGGAGAGAGAGAATGCGAAGGGCCATAAGTACAATTATTTTTTAGCAGCATCTGTTTACACGCACGTAAAAAAGAGGGACTTTGATGCAAATTATCATTGCGAGGCCACGTGGCTACATCTCAACCGTTGAATGTGAAATAATTGGTCCAAGATCCGGATTTATGGACAGTTTTTTTGTCCATCCAGTTTTCCATCCAGATTCATCTGTCCAACATCCGGGACCTCTTGACAGACAGTTTTTTTGTCCCATGGGACGAAAACAGTCTCGTCCAGTGGTCCCCGGGATGAGTTTTTGTCCTGAAATTTGTCTATACTTTTGGATGGGATGATTCTTTTGTCCCGGGATGAAAAAATTGTCCCATCGCGTCCCTTCACTGTATTGCCGCCTAGCTTCGGTGTGAGGTTTCCCTCACTCTTCTCCTCCATCCTGGCATAGATCTGAGCTCCCCTAACTATTCCCTGAAGTCATCTTGAGTCTTCCACACCTGCTAGAGCTATCATGATGTCATTGTTACCTTCCAACCTCGAGAGGGACCTCTGCCAACTGATTTTGTTCCTACGACAAGAGATAAAGAAAAATGAGCTTCCTGATCTCCTTTTAAGGGGTCGAGAGGGGTGCTCTCGACCCCTAAAGGGATCAGGCTTGATCTAATGGCCCGCTAGGGGCCGTTGGATCAGCCTGTGATCCCCTTGTTGGTGGCCTCCGTCGACCGGCCAATGAGGACGGTGGCTGGGTGGGCGAAGAAGACAGTATTGCCCCCCCACCATTGAACCACCCCTTAAATGGTTTGACGACTGCAACAAAATTGTAACCGTGGACCCATTTTTTATTAGTGTACCCCTTGGTCCACGTCAGTTGCCTTGTTAGACACCTCATCAGGCTTTAACCATTCTGAGTTGCTAGTTCATGTGAGTGATAACATGATAAATGCATGGATATTTAGACACATTTAAAATGATTGTGGCCTTATTAATTCAGAATTTATCATGCTATTTTTTGAATTAACTATAAGCTATAAATTCTCATTTTTGGACATTATGATTATTTTTCACTAAACTCCTTGACTTCTTTGCAGTTAAGAAGTTTTAGTACTGATGATTATTATATGTGTAGAAATTCACAGGAATGAGAAGATAAAATTCTCCAAGAGTTGGAGAATTTTTTTGAGCTTAATGATTCTCAAAAGGGGGCTTGAAAGGAGAAAAGTGGTGTTTTGGGCATTCAAATGAGAAATCAGAGGAAGATGGGCCACTACCTAACCTGCCCATTGGGCTTTCAAAAGCCTTCTAGAGAATTAAGTTGAAGATTACAGGGGGAAACTCTCAACCCATGGAGAAAAAGAGGCAAAAATGGAAAGAAAAGAAAACAGAAAATACCCAAAGGGGTATTTTAGTAATTCTTTCAATCTATAAATACTCTTTTCTCCATCATTTCCCCTCATTCTGAATGTGCTCTAGCAAGTGGTTGGGCAGAAGGACAAGGCATAGTTCACAATCTAGGTTGTTCAACCTGCTTAATGTAAGTTTGTTGAAGGTTTCATTCAATCTCATCTATTGAAGGGCGGGGTGGACTATGCACTCCACACATTGCATCGCTATGAGGGCTCCCCTTGCTCCTGTTGGCACGAGTGACCATATGCTGGCCTTCACTAGGTAACACCTATGTACCTTTTTCTTTCCTCCAACATGGGCGTGGGCGAGCAGGGTCCGTGTGTAATTGGGATATATACTAGTGGCGATAACGTCAATGCATCGACACCGGAAGTGCCACCACCATCATCCGAAGTCAACACCACTGCTAAGGACACACTGCCATCATCACCGTACCAAGTCTACACGAGAGCATCAGGCACGTCTCCACCCACGCACGCCCCTTCACGCGTCCTGACACATCGCCAAAGGTAGATCCAGAACTGCCTCCTGACGTGACACAAAACCACGTCGCTCGTCACGTCGCTTGTCTTTATTTTTATTTTTATTAACTGTATTTTCTCTTTCCTCTAAGGCCTATATGTATAGGCCAATGTTCCAAGAAACAGTTAGGCAAGTCATAATTCAGGAATTGAGTTTTCTTTCAACTCTTCTTGGGGGACTTGCCCTATCCTCCTTCTTCCCAATCTCTGATCACTACCACCGTCGTCGTCGTCGCCTCGCGCCGTCTGCCGCCATTTGCTCTTCCTCTCTCTCCCTCTCTTTCTCTTCCCTCCCCTCTTCCTTCCTTCTCCACGATCTGTCTGCCAGCATCCAGCGCTAGGGCTGCCCACCTCAAGTGCCCTAGCGCCGGCTGCCTGCGCAGGCGACAGCCCTGCCCGTGCAGGCAGCCAACGCGGCTGCCCGCATAGGAGATAACCCCGCCCGCGCAGACAGCCAGCGCGGCCGCCCGCACAGGCATCAGCCGCGCTCGCACAGACAGCCAACACGACTGCCCGCGCAAGCGATAGCTTCGCCCGCGCAGACAACCAACGCGGCCGCCCGCGCAGACAGCCAACGCGACCGGCCGCACAGGCAGCCAATGCGGCTGCCCGCGTAGGCGATAGCCCTGCCTGTCCAGACAGCCAACGCGGCTGCCCGCGCAGGCGATAGCCTCGCCCGCACAGACAACCAACGCGACCGTCCGCACAGGCGACAGCCCCCCGCGCGCAAACAGCCAGCGCGGCCAGCCGCGCAGGCAGTCCACACTGTCGCCTACGCAGGCGACAGCCCCGCTCGCGCAGACAGCCAACGCAGCCGCCCGCACAGGCGATAGCCCTGCTCGCGCAGACAGCCAATGCGGCCACCCGTGTAGGCAGCCAATGCGGCCACCCGTGCAGGCAGCCAACGCGACCGCCCGTGCAGGAGACAGCCCCGCCCGCGCAGACAGCCAACGCGGCCGCCCGCGCAGACAGCCAACGCGCGCGCGCCGCAGACAGCCAACGCGGCGCCACAGCAGCCAACGCGGCCGCCCGCGCAGGCGCCATCACCCGCCCGCGTCCGTCCGTCTGCGTTCATCACTCATCCATCACACTCCTCGCCAGGGCCTTTCAATGCCCGGAGTGCCCAGATCTTTCGTCTAGTGGGCCATACAATGCCCGGATCGCCCAATTACGTCACGACCTGAATTTCCCGCAACCTCATCACACACTCCGGTGCCGAGGTACGCCTGAACTCTTTGGTGTCGAGTGTTATTCGTCTAGTGTTCCGTGAGAATTCTTCCACCGCCGTCAGATTCGATTTAACTATCTCTTTCTTTCCTCAAAATTCTTCCTTTTGTGAGATTTCCCGCAAATGTGAATTCGAGTATTGGATTTGGTGCTTTGGCATCGTCACGATGGTTGAAGACAGTACTCCCGCCCTCGATGAGGAACGGGGCTGCACCATCATTATTTCATCGGTTTTAGGTTTTCGAATCCAATCGTGTGAATTTTGCGGTCTGTTTTATCCCTCTACCCAAACCCGTCCTGCACTCCCACCATCATTGTCATACCCATCTCCCTTGTCGTCACTCCCCTAGTCATCCTGCATCAAATACGCTCGCTCTACGCCTAAAAATGAAGAAAAGGAATACATTTTATAAATAAACATCCCCTAGGTGGCATCCAGGGCATGGATGGATCGGCTTACAGGCACAACGGAAGGGTTGGACGTACCCAGCACCGTTATTTTGCCATTAAAAAAATCTCATCTCTTGTTTGCATTGAAAAATGTTGATACTGACAAAATATAAGGATACAGACTTGACATGAAGCATTGAGGACTCACCAGACTTGCATTGAGGTTTTAGGAACTAGGTTTCCAATTTCACATCATCATCCATCTATTTACTCTTAAAATCTATCATTTTTCACTCTAAACACTCAAATTTCCCTATTTTCTCTCTCTAGAATCATTTCATTCTCTCTATATATCTTCATCCATATTCCTAGTTAATTCTCTCAAAATTTCATTAAAAATATCCTTCACTTGCACTTTCAAATTCCATCTCCAACTTCTTCTACACCCTCTCTTCATTTTCTCTCTCTATCTCTTCATTTCAGTCATTTTCTCTCTAAACCCAATTCTTTCTCTCTCTAAAATCCATTCCTGTCTCTTTCTAGATCATCCTTCATTTTAAATTTCACAGTAGTCACCTTTGAGTTCCATTATTTTAGGCAAAACAATCTCATTGTACAGGACTTAGCCAAATAGGCTAAGTTCTGCCTTAATTAGGCTGACCCAATAGGGTACCTTAATTGGGGTGACCCAATAGGCAACCCTTCATGGGCCAGACCGGGCCCGCCAATCCGACCCGAAAGGCCCGCCGCCACTCTGTTGCCACTCCACCACCGCTCCACCATCGCACTGCTGGCGGCGGGAATTGCTGGAAAAATCAGAAAAATACGAAAAATTAGGTAAAATTATTTTATGCATTTAAAAATTCCAAAAAAGGAAAATCCCTAAAATTAATATAATCAATTTTCAGTGATCGTAGCATCTACAAAATCCAAAAAATATATAACTCTCATTTTTTATATTTCTAGTGTTTTTTGGTGTTAATTAAATTTCTAGAAAATTCAAAAAATATTTATTTTCTATTTGTAGTGCTTATTAAAATTATGAAAATTATTTGTAGTGTTTTTATTTGTATTTCTGCTTAAATTTAGATTTTAGGAAATATATAAATTGACCAAAGTCCATAAAAATCTAAGAAAATATATTTCTCAGTTTTAAACTCATTTCCTTCATTCCAAGGTTGAGAAAAATTTTGAAATTAAATTTATGCCTCTCTGTGGATTGAGCACTTACTTGCCTTATATTTAGTATAGATTATTTAAGTGTAAAATTTTCATAAATATTTTTGGTTAAGTCCGAATCAAAATAATGACATAAAATCCCTAAATTTGGACTTATTAGTAGGCCCCAATCCACGTCATTCATCGTGGCCAATCAGAGGCCTAAAAATATAGAAAACATATAAAAAATAATTAACAGATCTCACCATCTGATCTTATTTCAGAAGATCAAAGGACATAGATCATATCCATTTACTTAAAATGGCCTGATATTACACGGGCTTCAGGCTGAGTCTGTTCAATGTGTTGTTGTGTTTTCTTCATGTTTTCTCAAGATCCCAACCAACTTTATTCGGTGTGGGCTTATATGGGGCCTCTTGGGTCCTTGGTGGGCTTTCTAGGCTTCCACTGGGTGTTGGCGCCCTTTGCTGGCTGCAAGGTGGGCTCGAGTGCTCAGCATTCGCCTCCTTGTGGTCAGGTTGGGCGTTGCTGCGCTCTGGCTCCACCTTAGCTAGCCACAAAAGAACCAAACTTTTTATTCTTATGTATATGAATATACTTTCCTCTTTCCTTCTCTCTTTTAGTTCCTTCTTCAATCTTGATTTCACCCCTGCAACATCATGTATCGACACACTAGAGAGAGCATTAGTCTCATTATTATTTACAATGTTTTAAGCATTTTTTTAGTAATAAATACTTGGACTTGTAAATTATATAATATTCACATTAAAAATGCATGGTTTTACTACTTGCTTTATTTAGTGCATGAGATGAAATTTTGGTCAAGTTGAAGATACTAAAAATGAAATGATCCTAAATTGACTTTAATATGTGTATGATTGCATGTCTTATTTTAGGTCTAGCAAATTTGATTGAACTCTGAAAATTACATTAGTGTTGTGGATCTCTCTTAAATCCACTATACTATGCCTCATCGACCACTCTTTTGGGGTGCCCCTCAGCCCGCTTTGTCGATCTTGATTTACCCAAACGAATGGCCCTAACCATTCTTATCAATGGTTGCAACCAATCTAGGGCCTACAAAAAGGAAAGAAAATTAAGAAGGTCATGTAATTTAAATCTCACTGTTCAATCTTCAGTAAGAACATCAGATGGTTGATATTAAGTGAGTGCACTTCAATTGATCTGATATGTCACAGGCTTTGGGCCGACTCAACTCAAAGCCAGGTCATATTTTCTTCTAATTCTCTTCTGATCATAGTCTTGATTAGTGTTCGGCCGTCCCTATATCGGTACTGGATGCCGGTATCAGGATGGATGCTGTATTGGATACCGGAAATGGAGTTTCCGGTATCCATTTTTTTTGGTATCCAGATATCGGATATCGGTTGCTACAATGCCGATATCCGATACTGACATCCGTCTCAATGTCGGCATCCATCTCCATCTCAGGGGGAAGGATGATGGTACCGGATATCGAATGCGGATATCGGTTTTCGATATCCACATCGAATTTCATTAAATTAATTAGTTAATAATTTTCACGTATTTTTATTCTAAATTTTTTGAATAAAAAATACACGAAATTGGGAAAGAGAGCTGAATCAGCTGATCAGCTGAAGATAGAGGACGCCGGAATAGGCGGACGACGGTCGGAGGAAAGTGGACGGCGGCGTCGGCGGACGGCGGCGTCGGCGGACGGCGACATTGGCAGAGTTGTTGGGCGAACACTACGCGGGTACGTTCCAGCATTTTTGTCCGTTTAAGACTCTTATTTTTCGTCGGTTTTAATCTTATACTATGCCGCTTTTTGTTCCTAATTCATCCGCTGATTCTCACTTCTGTAGTTAAAATGATTATAGCATTGCATCCCAATGCTACAATGAAATTAAAAGATGTTATTTGCATAGCATTAAAGAAGTTATTTGTTTATTTATTCCCTGGTTCTTCTACAATTTTTTATCTCTAATTCTAACTCTCTGATTCTTTTTCACTGCCGTACCTCTAAGTCTCCTTCTCTCCTCTCATTCTCTCTTACTCTCCAGTGTCCAATTCTCCTTCGCTCCTCTCTTCTCTCTCATTCATTCTTCCTTACTCTATAAATCTCCCTTTCCTTCTCTCTGTCTCTCTTACAATCTAATTCTCCATCTATCACTCATTCTCTCTCACGCTCTGTCTCTCATTCTCTCTCCCTCACAATCTCAATCTCAATCATTCTCTCTATCTCTCAATCTCAATCATTCTCCCTCTCATCTCTCACCCTCTATTACTCTCTAATTCTCCCTCAGTCCTCTCTTCTCTCTCTCTCTCTCATTATAACTGACTCTATAATTCTCCCTCTCCTCTCAATTTCTCTTACAATCTAATTCTATATCTCTGTCTCTCTCATTCTCCCTCCCACTATGAAAATTTTTAACTTACAGTTCCATGTCTCCTTCCATTTTCTCTCCCTCTATTACTTTCTAATTGTCCCTCTCTCCTCTCCTCTCCCTCTCTCATTCTCCCTTACTCTATTATTCTCTCTTCTATCTCTCTCTCTCTCATTCTAACTTACCCTATTATTCTCCCCCACCCTCTCTCATTTCCTCTTACAATCAAATTCTATCTCTCTCTCTCTCATTCTCCCTCAAGCTCTGTAACATTCTAATCTTTTTACCTCAAAATCTCCCTCATTATCTCTCACCCTCTCTTACTCTATAATTATCTATTCTCCCTCGCTCATTCTCCCTTACTCTAAAAATCTTTGTCTCCCTCTCACATTTTCTCTTACAATGTAATTCTATCTCTCTCTCTCATACTATCTTCTTACAATCGAATTCTATCTCTCTACTCGCATTTTACCTCTCTTACAATCTAATTTTCTGACTCACAGTTCCATCTCTCCTTCTCGTCTCTCACCCTCTCTCCTCTCTTCCCTCTCTCTCATTCTCCCTTACTCTATTATTCTTTCTTCTCCCTCACTCCTTCTAACTTACTCTATAATTCACCCTGTCCCTCACTCATTCTCTCTTACACTCTATTTATATATATCTATCTCTCATTCTCACTCACGCTCTGCAACATTTTCATCTTTTTACCTCAAAATATCCCTCCCTCTCTCACTCACCCTAACTTACTCTTTAAATCTGCCTCTCCCTCTCTCATTTTCTGTTACAATCCAATTCTATCTCTCTACTCTCATTCTACCTCTCTTACGATCTAATTTTCTGACTCACAGTTCCATCTCTAATTCTCGATCCTCTCTCACATTATCTCCCACTACCAAATCCTGACACTCTCCTCTCAGACTCTCCCACTCTCCAATTCTCCCTGATTCATATTATTTTATCACACTCCCTACTTCTCCTTTGCCTTTGTTTACCGTCTATATTGCTCTCCCTTCTTTTTAAAATTTTAACATCTAATTCTCCCTCCCTACTATCATTTTTCCTTACTCACTAACCCTGCCTATCTCCTTTCACTCTCCCCCACTCTCTAATTTTCCTTCGTTGCTCTCGTTATCTCCTGCCTCTAATTACCCCTAATTCTCTCTCACCCCCTGTTACACTCTAACTCTCCCAGTTCCACCCATTCACTTTTACTCACTAACTCCACAAAACTCCTCTTGAATTCACCCATCTGTTATTCTTTCCTAGTGAATTCCACGCTTTTGTCTTTCTACCTAAGTGCTCTTTTAATTTATTGGTTATATTCATAGTATCCAGCTTATCGAATTATGCCTTCAGAAACATGAACCCACCCGGAGGCAGTGGCCCAACCCAAGATAGATCTGGGTCGGGAGCTATAGGTCCTGAACATATGGACATGGGAACTTCTCGTGCTGTACCGAGTCACCCTCGTTTGAATCGTTCAGTCATCATTGACTACTTCGAACGCATAGAAGATGGATACTACGCATGCTTACTGTGCTAGGAGATGAACCCACACAACAAGAGAAAAGCGATAAAGCGCCAGGCTGACAAAAGCACCAACGTATTTTGGCGACATTTCAAAGCTTGCCATCCAACTCGTCACGCGGAGCTTAAGGGCGAGGTTTCAGAAGACCCTGATCAGGCACATATATCAGACAAACTGCGAAGCAGACAGTAGGGAGAGCCAAGCCGACGAGGGCTGATTAGGGGGCATGTGCCGGAGGAAACAAAGAATGCCATTTCATGGTTCATATGCATGACTAATTCACCGTGGAGCATCGTTCAGAATGTTTCCTTCAAGGAGATGTGGCGTTATGTGACACTTCTCGACTTGGATCCTCCAAGTGCAAAGGTCATTAAGCAATGGACCATCCAAATGCATGGTTGCATGAAACAAAATGTGAAGAAGCTATGGGAGATCGTGGACTGCGTCTCACTCACCGTAGATGCATGGACCGCCGAGAACGGTACTGGACTATTGGGCATCATCGTCCATTGGGTGGACAATAAATGGGTGTACCGGGAGCGGGTTCTTGCCATCCAAGAAATTGTCGGTAAGCACGATGGAGAAAACATGGCGGCCATCGTTCTCCAAGCTCTAGAAGAATTTTTTCTGCGGCTGAAGGTCAGCATTCAATGGCAAACTTTATCTTATTAACTAACTTTGTGGCCGATATTTATGCAGTTCTACACCGTGAATACTGATAATGCCACGGTGAACAAGAGGATGTTGGCCTCGATGGCGAGGAAGATAAAGATCGTTAACCCGAACTAAAGCGCCAGAAGGCATGTCCCATGTGTCGCACACATTCTGAACATTGTCGTTTAAGCAGAAATAAAAAGCTTCGGCATTCCTTCGGCCCAAGTTGTGGAGCCCAAAGAGGGCGACGTGACGAGGGCAACAGAGCACTATGACAATGACCAGGACAATGAGCTTGGAGATATCTTCTCAGCATCTGACGACCATGACGGAGCACGCCGGCCGTTATGCTTGGGAGATGCAGTTGCAAAAGTGCGGACACTGATGTGCAGTATTTGAAGCTCCACGCAACGGAGAGAATGCGAAGGCATGCAAAGATGACCCCGAATTTAAGGACTCCAACATGGTCATCTTAGATTGTCCAACCCGATGGAGCAGCAGTTACACTATGCTAGCGGCCGCCATGAAGAAGCGGGATGTAATTGATGAAGTGTCGAAGGCTTTTGGCCAGAAGGGGATGGCAACAAAGATGTCGAAGGATGAGTGGGAGTTAGTGAAAGAGTTTTTTCGCATCCTTGGTCATTTCACCGTATCCACAGACCATGTTTGCAGGACAATGATGCCAGCGATATGTGACGTACTATATCTCATAGATGGCCTCAAAGAACACATGGAGGAAGTGATCCAACAAATCGAAGATGGCAATTTCTTCACGGGCATACAACAATTGCATGAAATGGATCGCTCCAACATGGCGAAAGCATGTAAGGTGATGCATTGGAAGCTTTCACAGTACGCCGAGATCTTGTGGGCGAATGAGGCAATCACCGCCGCGGCATTGATAGATCCATTCCACAAAGGGGCAATGTTCCGACCGGGCGCTCGAGAGGCAACCATTGCATACGTATGGTCCTTGTTAGCGTGTGACTCGTCGCCGCGTGGGTCGAGAGAGGACGCTGAAGAGGGACCCGCAGTAGGTAAAGAGTTGGACACTTGGCTTCAGAGCATTATGCAGAAAGTGCAACCGGCACGTGCGGCAACAAGGTCGGCGTGGGACGAGTTCAACCAATACCTCACAGAGGTCGTGCCTGATGAGGGAGTGTTCACTCCACTATCATCGTGGGCCAGCACAGGCGTGAAGCGTTTCCCCTTACTTGTTGCCGTCACGACTGTTGTCCGTATGTGCGACAAGCGCACCTGCCGAGCACATGTTCTCAGTGGGCAACACTATTGTCACGTACAAGAGATCACGTCTGCGCTGATAAGCATCGAAACACTAATCATTGTGAAGTGTTGGCTCCGTGTGGACAACAAACAATGGTACACTGACGTTGAGCTGGATTTGGATGGCAATGATGAACAAGATGGTGTGGTCGCATGTGCTAGAGATACACATCAAGTTCATGAACATGTTTCCCATTTTTGAGGTAGTCATTGTTTTTTATTTCTTAACTTTCGCTACGCAAGTGATGACCAAGTAAGTACAAACCTCTGCCAGAGCCGTGCTCTAATGCCCAGGGGAAGAGCGTGTTTTTGACATGGCCTCCTTTGTTTAGGACTTTGCACCGATGTCCTAAATAAGTAGTGATATTTGTTTAACATTAAGAATTGTTCACGTATATACTTTTATATATTTTTCTATTGAGTTTAGCAACACTCTCATGAAAATATGTTGACTTTCACCAAATTAAAAATTCCCACCTAGTCAAACATATGTCGTACTTAGTTCAAATGTGCACTTTTTTTAGTATTATAAATATTGGTTCCACCAACTATGTAAAAGCACCACAACATGGGGGAGAGTTTATTAAATATTTTTCCAACATTTTTTGAAAATCTTATTGAATTTTCAAAAATTAAAAATTCACATTTAACTGTCCAAATAAAACACTTAATTAAAAAGTGTTATTACACATAAAAATTCACACTCTCCCTTATTATTAAACCGTCAGATTTATTATTCCTCTTACTAACTACTTCTATCATCTATTCAAAGTACAAGTTATATTATGCACTTTTATTTTCCTAAAATTCCATAATCTTAATTTCGTTAAGACATTAATTGTAAGTCTAAAATAACCCATTCCACTAATATCTTACACTCCCCCCTTATTATTAAACCATCAGATTTATTATTCCTCTTACGTCAGATTTATTATTTCTACTATCTATTAAAGGTATTAATTATATTATGAAATTTTATTTTCTCAAAATTACATTACATTAAATTCGTTAAAAAATTAATTGCAAGTATAAAGAACACTTCCACTAATATTTTACAGTCTCCCCTTGTTATTAAACCTTCAGTTTTATTATTCCTCTTACCAACTATTTCAATTATCTATAAAACGTATTAATTATATTATGTAATTTTAATTTCTTAAAATTAAATTATATTAAATTCGATAAAACATTTATTGTATGTCCACAAACATTTTACAGTCTCCCCTTATTATTAAATCCTCAGTTTTACTATTCCTCTTACTAACTATTTCTATTATCTATTGAAGGTATTATTATATTATGGAATTTTATTTTCTTAAAATTACATTACATTAAATTTGTTAAAAAATTAATTGTAAGTCTAAAAAAACACTCCCACAAATATTTTACACTCTCCCCGTTTTAATAAACTGTCAGATTTATTATTCCTCTGACAAACTTTTCTATTATCTATTAAAAGTATTAATTATTTTATGCAGTTTTATTTTCTTAGAATTACATTATATTAATTTATTTAATACATTTATTGTAAGTCTAAAATAGCCTTCCCACTAATATCTTACACTCTCCCCTTCTTATTAAACAGTCATATTTATTATTCCTCTTACTAACTATTTCTACTATCTATTAAAAATATTAATTATATTATGGAGTTTTATTTTCTTAAGATTCCATTATATTAATTTCATTCTAACATTAATGAAGGCCCACATATATGTTGCATTTTTGACATATGAATTTCGACATATGACAACAATACGTGAAAATTACATATCGAATTTTTTCAAAACGTAGCATATGTGGGCACGCGTAATGAGATTCATATGTATGATGGCTGAGGCAAATATAAATTCCAAAAGAAATTAGAATTTTCCCAAATGGGATCGCGGTGTAATGAGAAAAAAATAAGCGGATATCGGTTTCCAATATCCGGATATCGAATTTCGATATCCGGATACCTGATACCGATATCCGATATCTGGTATCTGTCTCGTCCCTTTACTTAAGGTATCTGGTACCGATATCTATCTAACCCTCAGAGACGGATATCGTCCGATATCCAATAGCCGATATCCGGCACCGTCCCACTTTTTCCCGGATATCGGATATCGGTTGTCCGATACCGGATGACGGACGGATACCGGTTGGGCATTCCTTAGTCTTGATCCATTTCTAATCTTCTCATCCCAACCCATGGAAATATGAAACATAAAAGAATTTTTGTAATCCCATGTCAAACAATTATAGAAACCAAAGTGCTACATAAATTTCAAGTGAGAGACTCTAGGTTGAAGTAAAGAACAAAGTTTTCCCCCACGTGCATGCAGGTAAGACTATTAATGCCTTTGGCCTGCCTTTGGGACTTCTATTCTGCATGTGCTTGGGATGACATTGTCTTATGCTTTGCTACTCACACCCGTTTGCTGATGCTACTTATGCAGAAATGCTCATCATCACTGTTCCTCTTGGATTTTTTACCTCATGAACTATAACTCTTTTTTATTTCCAAAGAATAGATTGGTGATGGAAAGCACTAATTTAGACAAATGGTTTCGGTTACACATTTCTTCTCTAGTATAAGAGATGAACTTCATTTATTGATAGTGTCATAATATTTGGTGGAAGCATTTTTATAAGTACCTGTTACATGAGAGCTAGATTAATGGATAGGTGCATGTAGGGTCTGATCATTATTGGAAGTGTTTTCTAGAGCTGACTTTTTTTGGATTTCCACGTGAGTAGTTTTTTTATTCATGGTAATGTTGAAGATATGGTGTGATGTATCTTTATCCTGGTATGTATGGTTGGAATCTTTCCTAGTTTATTCTCTACATTTGAACTTAATCACATTCTTCACTATTCATTGTCTACTGCATATGACCTTCAAATTTTAAATTGATATTTCATATAATTTTTATTTCTGAAATTTTTTTAGCATGACCCAGTCTATTGACATTGTTCACAAAAGAGAGGATATTGATCAAATATTACTATTTGTCTAATGAGGTCCTTTGATACATTTTGTTTAAAGGTAAATTTAAGAATTTTAAGCAATATATCAACTTCTATTAAGGTTATATCATATCCAGGATTTGTAAAATGATGTATTCATAAATCAGCAACTCCAAATGTCCCCATCGAATATTAGGATCTCTTTATCCTGGGAACCATATCCACAAAGAGATAATGTTGGATTCATAAAAGGCTTAAATGCAATGCTTGGCAAGATAGCTGTAGCGGCTGGTTGTACTGTGGTGGATTGAAGACTCAGTTTTCTCCATTTTTACCCATTTCATAGGAATGATTATTAATTTTAATGGAAATGATGTAGATATCTCACTATGGCAATTTTCCAATGATACACATTTAAGGTTTTTATTTTGCTGTATGTTTTTGGGACATTTAAGGGTTTTCTTTCCAGAATTTTATGTTGTCTAACTTATTTCCATTGTGAATTCAATTTTTGTCTTTAGATATTGAGTTATTGTTGTAAAAATAACCAGAAAGGGATTGTATAAAAACTAGAAATACTAGAAAAAAATAATACCTAAGTCGTGATGTTGGATTCCTGCTTGAAGATCTTGAGATAAACTACTTAAAAACATTTATCTGGATAAGCATGAAAAGGTTTTAAAAGAAGTATTATGGAACTTTCCCAATTGAATCATGCAATTACAATCTCCTCACATTTGATTACTCAACCATTTTCCAGTTATGGACCACTTGAAAAAAAAATTGGATCCGTAAAGCAAGAATCTACATGATTAGGTTTTATCTAGCATGGATCTTAAGCATAAACTGAAAGAAAATATAAATCTACCGTACTGATCCAAACATATATGATTTTAGAAAATTGTGAACAAAAAATGGTACATTTTTTGTATTTCTGTCTGAATGGTGAAAGTTGAGTGGTTGCATGAGTCCTGAGATTCAAAGTGCAAAAAAGTGGATATATGAAAGATAGCTCACATGATTTAACAGAGTGCACTAATGTGGTCGTTAATGGAAGATGAAATTTAAATATTGAGTTAAACATAAAGTGTCGTTTTCCCCCTCTTTGAATAAGTGTGATTTAGTTTCAAAAACTCAATTTGCTGAGAAATACTGAACTGTATCTATAGATGGAAAGTTACTAAAATATCCCAATCTGTTGAAGTGGGCAACAAGATGGAGAGTCAAACTAAAAGTAAGGTGCTACTGGGAACCCAAAAGAGATAAAATCAAGGGACATTATTGTTGACATACAAGAAAGTATTAAAGTTAAAAAATAAAAAAATGATGAAATAAGTAAAAATCATGATCCCATCTACTATGAAAGTCAAACTGAGTCTTTACTTACTCCAAAGAGAAAAGAGAAAAAAACTCAGAGAACAACACACACAAAATAGAAAAAAAGGCTAAGAAATGCATCCCTTTAAAATCCAAAGTTATTACATAAAATTTAGGAAATAAAATAAAGAAATCGAATACCAAACCCTAAAAACGAAAAAATTATAATATTTAAATCTCCCTAATTTTATACTAAAAACAAATGTCCCTTCTTAGCATCCCTATACTCTCAATTCTTTAGGAGATGTAATTCTATAAAAAACACTTGGTATGCTGATAGAAACAAATAGATTGTGATAATTATCTGTGATTATTTCTTGTTTAAGTATTTATTTTTACTTCTACATACATATTATAATTTTTTTAGAAGAAATGGAAGAAAGTGCATTACTTATTGAGTCCTAATTTGTTTAATTTATTGATTTTTTAGACTAACCTTACTTGATTCTCTTGATTCTGTTCATTTTCTTGATTCTCTTTGGATTCAATAAATTATAAGGATTTAGATAAATATAATAGTAAAATCTGGATGCAAATGGGAGATAATGAGAAAAGCATGAAATGGATTAGAGTAAAAGGCCCAAAATAGGAGGAGAAAAAGCCCAACTTAACCTTCTATAGAGGCCATGTTAAAAGAAGGCATGATTTGTGGAGTTAACTCCACAAATTCAAATTTGGAAACTGCTTTTTGTTTGGAGGATGAAACAGAATGTGGATCAAGATTTTACGTCAAGATATATCTACCTCCTGAATCTGTGAAATAAGATACAATGGCTCAGAACAATTGGTGACCCTATTAAAACTTTTATTCCCCCATCATTGTATCCAATCCTTGAGCTCAGACCCATATCATTGATTTCAACCTTAGTTCATCAGATTTTTTGGTTCCACTCTTTCTTAACAGTGTCATTTTGAGAGAACAGTGATCCAAAACTATTGATTTGGATAAGAAAGAACACCATATTTGGTCCTAACCATTGTGACAGAAAGGATTGTATGTCCTTTTTACTTCTTCACCTGTTATTATCATCAAGGAAGATAGCCCAGATCAACAGCTTTCCAACACATAAATCTGTGCTGAAAAATCCTCTTGTAGTAAAAATGACAATGTTTTTTATACATCCTTAATTCTGCTACTCGCCATGCACCACCACACCCAACACTGCCTGCTTTGCGCACATCCACCCACAACTACTGGCTGTACTGTACTGATAAACGAAAGTTTTGGTTTTTTAACTCAATTATTCACCAAAAATTCCCAAAAATACCAAAAGTATGATAAATATCTTATAATATATTAAACACAGACTAGGAATTTATCTTATTTCCTAAAAAATAGTTTAATCAGTTTTTATTATTTTGACTGATAAAATGTTTACATTCCATATATTTATGGAGTCACTGGTGGGGAAATTAACATACAGATCTCCAACAGTTTCTTTTATGTTGATGGGCTAAGAAAATAAAAAATGTTTAGGAAAAAAATAAAGTGACATTGTTGGATGAAGATCATGTCACATTGAAATTTATAAATAAAAGAGATTTTGGCAAGCCTGGAGTACAAAGACATTGAAACTAGAGGGCTTACACATGAGGACTTATTAAAAGATGCTAGAATATTTGTCAGTGAGGGGATCCACTCTAGTTCTAGTAAGGATTACTCTCCAAGGACCCGAACTCCTTCATATCCATAAATCAATGGAGAGTAAAGAAGACAATAGTACGACCAACCTAAACCAAACATCTAACTCTAGTGAAAAAGAAATGCACAATGAATATGCAGGTTGCACTACATAAAAGTCCAGTTGTAACAACTCTCAAATTCGTGATAAATCTCTAGTGCCAGCACCATCTGCTGAAGTTCCTTGTCTTTTTGAATCGTAAACCTCCATCCTACCTATTGGTATGATTAGCATTACTCAAGATATAGATTTTCATTGAAAGTCAGAGCATATACTTAATTTGAAATGGGTGTTAAAACACACCATGCTTATAAAAAATATTATCTTCATCATATTTGGAGGAATATATGAGCTCATGCAGCCTTGATGATGAATGATATTATCGACCCCTTCATACCAAATATAACCAGTTCGTCAAAAAGACTTCATGTAAGTTTATGTTAGTAAATGATGCACCAAATGTTTTGTGGAAACAATCCAAGACTGCATTGAAAATCTAACCTTCTCTGAATAAATGATTCATATATCTGCCATGACATTACGAAGGGCATTATATTGATAATACCAGAGGTTGATGGCTCCAAAAGCCCTATGATCTGGGTGGCTCAACTCTGCAAGTATTTGATGGTTAACACACTGATTTGGAATTTACGGGGAATTCTGAAAGCGGAATCCCAGATGTGTATTAAAAAGTTGATTAGAAACCAAAAATTACACACTACCAAGTATAATTTGGATTCACATATACTGACTGAAATTACGACTAGATGTGTATTGGGCACACAACACTGAGGAAAAATATGCATATTTTTTAAATCAAATATTGAGGCCAAAATTTTGGATGAATGTGCCTAAAGGTTGACAATTGAAGTAAATCTTGAGCGGAGGGTAATCAGGATGTCTTTCATAGATGTGTCTTATGATAGTAAATTTTGATCTAACATTTGGGAAAGTGGATTTACATTTATCCAAATCTACTGACATGAAAATCAGTAGCTTGTTTGGTGAAAATGTGGCGCTCAATTATTATAAGCACACTTGTCAATTTGGGAGTTTATCTTAGAGGAGGCTAAAATATCTCCCTTAATTTAAACTAACCCCACATTGGGAAGTTTCTCCACTTTGAATCCTAGAAATAGGGGCATTGAAGTTAGGCTCTCGTTGCAGATCAAGTATACCTCTTAATGGTAGAAGCCATGATTCAATTATCAAGCTTTAGAATTTAGGGGATATTTCGATAATATCAAATTTAGGGGATTTAATTTGTCTTTGGTAATTGAGATTATTCAATAAAAATATACTTAGTCGTATTTATTTAATAATATTTAGTTAGTGATGAGTACAGATCGTCTCCACAGGGAACGATGATTAGGGATATAATTTTCTTACTATAGTGATTATCCGTATGAGAAGAGATAAATGTGAGAATAGAATAGGCAAGATAGTGATATCGAGGAAATATAAGTAGTTGATGGTATGAAAACGTGGTGTTAAATTATCATTGTCATTCTTTTTGCTTCAATCAAATAAACCTTTAATTTGTAAACCTACTCAGAATTGTCTGGTGTTCAGGTCGTATCCACAAGGATTGGCTCTTAGAGGTAGAATTAACTAATGAGTTGTTAAAATAGGGAGGAAGGATCTTAGGAGGACAATACTAATAGGGAATTAAATGATTATTTTTACTTGCATTCAAAATAATAGAATGTGGAGAATTTTTGGAAGAAGATTAAATGGAGCTTTAATATGGGTTGAAAGAACTTTCCACAATAGTGATAAACAAACACCACTAGGTGTTTGTTGTAATATCTAAGAGACAAAGAAAGAATTGATACATGATTTTATAAAGGAAGTTCCATCTAAAGATTTTATTTAGACCTTAAATTTTCAAGATAGAGAGTGGGGATAATTTATGATTTTAGATATTTTTTCTGATTTTTTACAAATCAATTGATAGGATAAATTTGAGAATCAAATCTTGCGCATAAGCTGTTTGATGAAATGCCTAGTAGAACAAAATCAATTTGTATGTATATTTTTATAAAGAACGAGAATGATTTCTAAGGTATTTTATCTAGGGGATAAGTAAAATATGAAGTAGTGATTCCTATATTTTATTCATATTTTTTAGATCTTTAATTGGTTTAAAATAGTGAGAAAGTGTTTTTAAAATTGTTTCAAAGGTAGGCACATCACATGTTTGTCAAAATGCCTTATAAGGATGTTTTAATTTTGGTTTTTGCTTGAAATAAAATTATTTCAATTTTGAGGAGATGGATTGAGGATGATTCTTCAATTCTTGATTAATATTCTACTCAATCAAGTAAAATTCTTCCTAAACTATGTACGTACCGGATTTCTGCAGCAGGTGGAGGTCGCCAACGGCTCCTGACCCCACTCTGACTGCGTCATCCTTCAGGTAAGCTTTATTGATCCTTCTCCCTCTTCCACTCTTCTCCCTCACTAACCTCCCTTCAGGTCATGAATCTGTCACCGCTGTTGACCGAGAGACCCAAGAGAAACAAGAAAAAGATAGAGGATCTTCTCCGTCATTTTTTATTTCAAATAGTCATTAAGTTGTGGTGGCAAAAAGATTTTTTTTCGGTGTTCTACAGCTCCTTTTATAGGTCAGGAATGGTCTAAAGACCTTCCTCGCCGATATGGGACCTTTCTGCCGTCTCCAACGATGAGTCATCTGAAATCCACCTTCTCATTGTTGGAATAATGTCTCCGATGACAGAGACGGCGGCGAGAGGAAGAAGAAGCCAAGAATGCCCTTGGATCGTTAGATCCACGCCTTGAGGGTTCAACGGCTACGATTTAATCATTGTCGTGGACCCTCTTCAGTTCTGTTGGACCCTGCACAGCCAGCAACACCATGTCAACATCGATCATCCATGTGTTCACGTTTGATTCGTCAAGCAGGCGCTCCTCGCTGAGTTGTTGCCTGAAAATAAAAGAAATTGACAGGGATTTTGATCGTTCGATCTTATTAATGAAAATCAACAGTCAAGATTAAAATCTAGATTTTAAGAAAAACACATCAAGACTTGGGCTCGGGCTAGGTATGTGCAAAGCCCACGAGAGTTTTTGTATGTAACTTGTTGTGTACGTCGACTCGCGGCCCCGATGAAGGCTTATCAAGCATGACCTGTCCCAGCCTGATACTCTTTGAAAAGCACAGTGTTATTTAAATACCATATCAAACTTTTTAAAAATCCGCAATTGATATAAAAACTCCAAAATGGACATCAAAATGAAATGAACATGAAGGGCTTACCTTGGGTGCTGGTTGACTTGGGCTTTTACTATACCTTTTGGGCCTCTTTGAGGAGTTGTGGCTTTGGCAACGGATGCGGGCGTCACCTGTGGTTGCACCATTGGCTACGGATGCAGGCGTCGCCTACGGTTGCGGCCTTGGCTGTGCTCCTTGGTGGCTCAACTCGATTTTTATTTATTTATTATTATTGTTTTATTTTTTATTTTTTCTTTCTACTTTACCAACGAGTTACATAATATTTTTTAGTCATTCAATATTTCTTTAAAAATAGGAAATTTTACATAATGCGTGAATAATTGCATGAAAATGGGATCCAACATAAAAATGCATGTTAATTCACTATATGACTTCACGAACCCTTAAAAAATGTTAATGTGCAAACATGATTTGTGGTACATCATTAGTGTTACGTGAAGTGTTACGAGAATAAGGTAGGGTGTGTGACGGATACGATAGTGATCGAATGCACAAACGGTATGATGGAAAAGATAGAGAAAAGATAATGGGGACATAAGTAAGTGAAATGATAAATAAAAAGATGATAACAACTATAATTATGATAATGATGATGTCGGGAGATAAGCAATGTAAGGTGAGGATACTTACCTTAGATCCTTACATTCTGCCAGGATTACGGTGATTTGCGAGTGCCGGTAAGCTCCCCCTCTTCTCTAATGCTTCTTCCCACACACCCAGGACACCAAGAACACACTTGATTGATCTCAAAACTCACTATCTTTCAATCAGCCCACATAAGTAGGAAGCAAGTTCTAGATGAATTTCACAATTATCCAAGCCTCTATTTATATATCTGAGAGTATGGATGAAAAAAGGCGGAGGAGACAAAGCAGTGCTGAAAATTTCAGCTCAATTTGAGATGTAGATCATCCGATATTCCTGTTGGAAGTTGGAACAATCCATGAATGATAATCTAACTTCTTTCCAATTATGAGCCACACTCATGGAGAAATGACATTTATGAATCTAGGAGATTTACAGGTAGGCTGAACCTCGCGTGTGCAATTTATATTATTTGGAAACATTAAAAATATCAGAATACTCATTTGGTTCAATATTGATAAGTTGTCAGGATATTGGGAAGAGAAAAATGTCATGTTCTATGAGCTTCCCAACAGATAGTGTTAGTTTAAGTGGCCAAGAAATAACCTAAGACGGGGAGGGGGAGGGGGTTGAATTAGATTCTCTATCTATATTATATGTTTTTTATTATCATTGGATATTTCTTCCTAAGAAATGAGGTAGAGGAAATAGGAGACACAATTATGTTTTTTAGACAGCTTAGGCTAATCTTTAATGTTGTTTGGGGGGTATCTGTCTCGAGGTGATGATGTGCCCTAACTGTGTTTGTGTGAATGCCCCCCAAGAAAAGCACTTGGAAATAGGGCTGAACAAGGATAATAAGAAAAATAAAAGGTTGATGAAGCTTTGTTGTCCTCATTCCCCAAAGGCGTCAATCAAATGATAGTGCTTGATCTACTTCAACTTGACCCCCAAATGATACTATTTTCTGAAAAAGAAAATAGTATTTTTAATTAATCATTAGTAAATTCAGCCTTAAATACTTGAAAGTAGTAATTAGGAATTTAAATAAGGTATTAAACAAATCAAATATAGTCAAATACTTGATGATGTCGGATGTCGTCGATGGCATCGTCCGATGGATAAAATCACTAAGTGAATGTAACTACGTGTTGCGAGATGTCTTAGATGAAATGTATGTGTAGGGGCTGACGAGTGGGAATTCACCGAGCTTTGAGCTCTGAGGCAGTAGTCATTGATGATGACGGTGACCTTCTGACCCTCGTTGGAGCGACGACAGCGACTACGGCGCCGAATAGAAGGAATTTCGTAGGGGCTCGCACGTAACGGACGGGCGCGGCCCGTGCCTAGGAGACGTTCAAATTTGTAGTCTTCTCGATAACTACCTCTCACCTAATCTAACCCGAGCACGGTGGAGTGCAGCCAAAAGTATATTGTAGAAAGTAATTTAATGAGAGAGCAAGGGGAACGACGTACCTCGTCGGTCGACGTTGCTTGTTGTCATGATCTTTGTCGGTGTAAGCGCCAGGCCGGGCATACGTGGTGGAGAAGTGCTGGGTGTGGACAAGTAGAAGAAGGTCAGAGATGGGACAGGTGATAGACCTAAAATATGTCAAGTAATTACACATATTTTAAGGGCGTTTTGGAACCATTTCATGTGTATTTTACCCAATTTTATGAAATATTGCATGTTATGCACTAAATAGAACAAATGATGAAAATGATGCATTTTAATGTCATTTTATGCATGTTATACAATTTAAATATTTTTTTAGTTGAAATATACATTTACTACCTTTAAATTATCTCATGTTCTATTTAGTATCTTATCAATGAAATCGCAGGAAAAAATCTGTATTTAATTTTCAGAAAGAGATAGGGAAATATTATTGAAAAATTAATATATATATATATAAAGATAAAAAAAGGGTTTTTAGTTGGCCGACTAAGGAGCAACCCAAGGACCAGGTTTCAAACCAGCAGCCAGGCTAGCGAACGCGGAGTGCTCAAGCCGGCCAAACCGCCGACGAAGCCCATTCACGAGCAGCCCAATAGCACAGGCCCAATTCATGGTCAGAACAAGCCCAATAGCAGACGCTTCAAGAAAGGTATGTATTTTGATTTTTATCAGCTAATGTAGCACGCAAATATTTATATACTAATGTGTTTTTTAAAATTTTTCAATATGGGATTTGAATCCCATTTTAGTTTATTCGCATCGGGCCGGGCCACAGAGAAAATACAATCGCGGCCCAACGGCCCGTGGTCTGAAGAAAATAAGAAGAAAAATGAATCAGGCTTCGAGCCAATCAGGCCCGAAACCCGACTCTTTTCGGGCTTATTTAAAGAAGCGGATATGATCTCAGCCGTCCGGTCTTTTTAAAAAGATCGGACGGTAGAGATCTATCTCGCCAATTTAACTACTTTATTTCTCTTGTTTAGGCTGACTCGGCCGCGAGACCCATCGACGGATGAATCAGAAGAGAATACAGGCGCTAACGGGGCAGGAGCATGGTGCACCATAAGAGGGGTCCATGGCTGTGATTTAATCGCAGCCGTTGGACATCTATAAGGATGATCGGACGGCTAGGGGCATTTACGTCCTCTTCCGCCCCTGGCCGTCGACTCTGCCGGCCAGAGGCCGTTCTTGGCTGGCGAGGGGGACCAGCTGTGATCCGACGGCCCAGGAGGGCTCGCAGGGCAACTCCCCACCATCAGAAGGTCGCGGGGGTCCCTCCTAGGCCGTTAAAAGGGGGCCAAGAGCCCTTAATTTCTCATCTTCCGACCAATCTTCCGACCAATCTTTCAACCACTAAGCCATTACGGCGGCGGAGGACCCGTCTGAGGCTGGCGGAGCAAGAAGAGGGGTGTAACAACCCTCTAACAGCTCCTAGAGCTTCAGAAGGCTCTAGAGGAGGTTGAGGAAGATGAAGGCTCGTGCCAGCATGGGAGAGAAGTAAAGGAGGGACTGCATACCAAAGTTAGGCAGCGGCAATGTGCGCCGTCACCCCCTTACCATGATTTAGGGTGAGTTGGTAAGTTTTCTTGCATCTAATCTGGATGATTTACTGTTATGTATGGTTCATTTGAGTATCCCACCTTAGTTTTATCCTTGATCTGATCCACTTCAATCCAACATTGCTACCGACATTTCAGTCAGGTATTTCATCAAACAACTAGTGTGTTCGATGAATATTTCTTATTTTACCTAAGTCCGATCTATATCTATCTTATAAAATATAAAAAAAGTACATATATAAACATCTTCTTACTCGACCTCTTACGGGCATTCTGTCGAACACCTCATAGGCGTCTAACAGAAATACCCACCTATAATCGATATCCCCTTATAAAATCTATATAAAATACATCAAAAAAACTTACTATACATATCTCTCTAGTGTCGACCCGCTATCGGGCATTTAGTCGAACACCTGTCGGGTGTTCGACTAAATCGACCTATTAATTATAGGAATCGATTATATAAACTATATATAAGAGTATAAATCATATACATAAATATATATAAATACCTAAACTAATTTTAAATAGTATTCTACCTCTTTATATCAGTATAAATACTTACTAAGTTTCATTACTACCTCTTTATCCCTTCCTAATATCTATCTATACTTACCTAACTTCTTACTTAACATATTATAGTTAGATACTTATTTATTCTCTTCCTAACTATCTTATTAATGCATACATACTTCCGTATATTATCTGTCTCTCTTAATGTACACACTCATCTATATAACTCCTCTTCTTTCTTCTATCTTCTTATTACTAATTAATCTTATTAAGTACTCTACATTTCTTCACTAACTACGTTACCCCTATTCTTAAATATAATACTTAATACCTTAATTCTTCCTTCTTCTTAGTAGCTATAAAGTATATAGCCATATATCTAATATTTTCCCTTTTATACCTATCTTATTATAATAAAATCTTCTCTAATTATACTTCTTCTTACTCTTATTAAATACTTATTACTCTTGAATTCTTATCTACCTCTTTACTAACTCCATTATTATCCTTCTTGAAACTAATATCTAATATCTCACTTCTTTATTATTCTTAGTACCCTGATACATATACCTATAATATCAGATAAGTTCTTATTCCTCTTACTACCCTATTAATCTTTATACTTACAAATTACTTAACTCTTCTTATTACCTTTAGTATTATTCCTATATCTTAATAAGTAACAACTCTTTTATTGAATTTACACCTAAAGGCCAGTCCCTGTGGAGACGACCTTACTCCCACGTATACACTTGAGCAAGTTTCTACATATTATAAATTTATTTGATTGTCGGAAAATTAAAATTACAACGACCATTAAAATTAACACCGCAATTTGCTTCCGTCAACAGGTTGAGGCAGTGGTGACTGTGGGTGGCAGAATGAACGATTCGAGTACAATCGTAGGCAGAAGCAACGACCAAAGTGACAATGGCGGTGGTGACGGAGGCTCCAAATGGTGCGCAACTTAATAGTTGGAGCGTGAAATGACTGTTCTGTCCATTCAGCTTGATACCGTAGTGACCCAATGGTGCTAGGCGGTACGGGTGACTCTGCAGGTAGGACGGTGACCATAAATCGGCTGGACTTAATCCACCAGAGAAGCCTCGGAGCATATAGGAAGCTGGACAGCATCGGCAAAGTCAGATGATGCTGTTGCAAGGGGCATTTTCTGGGCACATCTTCCAGTGAATGGCCAAGAGCAGGCCCTCGAACAGCCAGAACGTGGAGGTGGGCACCTCGGGCGATGCTGCCGGCACAAGGATCCGAGGGGTCCACATTGATGGGTCAACGTACGTAGATCGTGAGCGGACACCGATCGAATCGACCGATCGCTGATAATTCACGCTGACCGTGCAGTGCGAATTCACGAACGGGCGACGATGCAGACTCCAATCTGCAACTACAAACTTTATGTGGCATTCCGCTGATGCAATATTTTGGATGGTGCATGCAGAGAGTCGCTCGAAGGCTACTGGAATGGTGGTGCAACGCCGTTGGTTCAACAAGGGGCAGTGGAGCGACTGACAAGGATGATTGGCGGCGGCTGGGTGACCAACGATGTTTAGCGACGATGGTTGATCACGGACTTGGGCGACAGCCTGGCACGCGCACTACGACAACAATGGCATGCGTTGCAACCATAGGGAATGGAGAAAATGGGGTCCTTCTTCTCTTATTTGGCCAGGGCTTCTCTTCTTCTTCACGCTTCCTGCTTCTTCTTCCTTCCCTTCTCCCTCTCTTCTTCCTCTTCCTTTTCTCTCTTGGGGTGAGATCTGAAAACATGGAGTAACTGCAAACAACTTGAAATTTCCAGATCTAAACTGAACGTGGGGCTCATCATGGCCTTATATAGGGCCATGATGGGCCCCTTACACAAATGTCCAACAAGGGGCCCAATAAGGACCCCCCATTTACAACTTAATTAAAAAAAACTACGAAAGAGAGAAAATGATACGGAATTAAAAAAAACATGGACGTGTCACGACGAGTAAAGGTACTTGTCGTGACGAACACAAAACAGAGAATAAAAAAACAACAGAAAAACAGATAACGATGGGTGCGAACTCGTGCTTTACTTGCGGTAGTTAAACCCGAGCGTCTTCACGGACGCTTGGCATGCCGGTCAGGCTGGACATGGACTGGCGGCGATGTTGGTGATGGTGATGACATCAGTGACGGCTCTGCTGACAATTCATCGACATCATCAGGATGCGCTCCATCAATCCTCCCACGCTCGAAAGAACTCAGCTCCGACGAGTTGGTGGTGATGAACGCCAACAGCTGAAGTAGATCTGGTCGTAGGAGTCGTAGATCATCCTCGGTGATCCAAGAATCATCTGCGCTTGTGCGTTCCTACCAACGCACCAAGAACCTACGCGATACCTCGTCCCCTGCATAGTTAATTACCTCCTACAGTATATAATCGACTGACTCGTGCCAATCGGGAGAAATGATTGGGGGAGTGGTCGCAGCAAACTCACTCACACTGAACGGGTCTAGAAAGGCTGGGTCGGAGGGGGGAGAAGGGGCTCGGTATGGAGCCAGGTCCGCCACGTTAAACATGGAGCTGATCCCCCACGTGGGAGGGATTTTGACGATGTGGGCGTTATCGCCCACTCTTCGGAGGATCGAAAACGGGTTGGCGCTACAAGCATGTAGCTTAGTTGTCATCCCGAGAGAATATCTCTCTGGTCTAAGTCTCACCATCACACGATCTCCCACGTCGAACACTCGGGGTCGGTGATGCAAGCCGGCAGCCTGCTTATACAATGCATTTTGACTCGTGATTCTATCATGAATATGCTTATGCAACGAAAAAACATGTTGGGCAAATGCAAGACCATCCTCAGAAACCCTAACATGAGGATCTACGGATGCTAAGTCGAGGGGTCGACGAGGAGCCTGGCCATAAGCGATCTCAAAAGAACTCAACCCGGTGGTTCGATTCACCGAGGAGTTGTATGCGAACTCAGTGCGGGGAATAATCAAATCCCACGTCATGAGGTGCTCACCTACTAGAGACCGTAATAGGTTAACCAAGCTTCGATTGACTACCTCCGTCTGACCGATCGGTCTGAGTGTGGTAAGCCGTCGAGAACTTGAGTTTTGTCCTGAGGAGACTCCACAAGGTTTTCCAAAAGTAGCTCGTGAAGCAGACATCCCGATCGGAGACGATCGAAGTGGGCAATCCATGTAGTCGCACAATTTCTCAGAAGAATAATTGTGCGACCTGAGTAGCGCCGGATGTCTTCGCGCAAGGCTGTGTGATCATCAAAACACACATTAAAGAATTGTGCTCAAAATGCCCTTAAAGCTTAATATTCAGGTAGTGTGACCTATATTTAGGACTGAATATCAGAAACTATTACTAAACTTAGAAAACACAAAAAAATCTTAAAAAATAAATAAGCTCACTGGATACAATGGAATGTAATTATCTGGGTATTGATTGAAAATAAAATTTTGAGGAATCATAGCTCTCCAATAGTTCAATGTGGCTATTTTTTGGAGAACATGGTAAATTTTCTAAAGTCCAAATTGCTCTTTGATAGGCAGTATCCTAGAAGCTCTAAGGTAGAAAAACAGAATGAGTGAAGCAGAAAAGATGGTGGATAGATCAGACAAGGGCCAAAAAACTCCAAAAGATGTACCAGATGCGAATATGTAAGATGTCGTCTTGATATCAGAGAGTGATGGGAAATATACGTGGGACAGAGTGAAAGAGGGTGTTAAAAATGGAAGTCTGAATATTCAAACAATTGAACTAGGTGATTCATAGAAATGAATTAAAATCAAAAGGGTAAAAATGAAAACTAATATATAAACATATAGTATAATTTAAAGGAAATGAGGTCACGTTGTTACTGATATTGAAACAAAAAAGAATGAAAATTAGTAAGGAATTGTATTCCTCTTGATTAGTGAAAAAATATAACATATAAACTACAAAACACCCTATCATTGACAAACAGCCTAGGTCGACCCACTCTCTAGAGGAAACCATTTTACTTGGGCCCCCAAGAATGTTTAGATAATAAAAAGCTTCCAAATAAATTAATAAACCATACCAAATCATACAAGCCACTAGATGAAATCTAGGTACAGAAACTAGTCAAATGGAATCATAGTGAATTTAAAGTCCATTAGTGTTACTTCCACCAAAAGAAATTAGGAAATGGTTCAACCATATGAGGAAAAAAATATAGCATAATTTAAATACTTTTACGGACAAATTCTATATTATTATCCAAGTTGAATAATGCGTTCTTCTTTTTTTAAGAAACAACATGTTTTTTAAAAGGGCTTGAAGTCAAAACCTTTGGCACATCGATCAAATACTAATATGGGCAACAGATTTTCATCACAAAAAGAACCCATAATATGGACAACAGATTTACTGATTCAGATAAATGTGTCTGGCATTTTGCTAGAGCATGATATGAAAGATCTTTGGTGGAACTAAATTTTATTAATCCGATTCCTCAAAACTTCTAATATAAAATGGATGACAGAAAATTATCAAGCAAAAGTTCATTATTCAAACTCCACATAGATATGTGTTGGAAAATAAATTGTAAAAAGTTGGAAAGACACCATAAAAATATGATACATTCTGAGAAAGGTAATTACAAGTTTTTTACTGTTTAAAAACCTTTTAAATTTATAATCTAAATGGTTAGTTATAAAATGAGAAACCGTTATTTTCTTGTAATGCGCTGAACAATATAATATGTGATAAGACCCATTTAAAATAAAGAACACTAATAAATTAAATTCAATAAACCCAATGGCGTTCTACCTCCTTGTGTTTTCTCTCTCTCTCAACTACTTTCCATTCTCTCTCTTCCTCTCAAATTTTGTTTTGTGTCTCAAAATTATGTTGAACTTTCTCTCTCTTATCCTGTCAACTTTTGTGTTGTCTCTCTAAATGATGTTGAACTTTCTCTCTCTCATTCCAAATTTTGAGATTTCCGCCTTGCTCTCATAATTGGGCTTTCCGACTCTCACTGTCTCATATTTGTCCCTCTCTCGTTCATGATTTGTCTCTCTCTGACTCTCAATTTGGCTTTCTCTGGGCCTCATATTCTGGTATTCTTTCTTGCATGATCCAGCCCATGGATTCTTTCTCCAGATATGATTCTCTTCCCCATGGAATCTCTCAATTTTCCTCTCAAAACCTGGCATTTTTTATCATGATCTGATACTTAATCTTTCTCGTGATCTGTCTTCTCAGTATGGCTCTTTCTCTTATTCTCTAATGCTCTCTCTTTCTTTCAAGAAGTCGCAGATCTGTCCCTCATTGTTGATACAATATTGATTCTTACGAAAATGAATACTTGACTTGTGTTCTCTTAAACGCCATCATATTAAACTTCTGAAATCAGTGCGAAAAATTCCTCCATCATTTTTTTACTGTAGTTCTCATTTTGTTTTATATTGTTCTGAAGATTCATTAAAAAATTTTACTTCATTAAAAAAAATATTCTGAAATTCTTTATTCAAGTTCACCATCATTCATCTTAAAGAGGGAAGATCTTTGCAATACATAACTGATTTAAAATTTTAATCTCTGTAATTTTAATCATCGTGAGAATTAAATCTCTCCGATTTTTTTTAGAAATTTGAACATTAAAACCTGTTCTAGAATTTTCTTATGTTGTAAACAGTGCGTGTTTTTTGTAACTTTCTACATTAGTGAATAACAATTTTCATTCTGAACCTTCCTGCTGTAATAACCTTTTGGCAGTACATAACTTCACATAGCTCTCTCTGTTTCTCTAGAATTTCCTTAATTAGTGTAAATTGAGTCTCTCTACTACATTTAACAACACACAACATCACATTTCTCATTCTGTAACTAAATCTTGAATTAGAAATTTCTCTAAAAAGTTTCTACAATACCTGGCAGATATGTTTTACATGATCTAATGCTTTAAAAAAATTAATCTCTTTCTATATTATAAAATAATAAGTTAATATACAAACCTTTTATTGAATCAGAAATTGAATCCATGTCGCTAAAATGGTATCTTTAGTACCAAATAATGAATTAATCTACCATTGTTTTAGTGCTTTAGGATGGGAATATGTTTGTCTGAAATGAGTAAAAAATAAGAGTTTTATTTGAATAATATAATTTCATGCATAACAAATACCTCTTTCTCATTTTTTTGTATATTATCAAATTATAATTTTGTGCGCCTATTATACAGCAGTGGGAAATGAATATTTTTTTTGAGTTTTATTCAGTTTTTTCAGTTTAAATATTTTTTCAGTTTCATTCATTATTTAACGCTAACTATTTTAGTGGAAATTTACATAGAAGTAAACATTGATCATCAGTCTGAAACTTTGTCTAGATATTGAGTGAAAGCTATTATTGAAATTGAACCATCATATTTTGAAACATGACAGGAGAAAAGTAGGAGACCTTTTGAAAGGGTCTATAGTATTTAAATTTCAGGTTAAATCATCAAGGTTGGGAAGATCTATTTTAGAGTTTCTTATACTAAGTATGGAGGAATAAGATATTGAGTGACCAGTTAACATGTGGAGGAAGAATAGAGATGTTAAAATAGCTTGTGAAGAACACTCAAAGGGAATAGTTACGGACATCTCATTCCAAGAAATATTCAGGTGGTATTGTAAGATGAGAGTGTGAAATTTACATATTGAATCTGTTGCTTAGATGATCTATTGATTTTTCGGTTAAATATTGTCCAGTGACCAGGCTAAATTTTTTCTCAAACTAAGATTCATGAGTGTTAATCTAGGAATATAAAATTAGTTTTTAAAATGATAAGAATAGATATTTAAAAACAACAATTCAACACGCCCCCATCACTCTTTTTCACTATCACTAAAGAAAATTATGAAAAAATATAATCTTTAAATATTAGGCATTAACGAAACAAGAATATCATAGATAAGAATATCATAGATATACATAAAACCAAACTTGTGGGCTTTTACTTGTGTCCTCCAAGGCAGCAACAGATGTGACCACAATGGGAAGATGGCAGATTACAAACACAATGGGACAACAGAAGCATGCAACTACAATGGTGGCATCATGTGGCCACAATGATGACAATATTGGCATGTGCTTACAATATTAGTGGCATTGAGCACATGCTTGTGACATCATCAACATGACGTATCAAGCCATGATGATTCTGGCAGAAAGTGACAGTGTCTATGATGGCATCCAATAATCCCATCTTGACCACTCAATCATCTTCGTGAACTTCTTGATGCACCCGAAGTAAGACTATTTAGAGCCCCATGATTAGGGACTCGTAGGTCATAGTCAAAGTACCACAGTCCGTCTTCAAGATGTCTTTGGTGTCTCAAGTCGAAGGACCACTTACAAAACTGTGACATGAATCAACTTGATCAACAGTTTGGTATAATAATTCAGGATGATGTCGGACGTCGTTGATGACATTGTTCGACGGGTAAGTCACTAAGTGAATGTAACTAAGTGGATGCAAATGACCTATGTGGAGTGTACGTGCAGGGCTGACGAGTGGGGATTTGTCGAGTTCCAAACCCCAGAGCGGGTGACTGATGATAATGACGGTGACCTTCTGACCTTCGTTAAAGCGACGATAGTGAATGCGGTGCCGAATGGGAATAACTTCGTAGAGCCTCACACGTAATAGACGGGCTCGGCATGTGCCTAGGAAGACGTTCAACTTGTAGTTTTCTCAGTAATCTCTCACCAAATCTAGCCCGAGCAAGGTGGAGTGCACTCCAAAATATACTGAAAGACATAATATAACTTGAAGACCATGGGGAACAACGTACCTCGTTGGTGGCGGTGTTCATCGTTGGTGTCTTCATCGGAGCACGGGCCAGTGTGGGCAGGTAGGCGAGGTGTGCTATTGACTAGCATTGTGTAGCTCGATAGGAGGTCACGGCACGGCCCTGGAGTTGTAATTGGAGAGCGAAGGCAAAGGAAGACGAGGTAGAGGAGCAGCGATGGCTCAAACAAATATTTGAGTGTAACAAGCGTGACTAGATGGGGTTTGGCGCGCATGACGACTGGCAGCGATTGCAAGCTTTATCTAGCGGCTCGGAGGTTGAACGAACGTTAGTAGCGTCCGGGAGGCGCAGTGAGCAGGGCGCACGCGCGGTGCGAGGGGCACAGGGGTGGTGGCAGTCTTGAGGTCGGCGGTGGTCTACATCGCAGTCGTAGACTGCAATCTGTCAACGCGCGGCGCGCCACTCGCTGGTCGTACATTGATTTGCGCCAAGGCTCACAGGTCGCAAATGTGCCACATGGCAAAACTCGGGCAGTTACAGTTGACAATTCGCCGACTATTGCAACAGCTAAAAACAATTGCAGATGACCGCGGAGCACCATGGACAAAACAGGCTTACGATAAAACGAACCCACATAGTCGATGCACAATGCACACGCTCGCTGATCGTACTAGACTCCCGGCAAGGCTCATAGGTCCCAGATGCGCCAATCGGCGAGAATCAGGCGGGTCGCAGTTAGGGATCGGCAATCGTCATCCGTCATGTCACGCGTCACTGTGATGGTCACGTGACGGATGACGTGATGGTGATGGTGACGGATCACCCGTAACGGTGACGTGACGGTGATGGGGTGGTCCGGACGAGTGACATGACAAATAATCCGTAACGGATGACGTCCGTGACAGAATTTTAATATGAGTGTCTCTCTCTCTCTCTCTTTCGTTCTCTCTCTCTCTCACTCTCTCTCTTTCATTCTCTCTCTCTCGCTCTCTCGCTCTCTCTCTCGTTCTCTCTCTCTCTCTCGCTCTCTCGCTCTCTCGCTCTCTCTCTCTTTCTCGATCTCTCTCCCTCTCTCCCAATCTCTCTCTCCCGATCTTTCTCTCTCACTCTCTCTCTCCCGATCTCTCTCTCTCTCCTGATCTCTCTCTCCCTCAATCCCTCTCTCTCAATCCCCTCTCTCTATCTCTATTAGGGGAATTTCTCGTCACTAGTGACAGTGACGCCGTCACCGTGACGGTGACGTGACGAAACAAGAATGGGAGGACGAGTGACGTGACGGTAATGGATTTTTTGAAAATCCTCAGACGAGTGACGTGACGGTGACGTGACGAACATTTTATCATGTCACCGCTTGTCACAACCCGTCACCGTACCGTCACGTCCGGGGTGTCACGTCTCGGACGTGCCGTTCCCTGGTCGCAGTCAATGATTTGTCGACAATTGTAGTAATCGCAGATGGTAGTAGATGACCGCGGAGCACCCAGGTCCGTTGAAGATTGGCCCCTGGGCGGGTGCCGTCCACGGGACGAGTCAAAGCTCTACCGGGGGCGTAGCAGGTTTACACTCAAGCAAGCGCCCGTGATCGAAGCATGACACACTCAACGCGATGGCGAATTTGTGACTGGCGATGCAAGGTTTGATCGTGCGGCTTGTTTCTTGAAGATGTCCAACGTCGGCTCAAGAAATATAGGGTAGGGAGGTCAGACTGGCAATGGCGGCACTCCTTCTTCCTTCTTCCCCTCTCCTTTCCAAGGTGAGATCTGGAAAAACCATTGTAACTGCAACACACACAACTTCTAGATCTGGTCTGAACGCGGTGCCCATCATGGCCTTATATAGGGCCATGATGGCCCCTTACAATGGGTCCAACAAGGGGGAGCCCAATAAGAGACCCCCTTATTACAACACAATTGAAGAAAATATTAGACAAAATGACGTGAGAAAAAACGGTATGAACGGATACGAAAACATGGTGATACGGATGCGTCACGACGAGTAGGGTGCACTCGCCATGACAAACACAAAACATAAATTAAACGACTGAAAACAGATAATTAAAATGTGAACATGTGTGTAGACGTGCTCTACCCAGGGTATTTAAACCCGGGCATCTTCATGGATGCTTTGGCATGCCGGTCTGGCTGGACACGGATCGACGGTGATGCTGATGACAATGATGACAGCTCTGATGATGTTTTGTTGACGTTGTTTGGGCGCGCTCCGTCACAGGGATTCGTAAGGATCAATTCAGTGAACTCCTTTCACTAAAGAACACCCAATATCTGTCCTTAGTGTCTCCACACTAATGGCTATGGGAATAACCAACCATACTCATGATACCAATGAGGCTAGATAGTGTTATTCTATATGGATACTTTGATGTTCTTCTCGATATTCTTCAAATAGGAATACTTGTAAGACATGATTATAGACTAGTGATCTCGGTATTATGATCTCATCATAATTTGTTAAGTCAGATCATGTACTCATAAACTTCATTATAAGCATCACACATGCAATTTAATGAATAGGTTCTAAACTAAACATGAAACTAAATATAGAATGTGTAAGTGGCTTGTGGGCCACATATTTCCATCACATCTTCCATTAGACCTAGTGGTGCTTAGCAGGTTTGCCCAGTCTACTATGGAGAAAAAGATATTCAACTCTAAGTCTACTAAGCATATCATAATCTCAAAGTTCTAATTTTAATTCATTATTGATAATTGATATTATTCAATAAATATATCAACCAATACTCAGTAATTTTTAGCTAGTGTTGCATACGGATCGTCCCCACAGGGAACGATGATTAATGACTTAATATTCTTACAATGGTGATTCTTAATATGACGAGAAGATAGTAGGTGAGACAATAATATCGAGTCAAGGACCTTAGATAATGATAGAAAACTTGAAATGAATAAAGAGCCAAAACGCAAATAGAATGACAACAGGTGTGATGTGAGTAGGGTAGAGAACATGTTGGGTATGCGAATGAGGAAGTAAATTAACCACATGATGATGGTGAAATGAGATTGTGTAGATGTATGGAGGCGGTGTCATGGTGAAAGGCGATTGTGGAATTGAAGCATGCTATCGATGATGTCGAGGAAGAACAATGTAAGGTGAAGATGCCTACCATAGATCCTTACGTTTCGCTAGGATCATGACAATTTGCGATTTTTGGTAAGCTCCCCCTCTTCTCTAATGTTTCTTCCCACACAACTAAGGCACCAATAACACATTTCATGGATCTTAAATATTCATCATCTTTTAATCAACCCACATGAGTAGGAAACAAGTTTAAGGATGATTTTGACAATTATACATGCCTCTATTTATAGATCAAAGGGCATGTATAGAAAGAGGAGGGGGAGATAAAGGAACTCTGTAAATTTCAGCTCAATTGGAATTGTGGACTGTCAAATATCGCGATTTGAATTTGGATCAATCCTAGCCCTTGGTGTTTTCTCTTTCCTAGTTGTTAGCACTTAGGCTTCCTCTTTTTCTGTTTCCGTTAAGCTGTCAAATCGTCAAATATTTTGTGTCACCTCATTTTCCACATTTGTGTGCTTCAAAGCAGCCACATGTACCCACAGTGGAAAAAGAACAAAACCCACTTTTTGATTAATCGATAATTCCATGGCAGGACACTGCATTGCCGTGTGCCACAACATGGAATATTCTCTTTTTTCTCTTTTTACTAACGTTTATCATTCATGTTGAAGAGAAAAAAGTATTCTCTTCTCAGTATCTGACGCAACATGTGTTTCTAGGTGTCGTGTCATCGCCATTTCTTTTTTAATGATTTACAATGGTACAAGTGTGCACCAAGTGTACCCCCCCCCCCAACTTTTGACTTTTCTATTTCTTCTTTTTTATTATTTTATTTATTGATTCTTTGTCATATTTATTGCTATTTAAATTGCTTTTTTTTCATTGGTCCAGGTAGCCTCCTTCAAAAAAGTGCATTGAATGTCAATTGCTGATTGGCATATTACGGCATTGTGATTTGTGATTCCATAATTGTGCCCTTTTGCATTGATTAGTATGCTAATCATTGCAAAAGTGCATAATTGGTTGCCATCTGACCAATCGAATGGTGACACATAGCGAGCATATTTTAAATCTGAAAAATTGATTGCTAAATTATTATCAACTAAACACCAAGTCATAAAAATATAATAAATATACATATTTAGACTTAGAAAATCCATATCTTCTTAAATATAAGTACACAATAAATCATAAATATACATATTATGAATCATAAAATTAAGTTCTTTAAGGATAAGGTGTCAGAAAATCTTTTAAAATTCAATGAAATACTCAAAAATCATAATATCAAACTAAAGTTAGATCTAATCCTCTTAATCTTGATAGCACACATATTTAATTATTTTACTGCATAAAAAATTTTAATATCATAGAATTAAACCAGTAATTTATGTGTTATCAGTACATTGGGTGGGCCACCATGAATAGCCAAATTATGTAAATGTGTGATGGTTAACACATGTCAAATGTTTTTGAACAATTCCTCACATAATGGGGTGGTTGAGAGAAAGAATTGATCTTTTAGGTGAAAGAGTTCCTATGGGCAGAGGCAGTGATCATGACATGTTACATTTCAGAACATGGTGCTGATCATACCTCCTATGGAGAAGACGGCATATGAGTTGCTGAAAGGAAAGAAACCTATACTTGGATACTTTCAACCATTCGGATGTAAATGCTACCTCTTGAATATAGATAGAAAGGACATGGGAAAGTTTGATACCACCAATCATGAAGGGACTTTAGTCGGATACTTAGATGTGTCAAGAGCCTATCAAGTGTATAACGAGGCTTCAAGAAAACTTGAAGAATCCATTAATGTAAAATTTGAGGAATTTAAATAGGCCGAAGAGGATGAACCTATTAATGGTCTAGAAGATGATGAGAATTGAATTATAACTCAATCCACATTTAAAGAAAATGTAGATGTAGCTTTTACATCTCAAATTGATGAAAGAAATTAAATAAGGCTCTAAATGATCCGGCTTGGGTAAATGCCATGCTTGAGACATTAGCTGAATTTGAAATTAATAAGTTCTGGTAACTAGTGCCAAGAGCTAAGGGTAGAAATGTATTAGGCTCTAAGGGGGCGTTTAAGAACAAGCTAACTGAAAAAGGACAAATGAGTAGAAATTAGGTGCGACTTGTTGCTCAAGGGTATGTCCAAATCAAAGGAATGTATTATGAGGAGACATATGCTCTAGTCGCAATACTTGATGCTATGGGGGAACAGAGCTATTTCCTCAGACTTAAAATTTGACAGAAGCAAAATGATATCTTTAAATGGCAAAATAAGTACACAAAGGAAAATTTGAAAAATATCAAAGTAGAGAACTACCAAGCAAAAGGCAAAAAAAAGTTAAATAGATAGATTTGAGATGAACCACTTGGGAGAATGTCTTAAATAATGAATGCCCCTAGTCAAGCTTCTTCTAAACTCATAATACCATCAAGATTTTACTTTAGAAGGAATAACCCCATTCAAGAAACCAAGTTTGTACCAGACACACAAGGAACAAACTTTCCAGTGAAAATATCCATGAGAGCATTGTAATCCAAGTCTGTTGTCGTCTTCTGATAAGGTACCTACATAGATTAGAGGTACAACTTATGAATCGATGCAGAGGTGAGGGTCAAGGTTAAAGCACAATAGGAGGCATGAAGAATATCGCATGAAGAAAAACTAGAAATGGCATGAAGTTTAGAAGGGCATTGACCTTTCTGATTCACAACGAGAGGATGAAGGTTGGTAGTTAGAGGTGATGTCTACGGTGCTAGACCTGAAGATAATACTGAGACATTAGGCAGTGGAGACTTATGAATATGATTCATGAGCAGAAGATTAGAAGGATCCATGCACAAGTGATGATGGTGCCATTTGAAAAGGGAAAACATAAATATCAACATGATTAGGAGGAAAGAAGGTGGGAACGTAGTAAAATAAAGAGTATCATTATTGATGGTGGTGTCATCAACCCCAAATATGTTGCTTAAGAAGATCAATTTGATATCCCTCTTGAGTTCATGAAGGGCCAATAAAAACAACTTTCAGATCATAAGGAGGATAAAACTTTTACAATTTGCGTGTATGGTCTTTAAAAAAGGAAACATATCCAAAGACTTCAAGATTGAGAGATAATGTTTTAGAAATAGGATGAAGGAAGACAATTCAAAGATATATAACAGTGAGGAGCTTTTCAATGTAATGATAATAAGGAATATATATTTTAAAGAGCGTCAAATGATATTTAGTGATGATAATTCCATTTTAAAAATGGCCTCTAATATGAAGATATTTTATCTAATGGATAATTGAAATAGAAGAAAAATAATTTTTAATAGCTATTGAAACTTTTTTTAAGAGAACATCTTTGATTATAACAGAATGAATATTGGGTGAAGATTTCCTGGAGAGAATTGGCAAACATGTAACAAAACATGGATGAAAACATATACAAAAGGCATCCAAGGAGTAATCATTAAAAAAAAGAAAGTTGAATACGATTGATGGTGATAGAAATGTGGCCTGCAAGCCAATCACACATTCCGTATCTAGTTCCATGTTCATTAATAGAACATATTCAGTATAGTGCACATGTGATGCTTACAAAGAAGTCCATGAATACATTATCAGACTTAATGAATTATGATAAGATTGTAATACGAAGATTATTAGTTTTTATATGTGTTCTAAATATTCATATTCAACGGATACTTAAGAAGGACACCAAAGTATCCAAATAGAATAGCACTATCTAGCCTCACTCATATGATGAGTATGTCCGGTCCCATAGCCATTAATATAGAGACACTAATGACAGATAGTGGGTGCTATTTAGAGGAAAGTATTCACTGAATTGATCTATAAAAATTACTGAATGCTATAATACCAAAACATCAATCAGGTTGATTCATGCATAGTTGTGTAAGTGATCATTTGACCTAAGACACCAAAGACATCTTGCGAATGGATAGTTGTACTCTGACTATGACCTGTGAGGCTCTAATCATTGGATTCCTAACAGTCTTAGTTGGGGTGCATCAAGAAGTTAACGAAGATGATTGAGTGGTCAAGATGGGATCATCCACTCTCGATATAAGAGGAGATACCTCAAAGAAGATAATGCGATGACGTCCTTGGACGAGGTAGTGAAATATCAGAGAAGAGTTCTTTGATGATTTCCTAATGCGTTAGTACTAACTCAAATGACCAATTAAGGTTTGACAGTTGACCATACACTAAGTCATCCTAGGAGCATCAAGTGGATGAGGGACCATATGCACTTGGTACCAATGATGGACAAGTACCTACTTAGTATGAATAGGGAAAGGCCATGAACAAAATTCACCCATGAAAGAATTTTTCAGGGGCCTTTCCCTTTTTCTCACTTATCCCCACATCTCCACCCCACTCTTGATGCAATTAGCACAACATAACGACATCGAGGGAGGTTGAGTAGAGCTCGACAAGGTGAAGGAGGGGATTAGACATGCCATGGACCATGTGGATACTCTAGAGGCTGCACACATGAGCCGCTCGGCTCGCCTCACTTGATAATAAAACAAATCACAGATTCAATCAGTGCCAAGGTGTTTTGTTTCTTGATTTTGTTGATGCCATTATGATTCTGTTATATGTCTTCCACTGCATATAATCCTTATGTTCATCCCGATCCATGCCTCCAAGATCTAACATAAGGTCCCACACATCATGAAGGATTTGACACTAGAAACAAGAGGGAGATGAGGGCATGACTCATGGTGATTATAGCTAGGTTGTAAAGGCTAGAACGACTTTCCGTAAATCATTATGATAGTGTAAATTGTAGATTCTAAATATATTGAAACTATAAATAGAAAATAATCATATCACATTTTGTGGAATAAATTCCACAACAACTTAGTTCCTTGGACAAGTTTCTTCAAATCATTCATGCATCTGGCCTCTAGGCATATTCATGTCATATCTTGAATGCATGATCTCATCTTATTTTCTTTCAACACATCTTGAGGATTTAGCAGATCTTCTACCCATCAAATCATACTAGATAGAGATGATATTTGGGGGAGAAATGAAGAGGGGACGCCCAATCCTGCTTTGATTGGATAGTTAAAATCGGTGCCTTGTGATTTAGACATATTCATGTCTTGAATTTAGGATATCATCTCAATTATCTTCAATACCTCTAGAGGATTAGCATGTCTTTTCCAGATCCAGTCATTTTAGAAGGAAATGCTTTTTGGAGAAGAAGAAAAGAAGGCAGGTGCCCATGCCTGGTTTCCATGGACAGTTAAAAATGGGCACCTTGTGATTTAGACTCTTTTATTATTTTTCTTAAAAGCCCATATAATTTTAGTATATCAACCAATGTCCGAATACCCTAAGCGCATGACCCTCAAGGATCATGTATCAGTCTAGTTAATAGCTATAATTTCCAAATAACATGTATTCATTAGCCTTATTAATTAACTATATCAATAAATGAATGAATTATACAAGGTTTTATTTAACCCATTTGACAGGATCTGATCCAAGCCCTTGAGGGGCCAAGAAAAATTGGTGGTTTAGACGATACATAGGATTTTATCAACTCTCTCATTCAATCTTTATTGGCATCAATTACCATCTACATATAATCATTCATCCATGTGGGACTCCTAAATAATTTAGTTACCTTATAACCATCAAACTGTATTTTATCATTTGATTTAATACTGATCTGTGTTATAAATCATTGTAGAAATCCATTGTAAAAATGATCCTATCATGACCATCCAATCATCATTGTATAGTTTTTCATGTATCCAATTTCAGGATAATTCAAATTCCATGATTTAGGGATTGTAAAGCATAATCAAAATACTACAATGTATCCAAAATGTGTATTTGGTGACTCAGGTCTTAGGACCACTTACATTACCATGAGATGAGTCAACTTGGTTGACAGGTAGGAATATCAGGATTCAGGTATTTATACGGATAAATTCAATGAACATTTTCTTAAAGAAAAACCACCATCCATCCATAGTATCTCTACACTAATAGTCTTATGATTGACCATACTTATTAAATAAGCAGGGTTTGATGGTGTTATGATATCCAGATACATGAATGTCCGTCTTGAGTATTCTTTGAATGTAAATAATTAGAATGTATGTATAAACATCCGGTATCATTAGACTATGATCTCATCCTAATTAAATTGGTAATTGCATATGTTCAGGAACTTCATTATAAATATCACATGAAATAAATATTTTTTCAATGAACTTAAATGAGATAAATAAGTGTCAATGGATTGAAAGACACATACTATCCATCATCCTAGTACCTCATAATTTATTCAAACACTTTCTTGCATTTCCTTTTATTGTGAGTCTCAGTAGTTAGGTAAGAATATATGACTTAGGCATTGACAGTTTTCCATGTCCCCAATCATTTTGGGAATATCACACGGATGATAGATTATATATGCACATTCAGTGAATGTGGTAAAGGTTCCATGAGAGAGTTAATACACCCCTATGCATCTTCTAAAGAAACTAGGTGTCTCTTGGCAATTCAACGTGTTAATGGGATTAAATAAATCCTTATAAAATAAATCATTATATAATTTATTTAACTAATTAGTCTGGTCAATAAATGCTATTGGGTAACTAAAGTGATTAACAAGAATGAAAGATGGGCCTAGATGCTCACATGAATAAGATCTTTGAACGTATGTGGATATACTCAAATTATCAGAGCCTTTATGAAAATGAACAAAAAAAGTATGTAGAAAAGGGCACCCACTTTTAAATACCCACGTGGGCCAGGCTTTGGGGGTCATTTGCCTTCTCTCCTTATCCTAAAATCATCTTCTTTCTGCTGTGATTGGATTATGAAAATATCTTCTAGATTCCGAGAGGTTTTAAAGAGAATGAGGAGGTGATTGCATGGATACGTCTAGAGATCAGACACATGAATGGTTTGAAGAAATGTGTCCAATGAATCATGCTGCAGTGAGATCTATTCTACATAAGTTAATATTATTATTCATGGTTTTGGCGTTTAAATCTGGTTGGATTGGTATTTTTTCTGGAAAAATCATTTTGGATAGTCAACCAAGAATAGAGAGCTCAGAATAAGATATTTAAGCTAAAAATGACAAAGAAAAGATGATTCTGCCATGCATACCAATGGGACACGTTTTAAGGAAAATAATTCAGAACAATATTGTAATGTTGTGATCATGTTCAAAGACCAAACCAATCCCCTTTTCCATTCTTGAGTCCTAAAACACAACGAAAAGGTTCAAAAGGATACACAATAGATTAAGGTATGTCTTAGGGTACTAATGGATAGGAATGGTTATTCAATTAAGACTGTAGATAACAACAAATGTCTTTATCCAGGAAGTGGAAATGAGCATGTATTTCCTCATCATAACAAAATCAAGACCATTTGGAATGGATATAGATGAGGATCAATGTAAACAAGAATAGTGTGTAAAGATGATGAATGTACCTCACATGGATGGATGCCCTCAAGTTGATGATCTGAGAAGTAGCGTGGTGGTACATGAGGAGAATTAGAAGGCAAGAGTTGATGACTCTTTTGATGACAAAGCCATCTATATTTTTTTCTACAATCACAACCCCACAAGAGATCTTAATGGTAAGGGTTATATTTGGAGGTCTAGAGTTAATGGTATCTGAAAAGGAGTGTGTGTGTGAATGTATGTGCATAGGTGTGTACATCCTTGATAAGTAATGAAATCACATGGTCAAGCAGGCTGTTAGACACAAAAATTAAACCATTTGCCATTGCAAATTTTCATCCCATTTCTCTTCCATTAAAATTACATTCAAATCCCCTCATAAATTTAGCTTACTTTGAGGGCCCCCATCCCATTCCATTTTATCAAAGTCTGAGTTTCTGGTGAACCCTTTAACCAGGAGATCCCTTTGATGTGGGGCCCACTCATGCAGGTTTGCTCTGCTTCTGCCACCCATCACCAACCCCTATCACTGACGTCCAAAATTTTACTTTATGTATTTTTATCATTTAGAATTAAATAAAAATAGAATACATGTATATCATATTTGCCTTTAAATAGATTCTATCAAAATATCTAAAAAATATTTCTCATTTCTAATATTAACTAAATTTAAGATAAACCATTTAAGATGACATACATGTATATCATCTTGACAATAAATTCTACAAAACCGCAAAAAATCCTCAAAATATATTTTTGACTTGTTAAGTTATTTATTTCTTATCTAAGCCTAGGAAAATTGAGAAATTGAATCATTGCCTATTTTTGATTAATCCTTTTTTGCCCTACATTATTTATAGAGTATTGATAACATTTTAGGGGTTTTAATTTGTCATTTTTGAAAACTGACATTATGCAATAATATCAATAGAATTCACCATAAACACTAAATAACCATGTAATAGATTGAGAAAGGGGTCCAACTGCAGAGGTGAATTGAAAATACATCCAAATTATATTTATATTTATGAACAAAAAGGGAAGGATGAAAATAATATTTGAAATATTTCAAATATTTGATATGATGAATGAATGGAGAGAATATTTGAATATGATATGATGAAATAAAGTCTATGGCGAATGTGAATACCTAATCTCTTTTTCAAGATCTAAAAATTCATGATCAAAGGTAAGAAACATGTTTGACGGTTTAGGAATGATAAAATCAATGTGAAAACAAAGAGAGAATGAGATAAGTCCAAATTCTAAATCATTTGTGAGCCTGTATATGTTGCCCTGGCTTTGACGTGTTGCATCAAGCACAAATATTGGCAATATGATGGAATAAAACTTTTTCAAGATGGACGAACTCGAGTTTGATGATCACAAGGCGCTATTTTTTAAAAGGCTAGCCAAAGCATGAAAAGCACTTAATTTTATATCAATTTATTGGATCAAATATGATGGGTGTTGAGAAGGTGAAGAGGTGCACCTCCCCACAAATTTTTGCCCGTAATTACCACTGGGATCAAAAGTTACGGCCACTTGAATTTTGAGCATTTCTCGTTGTTCATTTTTGAAACTGCTTCGATCTGATGGGTTTCTGGCCACTGACCTTGTAACTGGTCATCGCAACATACGATGGCACCATGTGTAACATTGTGATTCATGGATGAAGTTGATCAATGTCGAGAGCTTCCTAAGCCATTGGATCGACTTCATCGAGTATGGGTATGATTCTGCCCATTGGATGGACGGTTGATGATTGGATTCATCAGGTGCCTTTAGATTTTTTTCTGATCAAGATCTCGCGAGACAAAGGATCATGCCACATGGTGTGATCTCATTCGCCCCATTGAAAGCTCAATGGTACAAATGATCATGATTGTTGATCGAATAGATCATCATCAAGTGCTTCAGGTTGTGCCACGTGGCTCCATAATGTGCACCGATTGTGTGGATCATGTCCTACATATGTCACTGTTTTTATTTACATCAGATATCTGGACACCAAGCATCCACCTTCTGTCCTGCAAAAAAATGAGACTTTTAGTTCCCTTTGCCTAAAATAGTGGACATGAATATTTAGAAATAAGTGTCAAATATTCTATTTGACTAGGCACTTATGATCCTAAATTAAATAAATCAGATGTAAAAATGTTATCTAATATACATAAATTTCTTTATTGAAAATGTTTATATGAGATGAAAAAAAATATCAATTTGGTATTTAGTATAACAGATTTTCAATATCAAACTAATTTCAACACTAATCATATGAATATGAAAATGATATCTAGATTTTTAGGGCGATTTCATATTTGTAAAATATTTGTAGAAATTTTATGAATACTTTGTGCAAAGAATTATTTCAATACGTGCATAGATTTGCAAAAACAGAGTAAAAAGTGCAAAAGTCTGACATTTGAAAAGAAAAAATATTGAGATCTAATATAGGTATATATTTTCAAATATTGAGATTTTTAATATATATATTTAAGTGCTTTCCTATTTTTGAAATTTCAAGAATCTAAAAAAACGTATTGGAAACATATCAGTAAAAACCAGAATAAATGCTGAATCGAAACCCAATCTCAAGATAATGATAAAAGGAGGTCTTATGCTCAGTTTAATCTTGAGTAAATAATATCGTGACTCATGTATAAAAATGGTAAGATTATCATAAATATTTGACCAAAAAATGTTATAGGGATTAATATCAAAACGCAAAAAATTCTATGGATAGAATTTGCAAGCTGATGAATCCATTTTGATGTATGCAATCATACATATTTTAAGGCTATTTTTGCTGTCATTTCACTATTTTATTCTGATTTTAAGTTAGATTTAGAGTTGATGCATTAATTGGACCATTATGTTAAAACTACAGATTTTATTTGAAGTTTTGCATAATTTACAGGCCCAATTATTTTTCATGCAAATGATGTTTTAGCATTATGAGTTTAATGGGGTGGAACATAATTTTAGTGTAATTCTTCTCTCTAGTGTGTTATTTTATACATTTCAGGGCAGAATTTAAATAAATAAATAAACACGAGAGAAAGATAATAAAGTTAATTATTTAAAGCACTAGTGGGCAAGTACGTACCCATGTACCTGTGGATCTGCATTGATTTGATTGAGGACTATGCGGGTCTGCATGAATTACAACACCTCTTTTTGACAAATTAGCGATTTAAAACCCTAACCCAGCAGTGGCGGCATTGAGGAAGATAGATCTACCAGAGATTTGGGATTCATCCATTGTCAAACCACAATATCTTAAGATCCCCTCAATGAATCAACTTAAAATTGTCAAGGTAACCTCTTATTTTCCTCTAATTTCCATCCATGTGGCTGGATGTTAAAGAAGGCTGGGAATAGAGAGAAACTAATTTGAAATTGCCTCAACCCGTGTTGTCCAGAAAAGACACAGTAGGTCTATGAAGTAAAAAAATCTAGCATTTCTTGGATCGGTGATTTTCTTCTTCTCTTTTTTTAATTTTGTTCTAGTTTGTTGCCAAAACACCAAGCATGGGTGTAATATTCATGCGCTAGGAGAGAGTATTTAAGGAGAGCATTATCACATACAATATTGCATATAAAGTTAAAAAAAAATAAAAAGCTGCATTTCCTTTGTAGGATCAATGCTTATAAATTTAGTTTATGATTCTGACTTACTACATACCCTTTTTATTACTCTACCATTCTGGATCTTTCCCTTCAAGTGAGAGCAAAATCACAAGGATACAAATTTATCTTTTCTTTCTCATGAATTGATATTGTGGAAAAGATCAATTACTAAGTTATCATATCCGTTCTAATATCTTCATCAGGAAACCTGAACCCCACATATAAGGTTCAGGTAAGCTTTTATCCCCATATCATATCCTTCCTCTAAGTCTTTCTCAATCACTACCCTTGCGTTAAAGTACTCCCTATCACATCCATAAAATAACATTTCAGAATTTAAAATCTAATGAATTCAAATAAATAGCCTAAATATGTCATCAAATTTTATACAAAAAATCTCAGCAATTATGTTATCATGAGATCAAAAAATTATTTCGACTCCTAAGTTTTTAAGGATATGACATAGAAATAAGCGTTAACCTTAACATTGCGTTTGCATATCTAGGTTAAATATATTTGACTAATGATTTAGAATTTAGTAATCTTCATCATCCAAATTTCAATTCTCATCTCACAAATTAGTCGCCAAAAGTCAACTATCTTTGCAGTCATGGAGATTACATATTTTATTTCAAAACTATTTCTTTCTTCATTTTTTAAGCACATGAAATGGTTTGGATATGTTCCAATGGTGGACCATTTGTTGGTGCAAGTCAGATTATTTTCTACGTTGAAGATTTGAGCAATAACTAGAATAACCATAAGTTCACACCATTTCAAGTCTATCTTAATGTAGAACCTTATTCACTAAAAATCAGATTAATATTTACGTTTCATTTGTACTGAAGAATATCTGGTCGCAACAGTAAAGAAAGCTTTTTATCTTATCTATCAAATAAGGGAGGCAGCCATCTGTGAGAAAGAACGTGGGCCGATTACTTACAAGAAGAGATAAATAAAAGAGAGAAATAAAAAAGATAGAGGGAGATGAAAGAGAGAGGGAGGGAGAGAGAGGTAAAGAAGGAAGAGATCGATAAAAAAGAGATAAGAGAGAAATAGAAAGAGAGATAGAGAGAGTGTGTGTGTACAGAGAGTAAGCAGAGAAAGAGAGAGGTAAAGATAAGAGAGCAGAGAGACTAAAGAGAGAGAGAGAGAGTAAACAGAGAAAGAGGGAGAGACAAGGAGCAGAGAGCAATCAGAGAAAGAGAGACAAAAAGGGACAAGAGAGACGTAGAGAGAGGAGTAGAGAGAGAGAGGGGGGGGGGTCAATTACTATTACTATCAGACGTCGTAGTCAACGTCGGTGGTGTTGGGGGTGGGGGAGGGGCGGACGAGGTGGCCGCGCTCGTCGTAGAGGTCAAGGTTGGCGCAGGGGGCAGGGAACACAGCGCCCACCACGCGCCCCTCCACAAAGGCGCACTGGAACACGTGCTTCTTCTTGTAGGTCAGCCCCACCGCCACGTCCCTGAACCTCACGCCGCGCACCGGGATCTCTGCGCTGCCCTGTATCCGCACCGCCACCCGCACCCCCCGCCCCCGCACCCCCTCGAAGGCAATCCGCTCCACCGCCGGCACCGCCCCCGGGTCGAACCCCCCGTCCGGGTGCTCGTTGTAGTCCGTCTTCACCACGATCCCCACCCGCAGGTTCACCAGCTCCACCCCCCGGTACGTGATGTCCCTTACGTAACCCCCCCGGCCCGGCGCCGTCTTTATACGCACCCCCCGCCGCGAGTCCCACACCACCGCCTTCTCCACCGTCACGTTCGACACTCCCCCCGACATCTCGCTCCCGATAGATATCCCCGCGCTGCGTCCATCCACCGCCATCACAACCATCATCATCATCATCATGAAAACCATAAGACCATCATCATGATATGCCACGACTCCCACGAATGATCATGCTCTTACCCATCTAAAAATGCTGACTATGATAATGATGATGTTAGAAGATGGTGCTGATGAAAATATGATGACCATGCAAAGTCGGGCTCCATTTCCACATGAAGATATGATGATGATGATGATTTTTTTTTGAATTAAATGATGATGATGATGAAGATGATAAAAGATAATGGCCATGAAGAATCAGGCACAATCGCGAACAATCATGTATGTCTATATGAGAATGTACTCGGCCAACATTTCTTCAGTGGTGATCATGCGAATCGAGCTCCATTTCCACATGACGATCATGATCAATACCCATGTGAAGTGTGGACTGTGATGATGCCGATGATGATGATGTTGGTGATGATGATGATGATGATGATGATGGTGATGATGAAGACAAAAGATAATGACCATGCAGAATCAGGCACAATCGCTACTGGGTTGATTCCCCATGATGAACATTATCATGAATGACAATGTGAGAATGCAATAAAAATGTGATGGTAATGCAAAGTCGGCCGGCATTTCTTAGGTGACGATTCCAACGAGGATCATGGCCATACTCTTGTCAACGTGTTGACTTTGAGGATGATGATAAAAGAAGATGATGAGGAAAACCTGATGATCATGCGAATCTAGCTACATTTCTTATGTAGTGATTCCACACAATGATTATGTTCATGTCCGCATAAAAATTTAATCTATGATGCGGATGACGATGAAAATGTAATGATAACGCGGATGACGATGAAATCTCATGGCGACCATGAGAATAACCATGTAAATGAGTTGACAATGATGCTGCTGCTGCTGATAATGATGATGATGATGATGATGCTGATAATGATTATGGAAGATGGCCTACCTGACTGTGGAGCGGAGGATTACGTTGCGTATCAGGATATTGGATGATGGGCGCTGATAAGCGATCCCGTACTGATCCCAGCCGCTCTTAATAGCAATCCCATCATCTCCCACGCAGATATAGCAGTCCTCTATGACTACATCCTGACATGAATCTGCCAGAGTATAATAAATCATCAACTCAACGAAAAAATAAAAAAATGCTGGAAAAACCAAAAGCCAAGAAACCAGCATAAACGAAGAAAGAGGTAGTAGTAGTACCCGGGTCAATGCCATCAGTGTTTGGCGCATTAAAAACAGGGGCCAAGATAGTGACTCCAACAATCGACACGTTCCTGCAGTCATAAGGATGAACAGTCCAGAAAGGAGAGTTTTGCAGAGTGATGTTAGATATGACGATGTCTCTAGACCACAGAAGCTGCAATAGTGGGCCTCGCGTGTGGCTGAGCTTTTTTTCCCGAAATTTTCTCCACCATTTCTGGCCATGCCCATCAATCGTACCGTTGTGCCCTGTCAAAGCCACGTACAGGGAATATAATTATTACACATGTTCTAAAGATTAATGTTACTAATTCAATTTAGATTCAAATTCATGTTACAAGGTCAATAAAAATTCATACTAGGAAGAAAAAGATCTTCAAGAACAACGTTCTAGAAGAAAACTTTATCCACAAGGTTCTGCAAGGTTAGTGTTACAATTCTTCATTCGGTATTTTGGTCATTTCGACTGAGACATAACCTTGTGAAATCAATTATTATGCAAATTAAGAATGAATTACTGAGGCATAGTCTGAGGGAAGGGGAAGTTTGTATGTAAATGATCTCACCGGTCAAAACAATGTCTCTCAGATGTTGGCCATGAATCAGACTACCATATCTGGGACCTTTGTGATCCCGTCCTTGTCCATATGACGGCAATGGGGGCATCAATGTCCAAAGTTTCTCATCCTGTAATGCCAAGAAAATATTTCATATAAGGGCGGATTAATATCAAATCGGAGTACATGAATGACTTTTCTCGATGCCCTTATCAGACGATGAATCTCGATCAATTCAAATGCATCTTTCTTATACGCACAAATCATAGTAGCAAGGAGAAATACGGAAACAGGGAAAGAAAAAAGAAACTCTGATTTCTTCAATTCAAACCCCTAATCAATAAATCGTACGAATAACTTGAGATCACCCATGCGGAGAAAATGGCATATGAGTTTCCAAACGGAAATGAAATCACCATGATCAGCGAAAACACCAGAAGTTTTTAAAGAAACGAAGAGGAGGAAACTTACATCTGATCCAAGGATGACAAATGTGTCTTTCTCACAGGCACAAATCATAGTAGCAAGGAGTTATATTTAAACAGGGAAAGAAAAAAGAAACTCTGATCTCTTTAATTCATACCCTCATCGATAAATCGTATGACTAAATTGAGAACACCCAAGCGGAGAAAATGGCAATTAATTTTCCAAACGGAAATGAAATCACCATGATCAGCGAAAACATCAGAAGTTTTTAGAGGAACGAAGAGGAAGAAACTTACATCTGATCCAAGGATGACAGCCCCTTCCTCAAGGAAAAGGGTCATGTGACTGGTGAGATTGAAGGGCCCGGTCAACCAAACGCCAGAGGGCACGTTGAGCTGCCCACCACCCTCACTACTTAGCCGCGAAATCGCCGCTACCGCCTTCTCAAACGCCGCCGTATTGAGCGTCACTCCGTCACCAACAGCGCCGAACTGCGTGAGATTAAACGCCCTCGGCCGCAGTAATGGCACCGGCCTCGGCGGCCTCTTTCGAGATACTCTCACAACGTCGGTGAATCGACCGTGCCAGATCGCCGCCGAAGAGAAGGCGACGATCCACAGAATCACGAGAAGAATTCTGTAGGGGAGAAGCGCCGCCGGGATCCAACGCCGCTGGTTAACACCGTACTTCCCGCTGGAAGACGCCCCAAACATTCCCGCCATCGCTCCGCGATGAACTGATGAATCAAAACCCTACAATACCTCGAATTTAAACCTTCATCTCGCCGAGATTTCGCTCGGTCGTTGCGCCGATCTCCGATCCATACTCCTCGCTGAGCGGATTAAGGGAGAAGAGAGAATCCAAGCAACGAGAATTTCGCGGCGGATCATGCCCTCTTCTCCGCGATATTCGCAAGAGTTATCGCTGTTCATGATTAAACTATTCGAAAAGAAGAGGCAATTTAACGATGGCGATGGATCTTAATTAGTAATCAAGTATTTCATTATGACGGTTGGGCTACGGCCCAATAAGAAAGGCCTAGAAGGTAATTAAGGAGGCGCGGCCTTTTCCACGTGGCGCGCGTTGCGGCGCTCTCTATCCGGAAGAGAGTTTTCTGATAAGCCGCCATGGAAGTTTGAAGCTCTTGTTCTGCGATTTGCGCTGGGGGGAAGCTCTCATGGCGGCAGCGACGGCTTCGTTGGCGATCTCCGGCGTTTTCTCGAGGTATTTCGAATTGGAGCTCGTCCTCGATCGATTGATGATCGAATTTCTTCTTACGCTTGAGGAATTTCGAAATCTGTGAGTTTAGCGCGAGATCGACGGCTGAGCGGATCTCTCCGGCGCGTTTGAGGAGGAGGACGGTCGCGGCGGCGAAGAAGGGCGGGGTTTCTTCCGTCTGCGAGCCGCTTCCGCCGGACAGGCCTCTGTGGTTTCCCGGGAGCTCCGCCCCGGCGTGGCTCGATGGAAGGTAGGTAATGTTCTTCCCAATCCCCTTCCCCAATCCTCTCCGATTTCCGATTTCCCAAACTTTTATTAAAACATTCAACCGCATTTCTCCTCGCAGCCTTCCCGGTGATTTCGGATTCGATCCGCTAGGGCTCGGTGAGTGTTCTTCGTGTTCTTCGTGTTCATGCTTCGGATTTGTACTTGGAAAATCGTGAAAGAAATGCGGTTTTAGGGTCCGATCCGGAGCTGCTGAGATGGTTCGCGCAGGCGGAGCTGATGCACAGCAGATGGGCGATGCTGGCGGTGGCGGGGATCCTCATCCCGGAGACGCTGCAGAAGCTGGGCTTCATGGAGGGCTTCTCCTGGTTCGACGCGGGCGAGAGAGAGTACTTCGCGGACCCGTGGACCCTGTTCGCGGTGCAGATGGCGCTGATGGCCTGGGTGGAAGGGCGGAGATGGGCGGACTATCTGAACCCCGGGTCCGTGGACATCGAGCCCAGGCTGCCGAACCGGAAGAACCCCAAGCCCGACGTGGGCTACCCCGGCGGGCTCTGGTTCGACCCGATGATGTGGGGCCGGGGCTCGCCCGAGCCGGTCATGATCCTCCGCACCAAGGAGATCAAGAACGGCCGGCTCGCCATGCTGGCCTTCCTCGGCTTCTGCTTCCAGGCCGTCTACACCGGCCAAGGCCCCCTCGACAACTTAGCCGCCCACCTCGCCGACCCGGGCCACTGTAACATCTTCTCCGCCTTCTCCTCCTCCTCTCTCTGATGACCATCTCCTTTGCTTATTAATCAACGAGTTCGTTTCTCCCTTTCCATGGAAGTTGTTGACCAAGTCAAACCCCGGCCATGCCTATTCTTAGGCGCTCCGCGCCCACCGTCCGCCTCCACCCAGAAGAAGAACAAGGGGGAAGAGAGGAAGTAGACGGTGAGGAGGGTCAGAGATCCGCCAAAGGCATGGTCTTTCCAAAGCTCCTCTTCTTGTTCTTGCTGTTCTGGGCGGCGGTGGAGGCGCAGGACGGGACGGATGACGAGTTGCCGGACAACATACCGGACGACCTGCCGGAGATTACGCCAGCGATGATGGACGGGTTCGCGCTGGTCATGTTCCGGAGCACGATAGGGAACCCGGCGGCTCTGGCGGGGTGGGGCGAGGGGGACCCGTGCAACCAGACGCGGTCGCGGTGGGTCGGCGTGGTCTGCGCCGGCGGCGCCGTCGCGGGGCTGCGGCTCGGCGGGATGGGTCTGTCCGGCAAGCTCACGGGCGACGCCATCGACGCGCTCTCGCACCTGGCCAGCCTCCGCAGCGTGGCCTTAAGCGACAACCGGTTCTCCGGCGAGGTGCCCCCTCTCAGCTCCCTCCTCGGGCTCAAGTCCGTCTTCCTCTCCCGGAATTCCTTCTCCGGGGACCTCGCCGCGGACTTCTTCTCCGGCATGGCCCATCTGAAGAAGGTCTGGCTCGACGCCAACTCCTTCTCCGGCGAGATCCCCTCTTCCCTCTCCGAGCTCCCCCTGCTCAGGGAGCTCCACCTGGAGGGCAATCTCTTCTCCGGCGCCGTCCCCGCCTTCGACTCCCCCTCGCTCTCCTCCTTCAACGTCTCCAACAACAAGCTCCGGGGCCGCGTCCCGGAGTCGCTGAGGAAGTTCGGCGAGACCGCCTTCCAGGGCAACGCCGACCTCTGCTTCCAGGGGAATTGCTCCGCCGCCGCGGCCGCCGCGGCGGCGGCGGCGCCGCCGGAGGACGGGACGGAGGTGCTGTCGTGGCGGACCACCATCGTGGGGGTCGTCCTCGCGACGCTCTTCCTCGCGCTCCTCTCGGGGGTGTTCATCATCAAGCGCCGCCGGACGGGAGTCTTCGACACGCTCGGGTTCGAGGACGGCGGCGGTCCGGACCCGGGTCCGGCGCGGGTCGAGCCGGGGGGGTCCGGCCGGGGGAGCGAGTCCGGGAAGAGCGGCTCGTCCTCCACCGGGAAGGGCTCGGGCTCGGGCTCGGGTAGGACGGCCGAGGGGGGGGCGTTGGTGATGCTGGACCAGGATAAGCCCCCGCTGGCCCTGCCTGACCTGTTGAAGTCCGCGGCGGAGCTGCTGGCCAGCACCGCCGTCGGCGCCACTTACAGGGTCCTCCTCCCCACCGACGACACGGTCGTGGTCAAGCGCCTCCGCGCCGTCAACGGCGCCGCCGAGCCCGCCTTCGACGGCGAGATCCGCCGCCTCGCCCGCCTCCGCCACCCCAACCTCCTCCCCCCCATCGCCTACCACTTCACCGACGCCGAGCGCCTCCTCGTCTTCGACTTCTTCGACCAGGGCTCCCTCAACTACGCCCTCCACGGTGGGTCCCCCCCTCCCTTCCTCCCCTCTCCACGTGGCCGATATCCATGCTGATGTGTCCCTCTCCAGGTGACAGGGGGGCATTCCACGTGGGAATGACGTGGCCGACGCGGCTCCGCATCGTGCAGGGGATCGCCCGCGGGATGGCCTTCCTCCACGCCGAGCTGGCGGGGGCGGAGCTGCCACATGGCAACCTCAAGAGCAGCAACGTCATGCTGGGTCCGGATTACGAGCCGCGGGTCGCAGATTACGGCTTGGCGGGTCTGTTGGACCCGGACAAGGCGGCGGCGAACATGGCGGCACACCGGGCGCCGGAGGCGGCGGAGGGCCGCCAGCTGTCACCCAAGTCCGACGTGTTCTGCCTAGGTGTCGTCCTCCTGGAGGTGGTCTCCGGGAAGTACCCGTCGCAGTACTGGAGCAGCGGCGCCGGCGGGACCGACGTGGTGGCGTGGGCGGCGGCGGCGGTGGCGGAGCGGCGGGAGGCGGAGCTCGTCGACCCGGAGATTTTCTCCAAGAAGTCCATGGCGTGTATGGAACGCCTGGTCCGGATCGGGGCCTCCTGTACCGACCCGAAACCCGATAACCGGCCCACTATGAAAGAGGCGGCCCGGAGGATCGACGCCGTCGCCGCCGACGAGCCCCCCGCCGCGGCGGCGGCGCCGCCGCTCAAGGAGGGCCACGCCGTGCTCACCTCCCGCCTCTCCGCCCGCGAGCGCAACGTGGACAGTTTCGGGATTTCCTAAGCCTCCGTCCACCGACCAAGACCGAATTCAAAAAAGTCAACGAGGGGTTGCCTGATTTACCGTAAATACCCCTGTATGTTCAGTTTCGTCTATTCTTTTCTTCCGTGACAAGCATGCTCCCCTATAAATAGTCTAGTCCGTCCTCTCTTTCCGCGTAGTTTCTTCGTTCATTGGTAGAGAGCGCGACTATGGAGCGAGCTGTCGTCGGCGGCGGCGAAGAGATCCACGATCTTTCGTCGCTCCTCTCCGGCGAGGGGCGAGATTTCGTCGTCCGGAACGGCGGAGAGAAGGTAAGATCGAAAGAATCGATTGAGACGATGATGTTCGCGGTGATCGAAAGAATCGATTGAGAAGATGATGTTCGCGGTGATCGAGATCGGGAATTGCAGGTGCGCGTGGCGGATTTTGCGGGGAAGACGGTGGCGATCTACTTCTCTGCGCACTGGTGCCCGCCTTGCCGGCAGTTCACGCCTGTTCTGGCGGAGGCCTACGTCGAGCTCGCTTCCAAGGGTTTCGAGGTCGTCTTCGTCTCGTCCGATCGGGATGACGACACTTTCGCCGAGTATTTCTCCGAAATGCCGTGGCTGGCCGTTCCGTTCTCTGATTCGTCGTCGCGGAGACGAATCAAGGATCTCTTCAATGTGAGGGGAATCCCGCATTTGGTCGTTCTGGACGGGTCCACTGGCAAGGTGCTCACCACCGACGCCGTTTCCGTCGTGAGAGAGTACGGGACGACGGCGTTCCCCTTTACCCCCGAGCGCCTGGCTCAGCTCAAGGAAGAGGAAGAAGAGGCTCGTAGGAATCAGACGTTGAAGAGTCTCCTCACCTTCGGAGCTCGGGACTTCGTTGTAAAGAACAATGGCGACAAGGTACGATTTGTGCAGTCTTGTCTTTCCAGCTATCGAGATTTTATTACCTTTAATTTCTAATGCATAGAAGTAGCCATGGATGTCAGGTAAACATACAAAGGCAATACAACGGAGCCAACTACCAGCTCTAGAATGAAACAAAAGTTATTTCCGATTTAATCATGCATATTATTACCCTGGAGTGGAAGTGTGTTTCAGCATCAACAAGCTTTTTCTCATACATCAGAAGTGCAGCTCTGATACTCATGTCTCAAAAGAAGAAAATCTTTCTTCCTCACCCTTTATTGGGATTGCTCAATCCAAGATGATTCACAGACTTCTGCGAAAGGATAATTTGAGAATCGGCTCTTTCAAACTCACCCCTTCGTTTTGTCGATGAGGCAGGTTCCAATATCGGAGATCGAAGGGAAGCTCGTGGGCCTCTTGTTCTCCGTCAGATCTTACCCTCCAGCCGTGGAGTTCGAGTCCATACTTGCAGAGATGTACAACGAACTCAAGAACAAAGGGGAGCCATTGGAGATAGTCTCTCTCTTTCTGGACGACGAAGAGCCCTCAGGGGAAGTACCATGGCTGGCCGTGCCGGCAAAGGACAAGGTCACAGAGAAGCTCGCCCGGTACTTTGAGCTGAGCACTCTGCCGATCCTCGTCCTCATCGCGCCCGACGGGAAGACACTGAACGCCAACGCCGCCGAGCTCGTCGAGGAACACGGCGCAGAGGCCTACCCCTTCTCGCCGGAGAAGCTGGCTGAGCTCGCGGAGCTCGAGAGGCAGCGGGACGAGTCCCAGACTCTCGAGTCTGTCCTCGTGTCCGGCAATCTCGATTTCGTCATCGGTCAAGACGGCACCAAGGTAAGACCGCCGCTGACTTTCTCGTCAACCGTTGCCTATACATCATCGGCATCGTCCATCGTTGACGATGACGTTGATGAATTATGGGTCGTCGATGGTTGGTGTCAACCTTCGTCGATTTCTGATTTCGAATGCCAAGTTCATCGATCCTGGTTGACGATGACGTTGACTGAGATTTTTAAATCCTCGTTGGTATCGTCGTCGACGTTACGCATCAACGTCAGAACCCTACTCGGACGGAACGGGATTTAGTGGGATCTTCCGTTCAGTCAACTGGGGTCTGACGAGGAACGTTGACGCCAAACCTCCGTCATCGTTAACGTTCATATTCGCTAAATTTTGGTAATAAATTGAAGACCGGTCCTGTTGACGATGACTGAAACTTTGTATTCCATCGGTCGTTCTACGATGACGGTTTCTTTGACGTCGTCGTCGTCGAGATGTGGTGAATCCCACAGTCATCCATCACAGGGCTTGCCGTTTTACTTTGTTCAGATTTGAGAGGTTGGACGCAATGGATGACGGAACAGACGGGGGAAGAACAAAAACGGGCTAATTAAGGATAACTGTCCACGATGGATGACGTTCCATTTCCCATCCGTCCATGAACCGTCATCCATCTGAGCTTTGTCTGATCTTCCATGTTTTGGGGGTCCGTTTCAGGTGCCTGTGTCAGAGTTGGTGGGGAAGAACGTGCTGATCTACTTCTCGGCGCACTGGTGCCCGCCATGCAGGGGCTTCACGCCCAAGCTGGTGCAAGTTTACAATGAAATCAAGGCCAAAGACAGCGCCTTTGAAGTGGTCTTCGTCTCCAGCGACCGAGATCAGAGCTCCTTCAATGAGTACTTCTCCAGTATGCCATGGCTGGCTCTCCCCTTCGGCGACCCGCGAAAGAAGTTTCTTGACAGGAGGTTCAAGATAGACGGAATTCCCTCCCTCATAGCCATTGGTCCTTCTGGTCGGACTGTGACCACGGAGGCGAGGGACATGATCGAGATGCGTGGTGCCGCCGCGTATCCTTTCACTGGCACGAGTTTCCTTGGCAGCGACGATGACGAAGAGGAAGAGGAAGAAGAAGAAGAGGAAGGTGAAGGTGGGGCAGCACCAGCTGGGTATGTCTGCGAAGGAGATGTTTGCCGGAAGGTGTAGACTTGGTGGCAGCCAAGGGGTACGTCTCTCCTGCATTCAAGTTAATAAAGTCTCTTTCTTCTGTGATAGCTCTGGTTCTCCTGAATTTGATGTTTCTTTTGTACTGCTGTTTGATTTTAGAAATTAAAACGTGAATCTCGTTACTGACTTATTGTTCGTCCCGAAACGTTTTATTTCTATTGGTTGCTTGAGCCTAGTTATGCGACAGACTTTTGAAATTTGAGGATTTATCATTCTAGTTGAGCGTTTAAGACAGTAGCTAACATTATTGGCTAATTTTGTTTAAATCAACATAGACTTGGGTGCCAAGAAGATAGAATACACTATAATGGTGATGGAGATACAAGTGTAGGACAGGACATTGTTTCTATTTAGTCTGGGTTGACTCCTAGTGTGTTATAGAGGAGGAATTATCCATGTTTAGTGTTTCGGCACCTCAATTTTTAGCCGAATTAAGTTATCAAGCCACTAATTGTCAATTAGAGGTTCCCACAGACCAATTCAGGTCCCCAGAAGCAGTACATGTCCTATCATAAAAAAATGTAACAGCTCTCATTCTTGTGCTAGACTGAGCCCTTAGTAACGTTTCCTCATCTTCAATGATTTTGGGATGAGCCCAGAGTCATATTTTCTATTACTCCATAGATGTTATCTCTGCACTTAACTCTCAAGGATACGGGGGGGAGAATTTGTCTTTCATCCTAAAAAACCAATTTTATTGTGAAAACCATGAATCCTAAGAATAAGTGGTATATCCAAGGGATCCCCCCTCAAGTCATTCGTAAGATTTCAAAATATAAGATGATTATGGTTTAAAATGGTTCAATCTTGAATCTTTATGTCACTGAAAGAAAAATGTATAGAAGTAGGTACAAAAGAAATGAATCCAAAAAATCAATGGTACGTCCCAGAGACCCCCATTAAGTATTCTTATAATATGAGTCTGTTATGAGCTCGTTCAAGCCAGAGATGTTACATTACTGAGAAGATTATATGTAGACGGGGATACAGAAGAATATATAGTCTGGGTCGGCCTAATAGATGGACTAGTCAACAGACAGTTTGGCTGTCCTTAGGTCGAATGGTTGTGGTTTGGATTTGACAAAAAAAATGGAAAGGGGAGTAAAAAAAAATTTCATAAAATTAAGAAATGCAGTATTTCAATCATATAGAATTTCAGAAATGGATAAATAAACACTAAGGGTTTGCTGTGTCAAAGGGTCACAACCATTAGTAGTAGTGGTGGTGGCAAGCATCTGATAAACTGGAAATTAGGCTTACAAATGTTTTATTAGGTTTCTGATTTATGCGTCAATATTCATAATTTTCTTTACAAGCACAAAATGACTAATCCTCATGGAGTAGGTATTGAAAAAGTAAAATTTTAGTTTGTTTATACATATATTAGTATTTTATATACATTTAAAAACTGAATCAAATTAAATGAAAGATAAATATTGATAGATATTCAAAATAATTATAAGATGGTGAGAAATATTTATCCTAATTAACCTAATTTATTTAAATTTTATACAATAATAGTGGGAGTTAGAGAAATTTTAGAGATAAATGCTTAATTTTATTTTAAATATCTTAGTTGACGGTTCAATAATGTAAGCGTGTAATAGATTGTGGTAAATGTGTGTAGTGTAAGAGGAGTGAGTGGAGTATAATTGGTTTTATATTAGCTGATTATGGCATAAAAGGCGGTGGATACACTTTAACACTCGGTAGAGTGGAATGAGAGAGACAGAGTTATCGTCAATCGTAATAGTATAAAGGGACATGGATTTGCACTGTGGAGGGTGCAAAGTCAACTGTGGATTGTGGAAAGGTGAAACCATAGATTATCCTTTCAGATGATAATTTGGGTAAAAGACAAAGAAATGAGAATAAAAAAGGATATAAAAAATGAGACAAAGCTCGTTGTCATGTACCTAATGGGCCAAGTGGTGCCTTTTATTCACAAATCTTGATCAGATCACTGCCACTTCATTTCTCCACTCTAGAAATTCAAGATTTAACCCAAACAAGATTTTTAAAGAGCACATCACTTCACTAAACTTAAATAGAACCAAAATCCAAAGGTGCATTTTTTCATAGATGAAGAGGTCTACTTATAGATCCAAAATCATTTATGGATAGACAGAGGACTGTCAAGATAATCACACTTCCATCTCATGCTTAAGTATCTTGAAATAAATATGTATTCATTTCTATTCTTATGTGATGTTTATAATGAAGATCCTAAACATATAAAATGATTATGTGAGTTATGATGAGACCGCAATAGGAAGGCCACTAGTCTTTAAATTGTATCTTGAATATTCATTTTAAAAGGATACTTAAGAAGGTCATCAAAATATTAAATAACAGCTCTTTGTGATCCTACTTGTCTGATAAATTTGTCTGATCATTTTGCCATTAATGTGGAGACACAAACATACATTAAGTGTGCCATAGGAACAGAGTGCACTCGACTATTTTGTATGAATTCCCCATTAGAATTATACCTAGATATTAATCAGGTTGATTCATGTCATAATTATACATGTGGTTAGTTTACTTGAGCCATTGAGGACATATAGTGCTTGGACAGTTATGTTGAGACTAAGATGTATGAGTCTCTAATTATGGGATTGAAACACATCTTAGCTCGAGTATAGAAAGAAGTACACAAAGGTAATTTAGTGGTCAAGATGGGATTATCCACCCCTAGTATATAAGGGGATAAAATCAATGAAGAAGATGTATTAACTCCGCGACAAAGATGATGGAGATATTGGTCAAAATATATATGAGCAATAAGCCAATCACACATTCAATATATTTTTCTATTTTAATTAATACAATGTGTTAATTATCATGCATGTATGATGCTTGTAATGAAGTCAATGAATACATGATCCGACTTAATGAATTATGATGATATCATAATCCATAGATCATTAATATTTAAATATGTGTTCTAAATATGCATATTCAAAGGATTCTCGAGAAGGACATTGAAGTATCTGGATAGAATATCACTATCTAGTCTAATTCATAAGTATGAATAGAGTGGGCACACATTTTAATTGTCTATGAGAGCTACATTTAGGCACCCCTTTGTCTTCTCCCCTCTTTCGATGAAACCCCCCCTCCTCTTTAATTATATTTTATGGGTGTAAGATGAATTAAAGCTTTAAGATGGGCTGAATGTGTTAAAATAGGATATCCATCATTGAACAATCACATGTATATGTCTAGAGGCGGGGTATGTGAACAAATTGGAGAAAATCTTTAAGAGATCAAAGTGAAAAGGGGAATTAGTTCCACACAAGGAGATGTGATCATCTTAAAAGTCATACAGAAACTGTAAATTGAATTTGCTTATTCAACTTCTCAAAATGAGATTTCAGAAAACCAACAAGTCCCGAGAACCCAACAATAGATTGATATTTTCACAAATTAATGTTCGCATTCCTTATCAGTGACCCTTGTACTTAAGACACCAACAATTTTTTATCAGTATTGCTGCACTAAGGGGGATCATATGTAGGCGGTAACTGTCGACAGTTAGATTCTGATAAAGGGTTTATCAAACTCCATGTAACTTCTTGGACTCATAGTGTAGTTTCGCCCCACGAGTTGGTGCGGTGAGAAATAATTAGTGTTAAATAATCAGAGATTGATTAATCTATCTATTATTCTGGTCAATAACTATGTTAGTCAGTAATGAGTTATGTGTAATTTGGTGAAAAACCCTATTAGTGTAAATGGACTTTATGTCCTAAGATAGAGGGACCTATGCATCCCTCTCCTTGGGCACCGTGTATTTGTCTATCTTATTTTCTTTGATCACCCTATCCTATTGATGGGACTGAAAGTGGTGAGAAGATTCACAAGGACCTTTGATGATGCTGATAGGGAAGAATATATTTTTTGGAAGATACTGATTGGGAAGAATATGAGGAGATAAGATTTTCTAAGGACCGTGCTGATACTTACAGAGATCAAGCATCCACATCTTGAAATAACCCAAACAAAGAATTGAAAAAATGATCTTATTTGATTAGTTTTTTCTTTTTATTGTGCAAATTTCAGTCAGATGTCTATCATGGTAGAACCTACCAACCATTAGATGGATGGGTTTCCTAATAAATTTTCAATATTCTTTGGCATCCTCAAGTAGAGAAGAATGTTTTGAAAGATTGGGATGGGCTTCGATGGGGGACAGTTCAAATTTATAACCGGGAACTCAGGTCTTCTCCAAAATATTAAGTAGATACTTTTGCTTTCCCATTATGATTAACAAACTCGAAGCCCAAGAGGTGGAGAGGCCTATTAAAGTCTTAAATGCCAAAGTGTCGGTGAAGATAATTTTTTTTTCCATAACAATCCTATCTTCATTGTGACCAGTCAGAATTCAAGGATGATTATGCTGTAATGGCTAACTTCTACCATGCTACATTTTGGATTGATCAAACCACTAACCACCGACACGAATGATAGCAATGTCTTCATTGCACTCGTTTGCCCTCTCCCCAACCAAATCAAGGATGGCTTTCACCTTAGCAAGATTTCTTTCAACCTGTTAAAAAAGTGGAAAACTGGTGCCTTTGAAAACTCTCACTGTAAAAAACCATGTTCCAAGTAGATATACTTGATGAAAAAAACTGAGAAAAGATCAGTTTATTCCTTAGGCGTCAGATAGTGGATCAGAGGACCAGCCTTGGGGGCCTGGGAGAGGATCCCCGAGTAAGAAGCCATCTCAAAATCTTCAAACTGGAAGGCCGGAGCGCAGGTGCAGCCAACCAGAGAATAATGGATCTCTGGGTCGCGTTTGGGTGCCATGATGAGCGAATCCCCACCGTACGATTCCACATCCATGGTGGGAAAAGATCCAAACCAAGTGTTCGGTGGAACAACGTACTGGGGTATCTGACCAGACTCCAAGTCGGTGCCCAGCACAGTGTACTTGGGCTCCCCATTCTCTTGAACCTCGAACACCTGACAAGAGCAAGATTAGAGTATGATAAAAGTTTGTTTTTTTTTCTTTTTTTTTTTATAAGAGTTGAAGTATGAGAGATGGGTTGAAGAAAAAACAGTCTTTTGTTTGTACAGTGAGAGGTTCTCCGAAGTAGAAGTGCCAGGTCTCAGCGCAGGGGATGCGATGGAGGAGCGAGACGTTTCCGGATGGCAGTAGGAAATAGATCGAGGTGCTGATCGGACGGTCAACTTTGTCTGCATCAGAAGTTTGAAATGTAAAGGGGATTAGAAATCCTCAATATCCAATCATTCTGATAATCGCCTTGAAATATGGAGATCTATCAACCATTTCCGGGGAAAATTCCCGCCACCCTCTCATGGAAAATACCCTTTGAATTTCTACTCCGTCGAGCAAAATTATGGGGCAATTTCAAGTTAGTCCATTTCTCTCTTTAGATAGTTTCGGTTGATTATAATTCTGACATTGTTGGGAATAATTCTTGAAGTTGTATGCCGAGAGTTAGCCAGATCGAAGCGAACTTACATTGAGGCGGGAGCTGAGACGCGGCGAGACGAATGGAATCGTCTCTGAAGGTCTCAGAGTAGAAGCCTCCTTCTGGGTGTGATCTGAGATCTAGCAAGGCCACAACCTGAGAGGCCTTCATGGGCGGCATCTTCTCCGTTCCTCGTCGGTGGACACCTCAAAGATCTCGGAAAACACCCAAGAGATATGTAGATCTGAGTATCGACTATTTATAAGGTCCGGGCCATATCCAGCGAGCAGAGTGAAAATTTGGCCTCCCCTTGGAACATTTTTTATCTTTATTAACTTGATGGGAGATTTGCGGAAAAGTTCTGGTTGCAAATGTGAAACCAGGAGGAAGGAAGCAACGATGAGATGGAGAGAGAAAGAGAGTGAGAGAGAACTGAGAGGGAAGAGAGAGAGAGAGAGAGAGAGAGAGAGGGAGAGTGAAACTACAAGGAGAGAGAGTTGGAGAGTAGAAGTTAGAAATGGAGGGACGGGATAGAGAGAGAGGAGGGAGAGTGTGAAACGGAGGAAATGGAGAGAGAGTGGGAGAAGTGTAGGGAAGAGAGAGAGTGAGAAAGGGTGAAGGGGGAGGGTGAGAAATGTAGGGAAGAGAGAGAGTGAGAAGGGGTGAAGGGAGAGAGAGAGAGAGAGGGAGGGAGGGAGAGGGTGAGAAATGTAGGGAAGAGAGAAAGAGTGAGAGAGAGGGGAAGAGAGAGAGAGAGAGAGAGGGAGGGAGGGAGGGAGGGGGTGAGAAATGGGAGTAGAAGAGAGAGTGAGTGGGAAATGGAAATATGCACTTATGAAATAAAAAAATGGAAACTTTCGTTAATTTCTGTTCAGGTCCATAACTGACAGTCATTAGGCTTATCGTTGGGTTTCTCAGCTGTTCCCCATCATAGAGAGATGAAGGGAATGAGAGGGAGGGAGGTAGAGAGAGAGGAAGGGAGACATAAAATGAGAGAGAAAAGGGGAAAGAGAGGAGTCTGAGAGTGATAAATGTAGGGAGGGAGGGAGCAGTAGAGAAAGGAGGGAGAGACAGATCCATTACATTTAGCATGGACTAACCAACTAATTCTGGCTATTCATTCCTGTCTCCCTCTTTATTCTTAACTGCTTTTCATTCTAACAGGAATAAATAGTCTCCTCATCCAAGTATTTCCTTGTGTTGTACCCTGTAGAAATACACCATCACATAAGGACATGATCCACCACATATTCTGTCAACCCATAACATATATATGTCATGAACCAGCCACATATAATTTCCCTATCACAAATACACTACACACCACGAATCAGTTTTCATATCTTACGTAGATTAATTGTCATGTTGAATCAAATATATTACTGTCTACCCAGACTCTAATAAAATTTGAATTCTGTGATCTCCTCTGATAGCATTATTTTTGTGACATCATCGGCTTTTTTATGAAGTCAATGAGTTTCTATGAAGTTCGTACCACTCAAATTTAATTTCAAAATTTTAGATGATAAATGATATTTATTTTAATAGAAATAAATTATAATATTATCATCATGTTATCAAATTTTGAAGTTATGTGTCTAGTTTCATATTAACTTAGAAGTTAGTTTACATGTCATATGACTCAAGTATCTTGAGATAATGTTATATCAAAATATAGGCGTATTTAAAGTGTTCATCAGATTTTAGTATATTTTTTACTATGAGATTATGCAAAAATTAGTAATTAAAATATTTCCATCAAATGATAAAATAATGATTTACTGTGAACTCAAATATCTAGCATGTATGACAAATGTTTTACTACTGCTATACATGATAATAATAAAGCATGAAAATATGTGATTATACTGAGTGGACATCAAGTTCATATTTTTTCACCAACTTCCGGCACATTTTTTTATAAACACAATGGTTGTTAAAAGTTAGATGAAAATTTAACATTTATTTATGAGTGTATAAATTTTCAGATTTATATCTAAATTGAAACTATCAATTTATGAAAACATAGAATGAGTTTCTATACTTGATCAAAGGCCATATTAGATATGTGTGTCATCAAAGTCATGTGCCACATTGATACAAAGTGAATTTGTGAATTATAAATATTTTAGTCACATCATATCCACAAACTAAACAGATTCCGAAAAACGACTAATAAGATACAATCTCAGCATTAAAAACTGGTTATTGCATCTTATAGAAAATTATGTCTAAGAAAGTCGATTATTAAATTAAATAATATAATTTCCTCAATATTTTTTGTTGACAAAAACACGGTGCCGAATACGGCCAACCCAAGGGTTTTGCCCGTAGACCAATTCAAGATGCCCTGGACGCCACTTAGGGCGGTTTTATATATTTTAAGTTAAGTGTTTATAGGTGTGGAGCGAGCTTAAATGTCCCAATTACACCCGGACCCCACTTGCTAACACCCATGATGCAAAAAAGGAAAAGATAAAAATGTGATACCAGTGAAGCTCCAGGAGAAGGCCGCGGGTGCCCATAGCGTGTTCGTGTTCAGTAGAAGTGGTGATGCATGGAGTATAAGCCATCATTTGCCATCATTAAAAATCATTGTGGAGGTGTGTCGAGGGTACAGTAGTTAGGCGAGAGGTTGCACACTCTCGCCTATTGTACTCCATGCGATACGCCACTCACATGGGCCAGCATTTGATTGGATGTGACGCGTGCGGAGAGTGGGCAAGCCGAGGTTTTCACCACAGTGGCTGTTGCGAGCCACCTGAGGAAGGTCTTGCCAAGTGATTTATAGGGAGGGGGTGTGAGATCATACCACAAAGTTGACAAGAGCATCCGTTGTTTTGTTCCCCTTGTGCAACTAATGATGAATGATGGCCAAGTGTGGGCGACATCGCATGATGTATTGTCAGACTCTCTAGGGATGCCACTAGGATCATGAACCTGCATGGAGCATGTTGACCAAAAACTGTGAGTACGATTCTAGGATGATGTTGTGAAGGTTTTGCTCCTCCCAAAAGAGCAAACCATCACGTATCACCATAGCTTCAGCTGTCGTATTAGTCTGTACTCTATAGAAAGATGAGAAAACAAAAATGATACTCCCTATGTGGTCTTGTGGGATACCACCTCCACCTTCTGGTTCCGGGTTCCGTTTGGTTCCACCATCCACATTGAACTTTAGAAAGCCTATTGGCAATGGATGCCAATGGACAATCTCTAACCGAGTGGTGATGGAAGTCAAAACCACAAGGATTCCCCAAGTGCAAAGTATATCACATGTAGATGGGGAGCATCATGCAATGGGCAGTACAAGATGGTGTGTTCTCCCTAACCACTACTTGACGCATTACATGACGTCTAGTGCTCTCATGGTAGAGTAACTGCCATAGCAAGTATGGTATGGTAATGTGTAGATAAGGGCTAGGTTTAGAGTGTGTTGACGAGATAAAGATCTTGTCAAAACACTCTATCGGTGTTAGCATAGTATGGGTGCATAAGAGCAGATTCCAATGGTGAGTAAATTGGCACAAATACTCTATAGCAATCTCACTATGGAAGAAAAGGTGTCCTAAGTCTCAACCTGAGAATAAATTGGGAAACAATGTCACCGTGAACTAAATGAGTGACTAATACGGGTCCCCATATCATCAATATGGAGGTCACGATGCATGAATCTCCAAAGGAAGAATGAGACGCGATTAATAATCATTGGATGTCAGATGGGTCGACCCCAACTATGTGTAGGGAATCTCTCTCGAAAGTGATCGCAAGAGGATAGCATGAAAAATTCCCATCAAGCGTGAGTGTCCAGATTGGGTGATCTGGTGAGGCTCCTATCGTAGTAGCCATAGCCTACAGTAAGGGATCTAACAGAAGGTCATGTTGCTCCCATAGCAGTCACACATTCCTCATTAGTAATTGTGCCATGGTGAAAAGAGAAGATGGATAGCTCTAAGTTCCCTTGAAAGGAAGGGATACATGCCCTTATATAGGGCTGAGAGAGAGAGTATGAGTAATTTATCCCATGTGGGACTAAGAGAAGGAACCCTCAGTGGGCTAATGGTCTAGTGGGCCTAATAGGCCACACCACCTATTTCCTAACATCAAGTGGATGATGTATGGATATGTATGAATTGATATGGATAGATTACGATATCAGCGATTGGGTTGCGAAGATACACCTCATGCTTGAGAAGATATAAAGTAGTGTTTGAACTCTTTCATTGAACCTTTATTCTCATCAATTACCATATATGCATAATACTTCATCCATGTAAAAGTCCTCAATCACTTAGGTTATGGTTAACTTTCAAACAATAATCCATCAAATCCAATTAGTACTGATGCATAGATGAGATTATTGCACTAATATAAATGTTATCATGGACAGGAATTTAACACATATTTTTTCTTGTGTCAATATTCTCTTATAACAAGGGCAAGCAGTCACATGTTGGCCACTTCATGCGCTTCTTGCAGTATCTAAGCTACGACTAGTTTGAATCCCATGACTAGGGACTCATATGTCTTAGTCAAAAGGTAGCCTTCCATCTACAAGATGTATTTGGGATATCAGGGTAAGGAGCACTTACACAATCAGGACATGAATGAACATGATTTATGTTTAGGTATAAAAACATTTAGTGATTTATTTAAATCAATTCAGAGAACTCTTACCCTAAAGAGAACCCACTATTTGTTCTTAACATCTGTACACTAATGGCCATATCATATTTAGAATACATTTATAGATAAGTATCACTGTATTGTGGTCACAACATAAGTTATCAAAGTATTAAGTATTCAAGGACTTCATTACAAATATCACATGAGAATCATAATAAATAAACATTTATCTCACTAAACTTAAACATGATATTGATGTGTGATTGTCTTAAAATACATAATATCCATCATTTGTATTACTAGGCCTAATAATGTTGATTCGAGTTCAAGATAATTTTTACTAAGATAAAATATTCTATTTATAGATCCAATTGTATGGATGGGTAGAGGAGACAGAGAGGTTAAGCTGCACATAATATTTCAGCTTGAAACTTATCCTAGATTTTCAGATTTTGTTTTCTGAATTTAGATCAATTTGCGGAGTTATTTTTTCTCAAACCTCATTAATACATGTGTCAGATCACCTGTGTGTTGATGGAATCTTAAGATTTTGCCAAAAATTACCTTTTATTTATGCTATATCCGATGACAGGACGCAAGTCAAAAATATGTCAGATTCTCTAAAAAAGCTTCTCATTTTCTGATTTGACCACTCATGCTCCACCATGTTTTTAGGCACTTTTTGGTCTTCAAAATCTATTTATGGAAATTCTAATCACTATATCTTTTTAGCGACACATGTACTCATTTTCTATTTGCATTTATGGTAATTCTAACCCCCCAATTTTGTGATGTTGACACATGTAGATGCACTCCACCAAATTTATTGTAATTTAATCTCACATTTTTTTCCTGATGCCACATGTTCCTAGAAAAAAATTAAAAGTCAGATCATGATTGGTGAATTATGGAAGAACAATTTAGGATGCCATAATGACACATTATTGTAATATTAGTGTAGCTATTCATTGAAAAAATAAATGGCTGGTCATCCTCTGAAATATCAGATAACAACACATGGTGTAGCATAATTAAAATTTTCAAATTATTTTTAAACCCAAATAGACACATTAATTAATTCAGATAAAGTGTCTTGTGTGTTAAGAATTCACAAGTAAACTGATTTTAAAATTGAGAATACATTTTTCAGCTTCATTTACAAGTTTTTAATTCTTTCATAGGGGTTTACAATTATTTAACGTCATCTCACCAATCATCAAAAACTAATTTATGCAGATTGAGGCTAATGATGGGCTGCACCATCATAACAAAAATGTATAATTGTGGTATTGCAATTTTTTATGCAATTATGCGGCAATTGTCCACTAATTTTGTTTTTTTATGCATAAAGACCTGTTAATCAATTAATTTTACAAGAAATTCCATGCAAAGTGACGATATGTGAAAAACAAGGCTAATTGATGCACATGTTTTGTGTCATAGAGGATGCAGTCTTCAGGTATGACACACATCATAGCCATTTGTTAGATGCAGAAATCTGAGCATAATCTTTGACCAGTGTAAGGATTATGTTGACATGCTAGAGATCGAACACATGGATTGATGTACGAGAGAAAAATAGTTAACAACTTAGAATCATTTAACTTATGAATGTAATTTATGACATTCTTGAAGGAGTTTAAGGCTGAAATTTGGAGGGAAGCTTTCTATCTTTCCTCTACATAGTACACCCATCTATAGAATTTATAGTTTATTCAAAAGCATCATGGAATTTCTTCTATAGTTTTAGGTCAAGTGAAAGAGGTGATTTTAAGATCAATTTATTATCTCGGTTTTCCAATTGTTGAATGAAGGCTCAAGTAGATAAATGTGCAGAGGACTTTATCTTGAAGTTGTAAATATCTTGAAAAATGTAGCAGATAAGACTCAAGGTGAGTTCTCAACATCCTTTTAGTTAGATTTCATTATTCACCCCCTTCAAACCATCTCAACCAAACCCTGTATATTTTCATTCCTCATATATCACTAAGCATATTAACTATTATTATTAGTTATTACATTATCATCCCTGTTGGATTCTAAGAAATTGATTGAGATGACATTTAAACAATTCATGCATCAAAATACTTAAACAGAATTTTAATGACACTCTAAAACCTATGATTAAAATCAAAGATTTGATTGGACCTTAATGAAGACTGGACTCATGATTCTTCAATTCCTCAAATGAGACAGGTTGAGCTATTCATGTGCGGGATTCATCAAGATGGAGGAGGAGATTTAGCGTGCCAGAGATTGTGAAGATACATCCAAAGGATGTACACATGAACAGCTCAACCCGTCTCACTCAAGGAACCAAGATATCACAGATTATCTCCTGGCTGAGTGATAAACCATAATTTGTCTTAAATAATTCATTTTAAGTCTCTGATTTATGCAACAATATTCATAAATTTTCCTTACTTAAAATAGGGTAAGTATGGGTCGAATCCACAAGGAGCAGGTAATGAGGGAGTAAATTGTATTTCAAATATATTAAGTATTTTCTCAATAGGAGAGTCAATGAAATAAATTGAAACTAGTAAAAACTATTTTAAATAAATTAAATACATACTTATTTTGTTCTGGATAAGTTATAATAATTAAATGTGATTTTTAGTAATTACTGGGGAACTTTTAGCACAAGAAATAAGATTTAATGTTAAAGAAAACCTTCGGCCACAATTTGTGGGCGCGGCACTTCATTGGGCGGGTAGTAGACTGAAAACGCTATAGCTTTTTCTACAAGAAGAATTTTTCAGTGTTGTTTGATATGTTGAAAAGCTTGATGTCTAGGATATCCACTGAAATGCTTGATTTTTTAGAGAAAAGGTGATAAAATGCAAATAAGATATTCAGGAGATCACACAAACCTTGTCGTCATGTCCCCAAGGGCCAAGTGGTGCTCTTTCTCCAAGAATCTTGAAGTCTCTCTCCCACACTCTTGAAGAACAAGAATGGATTAAATAAATCGGATGCACCAGGCTTCCAAAAACAAGTTGGGAGAAGAAATCCAAGATGATATAAAAAGAGAAGGAAAAAGAGAATAAATAGAAGTGCCCTAACTCTCCCAGTCATTGGATTCAATTCCAAGAGTTTGGAGGTCTAGGATTTCTCTCCTTACGAGATTTAAAAATAGTTCGTTCAAATTACAATTGTGGGTTACTTCAACAATTCTAGCCTTTAGTTGGCCCGATCTTTAAGGAGGTTTGAATGGGCTTCTAGAGGGGCGTCTTGTGTATTGGGCCTCTTCTTATTATCTATCAGTTGGCTTAAGTCTCTTCTTTCATCCCATTTTTATCTCAAATTCACCATTGTATTTACCAAAACCTGCTTTTCAAATAAAACTCCAAGAAGATGTGATAAATCCACTTGACTCTAAGTAGTTCAGTGGGGTTATTCTCAAAAGTTAATAACATATATAAAATGGAGTTTAGGAAAAATAAATCATAAATTTCTCGTTTTATCCTTAAATTGTGAATAAGTATAGAGAAAATCTAAAACTATATGGTAAAAAATAAATATAAAAGCATAATTTTATTGATCTAATTTCATGTTGTCACTGAGTAAATTACATGTATTGGATTCTAGACTCATGATTGAGATGAAACCTTGAATATTATTACAGTGGAAGATTAAAGTAAAGTTGTAACATCACTCTAAAGCCTACAATCAAATCACATGTACACATATCAGAGACATGATTTCTGAGTTCCTCAAGTAAGATGAGTTGAGCTTTTTAGGTTTCCAAGCTCTAGTCATATCCATATGATCCATAAAATGTTTAATCTCCCCCTCCATTTTTACAATCAGTTTTACCACTCCACAAGTGTCATTACTATGTTCTAATCATATTGAGAGTAAAGACAAGCTAATGGAAAATGGAGAAGTATAGGGAACCTGAAGAATTATGACATGGTAATTTTCATTAAAATCTCTAAACTTTAAATATGTATTCTAACATCCAAACTAACATTTTTTGTGTGGCCCTCTAGTCCCATGTATTAGTCTACTTAACTAATCCACCAGCATGGAACCTTTATTGACATTCCAAAGTAACTATATATCATCATAGATATTGATGAGCCATGTATCAATTTAACCTGACCAATTGATTATTTCCACCCACAGGTGCCAAGCTACACCTTGTGCTCTAAAAGATACAAATTAGTGTCAACCCCTTAATAAAATTTTTCTTTCATGATTTATCATGTACATAGAGTCTCTCCTCTACTTGATGATCCTAGGATGACTTTGGGTATGGAAAACTATCAAATCCTCATCAATCACATGAGTTAGTGTTGATCCATTCTAAAATCATTAATACAACTCTTCTACAATATTCCTCTACTTGTCTTCCTAGAGTTGTCTCCTCCTATAACGAGGGGAAAAAATCCCATCTTGATCACTCAATCATCTTTGTGAACTTATTATTCTACCTGAGCTAAGATATTTTACATTTTTATGAATAATAACTCATAGTTCAAAGTCAAAGCAGAACCGTCCATTCACAAGATGTCTTTGGAGTTTTGTGACATGAATAAACCTGAATGATTGTTTGGAGTAATACCATTCAGAGATTTAGAAACAAAAATTCAGGGTATTCTTTCCAATAAACAGAAACCACTATCTATCCTCATTGTCTACACACTAAAGTCTACACGATTGACCATACTGAACATATGAAGAGACTAGCTAGTACTTTTCTATCTTGGTGTTTTGATGTCCTTCTTGAGTTTCCTTCAAAATAGGAATATTTGGAGCACATGCTTAAGGATTAGTAATATCTCTATGATGAACTCATCATAACTCACTATGTTGGAACATGTATTCATGGACTTCATCATAAGTATCGCAAGTGCACTATAATTAATATATTTTTATTAATGAACACAGAACCAGATATGAAATGTGTAACTGGCTTGTTGGCCATACATATTTACGTCATCCCTCCATGTTCCTTACTATCTTATGGAGTATCCCTTCTCCTCCTTCATACATATTTTTAAAAGATACAGATTTCATTATCTTTCCATCTAGAGAGAAACATTGCTCATATTGTTTATTTTATTTATGGAGACAAGATAAAACCCAAATATTAACCTTTAAATGAATTTATGTATTTCATGAATTTTTTTGAAATATTATGGTCCTAGATTTAATGAAACATAAATCCACATCATGCATATATTTGTTAGTTTCAATCAAAGCAAATAAATTTTATATATTTCTCCATGCATTATTCTGAATTTTAAAACAATATGATCATCATAAGAATAAGTAATGATAATCATTACCCTGTAAATCATAATTTTTCTACATATTCCCTGTGTAACATTTAATTTCCATCTTTTGGAGAGCATTAATATTTTGATGCAAGAATGAATAATTTTCAGCAAACATTTTTTTACTCAAGATAAAAATTCTTTCTAATACTTAAAAAAAATTAAAATCAATCCAGAATATAGTCTGACTCATAAAATTAATATCTTTTAGAAACTAGTAACATTAAACTTCACAATAGTTACCAAAAAGTAAAAAATATCATATCCCTCTGAAATGAATTAATTATTTAATGCAAAAAAAAGAAAATAAAATATTATTTATGCAATAAATAGTGTTCTATCATGGGACTTTCAATTTATAAATGACAATTTTCTTGTTATATATGAATTCAATAATATTTTCCAATGGATGGATGTGTTTTAATATTTTCTTGTTATATATAAATGACAATTTTATCATACCTGCGAATATTTTAATATTTTCAATAGAATTTTAAATTCAATAATATTTTCCAATGGATGGATGTGTTTTAATGTGACAGTTGAGTCTCTAATAATGGGAATCCATAACTCCCAAGATGGTATAGATTAAAAATCTAAAAAGATGATTATCGATACTATTTTCCCACGGTAAGAGAGGAGACAAAATTTTGGAAGATATTGTATGAAATAGTTATCCAACCGACATTGTTGTAAGTCAATCTAGTAGTTTTGTGTGTGAGTAATCATATGAAAAAATTATATATCAACTAACAGTCTCCATGAAGTGTTCATTAAAGTCTGTGTTTATTGTACGACTTGTGGTGGAGCTTGGCCCCTCAAGAGTTAGTGACTCAACTCATCAATTGGTTAAATCAGTCCAAGATTAATTTATTTAGAAACATAGATAAAATTTTCTTAATTTAATTTTCTTCTTATAATTCATCCGGATAGTTGAGTCAGTAAAACTTATAGCACAAGGGGATCTTATGAAAAAATGGCTCCAAGTCCTTCGTTAGAAGGACCTTTGCAACCATCTTGTTTGGAATCCGTCTCTCTTCTCCTTTTGAACACCCCACGCTCCGGGTATTATTGGGAATGGTGAGAAGATTCATAAGAATCTCCGGTGATGTTGATCAAGAAGAAGGTAAGGATATACACCATGCTGAGAATAGTATAGATATGTTTGGAGGTTGGGTTTATGTGCAGCTTGAAATAATTTGATTTGAGAACCACACGATTATAGATTTTATTCAATGCAGAGAGTTAACACTATTTAATATGTGTGCTCAAGTTTCTTCAAAATCTTCATTACTATGTTGTGGGAACCTTAATTCTATCATCGATCATGGAAAAAACCCAACAATTACATGTCTGATAAAATGTGATGAATGGAACACTATAATGGCTAATAATTGATATATCTAACATTTGAATATTGAGACAAAGAGGGAATGCATTAGTCTAAACCTATGTTCTTATTTCTACTAATTTACTTAACTTATGATGTCAAATAATATCCTAGTGTATAAAACTACTTATATTTTAAAGAAATATTTTAATAAATACATAGAGGCAAATTTACTTAGTTTTACGCATGAAGTTTCACCTTATTCTCAGTAATATAAGTCTCCATAACGTGTATACAATGTATGTCTCACAAAAATTCCTACTGATATCATTATGTTAATAAGATATATAATATGTGTAATTATTGGTAAATAATAGACATTGCTATCTATATTTTTATGTTATTATTTTCTTCCTCGGTGTTACAAGAAACTAACACAACCGAGAATTTTTTGAAATACATTATCATGCACCATAAGTCGATTTCCCCACACATTAACATGGATAACTAGGGCTTCTTAGTGGCCAGATACTCCAGTCACTAACCTTCATTGTCACAGAGGTAGTGTTTTCAATCATGTCCATGCCAATATTCGATGCCATTATGGGTATGTACATTGGTTTAAAATAGAGTGGAAACCAATATTAATATAAACTGATAACCAGATATTGTGTGCCGATATTGAATATAGAAAATGAAGTAAATAAGATTAAATATTTGCAGTAAGCCAATGTATTAATTCATAAGTCCTTTTTGGGCACTGATCTTGGATGTTGAATATGGACCTCGTATAATCTGATATTCGATGGTGAGTAATGAAAGCCTATTTATTGATCTAGAGTTTGAATAAATACAGCTATGTAGTACATATCGTATACTTTCGATAAAATGGATTTTTTAAAATTTATGTGAAGGGTGTATATCTGTTGTAACTAAGTTTATAACTTTATATATAACGTTTAAGGTTATACCAGAGTGAGAGACAAGAGCACGAATAAATTGGAAAATGGAAAATGGTACACTATAGTGGGTATGGAGGCAAGTAGGGGAATGTTGTTGGGGGTGGGAAAGCTTCTAGAGAAACATAACCAACAGAAAGAGAACAATTTCATAATCAGATTCATATGTATAAGCTCTATGTGTCTCCATTTCTATCTCCATTTCCATATTTATTCGTATATTGATCCTAAGCTTAATCCCCCTCTCATTCTATATATCTCACTCTATCCCATCTTCCAAAAACCTATCATCAGTATCTTTATCTATCATCTATTCTTTAACAGTTCCTTTTTCAGGTCTTATAAGATTCACACTCTGATAATAATCAAGTTATGATCATATACCGGATCTAATAAGAAAATGATTCTGATTAGATTCACATTTTGATCAAAGTCAAAATTAGAGCAAGTGTTCAATCTAGTCACTATTTTACTCTTATCATATTTGATGGAAATATATTTGGCTAGCAAGCCAATCACACAGTCCACATCTTGTTCCATGTTCACAAATACAACATATTTATTATAGTGCACGTGTGATGCTTATAATGAAGTCCATGAATACATAATCAGACTTAGTGAATTATGATAAGGTCGTAATACAAAGATCGCTAGTCTTTACGCATGTGTTCTAAACATTCCTATTCGAAGGATACACAAGAAGGACATCGAAGTATCCGGATAGAATAACACTATCTAGCTTCGCTCATATGATGAGTATGGCCGACCCGTAGCCATTAGTGTGGAGACACTAAGAATAGATATTGGGTGCTCTTTAGTGGAAAGAGTTCACTGAATTGATCTGTATGAATTCCTGAATGGTATTATACTGAACTGTCAATCAAGTCGATTCACATCATGTTTGTGTAAGTGGTCCTTAGACCTGAGACACCAAAGATGTCTTATGGACGAACGGTTATACTTTGACTATGGCTGACGCGTCTCTAATCATGGGATTCTAAACGGTCTTAGTTCGGATACATCAAGAAGTTCACAAAGATGATTGAATGGTCAAGATGGGATCGTCCACCATCGGTATAAGAGGTGACAGCTCAAGGAAGACGATGCGATGAAGTCCTTAGCCAAGATAGTGAAATATTGGTGAAGAGTTCTCCGATGATTTTTGAATGCATCAGCACTAGCTCGGATGGCCGATTAGGGTTTGACAGTTGACCATACCTAAAGTCATCTAAGAAGCATCAAGTGGATGAGGGATTGGACGTACACAGTAACTGATGACGAAGAGGTTCCATGAGTGAGTCAATACACACTCCTTTGTATCTTCTAGAGCACGAGGTGTAGCTTGGCAACCCAAGTGTTGGAGAGTCAACCTATGGATTGGGTTTAATTGATCTGACATTAATTAATCTATATGATGTAGTTAATCTGGAAGACCAATAAGGGTTATTGGGCCACTAGAGTCGTTAACTAGACTAATACATGGGCCTAGAGGGTCAGACGCAAATGGTCTTTTAGACATCGGAAGATATACTTAAGTTTTGGGGGTTTTCCGCTTAATATAAATAGAAGGCCCTGAACAAAATTCACCCATGCCAGAATTGTTCAGGGGTTTTCCCCCTTCTTCTCCATTCTCCCCACACCCCCTCTCCAACCCCGATGCGATCAGGATGACATAATGACGATGACGGGGAAAGAACGGGGCTCATCAACGAGAAGGAGGTGATCAGACGTGCCGAGGATCACATGGATACATCTAGAAGTTGCACATTTGAGTAGCTTGACTCGGATCGTTCCAGGATCCAAGAAATCACAGATGATATCCGTGTAAAGGTACTTCATTTCATGGTTTTAATGATGTATTTTGATTTTGTTCAAGTTTTCTGCTGCGGAATATTTTGATTTATTCATCCATGTCAAGGCCTGTAGAACACAACAATATTCACATTTATATCAAAGTCAAATTTTGGTCATGCTCTTTGACCAGGATCATGGTATGATCAGATTGGGAATCTGATAGGAATTGACTCATAATAAATTTACACTGACCAAAGTGTGAGTTTGATGAGAGTTAAATTTTCTTAGAGAGATTCTGATCAAAATGAGTCTTCATCTCTAATTTTTTTCCATCTCAATCCCCTTTCTTGTCTCTCACTCTAACCCCTCACTAAAATTATCTATATCTCAATTCCTATTAATTCTCTTAATTTAATAACACGTATATCTGTCCTCGTATCGCATTATCTATCCGTGCATTCAAGAAAAAGTGGATTTTATTCATATATAGATAATAGTGTGACAATTTTATGTAGCCAAAACATTCAACCAATAAAGCACTGTAAATGTTAACTATATAATATTTTTTCACCTAAAATGATCATTTAATAAATATTTTTAAATGGAAACTCTGAAATTAAAATATCAACAAATATTTATGTATGTGATCCACGTCTTTACCCATTTGATGTTGCCCGACAAATCTGCTCGCCTGCCTTTGGCCTCTAATCAGATTCTGTTTAGAATCAGACCAGTCATCAGAAATAGCCAGATAGATCCATTAGGATACTTATGGTCAATGGTCAGCAGAGATCAGAATCTAATTAATGATTATTGAGATTTTTTCATTCAATATTATTTCCGTACCCCTGAATGTGACCTAATTTGACATTGATCAGTAGCTTGGCTACATTAGAGAGTAATGTCATACTCTTTACATTGGTTGAGCTGGAGTGATGAACCAGAAATTGGGGTTAATTTATGTCGTTTAAGGCTTCATATTTACATAAAAAAATTATGATTTTGCTTACAAGTAAAGCAGTTCCATAAGGAGAAAGTATTGAATGGGTGAATTTTAAGTTTAACTTCTATTTTTATAATTTTTTTAGGAATAAATAAATTTTCATAAAATAAAATATTAAAATTTAATTTGAAATAATTATAGGAAGGTGAAAAAATTATAATAATATTTAATTTAATCCATCAAATTATATAGAATAATTTAGGACTTTTTAGTGCATTTTCTTATGAGAAATGGTTAACTTCTATTAAATCATTTAACCAACACTTATGTAGCATCAAGCTGATGGGGGAGTCATGGCAACCATGATTTAGGTTTTTGAGTGAAGAGAATTTATTTTACCACCAGGAATTTTAGTGGTGATGGTCAGTAGTGAATACGTGCCAGAAAGTGATGGAGTGCGGAAAGTGATGCACATTTACCGTTGGTGGCGCTGGAGACGGAGGCAGATATGTGTCGGTGAGTGATAGAGTCAGTGGTGGCATGGGGATGGTAGAAATTTTGGCTATCCTTGAAAATAACCTAGGAAAAAGAAAAGTGAGGGATTTTTAAAAATAAGAACATTGCGCTAACCTCGTCATCACATAACCAACATATTTAGTAGTGATTTATCTTCATGAGTCTTGGTCGGAATGTCACTCCTTCTATCCTTTGCTCTTGAAACTCAAGAACATAACCAGACAAGAGTTTGAATGAAAAATCACTCTGATAATAGTAATTAGGAATAAAATCCAAGGTTACTTTTTTATAGGACGGGTTCTATTTATAGATTGAAGGGCATGAATAAATAGAGGAGGTGAAGGCAAAAATTGCCTGCTAAATTTATTTTAGCCTAAAACTCCTTCTAGATTGTTATATATAACCATTTAAAGTTGGAGCAATCTAGGTCACTTTTTTTCTCTCTCCTTGGCATAAAATTCTTGGATTTACCAAAGATTATGCATCATAATGTGCATTTGAAAATGTCATCTAATGATTCGATGACACATGCACTCAATTTTGCCAAAAAATACAATTATTTTCATGGTTTACTGTGCTTCAATCATGCGTCCAATCACTAGCCACAACTTGTGCTAGTGAACGTAAAAGAATGAAGAGAATAATGACACTATTATTGCACCTTTTCTCATCTTTAAATCTCATCGTGACACATGTATAGCCTAGTAAGGTTGATTATGAGGTGACACATGGCGGAGAGGATTAAATGAAATAATTTAGAGTTTTTAACCCCTCAAAATATTTAAACTGCATTCCTATTTTTTAAAATATTTCCTTTATGAATTAACATTAGCTAATTCCATAAAAATACCAGAAATTGGGACAATATAATAAACACCTAGAAATATTTAAACAACTCAAACTATATTTGTTGACTCATTAGATTATTTTCTTTAGGATTTTACTGTCAAAAAAATTGCGTAACAAGGCCAAAAATAGGGGGAAATCAGATTTTCATTAAAAAATATAATAAATTATTTTAAGCTTAAATAACAGCATTTATGAACGTTTTCAGTGAAAAAACATGTTAAATATATTAGCAGTGTTTTGGTCTGACCATTGACAAATTATAATTGTTCATATGGGATATTTGATTCCGGCCTAGTTTACCTCAACCTCCCCCAAAAGTTTTCAGAATCATATTTTACTAAACTGAAAAGAGAGTGGGTCCACTTGAAAATTTATTTACACAATCATTCAACCAAAAAGATTAAATTTTACATCACCTGGGATTCTAGAAGATCTCCAAGGGGGTGTTGACCCCACTAGCTTGCCTCTAGGCTTTAGGCATACAACTCGATTCCCATGGTCAATTCCCAGATATTAAATAAATAAAAACCAGACTTTTCTCCTCCTCATGTAGCCAGTATGGCGACACGTGTCTCGGCATGCAGTAGCCCCAATCCCCCTACAATAAACAGCGTGCTCTGGACAACGCTAAGGACCAATAAAACTCACCCACGTGTCATGATCAGCCAAAATTAACACCATGCTGTACAATTAAATAACCACATCTCCAACGTAACGTCAACGAAGACGTCATCGCATGCATCACCCATCCAACCCAGAATAACACCCGCATCTCAATCCGAGAGCCGAACACCTCTCAATTCTCAAAAAATGCAGTTCGACAGCGTGTCACTGCCGAGCAGCGGCGCCGCGACGGCGGCGCCCCGGCGCGCGCCGCCGTTCCACGGCGCACGCGCCCGGCGGCGGAAGATGCCGACCGTGCGGCTGGGCGGCGCGAGCCTGGCGCCGGCGCGGCGGCGGGGCTGGTGGGCCTGCGGCAGGCGGCGGCTGGCCGCGGCGGCGCGGAAGTTAAGCGGGCGGCGCCGCCTGCGGTGGCTGCGGCTCCGGCTCGTGCGGACAGCGCGCGCCGTGCGCGGCTTCTACTCGAAGCTTTTGAGAGATCTCGTCGAGGCCAGCGCGTCTCCTGGCGCGGCGGAGGCGAGGGTAGCGCTGGAGAGCTTGTTCTCCATGCCCGCCGCCCTGCCCATCTCCCTCGCCGCTCTCAGCGCCCCTCGCCTCCTCTGAACGCCGCGATAACGCTGCAACCGAAGTTCTACGCGGTACAATTTGTGGAAATCTGCCAACTTGTATCATCATAACGGTGAGTTTTGCTTCAATGATATCGTGGATGTCTGTGTGAAAGTAGGAGAGTATCGATACCTTCAAAGTTATCGTGATTACAGGATACTAAAGTTGTCACGTTTTGATAACTTCTCTATCGATAATATCCGAAAGCAGGAGTTCATCTTAGTGGTTTCAAAGATCCGGCAGAGAGGATTGACGAACATGAACCGGATAGCGTATACCAAAGTAGCAGATTATTGATACCTTCAAAGTTATCGTGATTACAGGATACCAAAGTTGTCACGCTGTTGATAACTTCTCTATGAATAATATCCGAAAGCAGGAGTTCGTCTTAGTGGTTTCGAAGATTCGGCAGAGAGGATTGACGAACATGAACCGGATACCGTATACCAAAGTAGGAGATTATTGATACCTTCAGATATCGTGCTTTCAGGATACCAAAGTAGTCACGCTGTTGATAGCTTCTCTATCAATAATATACGAAAGCAGGAGGTTTAATTCCACTTGGTAGTTATTCCGTTCATGTTCGTTAAACCTCTCTGCTGGATCTTTCAAACCAATTAGATGAACTTCTGGTCATACGCTATCGTTCTAAACGGAGTTGTTAATGGACATTGATAGAGAAATAGCGATCCCTATGCAATTGTGATTGCTTTCATTGCACCTGGACTCGTCATTCGTTGCTTATGGTGAAGTTTTTTAACGTATCAAATCAATTGGTGGAACTTGGAAGTCACAAGTTATCCTCCAAAACGGAAGAGCGTTGGATTACTATTCAAATAAAAAAAAGACAACGATATATAATATGTGGTCCTAATATTTGATTATTACTTTCTGGATGCCTTCATAGCATCGGGACAGGTCAATTTCCTCATTGATTATCATAATGCCTTTCACCCTAGGCAATATTCTGGCTCTGCGTGTCACATCAGTGCGTCATGTAAGTCACATCAGTGTGTCATCAATGAATCAGGGTGCGGACTTCGTTAAAGCTAGCTAGGGATGGTCCAAACCGTGCGAGCGAACCCCGCTTGTGCGGCTGTGCGGATGTGCGGTGCAGTTGTGCGATGAACCGCACGCGATATTCGCACACCGCGCAGGGGTCAGTGCGGCGCGGATTTTCGCAGTTGTGCGAATTTTTTTAGTCTGCCCTCCACACCCCCCCCCCTCCGCTGATGTCCCCTGTTGAGTCCGCCGCTACTCTGCCTGCTGAGTCGTCTGCCCGCTGCTGCCCCGGTCAGCCGCTCCTCTGAGTCCTCCCCTCTCCAGTCTCCACTGCTGCACTGCTCCTCTGAGCCGGCGCCCCTTCCGGCCGTCCCTGCCGCCCCGCCTCCCTTATAGCTCGTGCTTCTGCCGGCTGTCCCCGCCGGCCCGCCCCCTCTTCTAGCCCGCACTTCCTCCGCCTGTCCCCGCCGCACACCCCCTCTCTGCCCGCCCCTTCGGCCACCCCCGCTGCCCCCTCCCCCCTCTAGCCCGCCCCCCTCCAGCCGCCCCCACCGCCCGCTCACCCCTCTAGCCCGCACCCCCGCCACCAGCCCCCCCTCTAGCCTGCACCCCCTCCGGCCGTCCCGGCCCCCCCCCCCAACCCCTCCGCCTCCTACCCTCCTACCCCTGCTGCTGCCGCCCCGCCGCCGCCCCGCCTCCCTGCCACCCTCCACCCACCTCCCTCCTCCCCCGGCCGCCTTCTCTCCACCCCTCCTCCGCCCGCGGCCCCTCATCCACCCTGCCACGTTCCCTGTGTTCGTGTGCACCGTCTTCTCCGGCGCCGCCGTCTGGGCGATGCGGCGGCGCCACCCTGGCCCGTTGTCTGACGGTGCCGCCGCGTCATAGTAATTTTAATTATTAACTATTAATTATATTAATAATTAAACATAGTAATTTTACCAATTATACTAAGAATTAAATATATTTTCCAAATCGCATTTAAAAACCCTTAATAGTTCCTTTGAAATGTGCGAATTTAGTCCGCTGTGTGGTGCGCTTTTCCGCACAAAAGTGCACTGCACACCGCACAGGCCATTTTGTGCATGCAAAAATTCGCACACTTGGTGCGAGTTTTTCACACCGCACTGCACGGCCACCTCTAAAGCTAGCCAATCCTTTTGGGAGTCTTGCAACCACAGTTTATAAATTCAACCCTACAAAAGTCCACCCTAAGACTAAGTGAATACTGATCGTTAATATTATGTAATAACCAAATAGTTCAACACGCGTATGAGTTGATTTGACATCACTTAATGTCCATTTTTAATTAAGGCAATACTACTTAATAAAACCGTATCATTAAATTCATCTGGTTTTTGTGAAACCCATGTCAACTGGAATCGATTTCAGTCAAAAACACCATCATCAACTGGAAACACATCAGTTGAAACCCCAAGAAAATATTTTTAACTAGAGAGATAATTTTTAATTACCTAGAATTTAAATTGGTTTCCAACTTTGAAACATAACTAGAAACAGTTTTGATTGCCATTCTTCTAACTTTTTAGATTTGACACATACCAACGTAGTCATGCAAAGTCAAATTCAAGCATGTTCGATTTCTCTCCTTATTTTTGTGTTCCAACCATTAGTTACAACGTGACATATTTTAGCTTATATGGGGGGCGTTAATAAGGTACATAGAGTGCAAAAGCTATATGAATCGTAAGTCATTGAAGTAAGTTACTTATTTGTATGAATATTTGATACTGTGATATGGGTGACAAGAGAATAATAAATTGATGGATAAAATGTATTCTATAATAGTTTGACATTACCTCTACATTAAGTCCCTTGAGAAATTACACACCTTCCCAAACGTCTAACCAACACGCATAATGCACTCTACGTTAAATACTTCCAAAAAATTAACCATTAAAACTCTATATAAAATAACTTGAGAGATAACATGTCTTCAAATCTCCCTTAAGTATATAGTTAAAGCTCTAAAACACATCTTCAAACCCCATCAATTTGAAAATTGTGTTCAAATATTCATTATGCCAATGTACACATAACAATGTTAAACTCATCATCAATATATATCTATTCTGATATTCAGGGTAAGTTCTAAATTCATTTTATAATTAGATAGTCTGCATTGGTATGTTTGGTCAGTCCAAGAAGATTTGAAGCTTTGTGAGGATAGTGGATACTTTTGGGCAGTTTGGTAGAGGTTCACTTTAACTATTGAAACTCCCCTTTAGGCAAATGTAAGCCCCCAAAGTAGGCGGCATTTCCTGTAGAAAGGCATGCGTACTTATTGTGAAGACATGTCCATGTACTTGGACCAACAATAGGGGATCAAGTCCTCAAACCCGTGAACACCACACGCATCTTGGGTAGTGACACCTGACCTTAATCTTTAAAACCAAGGTCTTTTTGGTGCTCGTGCTAATCGTGCGCAAGCTCGGTGGATTAAGGCAGGGCGCGCACTTGCTGGGCACGCGGGTCACCAAGAGCGTGCGCGCGGGCACCCAAGGACCGTGTGTGCGTGCGGGAGGCACAAGTTCGGCAGTAGAGGCACAGTCGTCGTACGTGGGAAACATGGGGGTACGCGTGCGCTTTGGGGACAAATTCCGCACTGCGTGTGGAGAGATGTAGAGAGTGCTGAGATGGTTTCAGGGTGCGCGGCGCCCTCGCAGGTAGTTCTCGGCATGCAGCGCCCAGATTGGGGCGCCGCTCATGGTGGTGCCTACGCAGACCATGCGCGATGGTGTCAGCACGGGCGCTGGTGGCACGGAGAGTATCAAGACTGGGGTTGGGCTGGCAGGTGTATCGAGTGCCAAGGCCAACAGGCATGTGATGCCCGGCTCAGGGGCATGTGTGTAGCGGCGCTGCTGGTAGGCGTGCGCACGGGGCTACGGGCCTCAAGGCGCAGGAGCGATACTACCCAAGCACGCGACACCTCATCTCATTATTACGGAATCATCTTTGGTCTTCCCCCATGTAATGGCTATGACTACAATGTAATCTATTCTAATATATTATGCAATGACCCAATTCATGTATGGGGCTGCGTCCCCAGCCTCTCTCCTTAACCTCCAAACATTCTAATGCTATTGTTCAAGACTTTCGCTGCCCAGTTGAATGATGCTCAGTGTTCCCGTCCAAGCACTCAGGTCAGCAAGTGTTTAATCTAGGCTAGCTCAAGGTTTGACCGCACGACAGCAAGGGTGAGTGATCAAAATTGGTTTAAACCGGTAGTTAAATATAACTATAGATTTAACCTTGTGTTGCCTCAAAGAGTAGCTGAGAGAGAGATAAAGGAAAATTTGAGGACATGACCTATGAGAGAAAATGCATTTCTAAATCTAACACTCAAAAAAATATATTTTTGAAAGAATGTGGGTTTACTTATGTTTTCGATTCTTTTATTGTGTTTTGTTCTGTATTTTAATTCAAAATATTCCATATTTTGATGAACTATTGATATTTCATTTCACTGTTAATCTAGAGTGGGAAGTATATGTTTATGAGTTTTAAAAATTATAATATGCTTATCTCTCATATTTTCATAGGTCCAAATGTCGAGTTTAAATGTCATTATTTTCATTCAGACTTAACCAACAACATTTATGAAAATTTCCACTTAAATACTCTATAATTAATATAGTGCAAGTAAGGGGTCGATCCATCGAGAGGCTTAAATTTAATTTTAATAATTTTCTCAAGCTTGCCATGAAAGAAATGAGTTTAAAAGTGAGAAAATATAATTTCTCAGATTTTATGGATTTTAATTAATTTATATAATTCCCTGTGATTTAAATTAAAGCAGAAATATAAAGAAAAACAATAAAAATATTTTAAACACATTTTCCTAATTTCAATTAACACCATAAATCAAAAATAAATATTTTTAGAATGTTTTGGAATTTAATTTACACAAAAATCACTATAAATATTAAAAACAAGAGTAAGAGATTTTTTTTGAATTTTTTTAGATGTTACAATCACTAGAAATTGATTGTATTAATTTTAAGGTCTTTTCCTGATCTTTTGGAATTTTTAAAGGCAGAAAATAATTTTTTCAAATTTTTCTGATTTTTTCAAAATTTTTTGAATTTTTAAATGCTAAAAAAATATAAATTTGTCTTCCTCATATTGCTCTTTTGAAGGTCCACAACTCCCTTTGATCCTTTCAAGCCCCTTAGTTGAATTACTAAGCTCCCAAAAATTCTCCAATTCCCTAAGGATTACCATTTTCCCATTCCTGTAAATTTCCGCACATCTTAAACCATAGAATAATCATCATTACTAAAACTGTTTGAAAGATGTCAAGGAAGTTAGTGAAAAATAACCATACTGTGCAAAAATTAGAATTTCTAGCTAATGCATAAATATTTAGTTAATTCAAATAATAACATGATAAATTCTAAATTAATAATACCAAAACATCTAAAATGTATGGAAATATACATGTCGAGTGCTGATGAAAAATATATCCCCAAAGGATTGATGGATTGTCTTATTTGAAGATTTGATGGATCGAGTTTGTTTTACATTCACACGTATTCATGTGTGATCTTGTTCATCCTTAAGAATTAAGATGGACTTGGAATTTGCGAGGTAAAATATATTTCTAATTATTATCAATAGTATGAAGACTGACCTGATTGAAGGTAATCCTGAATTGAGTTGTTTAGAAGGTGTGAACAAAGTGGCAATATTAATTGAATATTTTGAGAATTTTATTCATACATTCACACATGTACCAGCTCTTCCATGATAACCTTCATTTAGATTATTGATCAACTGAGTGCTCTTACAAAACACCAAGCAGTCTTAATATGAATGGTTAGTTGTGTTCACTCTCTTCTTATCATACTATTTGATTAGGTGCAGTAATCATAAGTTATATTTTACAGTAATTATAAGTTAGTTTATATCACAAAGTCCACTTTGTTTCAGTAATTATTACGGAAGGGGAATATACAATTCGAAATATCTGGGCTATCCTTTATTATAAAAGAGGACAAAAAATCATTTCAAAAAAACAACGTTATAGGTTGAGAATTGGGTTGAAGATAACTCTCTTTAGGTGAACATAAAGAACCTGAAAACTATCTGTATAAAACGACCTGTCAGAGGTTGAGATGGGTCATACAAATAATGTTGAAGAGATGTATAGTTTAGTAGGAAAAGGGAAACAAAGTTTCATTCAAATATCATAAATAGAAATGAAGAACAAAATAACCCACTATACATGTGTATGCAAAACATAAAATCAACGAGTCTTGACACCAATAGGGGCTAAAAGCTTTTTTCCCATCATTGGTTATTAGTATTAGCACTTACAATATTGATTTAATGATTACAATATGTCCTTGTATTTTGTTCCTAATGAAAATTCCTTTCAAAAACCACTTTTTCATGTAATGGATTTCATTCATCTTCCAATATGCGATGACTCTCCTCATCCCTGTCCATTTTTTTACATTTATATGTAATTAATCTATATACGTGCAATATTAAATCCAATCACTTTATCTCCTTCAAGTTTACCCTTATATTTATATATCAACTTTGTTGCCCCAATACTCTCAACTTTCTCTTGCCCTAAATAAATTTTCTTGGTATCTTCATCCCGTCATATTCCTTCTGTATGAATGCATGAATAACTAGGTACTCAAAGTTGAACCCTTTCCTTCCCCTTAATGAGCGAGGCTTACGAGTATTTCGGATGAATAAAACATTCACAAGGAAACATAAAAAACATCCAAAAGTTGACTTCATCATACATAACTAATAGGTTATATCTCAAGATAATAAACTAAAGCCTAGCCTTTGTTATCTGATATAAAAAGTGGAAGATATTTTCATTTTACAAATATTTTAAATGACAAGAGAAACACAAAAATTTGTGGGTAAACTTCCCTTCGATCATATCATGTTATTATTGGTATACATACAAGTGTTCAGAAATTGTGGGATAAAATCAAATTCGATCACAGGGTAAACAACACGACTGTTGCTAGTTTCCAATTGAACTTTCATGTTATTAGTTTCCAATTTAACTTTCAGCTAAACAGGTTTTGATAATTTTGACAAAGACAAAAATCTTACCTAAAGTGGAAACTGCTGGAAAAATTGGAAATGACTTTGTACGACTTTTTGGATTTCTACAGGAAAAATGTAAAAGTTGGGATGACTTTTGATTTTACAAAATATAAAATCAATATAAATAGAAAAGCCAGTCCCCACAGGATTGAGACTACTGATGTAAATCCAGATCGACGCACAAAATTGGAAATTGGGGTCACATCAAATCCACGACATAATTAATAGATATTATCGTAAAGACAATAAAATTCTACCAGAAAATAACTTATCACATACGATAACAAGTTACGCACACGTTTATCCTTCTGTCCATCCGGACGGAATTGGGGGAAGAAACGAACGAAACGATCAGGCGCAGGCACAGGGATTCTCGACGGAGGAGAAATCCTCCTCGACGCCGTCTCTGAAGACGAAGTAACCGAAGGCGAGCCCGACCACAACGGCGACGAACACGCCGCCATTGAAGGACATCACGGCGAGCATCAGCATGTATCCGATCGCGGAATTGATCCCGAACATCGCCGCCGCGGCCGATCGAACCGCCGCCGTCCGCCGCGCTCCGGCGAATCCGAGCAGCGGCGCCGCCGCCGGCGCCGCCTGCTTCACGAATCGGAGGTTCTTCAGCCGCAGGCGGCGGTCCTCCATGTACTGGTAGAAGGCGGCGGCGAGGATCACGGCGGCGATCGTGAGGCTGTAATCCGTCCACGTCTCCGTACGCCACCAGTCGAAGAGAACGGTGACTCTTCTCCCCCAGTAGAAGGTCATGTGCATCATCTTGGCGGCGCCGCCGTGCACTCACCGGAGACGAGACGATAATCCCGCCGCCGCTTTATATACCCCGCGGGTGCAGTACAAAAGCCGGGGGAGTACACAAATAGGCTAGTACGGGGAGGGTGTACCGATCCAACGGCTGTGATTGTTCCTTCTGGAGTGTTGCCGCGGTCCGACGGCTGTCACGGCTCCGACCGACGGTTGTCGAGTTAACGGGCGGGTTCAGCGCTGGCGACATGTCATCATTGATAAGGAGAAATGGGACACGTAACTTTTTACGGGAAAGGGTAGTTTCGTAAATGTGCGAGTGGGAGGTTCCCGCGCTAATCTTGTCCACGTGGCGCCGGTGGTATATAAAGGGGGTCTGGATCGGAGCTGTTCAGACCCGAAGCGGGTGAAGGTCAGTTGAGCGGCGATCTTCGTCTCGGTGTCGATCCGATCGATGGGGTTTCCGAAGGAGTATCAGTTTCTGTCAGAGCTTGGCGTAGGTCCGAGGAATCCTGGTTGCTATGTCAATGGTTCATGGCGCGGCGACGGTCCGGTCGTTGTATCGTTTAATCCGGCTAATAATCAGGTGATCTTACTGGCTCGTCTTCTGTGAATTGCATGTTATTTGCGAAGATTATGCGTTTCTTTATGTTAATTTTGGTGTAGTTCTATGTTGTAGAAAAATGTCCGTTTGATTGATTGAATGCCGAGTTTATCGGTTGAGAATTTGTTGTTAATGACCTCGTGCCGTCAATTTTGATTTTTGCATCGGCTAATTCTTGATTATTTTCAGAGGATTGCCGAGGTGGTTGAGGCTTCGATTCAGGACTATGAGGATGGTTTGAATGCATGCGCTGAGGCGTCGAAAATATGGATGCAGGTGAGAACTTCGTGATTCTCTCCCTGTGTATTTTCACCGAACGCATAAACAGAAAGGCGTTTCTTAGTATTCTCTTGCTATATTATTTGATGGAATCCAGAAACGAGGGGTCGATGTAAAATTTTTAAGGGGTCCCGTTAGTTTCTTAGAGTAGGTTCTAGCACTGTTGACTTCACGTATACATTCCTAGCAGGGTTGATGGTATAATGATAAAGCCGTATCCTTGTCATCCTTTTCTTTCGTTTTTCTTCCAATTGGAATCCTTTTCGGAGAAAACAAAAGCTGGATTAACGTCGATACGAGAAAGCTATCAAATCAAAGTTTTGTCAAAGTCTTACGAACTCTCATAGCAGAAGTGCTCCAGGTTCCAATTCTTTTTCTTCATGTTCACATCTCTTTCTGCACTAATATTTCCAAAAAAAAGACGACCGTATAAATTCTCAAAGCTAGCTGCTCTATTCTCCAAGGATCATGATCTGTGATGTGGTACCAATCTGTCATTTAAATATATGGCAGGTTCCTGCCCCGAAGAGGGGTGAAATCGTGAGACAGATTGGAGATGCTCTTAGAGCAAAACTGCAACATCTAGGTCGGCTTGTCTCTCTAGAGATGGGGAAGATACTTGCAGAAGGAATCGGAGAAGTCCAGGTTACACTTTTCTCTAACCCTTCATATCATCAGACTTTTTCTTTTTTTTTTAATCCTCGACTCTATTACTTTTTCCGTGTTGCTTATGCTCGATGTGTCAGGTCTTTGTTTTTCGGCTCCAAAATATTAAGATAACCTTCCCGATCGATCTAGCCTGATAAACGTGGAAATTGAGAGGTGATGTTAATATTTCAGTGTCATATCTATTCATTGAGACTTCAGAAGGTCTCCTGAAGTTTGTCATTTCAAAGCATAAGAAGCCGAACAAAAGTGCATAAAGGGGGGGGGGTGTATAGCTTATATTTTGTGATTGCTTTCATTATGTTTCCATGCTGAAACTTGCTGAAGATTTTATAGTTGGCACTATGTGTAGAAGTGTGTGATTTCAATGTTGGTAGCATGTGCCAACACGCGTTCGGAAACGATTTGAGGCTAATATAGCCATTGGCACTATGCTTTTGCGATGTTGTGTTGGTCCTATTACTGATCTCGCTCAATATGACTTATAACTCATTCTTAATACAAAGACATTTGCCTGTAGGAGCCAACAGCAAGTACAATATGGAATGCCCAGACTTTTTGGTAGGGCCTGATAGTAATGCTGAGCGTTTGTACCACCATTGTACTTCTAAAGTTGAAAGATGCAGGCTTATGGATGTGAATGAAAACCCTGGATGGGGTAACTTTGCCCCACAGTCTGAATTCTTCCTGAGAGGGTGGGAGAGTTTGAATTGCAAATAATTCCCCATCATAGAAAGGACTTGCATGCATTTGCATTAGGTCTTCTTTGTTCACTGGCAAGTTTTTCTTTTTATTTTCTTCATGTGCAAGGAAGATAGTAAGCTCTCGTTGGTATTTGTAATAAATGGAATGATCCTCGAACATCGCAACTTAATCATTTTGCCCTTGTATGCTTTTCCCAAGATATTTTCTATGGAAGAATATTCCTTGTTCATGGTCCATGTAAATTCTTTCATCATAAGTCTCCTCCATAAAGCAAAAAGAGAAATCGAGTACCAGTATAAAATATTCTCAACTTCACCATCATATAGTGTCTTTGCATTTTGGAAGCTGTTTAGGCCAAGGTCAACATGGATTACCGTCCTGTAATTTAAAATACAGGCAGCCAGGCACAAGATATTCTCTGCGGTAAATGTTGCAGATTGTGATGTACTGTCATCTTACCCTTTCCAACAACAAATAAATTCAGCAACAAGCCACAATTGAGTAAACAAAATGTTTACATACTGCCCTCCTGATGGACGTCCATCCATAATTTCACCCACTCCAAGGTTCCAAAGATGCTTTCATATAAATGAAGAATAACTTGGATGGATATATTCCACGGATGTTACGACGGTTGTGTCACCAGTGCATCTCATTAATGACCAAGGAATTTTGGATAGAGTTGCATGAAAAACTAGTAAGTGTTTTCAAAAAAATATATGAAAAAATAGTAAGAACAGTGTAAATGATACCTCAAATTGTTCTTCTTGATCTTATTTTTGAGGAATATCCAAATGTAACACTGGAAAGGAATCTAGCTTACAAGTCAGTATACATTTTTGTTGATGAATGGTTCCAGCTTGGGTATATTCTGCTGAAATATCTATTCTTGTAATATCTTGACTGCTCCAATCCTCTCTGTTGAATGTGGGGCCTGATACAACGCGCTCTGGCGAGGTTGTCGCAGATCCAACTGAGCGGTCAGTTGGTGGGGGGGTCAAGGGGGGAGTCGCTCCCTGGCAGGGTGAGGGGCAGTGCCCCTTCCGAAATTTTTTCCATGCTTTTACCTATCTTTTCGCATGGAGAAGATTTCAAATTTTCACAAGAAATGGCTTCCGTAACTGCCTCACCGGGGTCTTGGTCTAGGCTTGAGAATTCTCGTTTTTTCTTGCATCTATCATAATTGAATGAACTCCGAGTAGCAGGTGAAGATGCAACAAGCCCAAATACTCCCAGATTTGCTTCAGCTTCAATAGAAAAATCCATGACATCCTGGATGCCATAAGGTCGATATTTCCGGACTGCTATCCCGATTTCTGTATTGAATCCCTGCAGGTAAGCATTCTCCAAAATATCCGTGGATATATCAGGCGAATGGGCAGCTAGTTGTTCAAACTGATAATGAAATTCAATGACTGATCCCGTCTGATCTAAGTTGAATAATTGTTGACATACTGTTTTAGAGGAAGATATAAACCTTTGATTAAATTGATGCGTGATTCTATCCAAGAATCAAATCCAATATGCTCATATGTGTATGTAAACCAATCTGACGCTGAACCTTTTATACGTAAGGATACGATATAAATCTTCTCGGAATCTGATAACCTAGGCCAACGGAAAATTCTTTCCGCACAATTCAACCGAATATCTGAGTTTTCTCCACGGAAATACAGTAAATTGAATTTTCGAAAACTCAATCTCCGATCAGGCTGATGATCTTGATTCGATAAAATCCGTGAATCTTTCTGAGTTGAGTGAATAGTAGACATTGAAGTAATTGGAAGGTTACCTTCAAGTCGTAGATTCATAGACTTCAATTCTTGAAGAATATCGGATAAAACTTTCACTGTGTTTGGATGATCGAACGCCTCAGCCTTTCCGCGATTTTCTGTTTCTTCCGTAATCTCTACGGCAGGATCTTCTGCTCTGATATCAGTTGATACGATCATGTATCCAGATCCTATACTTCAATAGGTAAATCCAAAATATTCCGTTCAAGAGAAGTAGTTCATCAAATCGAAGCCAAACAAAGAGAAAAAGATAGAAGATGGACTGCCCTTGATGGGCTTGTTCCCTCCGGCCGCGGACGATCCCTCCGCTGCTCCGGCCTCCAGCGCTCTGCCGGCCTTCCGATTCTGGTAGACTTCAAAGAAAATGCCTGATCCCTCTCCCGCGCAGGTTACCTCTTATTTTAAACTGGTTCATACTTGCGAGGACTCGCACATGTGTTCTGGTTGGCCAATTTGTCTGGTAAAGAACGTATCACATCCATGGCGGCATATGTTGCAGTATGTGGCTGGATGTAGAGGATCCATGAGACCACAGAGGTATAATGGCGTCAGGTTCTCCCTACGGATGGGACCGAAGGAGGCAAAAAGGTGGTGATAGTGGTGGAAGTGCGCGGAGTCCCAGTGGGGCATAGAAGCCAGTCAACGACGGAGGTTTTGATTGCCTCCTTTGGGCGACTCTTGGATATCGCCTCCATGGGACTGGAATCTGTGGACACCAATGTGGTGATATTGGAAGTTGAAATGAAGGAAGGAGATCCAATCCCTGGGATGGTCAGGTTTCATGATCACAACGGCGACTTAAGAGCATGACCACGACCCAGGTTTCCGCCGCCATCACCACAAGACACCGAGGGATCTGGGGCTCCACAAGTTGAGGTGGAAGAGGTCTACCCCACGCAAATTCACCCGGAATAGAAGATCATAGGGGAAAGCTCACCAGAAAAAGGCGACATCATGTCCATGGCCCACAGGGGAGCCCAGGACCTTGTTTGTTGTCGTCACCGACCAAGTCAGTGGGTACAATAGAGTGAGGTAACCTAGTTCACCTACAGACAACAGAGGTTCCAGATGAGTTGGAGACAGTGTGCAAGGCTCGATAGTCTCCATAGAATGTCTTATGTGTCTTATGTGTGCTGTCAGGAACAGCCTCCATAGAATTGCAAAAGACTGGTTCCGAGGCTCCATATAATGCCTTATGTGTGTAAAAGGCAAGGAAGATTGTTCCACCCTTTTTTTCACAATTCAGTTGGCTGAGGGAGTAGGGGGATCACGGCAGATTTCAGGAGTGGATGTCTTTCCCAGCAAGGCATTTTGGGCCTTGGTCAGGGACGGTAGATGTGGGAGCAAGCTGGACTGGGGGAGGCTCCTCGCTTGGGCGATCTGACTGCACCTCATTGAGATGGTATTTAAGGGGAAGACAGCCCCAATGGATAGTGTCATCAACGATGTGAAGACGCTGTTGTTCTATTGGTTTAGAGGAGGGTAAAGGGAAGAACAATTTGGACACTATTATTTGGATTATATATAATATATTTTATTAGCATCAGGTTGATCACTGTTTCGGGTGGTCTTACTTATTTTCTTAAAAAAAGAATCAAGGTAATAGAACAATGTCACCTGTTTTGCACAAGATAATAAGGGGGTGAAATTTCAGTGTAGACAGGAAATGAACTAGTTTAGTTGCTGCTGCACAAGGCTTCCAGATAGCATTGCTTTGGTAAGGAAGATATCATGAGATACGAACCTGGATCTTGGTTCCAATTGGAAGGAGAGTAGAGGGCGAGACGAGGTAGAAGTTCCTGGGGTAGAGAGGAGAAACGGGAAAGATCCGAGAGGAGGCCGAGCAAAGGGGTAGGGATCGGCTGAGGACGAGCCACCTGAAGATGCAGTGAGATAGAGACGATCACGAGGGATGGGGATCGTTGAGGGAGGGAGAGAGGACATAGACGTGGGGAGGGGAGACAATATACCTTACTTCATTCTTCTTGGCTGCCCTCCTAAAGGGAGGGCATCCCTATTCAAAGGAAATACATAATACCCAAATGACTGAAATGCCCTTATGGGCTAACATGTCGCGGCAACCCTAAGATAGGTTGAGGATCCTATCAAGAATCCTATCGCCATGTCACGGGAATGTGATAGGGAGATGGCATCATATAGAGGAAGTCCTTAGCAATCAACAGGCTGAAGTCAGCGAATGACCTCCCAGTCAGTTGTGAGATCAATGTTGACAATACAGCAGGGCTTGAGAGGATGACATCGGCATGTGGGCGGAGATAGTCGAAGAATCAACGACCAACCCGTCGCTCAATCTGATCCCTCGAAGCTCTTTTTTTTGAAAAATAATTCCCTCAAGCTCTGATACCATGTTGTCTGAGATCGATCGTGGTGGAATAGCAGATAGTGGACAAGGAGTCAAAAAGATAGAAAGAGAAAATAGATCAATATGCATTTACAACGGCTAGTGCATCAAACTATGTGCCATGAGAGATGACAAACATTAACACTTAGGAAGTCATTTATAGAAAAAAATGTTGAAAATGGTGATAATTTGAACTCTTTAACTTAGCATCTTTTTTCTAGATCTTAGATGCCAGCATCAGATTATTAATTTTGAACATTAATTTTTTTTCAAGTGTAGAAGAAGAATTCCAAGAAAAAAAATGACAATCTGATATCAATCCATGATGCTCTAGTGAAATTTGATTGATATCAATCTTCTATAATGTAAAATCTTTCAATGTCGATCGGTAGAATGTTGATAATCTTTCTGTCCACAATTTGGAAAGAAGAAAATATAGATGAATAAAGAGAACAAACTAGATTAAAACTGATGGATTCTGGAAGATCTCTTTGAGCTCCCCCTTCAGGTTGGCAGGCCCGATCCTGCTCCCCCAGCCCTCTGCCTGATTCGGCAACTGACTTCTTGAAAAAGATATCTCTCCTTATTTCCCACTCCTCTTTATTTATATCAGATCCTGCACGTGCTTAGTCAATGTGGGGTCTTCTCACACGTGTCTCCTCTTCTTTCTTTGGTATTACTTGGAGAAGAATCGTTGCATATCACAATCCTTCTGGAGGCTCTGGCAGAGAATAGAGAGATAAGGTGAGGGGAGGAGAGGAGGATAAAACCTTCTTCCCCAATATGATGGTTTCTCTTTATTCATACCAGGGGTAAAATAGAGAATAACTTGAAGTAAGAAACAGGGAGGAACAGAAAATATCACCGGCTGTCAGGCCAGTTTTTGATTTTCTATAAATCAAGCCAGAACTTTCGGAATCCTTTCCTTTATGGTTAATTTAAGTTTCATGCAAATAAAACTACAACGTAATATTTTGTCATCGTTATTTGATGTTACTTTGTATATGTCTTTAATCATCTTACCAAGTCCTTCTGTGAATCCTATTTCTGTTTCATAACTTCTCTCACTTTTCCAGGAAATAATTGACATGTGTGATTATGCTGTTGGATTGAGCCGACAGTTAAGTGGATCAATTATTCCGTCAGAACGTAAGACCTTCATCATCCATATCTTTTTAACATGGCATTAACATTTTTATTTCTCACTGCTGTGAAACTTTCCTTTAAGTCATGTCATTTATCATTATCATGATATTCATGTCTCCAAATCAAAAAGAATTGCCATGGATAAACATATTTCTCTTAATGAAAAACAGTTCATAACGATCCTGGCTAATGATCGGGATTGAACAATAATTTGTGTGTGAAAACTTCAAGAAAATGCATTATATAGTAGTGTCATTGAAGAACTTAACCAAATGGAAGATCCAAGGTGTAGTTGGATGGTATGATCCTTGGTCATATCGTATAGTTCTTGTACTCAAACAGATCTCAATTCAACGATGAAATTTAGCGTCTATAGCAATGTTCCACGGGAGAGGAGAGGAGGGAAGAGGGAGGAACCCGGAGAGGGAGGTCAGGAGAGGAGGGGAGTGCTTACTTTCTGAATGCCTGCCTTCCCCATCCTTGGGGACGGCTTAAGTAGGCGTCGGGGTCGGGAGGGTCTGTTCCGGTGTGACGGGCCCGGCCCGGTCCTTACGCCTCGCGTAAGCCCGTCGCCGGATCATATCATTGGATAGAGAGAAACGAGATGAGAGGTAGCAGTGGCTGCGAGATGTGAGCCGCATCGACTCCCCTCCAGCCATGTGAGTCGGAAGAATCTCCCTCATATACCTTGAAGCCATGCTCCGAATTTGGATTCAAGAAAGAGTGGTGCCCCTGAACAACTCATTCAATCTTTTTATAGGCTTCCCACTCCCATCACTCAAGCATTTGAATTAACACGTGACTAGTTTCTCAAACCTACTGAGTGGCCCATTCTTCTTTTCTCTTCATGATAGGTTCCAGGGAGAACCTTATCACAGTTTTCCTGTTTTCACACTCAGCTCAAGATTTACAAAATTTCCAATGTAACGATTTATGCCCATTCTGTCAAGTCCAAAAAATATAAACAATTAAAAACCCAAAAAATGTTTTTACTTTGTAGGTTCCATGCCTGATGTGCGTCAGCTCTAGAAAATAAAAATTTCCAGTTATTAGTTTAGTTTCCTATTTACTTAGTACTATTTCACACAAAAATTGAAGACTTTGTTACAATGTAACATTGCATAGGTTCCAATAGACTCTTGTTGAGGACTTATCATCGCTATCCCAGAAGACATCTGACAGGCCCAATTAATTAAATGGGTAGGAAACAATTAATTCAGCTTCTTGATTTCATAAGAGTACTAATGTGGATCTATAGAATGTGAAAGAGTCACTAGTCAATATAAAGAGCTGTGGCAGCATAAACCCAATAAAGTGAAGCCTAAAAGTAAATGGGGGAATCTACAGGGAAGGGCATTGACATTTCCCTCGAGTTAGTTGCCGAGGCAACCAGAGTTGGGGAGTGGGAGATATTCCTGATCCACAGGGGGTTAGGCCGATTCGGCTAAAATATCAGTGGCAGTAAAATAGGGTTGCGAATGTGAGAATTCAGGGGAATGATTGGCTGGACAGAGGCTAGGGCTGCCTCCCATTGCATCTTTGTGTGTTGGAGATACAAAGTGAGTGCACTGGAAAAGAATGAGAACTGGGTTGTCCGTGGCGCAACATCCAAAGAATAACTGCACACTCAAAAGATATTTTTTTTTAAAGAAAAAAGGGAAGCTCACCAGGAATCGGTGATCAACCCAACACTCGCACAATCTTTGCCGAGAGATAGGAGCATTTGGTGGAACCTGTGAACTACACTTACTTCTAGATAGATGTGTGGGACAGGGGCTCATGATAGCTGCTGCCCACCCTTCCTCCACTTTGATAATCATCTGAACGACGAGTGGGTAGTGCAGAAGGGACGGAGGTCCTCATACGGAAGCGCACTCTTGAGTTGTGTGGAAGATTGGAGAACGAGTTGAGTAAAAGCCTCTGGGGCCGATAAAAGGCGAAATTTTTTTGGTTTTGTCTTTTTGAAATTTCTTGGCTACTATTAACGTTGAATTTTAGTACTCTCTTGGATGAGCATACTGGTACATACCATTCGATTCAACTGAGGCTACCATGAACGAAAACATTAATGAATTCCTTCTGATTTGGCGCTGTATCAGGCTTGACAAGGGATCTGAACTTCTGTATCTGGTGACAGCAAAGCATCTGTGGCAGCGGAGGTTTCAAATAAGCCAAAAGGCTATCTTCCGAACTGTGCATTCTGGTTAAAATACCAGCCAATACAACAGGCAGTGGGCCCACCAATTTAAGTGACTTATTCTCATGCTGAATAAGTCATTCAAAAACATAGTCATGTGGGCCACTTTTTTTTTTTTTTTTTGAAAGAAAGACATGTAGGCCACTTATAAGGTGGCCCACTTGCAATGACTTAGGAAAACATGGACTGGAAGTATGGGCAACTTATAAGACGCGACTCATTTGTAGGATTAAAGACATAATACAAAGATGACTCCTTTTGTCGATGATGCTATGGCTCCATGGAAAATATATGTGAAGAAGAATAGAGAAAAGGGCAAGGGTAACCGAGAAAGATAACGCTGGGGATCATATCGGGAAGGGTTGGCCCTGGCGGAGTGGACGACACCAAGGGGACAAGGGCGGCGGTGAAACGGCAGAGTGGGCGTTGCTGGAGCGAATGGGGCTCAACAGAGTGGACGTCGTCGAGGAGAGAGGAGCTACCAAAAGGGAACAACGACTTGTAAACTCATATCCTTCCCCCAATGAGGAGGGCTACATTCAAAGGGAAAACCAAGACGGACAGGAAAGCCGATAATGCCTTAGTGGACATACTAGAGGAACTAGACTGTGACAGGTGACGTAGGTGGAAAAATAGAGAGATGGAGACAATGGGAAATCGTGTTGACCCAGGTGGTCATGAGGCTTAATTTGGGCTGGAAAGGCCTCTCGAGGTAGGCATATATAAAGGGGGGAGATGAGAAGAAATAGCATTGTCATTATTTTCTTAAAAAAAGGAGAACGAGGTGGTTCGGGGGAAGAGGTAGGCGATGCTCATGGGATTTGGATCTTCCAAAAGGACCAGAACTTCCTAGAGGCGAGAGCCTACGTTTGGCTCGCTCGTTTGAGGTCAACGCTACCAGATAGTGATTGGGGTTGCATCAGTGAGGCTCTCTCGTTTTACTCAAAAGGGAGTTTGGACGTGAATTTTTTTGAAAGGACAATTAGTACAAGTTGGTATGTGAATCTCCTTAGACATGTTGTTTGATTCTTGTGCTTCACATTTGGCTCGCATGAGACCATTATATCATGGCGAGGGATCAGATATTGGTTCTTCTCAAGGTACATATCATTAAAAGTCAAAGCTCAGATCTAGCATCAATGATGCTGATAGGGATCAGATATTGGACGTTCTCAAGGAAAGTATGAGTAAATGTCAAAGACATACGAAACAGTATGCCTATACTACTAGATGCAATCTCTGCACCCAGGTGGGATCGTGATACAACCCTTCCTCCCATTGGTTACCGGAGTAAGAGGTTATAAATAAAAAAGCTCAGGCCACACCAGAGATAGATAGTTCACAGAGAAAACGAGATGAGTTAACCATCACCTGGCGCCGCACGTGATGACTTCTTGGGAGACCTCCGGGAATGCCGGTTGTACTTGATCTTAGGGCTCTGAGAGGTGCTTGAGCTGTCGGAGTGAGAAGACACAGGAGTGGCAGGTTTCTGGTCGAAAAGCAGCTGATCAGATCAGAAAGGTTCTGGGCGACGGAACAGATTCTTGGTACGTAATTTGGTTTCGTTTAATAAGTTAATTATTCTGTATCAGAGGGCTAGTTTACATCGAACTGAGATTGTATTGCCTGAAATACGTTTCAGTGACGGCCCATAAATAGTTGCAGCCTAATATCCTGGTGCACATTGGGCAATTGTGCACCAGGTCTAACAGCTTAGATCTAACAGCTTTCCCTTAGATCTAACAGCTTTGCAATTGTGTAAAGCTACATAAACCCATTGATATAACTAACTTATCGGGAATGAAAGCCTGCATGACTTGTTTTTTTTGCGAGCTGTATCCTGCCTGACAAGGGATCTGAACCACTGTATCTAGCAGATCCTAAGCGCCTTCCTCTCTTTCTTGTTTCTATCCTTCCACCTCTTCCCTATCTTTCCTTACATCAGCATACTACACATCTTCCTTCCAAGGCTCTGTGATTTATGTTTGTTGAGTGGTCATCTTCTGTAGTCGTACTTGTTTCCAAACTCACTTGTCTTTTTACCTTTTATGTTTGATGAACTCTATAGCCTTCTCGGATTGTGACATGTTTCATATTGTTTTGCTACAGGTCCTAACCATATGATGATGGAGGTATGCAAGCGTGGATTCGATTTATTAATGTCTGGTTGGGATCTGGTGCTGAGATCTTCTCCTGTATTAGTACTGAATATTTTTGAAATTCTTCCGAATGAAGGTTTGGAATCCTCTTGGAATTGTGGGTGTGATTACAGCGTTCAACTTTCCATGTGCCGTGCTGGGTAATACTCACTCAGTTGTTTGTTATCCCAACGAAGTGATTTTCTACGTAGCTCTTCTATTTTGATTTGACCTTAAAAGTGATTTTAATTTTTGGAGTGTGTGTCTCATTCGCCATAAAGTTGTATCATCCAATGGTTTCATATTAAACTCCTTTCTGAAGACCTATGGCCTGAGAGACTCTGCTTTTTAGATCTTTCATATAGCTGTATCACTTTTAAAGTGTACTAGTGAATATAGAATACATTGTCCTCAATGCCATCTCTTACCCGTCATTATCACTTTATGAAGGATGGAACGCCTGCATCGCATTAGTTTGCGGCAACTGTGTTGTATGGTACGCATACGACTGGATCTTTCTTCTAATTTTTTGCCATATCATTGCGTTTATATTGGTCTATACTTTTGCAAAAATATATATTTCCTTTTGCTCTTTATGCAAACTCGACCTTTTTTGCTCGATTTCCCCTTTATACTGACCTATAAGAGGGATAATCAGGATTCCATTATGCTTTTGAGTAGTCCAGACTAAAGAATCCCCTTAGTTGGTTTTAAAGTGTATCCTATGAAGACAAAGCTGTCATCTGGCGCTGGATTATCGTTCACCATTGGCGTTTATCTTACTCAAGTCCATTATTCTTGAAATGAAATGACAGTTTGAACTCATAACATATCTTTGTGGTTATATTATAATAAATGCATTATGTTATTTTTGCCGTATAGTAAACCGTGGTAACATGTGTACTGAGGTGAATAGGAAAGGCGCACCTACAACTCCTCTTGTGACTATTGCGACTACAGAGATTATCGCTCAAGTTCTGGAAAATAATAACTTACCCGGAGCCATATTCACTTCACTCTGCGGCGGGGCCGAGATTGGAGAAGCAATAGCCAGGGACAGCCGCATACCACTCGTCTCGTTCACTGGAAGCACAAACGTATGGGCACCTTTTTCAACCTTTTATTTTAATTTATAAAATACTGTTAAGGTTCAAGCACCCACCACTGCTAAAATCTATAGCTTTTTGCAAAGGGTGCTTCTTCTCTACATAATTGTAGGGAGGATATTGACTTCAACATTTCTCGAGACCTGCAGCTTAGTACATTTGTGTTTTTTGTCGGGTTAAATCCCTCAACCTGGGTTTTGATACCATGTCAAGATTCATGAGCTTACGACTGCACTTATACCTATCTCTGACAGGAAGAGCGCTGCTTCAATTTACTTTAGGCAGGATGTTGACTACAATAAACATATCTAGTTAAATTTTCTCAGATTTAATTTCTCTTTATCATCAATGGATTGTTTGTTGGGAATACAGGTTGGGCTGAAGGTTCAACAGACGGTGAACCAGAGATTTGGGAAATGTCTGCTTGAGCTGAGCGGGAACAATGCCATTGTCGTCATGGATGACGCGGATGTTCAGCTCGCCGTGCGCTCAGTTCTGTTCGCAGCTGTCGGCACGGCAGGGCAACGTTGTACCACCTGCCGGAGACTGGTAAGGCCCCCTCCAACCTTAATTCTTCTAAAAAACAAATAAAATAAAAAACAAGTAAACCTTACATCGAATATTTTTCTTTCTTTGGAGTCAGCTTCTTCATGAGAGCATATACCAGCCTTTTCTGGACCAACTGATTGCCGTCTACGCACAAGTCAAGATTGGCGATCCCCTGGAGAAGGGCACTTTGATGGGCCCCCTACACACATCCGCATCCAAACAGCATTTCCTGGACAGCATTGACGTCATCAAATCCCAGGTCCCCTTTTTTATTTTTATTTTTTCTTGCATTGAAGATCTCAACCTCTTAGGGGGGGCAATATTAGGAAAATGAGTGATTCATTTTTCTTTTACTAAAAAAATTACTCTTCCCTCAAGGAAGGTGGTTGATATTAGGAAAATAAGTCTTATGTTTTTCTTTCACTAAAAAATTCCGCTTCTCTCATGGGAGATTGCCTATGTGAGGAAAATAAATCTTATATTTTTCTTTCACTTAAAATTTCCGCGTCTCTCAATGAAGATGGCTGATATTAGGAAAATAAGTCTTATATTTTTCTTTGACTAAATTTTTTGCTTCTCTAAGGGAAGGTGGCTGATATTAGGAAAATAAGTAAGTCCTACGCTTCTCTCATGGAAGATGGCTGATATTAGGAGAATTAGTCCTCTGTTTTTGTTTCACTAAAAAATTCCGCTTCTTCCACGGGAGATGGCTGATTTTAGGTAAATAAGTCTTATATTACTGTTTTACCAAATATTTCCGCTGTTCAGGGAAAGTGGCTGATTATTAGAAAAATAAGTCTTTTATTTTTTCTTTCACTAAAAATTTCCTCTTCTCACAGAGGAAGGAGGCCCATAGTAGAAAAATAAGTCTCATATTTTTCTATTACAAAAAAAATTTCCGCTACTCTCACGGGGGCCTACAATATTTGAAAATAACTCTCATATTTTTTCTTCAACAAAAAAGTGTTATTTTGTTCTTTTTTCTTCCGTTGAAAAATTCCGCTTCTCTCAGGGGGGAATTATTCTAGCGGGCGGAGCTGCCTTGGGGTCCGCGGGCAACTACGTGCAGCCGACAATCGTTGAGATCTCCCCCGCTGCTCCCGTCGTCCAAGAAGAACTATTCGGCCCCCTCCTCTACGTCATGAAGTTCCAGGTCAACCCCAGATCAGATTTTCCTCCATTTTTTAATCAACCAAAATACCGTCGCAATTCATTTCCAATGGGCAAATTACAATTGGCGCAGACATTGAAAGAGGCCATCGACATCAACAACAACGTGCCACAAGGGCTGAGCAGCTCAATATTCTCTCGCAAGCCGGAAGTAATATTCCAGTGGATCGGGTTAGCATCTGCCATCTAGTCGTCTACGCCCACTCCAAAATCTCATTTTATTTTTCTCCATTCAATTAATTTATAAATCTCGGAGATTATCGCAGGCCACACGGCAGCGACTGCGGCATAGTCAACGTCAACATCCCCACGAACGGCGCCGAGATCGGCGGCGCCTTCGGCGGCGAGAAGGCCACCGGCGGCGGCCGCGAGGCGGGCAGCGACTCCTGGAAGCAGTACATGCGGCGCTCCACGTGGTAGGCCCTTCTCCTTACACGTACCTTCCCCTCTCTCTCTCTCTCCCCAGTCTGATTACACATCCTCCTCTCCTCTCCTCGCAGCACGATCAACTACGGGAAGGAGCTGCCCCTCGCGCAGGGCATCCACTTCGGCTAGCCCCCCAGTTTTCAGACATTGTTTATTTCCTATTGGGCTGGGCCGATGGGCCCACCTTGCTATACCCATCGAGATCAAGCTCTTAGGCAATAGAGGAAAAAACAAAAAAGAAAAAAAAAAACTTTACAGTGTTCACAGTCTACGCTCTAAGCGAGGGCTCAGTTGGTCTCGACGGCCTTGAGGCTGCGGCGGCGGAGGAGCCGGCGGAAGGCGGCGATGAGGCGGTCGTTGGTTTGCGCGGGGGACACGTGGAAGCTGGAGCAGAAGGACACGTGGTTGCGCAGCGCCTCTTCGAGGCCGCAGCGGGTCATCTCTTCCTTGACTGCCTCGGCGCAGAGCCAACAAATCCAACGGCCACCGTACCTCTCCCTCACCCCTCCAATGTACCCCGCCGTGCACTCCTCCGTCAGCCTGCAGCAGTAGCACTCCACCCACTCCACCTCCTCCGTACTCATCTCCTCCGGCTTTAAACTCCCCCACAGACCAACTCCTCACACATCTCTCTCTCTCTCTTCTGTCTCTCTCTGGGGTCATCCTTGTGTGTGGGGGGGGGGGGGGGTTTTTTTTTGGCCGCCTGGAGAGGAAGAAGTGGTCAATGATTGGAGGTGAGAGAGAGAGAGAGAGATGTGTGTGTGTGAGAGAGAGAGAGAGAGAGATTTGGATATGAAATAGTGTTTTAGATGACACGTCGACAACCCCCCCCCAAAATCTTTTGTCTCTACTGGTATTTACTCCCTCGTGAGTCGTGACTATCTTCATCCATCCGACGGTTGGGAATCCGCCACGGTCTCTCCGCACGAGATTGTCCTTTAATGTCGCCCCCTGCTTACCTGTCAGTTTGAAATTGGCGGCAATCATCGGATGAGAAACTTTGACTGGGGTCGAGATCACGTGATTCTGATAGCCGGATCGAGATCCGACGGCTGGGATTTCGTCGGATTGAGATCGGGCGAGGATCCTGATCCAACGGTCTCGCGTGCGCCACTTTGACTAAAAGCTCGGATTTCATCTACGGTGGGGCCCACAGGCATGTCCCGTATCGGAATTGGACACATGGGGATGAGGATCAGTATCATCAGACCATGTGATAAATATCTCCTCCAGCTAAGCCATGGATGGTACTGTTCTGGGGGACCTTTCACCACTCACATTGGCACCACCAAGTCAGAAAGTGTGACACATAGGAAAGCCCATCATGCAAATAATAATAAGCATGTTGATTTTTTTGTCTTCTTTCTTTTGTTCAGTTCCCCATTGGGTCATAAACAAAAAATGTATATTATGTCGCTGGGGTCAGCCCAATGGGTCTATCTGCGGCTTCGAGCAGTGATGGCTGAACTAACCATATGGGCTTCCCAAAACCTGGAGCTTTCAATTGGAAAACAACGGCGGATCCCAATTATCTTAGTGGACTGCACGGAAGGATCACGAAGCACAGTATTGAAAAGTCAATTCATCTTCCAAATGAATCAATCAGAATAGAGTTGAGGCGCAACTTTAGTAGGACTCAGGGAGGACACCTTTTTCTCTCATAAGAAGATGGCACATTGGAAACACATGAATTATAAATAATTAACGCATAAACAACAAATTGGATCCAATAAATTAGTGTTTCTCGAATGGTTGTTTCCCTCTAAACTTTGGATCTTAGCACCCATAAAGTCTGTCTGTACAAACGATGAGGGCTGCACCACCCGAGCTATTACGTCGAGCGGCTGGAGCAACAAGCACGAGTTTACGAGCGGTGATTACGCAAAGTGTTAATAAGCAGGCAATTAGGATAACAAACTTGCAATGCAAGTGTTTAGTGGAAAATACCCCATCTTAACATGACCTCAGAACCTTGCATTATCTCTAGGTTATTTTGAGGGCACAGAGAGTGATGGTGGTATGCACCAAATCTGTAAAGGTTGGATAGATATAGAACACTATACTAGTTTGAATATTTTTTGTAATGGCCAGACCAAAAGAAAATATCTAATGGACTCGCATAGGAGATGCTAATGGGACGGGAATCGAAGCGGGGGATCTATTATAGTTTGAATATTTTTCCTCCAGAATATTACTAATGGGTCTAGAGGGATTTTACATAGACATAGAACAGTATACTAGTTTTCATTACACATTGTGAAATTTGACATTTTAGGGGTTTGTTGAAATCTTGCTTGTTTATAAAGGGCCATTGTAATGGGCCTGGCCCATATCGGCCCAATAGTATTCTTGGCTGTTTTGGCCACTGTTTCCGCGTCATCTTCTCCCGCTCAGTTCCTCTAGCTCTCAGCGTCTCGGCTCGATGGAGGCGTCCTGCGCTAGGTTTTTGTTCTTCCTTCCCTTATTCATCTTCGTTTAATTTGCTGTTTCTGAGCTTGTTTGAGGGGATCTTCGTCGAGGAATAGATCAAACTTTCATCCGTTTTAAGGTCTCATGCTTCGTTGTTTCACCTTTTTTTGGTCAGTTCCTTCCCTTGTTCATATTCGTATAATTTGTTGTGTCGGAGTTTTTTCGAGGGAATTTCGTAGCGGAATAGTTGAAATTTCAATCTTTTGCTAGGTCTCACGCTACGTTATCCTACCTTTTTGTTGTGGTTTCTTCCGATACGTTCCCGATATTCTGGTCGTGAATGTTCTCTTACATGAAGTTAACGGACTTTTTCATCTCTGAGACTCGTCAACTGTAAGTCTGTGAGGTGTTGGCTTTCGAGTTGAGCTGGTGAATCTTGCCCGGGGAAAGAATGTTAGAATTCGGAGAAAGGCTGATGCATTCGTCTCAAAACCTGTGTTTGGATATCTTTTGCTGATGCGTCCTCTTAATGCACTTTAATTTTCGGCATTAAGATTTGAATCCTTTTTGGGTCCTAAAGTTTTATAACCAGCTGCCTGATTTCCTCTCTTATAAATTAAGGAGTGATCTGAATAGTTTATTGGTTGTATATTTATAAACCAGGGGAAAAGCATTTTCCAGGAACCCAAAAAAACGCACGACACATCTATATTCTATGGCATAAAACAATCGATCAATGTGTTTTTAACTGGATGAGCAAACCGGAGCGAAATGATGAGAGTATATGAGTTTATTCCTGAAAAATAGGGACATTTAATTATCTCAAAGAGATGGGGCAAGATTACTCAAACCATTTTATATTGTAGAGCAACCCTTTCCAGTTTCCTAACCAGATTTCGGCGGCTTTCAAATGGATTAAACTTCATGCTGCAATATTTCACATAGCGCATGCTTGGAAGACGAGTGATTCCCTGAAGCTCCAGTATTCTTGGTACCGTAAAGCAGTCAAATAGAATCAGCATTAAATGACATTTTTCATATCATTGGCGTCAAACAGGCTATGCTAATCTTATTTGTGTATTTCCAATTTTATGGATTCAAACTGATGATTACCTTTTCCATATTTTCTTCAAAAAAACAAAATTACCTTTTCCATTTATTAATTTCTCCATTTTTAATTCCCGATGATTTTGCCATTTATTTTAGATGGACACAGTTTTTCTAAATGACTCCTTCCTCAGCTGAAGAGAGATAAGCCAAAAACAGGATTTCTGGGTGCTGAGCCTGTTTGACCGGCACTGAAGATGCTTAGTCTGAGATCTCTTTCATCTCTGACTGCGACCAGCCATGAACCAAAATGTTGTCCGAAGAAATTTGACAGTTTAGTGGTAAGATCCCTTAAAAGATGTGTAAATTTTTTAGACTTCTTACATCTTTTCCCAGCTAGCTGCGTCATTTGCTTTTGGCAGATAACATGAAATCAATACTCAGATTGTCGTATCTGGATGCTCGGTGGATTTCTTTGTGTCTTTCGCCCATGGTCCGGGAAGTTTATAAGTTCGAAATAGAGACAGATAGAATGCCAATATTGATATTTACTTCATAATGTAACAGAATATCCATCAACATCTCGTTTTCAATTTAACAACCGATTTTCTTGGTTTCAGATTAACTGTTTAGAATATGCACTCCTCCTATTTGAGTTAAAGTTGGTGTATGATGACAAAGTCGCGTTTTCAGAACGATGAAAAACTTTCATCATCGTCATCTCCGAGTGTCGTCATCCCCAAGTGCTATCATCATCATAATCATCATTCATGTTTAGGTAGGATGAATGGCAGTGATGAGGGTAATTCCTGGGTGAATGAAATGATGAGGGTAATTCATGGGTGAATAACAATGATGCTTGTAATTCATTGGTGAATGACAATGACGAGGGTAATTCATGGGTGAATAACAATGATGCGGGTAATTCATTGGTGAATGACAATGAAGAGGGTAATTCATGGGTGAATAACAATGATGCGGGTAATTCATTGGTGAATGACAATGATGAGGGTAATTCATGGGTGAATGACAACGATGAGGGTAATTCATGGGTGAATGACAACGATGAGGGTAATTCATGGGTGAATGACCATGATGAGGGTAATTCATGGATGAATGAAAATGATGAAGGTAATTCATGGATGAATGACAATTATGAGGTTAATTCATGGATGAATGGCAATGACGAGGGTAATTCATGGATGAATGACAATGATGAATGGAAAAGAAGAGACAGCGATGGAGAGGAACTAGTGAAGAGACAAGTCGGACTGCCCTTATCTTCCTCTGAGCAGGAGGATGTCAGCCCAACCACATTCCCCACAGCAACCACCTTCCAAGGAAAAAATTTAAATGCCTCTGATGGTATCTTTCCCTTTAACTTTAAGCGGGAGTCCCCGACCATTCTTGTCCTTGTGCATTGTCCGAAGTGGCACGCATGAGATGAATCTTTTTCAAAGTAGGTCAGAGGGATATCCCTGGATGAGGGATACCGACCTGATGGACATTGCAGGGGGAAGAGAGAGAGAGAGTTCTCTTTTACAATTCTTCCCTCCAACAAAGACAGCTAAAACTGAAAGGGAAATTATGATATAATGAAATTACTAGAATGCCCCTGTCAGGTGAAGTGACGAAAATAAACCTACGGTATGATAAGGATCTGGTACGAACCTGCTGGTTCGTATCGGTGAGAATACGAGAAGGGAGGGAGAAGATGCCGGGATGGTCGTCGGCGTGCCGGGATGGACTACGGCAGGTGGGGGCGGGCGGAGTGGACGTCGCTTACGAGAGGGGTCTGGTGGAATGGACGTCGCCGTAGGGAGCCAGACACATTCTTGTGATACTTCTTGGCTAAATGCCCTTATTGCTCTATTTAAAGGGATTACAAAAGGTCCAAATGACCTAAATGCCCTTATTGGGCTAAATCATGAAAAAGGCCTAGATACGTGGGGGTCGTATCAGGATCGTATCAATGTTCTGGGACATATCAATCCTGGCATGCCAAATTGGTGTTTATCTGTCTACACTTATCTTTTGTTTTCGGGAAAAGAAACTTGAACTTGCTTTTTTGTCAGACATCTTCAACTTCACATTGCTCTTTCACATCATATTTTAATTGTTGATCTGTTCTCTCAGGTGTGTGGTGCAAGGGGCCCACGTCCAAGGTTTCCTCGGGTGTGGAAAACCAAAAGGAAGATTGGCACCATTTCTAAATCAGTGAAGCTTGTGGAATGCGTGAGCCTTCCAACCCATTACTAATGCACTTCATTGCTCTACTTTAGTCACAGCATTAAATGTGCCACAGAAGAGACTTTTTCCCCTGTTAAGAAACCTAATTTAATATCAGATAAAGAGTCTCTCAAACGTCAAGGAGGAAGTGTATGGGGCGTTGGACACGTTCATCGCCTGGGAGCTGGAGTTCCCTCTGATCGTCGTAAAGAAAGCCCTGAAGACCCTTGAGCACGAGAGAGAGTGGAAGAGAATAATTCAGGTGCAACAGGGAGGAAAATCAAATGAGTTTTTTTAAAAATTATTTTTTATCTGATATTTTTCCTCTTGCCCTTTCAGGTGATCAAGTGGATGCTGAGCAAGGGGCAGGGCAAGACCATGGGCACTTACTACACGTTGCTGAATGCACTGGCCGAGGATGGCCGCCTAGATGAGGCAGAGCAACTCTGGTGCAAGCTCTTCTCCGACAACCTCGAGTGCTTGCCCCGCATCTTTTTCATTAAGATGATATCCGTCTACCATGCTAACTCCATGCACCACCAGATGTTTGAGGTACTCCTCTCCCCATCTATCTCTCAGGTTCAGATATTTTATGAATGCAATTTACGTAAATCAGTTTCTATACCAATGTCTGATTTATGATTATACTCAATTGTGCAAACGAGTGAAGAGAACCGGTCCAACAATATCTAAGATAACTAATTGTTGTATTGTTTAGTGTTCCAAAGGCATAGCTTTAGGAGCGATTCATAAAAAAAAAACAACTTTAGGAGTGATTTAGGGTTTCAGTGTAGCGACTTCTACTTCTAGCAAGTACAATACCTTATACCACGATTACCCAATGGTCTCTTGAATCCTGTTAATCATTTGTCAGTGGTGCGGTTCTGCGCCAATGATGCAAATGACGATAACTGATCACCATTATAACCATCATCATCATTCATCAACGTAATCATCATTGCCATAGTCATCTCCACCCATTTCTTGATGACTAATCTTGACCATCATCTTCATCCAGTTTCGCCATGTCATCACTATCATCATCTGTTTTCCAATAGCTGTCATAATCATTGCCATTGTTATGTTGAATCTGTCATCATCAAAGTCACCATTTATTCAAGACAAACATGGATGACAATGATGATGACGAAAATTGTGGATGATGATGACAACGATGAATTTGGCACTCCTTGAGTGAATTCCTCAAACTTTAGAGATCAAAGGGTCCCCTGAAAACATTCTTTGCATATCAGAATGTGATACCCCCTTGAATAAAATTCGACCCATACGTCTATGAAATAGTGAGAATTCTTTATCCCCCTTATTATTTCTGACTTTTAATATCTGGACTTTAACTCTTTCGTTCCTTTGATCCTCCCTTATATTTCTAGGACGATCGTTGTTAATCTTCTTTGATTCAGTTAAACCAATAATTTATCATAATAGCCAAGGTGGCACATTCAATTTGTCTACCAGTATATATCGAATTAAAGCTGAGTTAGAGTAAACATAATTAGAGTGATATTCACCATTTATTCTGATTCTACAAAGGATACATGAATAACATGTAAAGTTCCCTACTTAACTTTCATCTATCAATAACTATTGTGGGTTATTTTTGTTGAAGGTGTTTGCAGATATGGAGGAACTGGGGATCCGGCCTGAAGGGAAAATAGTGGGGATGATGGGGGATGTCTTCCAAAAACTGGGAATGCAGGACAAGTACGAGAAGCTTGTCAACAAGTACCCTCCACCCACTTGGGAGTACCGCTACATCAAGGGCAAAAGGGTTAAAGTCAAAGTCAACGTTGACCAATCAAGTGCCCCAGTTGACCTTGATTCCTCAGCTTGACATTGGAAATAACAGAGTCGGATGTGATATTTTTAGAAATATAAAGTCAAATGGATGAAACTTAAAGTCAACGGTCTAAAAGAAGGGGAAGGGAGTCGACGCAGATGATCAATCTCGCTCGCTGATGGCCGTCAGATGCTCATCGATCTGCTCCGTGGTCAGCACCCTGAACACTGGGTCTTCAACGCTGACCACTCCCACCTGTCAATGAATAACATGGGAGATGATCCAAAGTCAACGGAGGAAAATAAATCCAAAAGTCAACACCCTACCTCGATCTCTGTCGCCTTGAAGTCTTCTTGAAGAACAGACTGCAGTGCAGAAATCGCCGTCTTCGAGAAAGGGAAGAACAATTGAGTTTATAATAAAATCAATAAATAAGTGAGATCGGGTTATTTTTATGGGATTATAAATTGATAAATATTGGCACCTGGACAGTCTCCTCGAATGAAAACGCAGGGTCGTTCTTCATCTTCTTCTCCAAGAAATTGATGGCTTCCTGCTCTTTCAGACCAGCGCTTGTTGCCTACAACAGCGACATGGTGTAAATTCCAAGTTAACCGTTGGGTTACACCAGAAGATTTTTGTTATATACAGTATGCTTGTCAGGGAACTAACATGTTACCAGAGACTATGAATTATATAGATCAAGATAGTCATAAATATTTAGTTTTCAATTTGAAATGAATATTGTGAATATGGGGCACAAGCCCGATTCTCTGCGTTGTCATCGTCATGCTCTAATAACCATCGTGAGATTGCTGTACTATCAAATGAAATCAGAAAATTCAATTACCTTAACCTATCTTTCGAAATCATCAAATAACAATAAACAGACAGTAAAGTAAAATGATAATCCATAAGAAATTCCTAGGATTCACTTTCTTGAAAATCTGCATACCTTGAAAACCAGAAAACATACGGGATCATAATGTATGTATTTGATCCAGAGCTATTAGTGCGGGATCCAATTTTGGGGATTATGTATCGAAGCCATACCAAGAATATTTCTAGTGGAACTTTTTTCATATAATCTGGAGAGATAGTCCAATAAACCGAGGGATAAGAAATTAGACTCATTCATTTTTCTTTGAAGAAAGAATTCGACTCATTCATTTTTGTTCGAAGAAAGAATTTGACTCCCGCGCATAAGACAGAACGGGGAAACCTAGGAGGTAGAAGATCATAACATGAGTGATTCAGTAGATTTGGATTCATTAAATATTTCAAAGAAAAAAATATGGGTTCACAAAAGCAATTCTTTTTAGAAAACAGAGAAAGAAAGAACCTAAAAAATAATAAATCCAACTTTCTTGTTTAAATTTGGGAAGGTAAAAGTCAGACGAAAATATAAAAGAATCATAGACAGACTTACAAGCACTAAGAGCAATAGTATGTTCTTTTGCGCAATAATAAAGTTAAATTTTTTGTTAAATACTTGAAACTAAAGAGAAACACTGGACAACATGTGAAGGAGATATCTGCAGTACCTTATGTCCGAAGAAATGACCAGCTGGATCACACTTGAAAAGTTGCGGACCTTTTTCATCATCGACGCCCAATATCATCGTAACTTCGTTCACAAGGAACATATAAAATTAGTGCGAGATATGAGACCAAAGAAAAGTTATAATCACTCTTGTTTAATGAAGAAGCAAAGAACGGAACTAAAAGGTACAAGGAGCTCCCAATTTGCGTAAAATTGGCGCATTAAAAAAAGAATAACTCACCCACTCCCAAAGGCCTCATATAAGCATGTTGGGTATACACCTGCGCTTGGTCTGCTATCCTGCACATCATTAAAACCGATCACAAACGATTAGAAAATTTTCAATATTTGGCACTCTTGATTGCATTATCAACAACTTCAATTTGAAAGCAAAATAAATTCTCTGTTCTAGCCCCGTCGGTCATTGAGCAACATGACCGATCTAGTTAACTAGCACAAAAAACGTGTGATTGCGGATGGAAATAGCAAGTAGCATTACATCATAGAAAAGTTTTTTTGATTTCTCATCCATTCAACATTCACAAAACAGAAACCAACAATCCCAATCTTGAATACATCGCTTACCATTTAGCGAGCACGTCAACTGGCATTTCGTATCCCCACTTGAAGCGAAACTCTGCTGCTTCCTGCCTGGCCTTTTGTACGAGGGATCTTGCATCAGCTGGATAATTTAAAATTTCAATGCCCATCAGTCCTTATAATTTAAAATTTTAGACTGTTTACGCCTCTAATCGGGCGAAATTAACTACTCCTTACTAGATGCTAGAATGGATTTGACGGAAATTTAAAAATTTTCAAACTCTAAAAGCTCGAAAATCTGATGATACCTGTCATTCCAGTCGCTAGAAGTCCCAAGTACTTCGTGATGGCGAAAAGATGAGTCACGCTTGTCTGATCCAAAAGCTTGTCCTGCATTCAAAATCCCAAGCACCGATTTTAACACTGAAGATCGAATAAAATGAAGATAAATCAAAGGCAGTAGTGACCACTCACCGGGACCTTCTTCTGCGTAACGACGCAGACGGAATCCTTTCCACGCACAGCAATCGACGTTATTGCAGCAGCCTTCACCGCTTTGAACGCATACTCTGCAGGATCGTGACAGAAAAAAACAAGAAAGTACCCATTTAGAGATAGAGAAAACCCTTTAATCCTCCACCGTTTTCGTGATAACCAAGCAAATTAAACAACATATTTGGACGAGAAACGAAAGATCCGCACGGAAAAAGCTAAGAAATGCTCACCAACTTGATAGAGGCGGCCTTCGGGCGAGAAAATGGTGATATGGCGATCATAACCCGCACCCGTTCCCCGACTCATCGTTTCTTCCGCTTCTTCGCTTTCGCAAGTCTCCGGCTGAAGAGTCTGCCCGAACTCTCCTTAAAATGCAGGTCACTTCTCAAAGGTCGAATTTGGCCCAGACTTGAGCAACAAGAAGCAGTGGCACGTGAGACCCGCACGTGAGACCAAGCCAAGTATTTCCACCAAACCTCATTTTCTAGCTGTAAACAAAACATAAATATTAAGAATAACATCACCTTTTACTATCTCTATCTACTCATGAGATAGAGATAGAGGTAGAGAGAGATAGATGATATAATTCATCAAGGGGTCTATGAATGGAAGAAGGCCCGACAGCAGCCCAACCCGGATGAGTGGGTCCAACCTACGTTGACGTCTACGTCGTCTCCACAGCTGTGCATCGGCAATCCTTCGCCATCCTCTCGCCATTCGTGCTCTCTCTCTCTCTCTCTCTCTCTCTCTCTCCCTCCCTCCTCGTTCTCTTTCTTGTGGTAAGTTGGACATTGTTTTTCATTGAATACTTGTGTTGAAATCAAGACCACAGGTGAGGTTCTCTAAAGTTCCCAACTAGAGAACATATCAATAGAGAGATTAGTGGTTGTCGCTCATTTCAATTATGAATGTAGCTATTCCCAAAAATTGGGATGTAAGGTCATACAGTAGGTGGGCAAAGGCTAATCGTTGATGTACTTATGTAAGGAGATTTAAACCCATATGGGGGGGGGTGAAATTATTTAAAGTCAGTGGGAAAAGGGCATTAAAAAGATACCAATATCATCTAAAGAAAATTTGAAATGACACAAGTTTCATCACTCCTGCATGTAGACATCACAAATGTCTTGCTTTGGTTGAGGCAAAGAATAGATCCTACTCAATGATCTTTCCTCAGTATTGTTAGAGGTTTTTCTCATGATTGAGAAACATGAAAACACAGAGAATTCGAAACAAATGAACATGTCAACGATTCTTTAAGACTGAAAATTCAGAATTTAGTCAAACACTCATAATTCTTGACTTATTAAACTCTCAATGCAGTAGCCCAATGCATGATAATAAAACAGGGGTATTGACTTGAAAGGCATTAGTTTTTTGGTGAATGTTAATATTAGTGATTTATTTCCTAAATCGCTAAATGAAATGAAAAACCCTTGATTAATGCAATCTTACTTCGGTCAGAATAAGGTTTATCATTTGAACATATCTACCAAATGATAAAATAAACCTCGTAACATCATATTCTTGAATGATAACTGTCTCCTTAATCTCGGGAGAATGTTTCAATCTTGGTAGTATGTTAAATGGGTTCAAATGATGATTTTTCTTTCTTCAATTTTGATGAGATGAAGGGGTTTTTTCACCTTTTGTTTTCAAAATGTTTACTCAATCTGATTTGAATTGGACCTTATGTTGGTTTCTTTGCCTTGGTTCAATCTTGAAAACAAGTTTTCCATGAATGCGGAAGTGATTATCAATTATAATCGATCTTTAAAATCATATATTACAGGTGCCTTATGGGGAAATTGTTCCATCCTTTACTTTCTCAATCTGAGATTGTTCTGAATTCATTCACATGCTCGGCCTCTAGAACCATACACGCAATCACCTTGCTCTCTGATCTCCACTTCTTCTTCAACTCTCCTTGAAAATCTTGAAAATTTTCTCACCATGTAGGCCTTGAAAATTTTGAAGATCTTCAACTCTTCTTCTTCAACATTTCATGTATCTCTGGTCTTCCTCTATCCTTAACACCATTAAATGTCATTGTAGATTTACTCATCATTCTCAATCGTACCAAGAGCTAATGTGCCATGAGAGATACAATAAAAAGAGATGTGCCCTGGAGAATGTCTAATGAATATTTTGCGTGTGAATTTCTAGGCCCAAATACCCCTCTACTTATTGACACATTTACCCATTAAAAATCTCACTAGATGCCCTAACAAATTAGTTGTACCTAACCAACAATTTAAATATTTATTTTATGTTTGATCTAATCAACATGTCAAATTACTGATATATAATTTTCAAGCTATTATTTGCATCCCAAAATTTCAATGGTGATATTAATAATCCGTTCATGCAAACTTGTCCATTAGTGGTTACTATATACATCAAATACATTATCTACATGATAATACTCAGATTATTTAACTCCTGCTAGACTTTCATACCCTAATTAGTCATCCCAGTCAAGAATGATGCATTTTGAAGTCACCACTAAAACATTCTAACATAATTTCTGTAGTATGTAGCCTCTCATACCAAAGGAAATGATCCCTATTTTGATCATGAAATCACATTTATGGTCTTGTTATTGTGAATGAGCTGTTTGAAATATCTTGATTAGAGGCTCTTAGGTCAATGTAAAAAACTAAGCCCTCTATTGAAAACATGTCTTTAAACACTAAAGTAAATACCACTTATAAAACTCTAATATGAGTCCAACTTTATGAAATATAGGTAGGATACCATGCTTGTTTTTCTTTTTATGGATCATTTAGTGAAATCTTTTAGTTAAGGGCACCCACTATTAATGAACTATAAACTGGGTTAACATCATCATTTATGGGTTATGATTATTACAAAAAATAGAATTTTGTGTACAAGTATAGAGTAAGGGTTGAATTCATTAGGATGAATTATTCAAGACATGAATTCACTATAATTTATTTTTTTGAGTTTTTATATTTATTTGAAAAATAAACAAATAAAATCAAACGATTGAAAATAATTAAAAATGTTTCCACAAGAATATGAAGTTTTTATCTTTAGTGACCTAATTTATTTTTTATAATTATTTTGGGAATTTCTTAGAATTTTAGAATGAGAAATATTCATATTGTAATTGAATGTCTTCTTTGGAAATTTGGTAGTGGGGGTGGTGGTTGATAGTGTTGGCATGAATGGCTTTAGTGGTGAGTTTTAGTATCACGGATTGCATTAGAAATAGGTGTGTTAGAAATGGAGGTGGATCCAGTCCGAGGAGTGACAAAGTTGAAGATGCAACATGCAAATAGGTCAAAATGTAAATTTAAAAAGCTAAAGGCCACATAAATCTCATCTTCATGTGCCCTGCATGCCAAGTGGCACTCACTCTTCAAGAGTCCTTGTCTGAACATCAGAACGTCAATCCTTCACTCTTGGAATGCAAGAATTGACCCAAATTATATTTTGAATGATAGAATCACGCCGCTGAATTAAATTAGGAATAAAATAAAAGGTTGCCCTTTTTAAAAACATGGGGGTTCTATTTATAGATCAGATATAAAAATATATAGAGGAAAGAAAGATGAACTTACATAAAAATTCAGCCTGAAACCTTATCCAAATCCTTATATTTTATGATTTAAAGTTGAACCATTGATATCCATATGATTTTCTCTTTCCACCTAGATCCACTTGGCAGATTGCAGCACAAAATTTTCAGTAGACGAGAAATTTTAAAAAAACCACTTAAAGTTTTCATAGATATATTTAAACTGATATATTCCTAACAAGTTTAAGATCATACAATTCCATAGAAAAATTTAAAAAGATAAATATAATAAAACATTAAAATTTTAAAATAAAATTATATTATGAATTAAATGTGAAATTTATATCTAAAAATACTAAAAACCTTGTAAAAATAAGAATTGAATTACTCAATATAATAAAGCCCTATGATGGAAATATATGTGGCCAGCAAGCCAATCATACATTCCACATCTCTTTCTATGTTCATTAATAGAACATATTCATCATAGTGCATGTGTGATGCTTATGATGAAGTCTATGAATACATGATTGAACTTAGTGAATTATGATAAGATCATAATACGAAGATCACTAGTCTTTAAACATGTTTTCTAAAGATTGTATTCAAAGGATGCAGGAGATGGACATCGAAATATCTCGATAGAATAGCACTACCTAGCCTATGATGAGTGTGGCCGTTCCCATACCCATTAGTGTGGAGACACTAAATATAGCTAGTGGGTGCTCTTTAGGGATAAGAGTTTACCGAATCGATATGTGCAAACCCCTGAATGGTACTATACTAAACTGTCAATTAAATTGTGCCTGATTGGCATGAGTCAGTTGATCGTATGCTGCTCGGGGTAATTTCAATGCAGGGGTCGAGGTATCACAAAGGCTCTTACATGCAGGTGCGGAAGACCCGCGTACCACAGAGAGAGAGCTACGCCAACGACGACCAGGTCTTCTCCAGCTGCCACCGCTAGCTACTCCAACTCGTTAGAGCCGACTTCTTCCGACCCCGGGAGGATTGATGGCGCACGCCATCTTGACCCATCAAAGGTGTCTTTTGCGCCACCCGCCATCATTGTCGATTTCCAGGTAAATCTTTCTCGTTTTATTGTATTTTGATTCCACTCGTTTTCGTTAGTTATGTCTCGTGTTTTTTTGCACTTGTCGAGTTGGTTTTCGTCGCGTCGTGACACATTCGTTATCAGCTTGCATGTCTTCATCGTCATGTGGGAGGGGATCCTTAGTCATTTTGAACTCAACACCCTTGTTCCCCCTTTCTCTTTTCCTATGTATTGTTTTTTCCCCTTTATGTTGTAATGGAGGCCCATTATATAAAGGCCCCCTTAATGGACCAAATAACCTCCCTTTATAAAGGAAGAGGGGCGCCCTAGGAGAAAGACAATACTTTTTTTTCTTGAGTCGTCTTGAATTTTGTTAAGGGAATAGGTCTCACCCCCTGATCAGAAAGAAAGGAGAAGGAGGCAGGAGAAGATCGGGAAGGAAGAATGCAGGAAGAAGGGTGAGCGATCATGATCTTGTGTTGGCAAAATATTCCGACATCCATCGCCCTCACACGACCTCTTCATACCAACAAAATCCAGAAGCCCCTCGGACCCGCAGGACGCGATTGCACCTCCGCTCCTGTTTGGGAGTCTGCCGAATTGGTCAATGGAGAAGGATGCCGAAGGGTACATAGACTCAGATTAGGGACGGGAAATCTAGTTCCCCTCCCCTTTTCCTTTGAGGCCGTCTCATTGCCCCCATTGGGATCGTGGCCTTTCCAAGTCCACTTGGAGCCCGGTCAAGGGAGGAATTGATGCGATGACTGCACCGCTGTAAGATCTGCACGGCTTTACAAGAATGTACCTGATGACCTAATGCAAGACCACCAATTTTGGCCTATGACAGGTCAACCTTCTCCCGACTAGACATTGTGTGATATTCTCTAGGAGTTCATCATAAGTTGTGGAATTCCGCCAGGAGAGAGGTGGTGATCTGTGTGGCTTGGCCACGGAATGGCACCCATCACGTTGGACCACGCCCGCCTATCGGTGGGTGACTTGAGACGACCATGCGCTAGCTACCCTGGCGATGGCACGCGCCCTAGCAATTGCTTTCATGCCATGACGATCGTTCGACCCCGGCTGCTTGTGATCTGTCTCAAGATCACATCTACCGAGTTCAGCCACTCCGCGGGCAGTCATACTCCCCTATTTCTCTTACACGCGCTCTACCTCATTGCCCCAAGCTCTGCCATCAGCTCCTGCGCCATCACCATTTGAGCACGCCGATGCTCTCCGGATCCTCTCCACCGCAATCCACTCCCCACTAATGCCATCGACGAAGAATCTGCACGACAAGCCACATTCCGATGAGGTATGTTGTCTCACCCGCCGCTTGTTATATTACTCTTTGATGTGTACTTTCAATCGATTCCACCGTGCTCGGGCTAGGTAGGTGATAGAGGAAAATTGAGAGATAACTAAGAACGCAAGTGAACGTCTTACCGGTACGGACGGGTCTGTCCGTTATGTGCGAGCCCTATGGATAGATTTCGTTCATCCATAGACATCATTGCCCCTCCGATGATGTTCGAGAGGCCACTGTTGCCGTCACCGATGACCCCCTTTGGAGCACTGAGTTCGGCATTCTCACCGAGTCGAAACCTGCATGTACAACATGTAGGACGCACTCAGATTGCATTGTAGTTACATATACCCATTTAGGGTTTTATCCGTCGGATGACGACACCGTCAACGTCCGACACCACTATCTACATACCAAGCCATCATCCTCGGTACAGACCGGATGACGTCCTCGACGACGTCCGTCATCACTTAGTTTGGGTGCATCAAGAAGTTCACGAAGATGATTGAGTAGTCAAGATGAGATCATCTACCCTCGGTATAAGAGGTGATAGCTCAAGGAAGGCGATGCAATGAAGTCCTTGGCCAAAGTAGTGAAATATCAGGAGAAAAGTAACTCAGATGACTGATTACAGTTTGACAGTTTACCATACCCCAAGTCCTCCTAGGACTGTCAAATGGATGAGGGATTATACATACACGGTAACCAATGATGAACATGTTCAATGAGTGAGTCGATACATACTCCTTTGTATCTTCTAGAGCATGAGGTGTAGCTTGGCACCCCACATGTTGGAGACTCAACCTATCAATTGGGTTAAATCGATCTGACGTTAATTAATCTATATGTTCATATAATTGATTAATTTGGAAAGCCAATAAATTTTATTGAGTTACTCGAATCATTAACTAGACTAATACATGGGCCTATAGGGTCGCACGCAAACAGGCTTTCGGATGTTAGAAGATATACTTAAGTTTTGGGGGGTTTTATGAAAAAAATCCACTTAGTATAAATAGAGGAAGGCTCTAAACAAAATTCATCTAAGTCAGAATTTTTAGGGTCCTTCCCCTTCTTCTCCCTTCTCCCCCCACTTCTATCCATTCCCGATGTGATCGAGATGACGTAACGATGATGACGTAAATTGAATGAGCTCATCAAGGAGGAGGAGATCCCGCGTGACGGGGACCGCATGGATCTTTCTAGAGGCTGCACACATGAGCAGCTCCACGTGACTCGTTTGAGGATCAAAGGAATGACCGATGCACTCCGTGCTGAGGTAATTTGTTTCAATGTTTGATCGATGTCGTTACTATTTTGCTAGAGGTCTTCCGGTGCGTGGAATATTTGTCTTCATCCAGATATAGGACTGTAAAACCCAACACGATATACATATTTATATATATATAAATTTAAATATATATTCATGAAATTAATTATATAAAGTTTTTAAATTGTATCAAGAAAAATTGTAATTTTATTCTAGAACTTCAGTAAATAATTTTTTGCCTTAAAACACACATGTATGATCATTTTACAAAAAGGCACACAAAATACACAAAATTAATATTAAATTATCAGGTTACTTGTGGTTGTCTACTATCCCGTAGTGTCTCGACAAAAATGGTGATGATATGATCCATACCTATCACATGTGAAAGCTTATCTAGTTTTATTATACCCATAAATTTGATACCCTTCTTAAGTATTTGGTTTCCCAGTGACGAAGGAAAATTGCGTAATTAAATTTTTATGGTCGTTGTAATTAATTGCCTTTAATCAAATAAATTTATAAAAGTTGAAACTTACTCAAGACGTATAGATGAGAGTAAGGTCGTCTCCACAGGGACTGGTTTTTAGGTTAAATTTGATAGTCGAGTTATCTTTACTAAAATATAATGATAATACTAAATCTATTAAGAATGAGAAGAGATAAGTGATAAGAAAGTATAGAGAATATTAGTTTAATAAGGATATGAGAGAAGAGAAAAATATTTGGTTATGTATGTATATATATGTACTAGAGATATTAAGAATAGTAAGGAGGCGAATAATTAGATATTATATTTAAGAATAGGGGTAATGTAATTAGTAAAGAAATACAGAGTATTTAATAAGATTACTTAGTAATAAGAAGTTAGAAGCAAGAAGGATTTATAAAGGAGTATCTAACTATAACATGGTAAGTAACGATTTTGGTAAGTAGATAGAAGTGAAGAGAAGTATTACTAAGTTAAGAAGGTGGTAGAATATATTTTTATAGATTTGTATATGATGGATTTACTGAGATATAGAAGGATTTAGTCGAACACCAGGTAGGTATTTGACCAAATTCCCAAAGGTGGGTCGAAGTTTGTAGATATTGTAATTTTTATACGCTTTTTGTTTTAATTTTTGTAGGTGAAATCGAAGATACCACTGTCTTCCGTCGAACGCCCTTAAGGTGTTCGACGAAGGACCCAAATGAGAAGCGGGAGATTGGTTTTTAATGTATTTCTGTCGAATGCCCACAGGGTGTTCGACAGAATGCCCGAAAGAGAATCAGAATTAAGAGAGAAGAGAGTATGGCGCATACTTCTGTCGGACAACCGCAAGCTGTTCGACAGAATGCCCGCAAGATACGGAGATATATTTTTTTAGTTTTTATAAGGTTGACTGCTTTAAAACTTACGTAAATCAAATACTGTTCATCGAACACTCTAGGTGTTCGATGAAATAACCCCAAGAAAATGGCGAATAAAAAAAAATCGATAATGCAGCTATATCATGAAATGTCTGATAACTCTTTCCGCTAGGCTCAAAGCGGATGAATAAGGGAATTATCTACAGAGATTAGCTCTCACCGAACGCCCTGATTCGGAGAACAGGGATAGTGGCGCCGTTCACCGTCGCTGAGCTTCCGTCTGGTCGTTCACCTGTTCTCCTCCTCCGTACGGGTGCGACTCGATGAAGAGCTGATCTCCTAGACCTCCTCGAGAGTCCTCCGAGCTCGGAGGTGTGTCACGGCACCTCGTCGACTGCTGGGTCACCTGCGAGAGCTCTCCCCCGTCCCTTTGTTCTTACAGCTGGAGATGACGAATTGAGGGCTCTCGGCCCCTTCTTAACGGCTTAGGAATAAGCCTTGACGCCGTCAGATGGAAGGGGGCAGCTCTAGGGGTCCTCCCGGGCCGTTGGATCACCTCCGGCCGGCGGAGTCGACAGCCAGGGGCTAAATAGGATGGAAATGCCCCTGGCCATCCGATCGAGTTTATAACGTTCCAACGGCTGCGATTAAATCACAGCTGTGGACCCTCTTTTACGGTGCACCCCGATCCTCGCCACGTCAGCGCCTCGTCATCGTCCACATGGGCCATCCGCATCACCTTTGCCATCTTTGATTCGTTCGCCGCCGAGCCCCGCGGCCGCGTCAGCCTGAGAAAAGAAAATAAAGAACCTTGTTAAATAGACAGATTGGATCTCTGCCGTCTGATCTTTTTATAAAGATCGGACGGTTGTGATCTTATCCGTCTTTAAATAAGCCCGAAAAGAGCCGGGCTTCGGGCCTGGTTGGCTCGAAGCCCGGTTCAATTTTTTTACTCCATATTTTTGTCTAATCGCGGCCCGTTGAGCCGCGATTATATTCTCTCAAGGTGGCCCGGCCCGATGCGAATTTGATTGCAAGTTTGCTATCCCATATCGAATTATTTCAAAATATGCGACAATATATAAATGTCAGTATGTTTCTGCTGGTGAATTAAAACGACAAAAATACATACCTCCCATGCGATCCGCTCAGGGACCTTGACGGGGCTCAGTTGTGGGCCCAGTTGTGCTGCCGTGTTTGGGCTCCGTAGTGCGACGGGCGTCGCCTGCGATTGGGCCGGCTTGAGCGTCCCCGCTCGCTGGCCTGGCTGTTGTCTTGACGTCCTGTACTCGAGGATACCCCATAGCCGGCGGCCCAAAAATTTTTTTTTTATATATATATTTTTCTTTCAAAATAAAATTTCTCCATCCCTTCCTGCAAATTAAATATAGATCCTTCTCCCTGCGATTTCATAGAACAGATGCTAAGTAGAATATTAGGAAATTAAATGGATCTTAAATGTATATTTTAATGAAAATTGTAAAACATGCATAAAATGATGTTAAAATGCATCATTTTCATAATTTGTTCTATTTAGTGCATGACATGCAATATTTCATGAAATAGAGTTAAATGCACATAAATTTATCCCAAAACGCCCTTAAAATATGTATAAATACATGACATATAATAGGTTCATCACCCAGGCTGTGTCATGAATATATGAAAATGATCTTAACTTAGTTTTAAATAAAATTTTGAGTTACACCATTAATACTAAATGATCCAAGTGCAATGTTTGATCTAGTCAAAATTAACACATGATATTATCATCTCATGTTTTACTACTTACTTCAAAAAATAAATTATGAAGTGCTAACTTTCATTTATTATTGAATAAAGTGTTAAATTTTATTATAAAACATAAACCATACTGCATCTTGATAAATATTTTTATATAATGAAAGTGCTAACATATTAATAGTATTTATATATAATATATTCTGAATCATGATTCACATCATTCAAAGCATAAACCATAATGTTTATAGACTAAGATTTCAAAAAAGAAATGTTGTACTTTTAAAATTAAATATTATTATGTTCATTGAAATTGTTTTTTTCATGTTTTAATGAATAGTCAAAGTATAAAAAGATTTCAATCTGATTGAGAAGAACACTGACATATTCCTTTTTATGAATATGTTTTAGCTATGACTTTATGGTGTTAGTGTTCACTTCTTCAGAATAGGAGGGAAACAAAAAATACATCTCATGAGGAGTATGCGATAATGAAGGAGTTCACCTTCATTCTGGGTTTATTTGCATAAACATTAGAACATGAGATCTAGTAAAAAAAGTCAATTATTGGCGATGCAGTCCTCCTTTTGGGACATCATTGATGAGTGCATTCATCTCCATGCAGAAATAGCGTACAATCTATGATACATAATCGACTATAATTCCTATACAAATCGATCACATAAAAGCAACTTTCTCCAAAGGATAACCCAAAAAATATAAATTTAAATTTGTATGAGAGTTATCTTTGGATGTTCTTTTTTCATGGTGGAATACCTGTTGTTGTTCTTTTTGAAGGATAAGTTATCCTTTGGATGACTTCTTGAGAGTTATCCTTTGGATAGCTTCTTGAGAGTTATCCTTAGGAGGGAAGAAGAAGAATGTAATAACTTAAGGTGGTGCCTTTCGAAGAATGACGACTCTTACTACTTTGACTTTGTTGACTTTGTCTTCTGTTATGTTAATTTTAATCACTACTATTGGAATTATTGTTCTTATCTATAGTGATAATGTATAGTGATAATTATTGTTCTTGAGAGTTATCCTTTGGATGACTTCTTGAGAGTTATCCTTAGGAGCGAAGAAGAAGAATGTAATAACTTAAGGTGGTGCCTTTCGAAGAATGACGACTCTTACTACTTTGACTTTGTTGACTTTGTCTTCTGTTATGTTAATTTTAATCACTACTATTGGAATTATTGTTCTTATCTATAGTGATAATGTATAGTAATAATTATTGTTCTTGAGAGTTATCCTTTGGATGACTTCTTGAGAGTTATCCTTAGGAGCGAAGAAGAAGAATGTAATAACTTAAGGTGGTGCCTTTCGAAGAATGACGACTCTTACTACTTTGACTTTGTTGACTTTGTCTTCTGTTATGTTAATTTTAATCACTACTATTGGAATTATTGTTCTTATCTATAGTGATAATGTATAGTGATAATTATTGTTCTTGAGAGTTATCCTTTGGATGACTTCTTGAGAGTTATCCTTAGGAGCGAAGAAGAAGAATGTAATAACTTAAGGTGGTGCCTTTCGAAGAATGACGACTCTTACTACTTTGACTTTGTTGACTTTGTCTTCTGTTATGTTAATTTTAATCACTACTATTGGAATTATTGTTCTTATCTATAGTGATAATTATATGTCTCATGATCAGGGATATTTGAGGTTTTTTTATTATCTGAATTTTTCAATGCTTCAATGTTGAGCTTAGTTACTAGTTCTAATTTCATACAAATTTATATTTTTTGGGTTATCCTTTGGATGACTTCTTAACCTTTGGTTTGGTAACGTTATCTGAAGGATAAGCTCGACAGAGTAGTAGAAGCGCTGGTCCCCTTCAGTCTGCATGCATGTGCCTGTTGTTGCCTACTGTAGGACCTCCATCCCCGAAGCCAAGAATGAGATTTTTCTTTTAATCAGAACAAAGGTATCTTCAGATAAAGTTATCCTCATTCATTATGAATTGACTTCTTATGTTCAAAATAACCTAACCTTGTAGAACATTTATTGCATTCACAACGTGCCCCTTATGCTCCTAAATGCCTCACAGAAAGTTGATTCATTGTTGATGAATTTTCATTTTCATCTTCATCCTCATCGCTCCAGCTAAATTATCAAGGCTTGTAAACGCTCCTAACATCATGCAACATACCATTAGAAAAAGGGGCACCTGTGGGAACATCTCTACTGACAAACCATTTCAACAGTACGGGTGATGCCGTGCCACGAGACACAACCATTGAAATAATGAAAAATAAGTTCTGTAGTTGGACCATCTGTGTTATCCCTTCTATTTTTGCTTCGCTATAGAAGGTTATGTTATTTTTAATATAAAACGTTACCCAGCGTATTAGTGTTCGCAACACATACCGAAAAGGCGAAACTGTAGGGGTGTGAGAGCAGAAGGGATCGAAATAATAACTAGTCTTTTTTTTAATCCATGCAGCAACGAGTGGTTTATGAGCAGAAGCGATGAAGCGGATACTTTACTTCATAACCTTCCTTCTTGCAGTTCATTCTGAACCTTCTACAAACCTTTGGAGTGGAATCTTCTTCGTAATGATTTACTTTACTTTGACTTTATGTAAACATAACGCTTATTTAATTTCTCGCTCCATCATTTCTGCTCATAAGCGCTCCCGCTCGTAAACTCGCTTCTTTTTTTCATAATTGTTCTGACCATAAACTCATACATTATGATAAGTGAAGGTGTAAATTTATGACGTTAGGAGCGTTTACGAGCGAGAGGGATCCCTATGGGCGGGCATCTCCCTCAACGCAAGCAGCATTGTTCACCACCACCCGAGAAGCAAAATATTCGAGACTCAAGCAAGGCGTGAGTTTACAAGCGAGCGCGACTTTAGGAGCGACAGTGAATCCCTTCCTATTTATTAATCACTAAGAGCACAGAGAGATACCCCCCTTGTGCGCTCGCCTCTCATTTCATTTTTCTTTGCTATTATCTTCTTCTTTTTACTATCTATTTCTGTGTTCTTCTTTTCTTCTTTGCTGTATTCCTCTATTACGTTTTCTTCTCTTCTGATCTTCATTACTTATTTTCTTCCTTTATTCTTCTTTTCGTATAATGTTCATCTTCCTTTCTTCGTATCTTCACTTCTGGTCTTCTCTATTCTTCTCTTCTTATCTTCATCGTTTTTTACTCTTAAATTATCTTCTTCTTCTTCTTTTCCTATTTTGTTCTTCTTCATTTTTTATTTTTTATTTTCTCGTCCTTTTATTCTTCTTATTTTCATCTTCCTTTCTTCGTATCTTCACTTCTGGTCTTCTCTATTCTTCTCTTCTTATCTTCATCGTCTTTTACTCTTATATTATCTTCTTCTCCTTCTTTTCCTATTTTGTTCTTCTTCATTTTTTATTTTTTATTTTCTTATTTTTTATTTTCTTATTTTTTATTTTCTTGTCCTTTTATTCTTCTTATTTTCATCTTCCTTTCTTTTCTTCTTGTCTCTTCTTCTTTTATTCATTTTATTTTCATCTTCCTTCATTTCATTGTTATCTTCTTCTATTCTTCATCTTATTTTCATTTTCCTTTATTTTTATTGTTTTCTCCTTTTCCTTTTATTCTTCTTCTTTTTTCGTTTTCCCTTTTTCCTGTTCTTTCTTTTTTTCTACTTATTTTATACGAAAATCTGTTTTTCATGTTCTAGTTGGTTTTGTTTTGGTACTTTTATTTCTTATTATATTGTTCAATAGTCTTGCACTGTCTTGTATTCATTAATTTTTTATTTTCCAAGATGTAACTTCTAAATTCCCTTTAATGCTATATTCTGTTGGGAAACGTTCTTGCAAATTTTTATTCTTGACTTTCATTTTTGCTTTGGCTAGTCAACATGACTGGACTGGGACCGAAAAAGACCAGACCAGAACCAAACCGAACTTCAGGTAAGGTTTATGTCATGCCAAAAACCAGATCGAACTGGTACCGTCGAACCCTAGGGTCAGCCTATCGGGCTTTGACCAACACCGGTTGCCCAATTTAAACTAAAAGGTATTATAATTAATGGGCAAGTTCGACCCGGTCAAATCCCTCTTGGATTTGGCCAAAATCGGCTAAGTCCCCAGAGACGGCACACCCCTACGTCCGCCGAGCACGCATCTGCGTGCGTGACCACGGGGAAAAGGACAGCACCGGCACACGAGGGCTGCCGTGCAGCACATACCATTGCACATAAGGGGTGGCAATTGGAGAAAATCAAGATTTTTAAGGCAAAACAGATTTTTTTTAATGCAATTTTTTGTAGAATTGAAATGGGAACTGATGGGGGAATATAGAGAGAGATAGGAAGATATTTTAGAGAGAGAAATAAACAGCTTTAGAGAGACAAGGTTGAAATGAGGAGATAGAGAGAGAAAATGAAGAGATAGAGAGAGAAAGTGAAGAAGGAGGAAGAGGAAGTTTGAGATGGAATGTGAAGGTGTAAATGAAGATGAATGTTTATGAAATTATGATGGAATGAACTGGAGAGAGAAAGGACTGATTCTAGAGATAAAAGGTTAAAATGATGAGATAGAGAGAGAGAAAATAAAGAGAAGGTGTTGAAGGAAATTGAGGTAGAACTTGGATGTGCAGATGAAGAAGATTTTTATGAAAATTTTAGGATAGTAACTAGGAATATGGATGAAGGTCTAGAGAGAGAAATAACTAATTCTAGAGAGATAAAGTAGAGAAAATGAGTGTTTAGATTGAGAAAGTGATGATTTTAAAGTGGAAATTGATAGATAATGATGGAAAATATAAATCTAGGTTCCTAACACCTCAATGAAAGTCTGGAAAGCCCTAAATCCTTATGTTTTTCCAGGATCAGGCATTTTTTCAATGCAAACGAGAGATGAGATTGAATGAAAATTTCACCAATTTTACATTAGGCAGGTTGAACAACCTGCATTCTAAAAATTCTGTGATCTGCTGGCTATCCACTTGCTAGAGCATGTTCATAATGAGAGTAAATGATGGTGAAAAAGAGTATTTATATATAGGAAGAATTATTAAAATACCCCTTTGCATTTTCTATTATGTTTTCATGCCATTTTATCTCTTTTTGTCCATTGGTTGAGAGCTTCCCCTTGTAATATTTTCCTTCTTTATTTGTAAGGCTTTTGAGAGACAATCGGCATGCCAGGTTGTGGTCCATCTCCCTCAGACCTCTCTTTTGAAGGCCCACAACACCTTTTTCTCCTTTCAAGCCCCTTTTGAGAATCACTTAACTCTAAAAAATTCTCCAATTCTGTAAGAATTCCCTTCTTCAATTCCTGTAAATTTCTCCACATGTGAAACTATAGAATAATCATCAGTATTACAATTTCTTGAATTCAAATAAGTCAAGGAGTTTAGTAAAAAATAACCGTAATGTGAGAAAATTAGAATTTATAGCTCGTGCATTAATATTTAGTTCATTCAAGTGATAACATGACAAATTAAAAATTAATAATACTAAAAACATCTAAAATGACAAATTAAAAATTAAGGGGGAAATAAAAAAATTTATTATGGTGTAAGTCTTGATGGGCATGGAAATGTTCCTTTGGTGCATGCATTGAGAGAGTATCTCATGTGTATTATGCAGAATTTCTAGGAAAAAAATTATGCTTGACATTGGGATTTTTTTAGAAAAAATTAAATTTCAATGGATATAGGTCAACTTTCATGCAATTATTTATTTGTCAAACACAGAAAATGAATTATTCCAGGACCCTATGATACCATGGTGTTGATAGCATCACGGAACCACTTGAAGAAGCCTGTAACTCCTACATTGATTAGCAACCTCAAGAGACTACTGTTATTGTGATTAGCTTAAATTCTGTATCTAGAAACAAGAAATGTTGATATCAAAGAAACAATAAATGATGCCATGAAAGATGATACCATGCACATCCTTATAAGCCGTCCCATATCTTTGACCAACCTCATGATCGAGCCCAACATCTAGGTTAGTCATAAATATAAGCATACTCCACCAAATACGGTGATCACATATATCATAGCTATTATAACTTCTTATTGTCAATGGTTACCACAGTCCAGCATAAAGTCAAGTGCATCATCTACAAAGTAGTCGACTCATTACACAAGGGATAATAAGTGGAAGCAGATGGCTCGTCTAATGAACCACTATGTAGCCTTGGTCATATTTGATCTTATCTGTCATCTTAAAATCCTTGCCATACTAGGCTTCGAGTTGTACTGACATCTGCTAGAATTACACAATTTTTATACAATAGGATATTCTTAATTCTGTATTTTATTTACACTAGACATCAATGAAAATTTATAAAATACATTAAATTCTAAAATGAGTAACTATTCATATGTTTTAAAAATATTAATGAATAAGATCATATATCACTAACACATTAACATCTAAATTTTAAGTTTATTGGATTGCATATATTGATCCAATTCCAACAATATATGATCCTGAACCCCATATAAATCATATTTGCTTTTTAATGCCACTAGGCTTTTAAGTCCATAACTGATAATATTAGCCTTTATCACAATAATAATTTCAAATTAGTCTTATTAAAATTTAATGAATTTAAATTAATAAAATGTCTTGACATTATCCCTCTACGGTTACTGGAACAGAGACATATTTGTTATAATTATCAGCTTCGGAGTTTTGTTATCTCATATCATGTTGTATTTAACAATATCTGATATCATCCTCCACTTCAAACATCCAAACCATTAAAGGTTATCAATATATGTTATCGTTATCATGCATGTTACATATTTTCCTGGATAAAAGATACCACGATATCCAATAATGGATATCAAGTATGGATACCATTAGTAACACCCTACACGGACATTTGAATTGGTCAATTTTTTGTAGGAATAGGAAAATTTAAAAACTGGCGTACATGTGATAGGTACATTGGGGAAGATTAAATAGTTTTATAATAGTTATATCCCCCAAGTATACTAATGATTGAGATTCAGGCCACTTAACGATTTAAACACTTCCCATTATGTAGAAATTTATTCAGAGAGTTTAGTGTAACTACTCTTATGCTAGTTTGATAAATACCCTCTTGACATCGATGACTAGTAGGGTTGATTCTTGATGGGGACAGTTGATATTAGCAACAAAATGTAAGAGAGGATGATAGGAAGACAAGTACAAGATGCTATTTTTCAACCCACAAGTACAAGTGCACTTTGTCGTGATATTTCTTAGAGGCTTAAAAAAACTAGAATCATTAGAAAATAGAAACAAAGTAAAAATTATAGGTCTAGTTGGGTGATACCGTTCATGAAATTGTACATTCCACAAGCCATTTTTGGTCACCATAGTATGCTCAGATTGGTGGGGGCAGCCTACTAAATGAGGCAAGTGACATGATTCTACACCCATGTGATCATTGTCTGAGATAAGTTGATGTATCTCCTACTGACATGATTCACAACATGTGTGAGAGTTCATATCATCGCAAACCAGAATGTGAGGATTATTAATGGGATGGCGGCTCCTTACATTGTCTTTACTCTGCCATCTTTGTTTTCATCATATTCAGAATCTGCCCTGATAACAAAAACATCTTGGGGTTCTTGGCCATACAATTTAGGAGTCACACACTCTAGCATGATGTGTGTGGAATCAACACTAATATGATGGGATCAACACTAAGATGTAGGGCATTGGACCAGCTTCAACATGTTCCATGTCAACTGTAATATTTCAGATTCCATGTTAACAAAGAGCAAAAGGTGAAAAAATCTAAAACTTTATAATAAGGAACATGGAGGGATGATGTAAATATGCGGTTAATATGAGCTAATAAGCATGAAAAATGTTCTGAAAAATCCAAGGAATATAATATCATGTTTTAAAGTGTCAAAGCGTGATAATTTTTTTTTAAATGATGCATTAACTTTTATCAGATATTCTAGGGCTGATAAACACATATCTTCCCCTCCTAGATTATCATTTCCCACTATGAAGGGAAAACTAATGTTAATAGGGAAATTATTTTATTATCTTTATGCTCAACAATTAAGGATGGCTAATACCAAATGATTTGGGTTTTGTGTTGACATTACCATCCAAATAGATGTTATACCATTTAGTGTTGTCTCATCAACACCAACACTTTCCACAGATGAGCACCTTGATACTCATGAGTGCTCATCGGTGACAACCATTCTGCTGATGGGAAAAAACTGGTAAATAGAGCACTTTTTATGGACAGAACAAGCAATTTACATGCAATTTCACCAGCATTGGGTAGGAAAAATTGTACTTAGTACCCCAACCCCTCATCACCTCATTGGTACATAATCTGGATGATGATATCAAACTCTTGCAGTGGTGCTGGTGATCCCCTTCTAATGGTGGTTCAAAGTTTAGTGCCTCATCAATCCAATCCCATCACAGTGGTTGTTGATAGTGCCATTGTATCTCACATCTATCGTGCAATGTCTATAGGTGCTGCAAGGCAAAGACCTCAAATTTATCTCACCTTTGAGTAGGACACCTGATTGAACAATGCATCTTTTAAGAATGGATCCACTGTCATGGCAGCTAGAATGATGTGATTCTTTGAAATTAACTTCCTGTAGTTGCCATATTTTTACTCCATGAAGATGGATACAGTCGTCAAGAATACTTTCTCAAACTGATGAAGCCTGCTCTCTAGTGACCCACATCATGATGGCTGCCATGCAAAAAATGCATATGTAGAAGAAGTATATTTCTTCCAACTGATTATGTGTATTGGATAAAGTGGTCTGTTATGTATGCAAAAAAACCAAAGAGGAATGTAAAATCCTTAAGCAGCTCCCACTAGTTGCAGGATATTTTCCTCCGTCTCCTCTTGATGTGAAGAAGACATCCCTTCTTCCTCTACCACAATTTTAGTGCGAATAACTTCCACTAGAATTTCATGAGTAGTCAAGCTGAAACTCACAATTTTTGTGTCGTCGAAAGATCCACCTAATTGTGTCGTCTCCTCTTGATTCACCTAATGGAGTGGCTCGAAAAAACATTTTAACTTTGTTCATTATCTCACCAAAGAACTGGTGGACCATCATGATGAGTCACCTCGATCTAGATGGTCCTCCATATCAGGGTCACTATCATAAACGTCGAAAGTTGTAATATTTCTCTTTCTCCATCATGGATGACAGAGGGATAGCAAAATTCTTGATTTCCACCTGAAAATGATGCTCACAATGTGGGAAACTCACAAACATGTCTTTTCGCACAACATGTGCATTTTTTTCACATAATTTACTTTCAACTATGACTATGATCCTTTTGTTTCTTCATGCAATATTTCTCATCACGTGACAACCCCATTGTGGCGAAGCACAATATTGACCTTCAACTCCATCCCAAATTCTTGCAACTTGTTCACAATAATTGCATTCATTGACTCTCCATTAAGCTTCCCATAGGGATCACGACAGGTAAGAACATGCTTGTAATACTTGCAAGGAACACTGATCCAATGTACAATACATAGGGATTTATGCATATCTCGTGACTGATACCCATTCAACATTGTTGAGTGTTCTTGTTCTCCTCCTTCATCCCATCAAGAAACTTCATCATCAAAAACATAATGACACGTGCATTAGGAAGATCCACCTTAGCTTGTGTGACATATTGCCAAGTTCCCTTCTACACATCAGTGTTGCTCCGATGTCAAATCAAGTTTTTGTGACAAATGAGATGTGTAATTATGTCCTTTGTCTCCTCACTTGCAGTCATCTTTGAGCTCATTTATACAACATTGCCAGCTACAGCTGCTTTTAGGATATCATTATTGTGTTTAGGATTGAAAAATCTGAAGTGGTAATATTAGACACTTATATTATTGTATGTGGGTCACTTAACTTAGATGACTTGTGTCACATTCTTAGCGCAAAAAAAATTCTCACTAGAAAAATTCCGTGCAAGGTCACATTAATTTGCCTAATAAACATGTCACTAATTGTGTATACAGTTAATTATTTTTCAGCTAATTCATCCACCATCTCAGTTTTTCAATATGGCCTCACCCATCAACATGACACTCGTAAGGTGAACAATAAACTCCATACATAATTAATGAAAATTAAAATCATTTAGAGGAAAACCAAGGGACAGAACAAGGAAATGAGTATCGTGGATTAAAACACTTTAGCTGATGTGGTTGAAATAATGATCAATATTCCAATTTTGACATTAAGAGAACCACAAGCCATCTCTGGTATATGGCTCAACATTTTTGGAGAATGATAATGCACATTGCACAAATGAAAATTATAAATGGTCAACAGAAATAGTTCCCAAGTTATTAATCTCACTCAACATTGAAATTAATATTTATTGTTATGTTTAAATTATCAGCCACTTTTCAAAAACTGACCAGTTGAGGAAATGATTCTTACTATAGTTCATTTTATTACATTATCAGATTTTATAAATATTTCATAGATAAATGACAAATAAAAGAGAGAGGTTGAAAAAACAAATAAAAGAAAAGAGAAAGGGAGAGAGCGCAAAGATTAGGAAAAAAAATACTATAAATTTGAACATGCGAATCAAGAGATCGAGAAGAAAAAAGGGAAGATAGAATATAAGAAGGACAAAGAAGTTAGAAAAAGGAAATAATAAAAGGATAAATAAATTATGATTACCACCATCCTGTTTATGAATGGTTTGTTGGTCAATCATTCACCAGTAGTATTGAATGAAAATAATATGGCATTCCTGTTCTTTTATGAAAATTTTCACATTCATGAAAAAATATATATCTCATTTACAATTGATCTTACAACAACTTGGAAATAGATCTCATTTTGTGTAAAAAATATCGTTTCTGCTGATCACTCGGCTCTGACCTCACGCATCTTCTTTTTTCATTACACAAGTTGCCCCTTGCTTCATGCTTCTCACAGTGCCCCTAATGCCGTCTGTTGCCCATCTCCCTCTGTTACACAATTTAGGTTGTCCTCGCTTGACTCAAGCCCTTTGAGTACTAGTGTTGGAGATGGAATATTGCAGATGCTGCTTTCCACCTAATGCAAGGGTACCGAAATATAGAGTAACTCAAATCATTTTTTAGTATAGTATGTGTTTCAGCTCAACATAAATAAATTATTAAGACATGTGAAATATCCAATATTAGGAGAGTAGACCATATGGACATCTGATACATCCTTAGTCAATAACAGATATTGAAACATAATGAATCATTAAAAAATGAAATGCTGATGGACAGAGCAGATACGAGGCACCAAAGCAAAATTTACCTTTGTCTTATATTGTTATATGATATTGAACATTGCATCTTGATAACATAATCCCATATTCCAAAAAAATTTTGAGTTTAAACATTATCGATATCGACATCTGATTTTGGACCCAAATGTGAACAGTATCACCCTAGGCTCAACCACTGATACTGAAATGATAATTCATGTAAATATAACAATAGAACTAGGGACAGTTTCTACTGTTCCACATGTTTACCGTATATTTTTACTTATACCTACCTTTTACTTCCTACTCTTTGAGATCTATTTATTTAATTTATTCAATTTAATTATGCCTGACTATCATTTCATTATCTACACAGAAATTTCATGGATAATGGGAAAAATATATAAAACTAAAGAAATTAGTCCGTTTATCCTCTATTTATATTTATCACAAATATCTTTTTGTTAGTTAACTTATTGATTTTCATGAATATTCATCATAAATCACCCAAATTATGTTTATTTTTATTTATTAATATTCATGAAATTTGATATTCTCTCTTGGAAATAATGATAATACTGATGGAAGCATTCAATGTAAAAATATTCGGACGAGTTTTCATATACCTTTTGTATACCCTGTTGTTCTTTCTAAAATTTAGTATTCTTTATGATCTTGAAAATGCATTTATTTAATGTGTTCAGGTTATCTGAACATGTCTATAATTTATTTACCTGGTCTTAATCAGGACATACAAGAACGTCTGATATTAAAAACTGTCAAGTTAATCTATGGTTTTTATCAGTAGTTTGATTTTTTAATGACCAGTTATTACAACCTGCGTTGAACCTTGTTTATTTTCAGACATTAATGTGCACACAACTTTAGGATCATCATTGCACAGAAATAATTAAAATGATGGAATCATAAAAGATAATTTTCTTCCTTTGTATCTAATCCTTTCCTTTATAAATAAATTTTAAGATAATTCAATTTTGATTTCATTTTTTAGATAAATTATTTAATGATCAAGATATGATATCCAGTGATGGTGGTTAAAAAAGTAGCAAGATAAATATCATGATAAAAATACAAGAAAAAATCATTATTTGAATTAATATATGTTTCTATATTATTTAATTAGTTGAGATTTGTTATCATTCGGTAACTACACATTGATACGTCCAAACAACCAAATGTGATGCTCACCAACATACATGCACAAACATCATGGGCATAATCATTGGTTGGATGCGCCAATCATTATACAAAAATATCATTATGGTATTTTATATTTTAAAATGAACCAATCATGGGCCTAAATTCCATATTTTAAAATTCACAGGAGAACATATCATCAGGATATGAATTCATGTTTTTTATGGTAATGAGATGAAAATTGAGGACACGCAACAGAACTACAAAATCTAGCGATTAAAATTGTAATAGACGCTGCATGAAGTGCGTAGAACTTGTGTACGCATCGAAATACAAAATCTGACAGTTAAAATTATGATAAATGAAGTAAAAAGTACACAAATGCATATACATGTGGGCATGATTCGCTGCCCCAGAATGGACATAACACTCGTGTAATACTGCAATTCACAATCATGGGAATTGTGAATTGTTACTCTTTACACTCAATTATCAAACCATTGTTACTCTTTCGTTTGTAAGGGTATGTCTCAATCAAGCATTTTAAGCATGGAATTATGTTCCCAATCATGGGAATTGGTTTAAAAAAAAACTGATGGGAAGCTATAGAAAGATGTGGCAGAGAAAATATGATGGAGATCGCCCGCCCGAGATCGCTGGTGTGTCTTCATCGACTCTAGCTGGCTCACATCCTTCCAACCGACATGCCAAAGCGCAAAAGAAGACAACTGGGTTCCAGAAACCCTGGGTGAGAAGCTGGACCATATCTTTCCTGTGTTTTGATTTCGTCTTTCTTTCGATGTTTTGTCTTCGTTATCGTCTTATCATTTTGTCTCCGCCACCACCTTCATCGTTTTCATCTTCGACATTGCTGTCTATGTGTCGTTTGAATCATTCTTACTTTTAATGTTGTTGTAAGGAGGGCCCTTGTGTTAAAGGACCCTCCAAGTTGGACCATCCTTAATGGGCCATTGGACCCTCTTGTAAAGGCCCATCATGGCCCTATATAAGGCCATGGTGGGCACGATTCTACTCAGATCTGGATTTGTATTGTTGGCAGTTACCATTTGTCCAGGTCTCACCTTGAGAGAAGGAGGATGGAGAGGAAGAAGAGGAAGAAGAAGGGGAGAAGGAAAAACAAAAGAGGAAGAGGAGGAAGAGGAGAAGCGTAAAGAAGAGGAGAGGAAGTAGGAAGTTCTTGCACTCCCAGTCCTTCATCCATCGTTGGTTTGTCCGCTCTCCCGATCGTACATCAGCGGCCATTATTGCATGAGGTAACACGCATACCGGTGTCACCCTAATTCGTGTCTTAGGCCCTCACTTGACAACCTACGTGGGTTCGGCGTTGATCGAGATCGGAATCCCAGTAACACCACACTAGTGCTCCACTGCGCTGTCTCTTGCGCGCACCGTTGGGCGGATTATCTGACGCCATTCTCTGCACAATGCTCCTCCACCGAAGCCACAAGGGACTGTTGACGTCGGTGCTCGAAAGTCATCGCACTGAACAGCTTCTCCGCGACCATCGTGAACCACCACGTTCAAGGTCGTATTGGACTTCTGCCATGCAACTCTTCCAAGAACTGGTTGTTTTCTGCACGCACAACGATCACTCACTGGGCTGTAGGGTTACACCAAAGGATGCCCTATTGTACAGACCTTTCCTACCAGTATTCGAGTTGCTGTCTGTGCCCGCCGCGGGTGTTGACCCCCGTCGCGGTTGTGAACCGATCAAACTGTGGTATACATCCCCGCCATGATGCATCAAGATGATATTGTCACTGTATACGTCTAGGAGCGGTCCCTGCAAGCTTGACATCCACCGCATTGCCACCACACAGCCGTCAATCGCTGAGTACGATTAAATCACAGCCAAATCTCACCCTTTTCTGCCACAAGGAGAATTGCACTACCGCTGCAGTGCACCGCACTATGAACGCCACTAACGTGCTCCTTCTGTGTTGATCCCCGTTACGCTCACGTCTCGCCACCTCTCTTTGATACTTTGCTCCAGCACCGCATACTCGCCGCCTGTTGAGCTACTTAGGACCCCTTCCTCCACCATCCATTCACGCCGTTCATGCATCATTACACCAGTCGACCCGCGCCGCTCCTCTCCGGCACCTCTCCACTCGCCTTCCACGCCAGCTGCTGCCCTTGACGATGAACCGGCACGATGAGACGCATGCCGACAAGGTACACCGTCCTCCCGCTTGCTCGTTATATTATCCCTTGCTGTATCTTGTCGATTATCTCGATCGCATTCGGGCTAAATAAGTGAGAGAGAAAGGAAAGTTGAGAAGCCTGCGAGAACAATTGAGTGTCTTTACCTGTAAGTACAAGCCTGTCCGTTACGTGTGGGCCCCTACGGATTGACTCCGTTCGGTGCCATAATTGTCTTCGTCCCCTCCGACGAGGCTTGAGAGGCCACCATCACCATCCCTCGTCGACCCCTTCGGAGCTCCGAGCGCTGCATTTCCCTTGAGTTGGGCCCTGCAAGTACGACACGTAGGATGCATTCATTTGCATCCTAGTTACATGTACCCATTTAGGGGTATCTATCCGTCAGACGACGACTCCGTCGATGTCAGACGTCACTAGCTCGGTACCCAAGTATCGTCTTTGGCATCACACTAAAAATAAGGGAGAAAGTAAATCAACAATTCAGATTAGTAAAACCTCTAGCCTTGATATCTACAATCAAGAAGGTGATCGTGCGGAAACTCGAAGGACAGCTATGAGGGTAAGTGCCTAAATATATTGAACCATCTTGAACTCTCTCCTACCTTGGTAACCCTAATGGAAGAAATTTAGTTTCAGAGAATCAATTTTCATGGTGTAATTCTTTTCATTGAAGCTAAGAGATAACAGAGAGGGTGAAAAGATTATCCTGCGCCAGCAAATCACGTTAATCTTGGACCGATAAATTAATTCACACATGATATAATGTTTTTATTATTTTACAAAAATTTTATGCTCGAGGGAAATATTTAGTATACCATGAATAGTTTAGTTGCACGAGTGTATACTGTATGAACTTTATTGTTTAAAAATACTTTATCTGATTATTATTTAAGTGATATTAATTTCAGGGGTTGATAGCAAAAAGAAAATGCACAAAAGGCATCAGGGACCATTTAGAAGCATGTACATAAAAATAGTGGGTTGGCCTTGTGCTATGGCAAACATTATCTAGTAGATCAGTTCCCAGACTCAAGGGAGAGTTTTCTTTATTCAAAATAGATGGTTCGAAGGAAATCATATAGTTTTTTATTTGTATTTTTTTGTTACAAAACCAATGTCTTTAGCAGATTTCAGTAGTAGTGTGGGAGGAGTAGAGGTGGAATAATATCATAGACCAATGGCCCTGGGTTTAAGGAAAGAAGGAAAAATGTAGTGAATCAACAATGGTGGAAGTGACTTGGATGGCTATGGAATCCAATCTGAAGATGCCAGGTGGTGGTGCGGCTGGCGAGAATGCTGGCCATGAAAAATGGTTCCACCACTAAAATTTAATCACTACCATTCAATGCCCAAAACAAAGATCTATTGGCCAGGAGCCAAATCCTCAACCTTCACCCTTATCATCACCCTTTGATGCTAAACAACATTTTCTGATGGCAAACAAGATCAAGGAGCAGTACAGGGAAATAGGAAAGTCCAATGAATCATCCCATATTTTCTAATGGTAAATTTTCCTCTCCTACCCTATAAAGGAAATTTTGTTTTCCTTTTCTTACGATCTTGCTTCCCCTAACAGAATGATTCTTAAATATTCAAAGGAGAAAGATAATACTTTCCATCCAAATTATCTACTTGATCCTTTCATCCGATGGAACGATAGCACCTTGGACTTGTAGGAAGGACATAGTACAAGTGAAAGTTTTTAATATTTAATAATTTTAATAAAAATATCCATATCAATTTAGGTTTACTGAAATATAAAATTAAGTCATATTAAAAATCATATAAAAATAGTATTTCATGTAGGCTATTTTTTTTATGAATATGAGTATCTCATTTTATGATTAGTTTTTTTCTTATTTCATTGCAACTTTAATTGAAAGAACAAATAAATAAATTAAATTGATAGATCTAGTTGCCATCTTATTTTGCAATTATATATTTTATAATCAAATCAAACAACCTGATTTCATCATAAAACGTATAGAAATACCATCTCTCATTTTTTGCATGTCTTCATACACATTGGATATGTTTTTCTTTCATCATATCTATCCTTCTCTCTTTTGATAGGCCTTTCCCTCTTTATTAACCTTCATCTTCTACCTATACATCTATTCCCTCTCTACCAATTCTTTCTTTAATTTTACTTTGAAATTCCAGTTCCTATGGAGACAACCTCACTCTCTAATATAAAGTAATAATGAGATTAGAACCTTAAAAATACTATTTTGTAATAGTGAAACTAATTACAACCCAAAACCCCTAACTTGGCTTCATCTAATTGATAACATTGTGGGGGAATTTTCCATGAACAAGATCTGATTTTTGGGTTATAATTATCTGATTTTTTAGCTTAAAATATCAAGAAATAATTTTAAGTGATCAACTATGGACTGAAATAAGTAGAAAGAAGTACATGTCTTATTTTATTTCTCCCAACTTATAATCCATAGACATAAATACCTACTTGATATAATTTCACCATTTTTAAGGTGTTGATAACTTTCAAGTAAGATAAAAATTTTGCTTTATAATACCATATATAGTTTTTATTCATCTAAGTCCCATTGTTTTGGTGATTTTTGTTTTATAATTCCATATATAGTTGTTATTCCATATATGGTTGATAAATACTAGTTATTTTATTTCCTTCATTTTTATTCCTTTACTATCAGTTTTAGGTAGTTTTTATTCATTATCTAAGTCCCATTGTTTTGGTGATTTTTTATCAAGGGTAGGACTGTATTGCTTTTTAAGAACTAGTATTTAGGCTGGCATCAAATCAGAAGAAAAAGGTATTTATTATTTTATTATAATGAATCATTATTACCTACGTTATATTTCTTAAATTGTCCAAAACCTTAGTTGTGGAGATGTCCCCCACATTACACTGTTCTATGAAGTTTTTCTAGAAGCATGCTCCATGCCCTGGAATTATCAAATTTCTCTAAGAGCAGGACCGGGAGACCATTTCATGTTAGTTCCTGACAGGTGTGGCATTATGATTCATATGCCCCTTGATTGAGGCACTATCTTCAGCTTAAAGTCAAATAGGACTAGTTGTCTAGTGATATTTCTTGTCAAATTTCTGAGAAATACCCTTTCCATGGGAGAAGAGGCAGTCATAGCTCACACCTTGAACATGCCTATGAATATTGTCTTACTTATAAAGACACTACGACAATCCAAGATCAAGGTCTGCTTAGTCATCTCCTCATACTTGGACAAGGCCAATATGACACATGTTGATACCCCAATTCTCCCTAGAAATGTAGTGTCGATACCTTTTCTCTTATTTTAGGCATGAAAGCACTCCTGAATGGCATCACAATCCTGTGAATCCTATTCTTTCAGATTAACCATAGCAGCCCCAGTCACTTCTGATTGGTTCATATTTAGAGGAGATGATGGTGACTATAATGATGACAGTGCTGGTGGGGATGGAAAAGAAGGAAGAGCTTATTTGGAGTATTAGTGTCCTGAGACTGGATAAGATATGTTGTCTTCACATTGATGTACACATCATTATTTAATGAAGGAGAGTCTGTAAAAAAATTACATCAATTTTACTCTTAATAATATTGGTTTTCTTGAGCACTCAATGAACATAATGAGAACGTTAGTCATCAGCTATCAACCTTTCTAGAACCGCATCAAAAATATTGAGGAATCGGTTGATGACCCTATGTCTTCGCATACATCTTCCACTCTTGATGATCACGAAATTGATCCTCTCACTTCAAATTTTTAACTCATAAAATTTAAGAAAATGATTACAGAAATTAGGGTCAATTATGACATTTAAAGGTGCTGATTTACTCAATGATACTTATAATTTCCTTATGATCATAGAGTAAGGGTCAAAACTACAAAAATAAAATTTTGAGAGCGTAATGTGAAGTATTATTTCAATTGGACTATGTCTTGATTGGACTGATCTGGTGCTTTAGTTCCTGAACGACAAGGATACAAAGATTGATGATAACTTAGAAATGCATTTTAGTGAAAATGCCATGGAAAGGTGCAGATGGAAGGGCCTAGGTAGAAATATCTTCCATTGGATGGTTTGAGCTTATATGAAGAGCTTTATGCCACCTTTGATCATCTTGTCTCTAGCAAGATAATAATCCATTTTGATGTGTTTTAGTCTCTCATGAAAAAATTCTTAAGGTAATATCTGTAGAAGCAAGTGTTCATCCATCTGGTATTTGTCCAATATAGGATACTGGACTACTGATATCTGGATGAAATCAGGTGGTTTCAATGCAGGATATTGAATTTACATCTGATACCAGATATCCGATGAAATCGGAAGTGGCAGATGCTGGTATCAGATATTGAATCCAATAATCCATACACCGGTTTAAAAAAAGAGCACCCATTGGACCATATGGAAAAAATGAAAAGTTAAAAACAACATACATACATGTAAAGCGATAAAAATTGAAAAAAAAAACTGCGACCTATCATCCCCCAAATAAATACATTTGGTAGAGACATATTAGGCCCGCTGTCCATGCAACTAGGCTCATTTTGGGCCAGGCCAGATTAAGTACGAACCATTAGTTGGATGTTGATGAATTCCTTTATAGTGTGAAGTTGCATGGACATAAAATCCTTTAGTCCATCATCATCATCATCATCATCAATCTTGGTATTATTATAGTGTGAAGTCTAGGAGAGTATTCTAACCCTTATATGTTTTCTCTTGAAATGGTCAGCTCTTCTCTGTGTTGCTTGTTTTGAGACTTTCTTCAACTGGAGGAATGTGTGGACTTAGAGAATGAATTGGCATGTTTAAGGACGATGACCAAACTCATCATCACTACCATATAACCCGGCATCAACATTCCGTCAGGCATCATCCACAATGACGGCATAAAGATCTGCCATCTTAGACAAATGACGATGATCATAATGATGATTGTATCATCATATGTCGTCATTGTGCGAGGATAACACGGGCCGACGACGGGAGGTGACAACGATTTCATCTAGTCATCGTCAACGGAATCGTCATCCAGGTGAGGACGAATGACGAGGGCCATGAAGGTTCGTCATCGTCACCGATGACGAGAAACATCTCTTTGTATTAATTGAAAAGTATAAATAGGATACCCCGGCCAGCAGAAAGGTCGTGTTAGGATCTGAGGACGAGTTCGTACACGCTGCAGAAGTTCTCCCCGCCGACTCGCTTCAGTATCTCGAAGCTCCGGCGCGTTCCCAGGAACTCGATCCTCTTGAATTTCTCCGATCGCGGATCAGACAACTCCGCGCTCGCATAGAATGAACGGAGAGCTTCGGCCTGCTCGGAATCCGCGTGGATCGCCACGTTCATCTCCTCCTCCGTCATCTTCTCCTGCAGATCGCGCCAGAACGAAGATCGAATCATCCATTCGGAAGAGCAAATCGAGGAGGAATTGGCGGCGAATGAATCGGAACCTGGTAGAAGCTGTAGATTAGGTCGAGGATCTGCACGCAAGTGAATCCGCCGTCGCTGAAGAAAGTTCTTGAGCGCGGCCCTGGCTCTCCGTGCCGATCGACCGGGAACAGGATCGTGAAAAGATGCGTCTTCAGGATCATCGCCGATTTCTCGCTGAGGAAGAGAAGAAGAATGCAGATCGGAGTCAGATGAACGGAGAAGTGTTAGAGTTGCGGCAGCCGTGGCGGAGCAGCGACCTTTCTTTGAGCGGCCGAGAGAGGTTACGGAAAGAAGCGTCAAGATCCATGTTGTCGCCGGCGTCTCCGCGATCGGTGTAGATAGAAGCCGAGGAGGTGGGATCTCCTACCGACCAGCAAATTGAATCCAGGAGATTGCTTGGAGTGATTGGCCGAATCACAGCCTGGTAGGACTGCTCGAAAAGAACGAGGAATCTGTCAGTTCACTGAATAGCTCGATTATCTGTTCGTTCATTCCTAGTTGCAGTAAATCTAAGAACGACAGTTTCACCAAATTCCACCTTTCCATGGTCAGGTAATTTCAGATTCAATCTTCAAACTCGTCCTCCATATTAAATTCTAGATGCGAGTTCGAGTACCTGATTATGACGAGAACGTCGATTTCTCAGTCCGGTTTTCGCCATCTCCACGATTTCCCGTCTCTCGTCGAGGGTTTTGATATTGCAGGCGCATGTCAGAGCCCTCCGGTCGCTGCAATCCTGAAGAAATTGTTTGATTGCAATCATAATCGCGATCTGATTAATTGTAAAAGAGTTTCTCATCGAAACTTTACATTTAAGAAAAACAAAGTTTTAGATCCTCAGCAAATAAACAACGAACATTCCTGAAAAAGAAAAAACAAGAAAAACCAGCAAGAATGAATGCTCACCTGTTCTAGAAAACTATCAGGCATGTTCTCAAGAACTGCTGCCACATGTCTAGCAAGATCGCTGGACAAATGAACAAGTTTTTGAAGTTGCTTTTCCTTCACTGATTTCAGAATCCAAAGCGGCTGCGTGGGTCAGCGGTCAAGGGCAAAAATGATCAATCCACATGAAAATGTGGGACGCTGAAGAACCAATCTTACTAAGATAAGAGAACCTACCGTGACGATATTACTGGCGTGCCCAATGTAACCCCCTAAATGGGGTCCTTCGCATACTACATGACTGGCTCTGCAACCAGCAAACCATTGATCTGTACACGTGGCGCCTTCTGCGAGAGCCGCATCAGCCACCTGCACATTTGTAATTAGGCCTCTTGATTTTAATCTGAGCTATGATTCATACCCTCAATTCATATTTCGAAGCTAAATACTTGTGAAATTGGATTTTTTTCCCCTAACTTCAGGACCATGTTGCAGTAAAATTAGCAGAATGGATTTTTCAGGGTCAGTATATTTTCTTCCTTGTTATAGTGCAGGGACGCGGACGGGACGATTTTTTCGTCCGGTCCGAGGATATGGGCGAATTTTGGGACGAAAATTCGTCCTGGGGACTGCCGGACGGGACAGTTTTTGTCCCGTGGGACGAAAAAACCGTCCGTCCGGAGGTCTCGGACGATGGACGGATGAATCTGGACGGAAAACCCCCGGATTTACATGCGACGGTTGAGATGTTGCCACGTGTCCTGGCCTCGCAATGACAATTTGCATCAAAGTCCTTGTATTTTTACGTGCGTGCAAATGGACGCGTGTTAGGGCTTGTGGATGGATGACGGTACGCCATCTGTTCCATCCGTTACCAACATCAGTCATCTGTCTTGACCTTGGAACGGGAACCAAAAGAAAGCTTCATGCCTTTCCATTACGTTCCAAAACACAGGCGAAAAATAGGTAAATAAAAGTCGATATTTTGCAACATGGGAAATTAATACTAGATATTGAAAATAAAAGTTCAGACCTCTTTAGAACAGAGATATGTTTTTTTACAGACTAACCGAATCAGACAAATTTCCTTCTTTCCGAACCGTTTTCAAAGTAAAACAAACTCCAGAATTACTTTGGGTGATGATATTTTTCACGCAGTTCCTTAAAGACGGATATGAAACTTGTTCATAAGCGATGAATCATTGTGGCTCAACCAGGAATCCAAGTTCAACTGATTAACAGGTTTTGAAGCGAAACGAAACTCCAAAGCAAAGGTGAAAAATAAGAAGATGAAATCCGATAATATCCTACAACATGTAGAATAAATGAAGCATGAAAGTGGAAACGAAATTCTCAATTACGCACCTTCTTCTTCAGCTCACTTGAGATATTTGCATCGATGTGGATGACCTTCCTCGAAAGAATCAGTTCCCCTTTCGAATAGCTCGATGTTGAGGCCCAGGATTTTTCATAAATACAGCAGCCCGGAAGTTGATCCGGCTCGTGTTGTAGCATCTCTATCCCCCTTTGGTTCCTCGCATCGTAAAGCGCCTCACGCATCCTCACTGCATCCCCAGAAAGAAACAATCATCAGATTTTATCATTAGTGATTCACATAGTTCTTGTGTTTGTGTTCATTAAAATAACGAGGTAAAAAGAATAGCAATTTATAACCTTTCTTTTTTTACTTTTTTGGTCTTTAACAGGAATTTCAATATTGAAATTATAAGTTTACGGATACGTCACTTCAATGCTAGATATGATGAGTACACCTACTTAAATCTTTATGTATATTACACAAAATTTTTTTTGGCTAAATATGAAATGCTCCATTCTTTCAGTGGAGTAGAGTAACTGATGGAAAGGGAAAAGATTAAGAACAACCGATAAGTCACTTGAATTCTAGATAGGATGTTTACACCTACTTTCATCTTTACATATATTACACAAAAAACTTTGGCTAAATATAAAAATGTTAGAATCTTTCAGTATAGTGTAGTAACTGATGGAAAGGAAAGAGATCAAGAACCGATAAGTCACTTCAATACAAGATAAGATGTGTACACATATCTTCATATTTCTGTCTCACAAAAATTTAGAATCACAAAAAATGCTAAATTTAGAATGCCCGGATGTTTTACTGGATTAGAGTAATTGATTGGAAGGGAAAAGATCAAGAACAACCGATTCTCACCATTCTTTCTGACACTGTCCACAAACCAGGCCAAGGTGACGACCAGGAGCCCGTTCTTTACGCCATGCTTAACAGCGTGTTCAAACTTGCGTCCTCCAAAGCTGTATCTTTTTAGAGTTAAGAAGATCTGTCATCGGCAAAGGCCTTCGTTTGGATTGAGGGAAAAAATCCAGGCTTAGGAAGATCTTGAAAGGATATTTGAACGACAAGATGTGTGCATGCTGGATGCAAGCTTGGGCTGTACTGCCCCCCTAATCTTTCCGCAGCAACCATCACTTCCTTCCTCACTTCTGCAATACGTTTATACAAAGATACAAATCCAGAGTTCAGTTCTAATCTCTGCTGCAAACCAGCATTCAAACTCGTTTATCACAGAAGAAAAATCCAATCAAGTAAACTTATAAGAAAAAAACGGCGAGGGATGAGAAGTGGAACCTTTGGACAATCCTGTAACGCAAATGATCAGACCTGAAAACGGCCCGGGTGCAATCGCTTCTCTGGCAGCCATGGATGAAGGAGAAGCAGAAGTGGATAACGAAGAGTTGGAGAGGGGGGAATAGAAGAGCCTCGAGCATCCCTTGTGATTGATCACCTCCACAGTACCACTGCAAGCCATTGGTGGAGAAATCCTTGTCTGGATCACAAGGCTTCGGTTACGCTCACTGAAAATCGAACTGCAATGTTCTTCAGTCGCTTCACAAAAAACTGCAGCTCTGGAATCAATTCAACATCAAATGGTTCGTCCACGACTTTTCAAGAGAAATTATGCTTACAAGATCTCATTTTACAGTGAGATCATGCCGGTGAGAATCTGCAGAATAAGGAAGATTTCGGAAGAAATGCAAATGCCGCAGAACCGAGGAAATGACCTATCATAAACTCCAGGGAAATGCAACTAGGACTTAACTAACACCGAGCGATCCGCGACCGATACCCTAATATATTGAGACAATGCACAATGTGTACTGCAAGAAGAGACGGAAGAATCAAAGAAAACCTGCGGCTGAATCGAAAACTACGGCCAGCGTTTCTCTCTTCGAATCAAGAAAATAACGAAGCAGACGTAGAAGTTTACAAGTGCGATCTTCAAAATAGTCGACATTCACACCAGGAGAACAGTATTGCCAGCCGAGATCCCTCGTACGGCCTCATTTTATATGAGTTTTTTTTTATAGAACTTCTAGTTTTTCAAATAACTTAAGAGCAATATTTGATATAGTAACCAGATGGAACCAAGACAGTTTCAAATCTCAGTACAAGACGATTTAGATTTCAAATTTCAGTACAAGACGATTGTGGTTTCCAATTTCAGTACAAGACAATTTCAATTTAAAATCCAGATGGATATTGTAAGGCGTCCGGTCTAACAACCCCATCAACAGATCCTTCGGAGGACTGGAGGTTTTTCTTAAATCATGCTACCAGTTTATTTTCTTTAGGAGGTATTGTCAATTATTGCAGTAGAAGACAAAACCAGAATTTTAGTGAATCTGAAAAGAATTACCTTGGCATGGATTATATATGTTATTTCCTGGTCCCCTTAAGGAAGAAGTATTGAGCTACTTAAATGTGTGGCATCCAAACATATCCATGAAATCCCCACCACGTTGAATCTCCTCCTTCAGCTAGATGATCCTTCAGAATCAATCAGCCGTTTTAACCCCTTAAGGTTTATTTTTCAGCCATTGAATGAAGCATGATTATTTCTCATTGGTTATCATGTATGTATAACTGCTCATCTATTTAACACTTTTAGTATGACACAGGTTATAGTAAACTATCAAACCTTAATCGCTTGTCTCCATTAGTACCGATGCATTTAGAAATCATTATAGAACTAATGTTCTACAGCCTTGGCCAAGGACTTCATCACATTGTCTTCCTTGAGTTGTCTCCTTTTATCTTCGTCTTTACGTCTTCGTTTACCCGCTGTTTTCAGTTTCGTATTTCGTCGTTCGTGTTTTCTTACGCACTGTGATCACATGTCCGGAGGGAGGTTCGACCCTATAAGGATCTCCCCTCCCCCCTCCATGTGTTCGTTTTGTTCTACTGGTCTCCCTTGCTGTTTACTCCTTTGGTCCTAGGTCATAGGATGTCCTTCTATTGTGTCTTTGAGTTATTTTTGGTCTAAGCAGGTCACCCCACTTCCCCCCTAGATAAGGGAAAAGGGTTGCCCTAAACAGAGGTATCGATGAATTTTGAATGAAGTTGTTGTTTTCAAAAGTTGGTTTCTTCACGATGAGTTAGGGTTACGACCAAGAAGAGGAAGGGAAGAAGAAGGAGAAGAGGAAGGAGCAGAGGAAGAAGTGAGAAGAAGAGAACTAGGTTGGAGAAGAAGAAAGGGAGTGGAAGCCACTCTTACCCGGAGGTGCCTGCAGCCGCCGCCCGCGCCCGACGAGCTTGGGGCCACCAACGCCAACGTAAGCCCACCAGGTACTCGGACCACCAGCCCGACCGGTTGCACCACAGGTCGCCACCTCTGAGGCGACCGTTGCTCCAGCCAAGATACCCGACCTCGCACCCCTTCCAAGCCGGAGACGACCCTCTCCCACACCTACCGGGGCTCTGCCGAAACACCGACGTCTCGGCCGTTTCCCCTCTGCTCGGAGCACCTGGTGTGTCCGCCTCCGGACGAGTTACTCCATGCCGTCACGCGTTGTGCGGAACCGCACGACGAGTCTACCAATCACGGAACGTGACACGGCCTGCGCCCAGCCGCGCAGCTGATCCGCCCAAGCCCCGCGGCACGCGCCCGGGCATCCGCTCCCACACCGACACTCGTCGGCCTGCTATTCAAAATTTCGGCGACGGTGCATCCGAGCCCGCCGCGAGCTTCCGCCGAGCCGGACAGGCCGCCCCATCCACGCCGTTCGGTTCGCCGCCCTCCGTGTGGTATATCCCCGCTGCGCCGCGGTCTCCCGCAACACCGAGCCTTCCGCGCTTTCGCGCTTCTTCACGCGCGCACCAACCCGTCCCAGGATGACGGCCCTCGGTCCCGCCGTATTGACCCGCGGTTGCATTTGCACCGTGGCAGTCATCCACCCGGGTTGACTGTTGCACTCGCCCTCTGGTCCCCTGACGCCCCACGGCTCCTGATCGAGTCGGACTCCGCCCGCGCTAGCCACAGCGCCCCAGCACCAAACCGCGCTGCCTGTCCCGCTGCACTCCGCGCCGTCCGGCACGACCACCGCACCTCGTAGGTGAGCCTCGCTGTCGACCACGGGCCGTCAGCTCTCTTCTCTGCTCGTGGCTGAGTTATTACGTCCCAGACACCCCAAGGTACGCTGCCCTGTCCCGTCCTTTATTTCTTGCAGTGCGTTCTCGTTTGCCTCCACCGTGCTCGGGTTAGAGGTAGGTGAGCGCGTGAGGTTGAGTGAAAAAGCATCACTGTTGAGCGTCTTTCCTGGTTTGGGAACGAGTCGGTTCGCCCGCCACGTGCGAGCAACCTCCGGCGGGAGTCATCCCGTTCGGCGCCGTAGCAACCTTGTCCATCTGGACGAGGGTCAGGAGGTCCATCTATCCGTCCTTGGGCGACCCCGTCGACACCCGGAGGTCAGCTTCCCCATTGCTTGTCGGCAACTACACGTACGAGACCCCAACCCAGAGCATCTCATCGTAGTTCCTCCCCCATAGGAGACCGGTGTCGTACGCCTACCCGTGAGTAGACGACGCGCACCGACGCTATCGACACCGAGTACCAACCCCTCGGTGACGGCCGGATCTCGTCCCTGACGTTGTCCTGCATCAAATTGGTATCAGAGCAGGCTGTGGTTGCTCACAGTGCGCCTCCGACGCCACATTCTCATCACTAGCTGCATCCGCATCGCATCGCATTTCATTGTTTTTTCAAAACGCATCTAGGTTCCCCTAGGGATGGCCATAGAGACGCGATCGAGCCGGAGAGCTCAACGCAGAGGTTCTACCTCCCCGCGACGGTCAGAACCGTCGCCCGACGAGAGAGGCAATACTACTGCCCTCTCGGAGCACCGTCCCGCGACACCGGTAGTCGGCCCGATACCGCTGCCTATCGACGCTGCGCGGACCGCAACCGATGTTACGGGTGCTCCCGAGCCATCCGGACCACGAGATCCCACTAGCACATCTCGTGAGTTACGGATCTCCCCGCACAGCTCACCGCCTACTCGCGGTGAGTCCCCTCCCAGTGATTACGACGAAGGGACGGCCGTAGGCTATCGACCGCATGGGAAGACGCCCATTGATGAGGTCCTACCCCGGAGCACCGCCACTCGTGGACGAGGCACAGGACTCGGACAAGGAGGAGTATACCGCCAGCTTCGACCCCGGGAGGACCCATAAGGGGCATACTTTCGCGCCATGGCCTCTAGGATGGAGCGCATGGAGCAGATGCTCGCGCGCCCCCGATCCCCCGTACACGGACCCGGACCTGCGTTCCCCGCTCAAGGACGACAACACGACCCGCCATGGGTCAACCGCCATGCACCCCGATGGAGGAGCCCCTACGACGAAGACGAAGATGTGTACGAGGCGTACGACCGACATTACGACGACGTCCCATATCCCGGACGTCTAGAGCGAGACCTGTGGCGCGACCCGCATGACGCTCGCGCCAGGGATAGACCACCCCCGCAGAACGACTACGCCCGCGAGTACGAGGCCAACCAACCGGCCCGACCGGACCACTACGTCCGACGACGAGATCGCGACCTGGACGCCGACCACCCAGCGCGCCAAGACGAACCCGTCTGGCCCCGTGATCACCAGCAGGTAGCAGACATACCTGCCCGCCGTGACAACCTCTACCGGCCACCACACCGCCGGCATGAGGGGGACGACGATGTCCCACGTCACCCGCCACGCACGACGCCTGAGGGCCGCGCCTCTCGCGACGGTAGTCCCCGCCATCGGGACGATCGTGACCGCGAGCTGACCCCACCTCGATGACGCGTCGACCCGCATCACGAGGACTACCCGGTGCCCGATCGGCACTCGAATGACGAAGAGCAACGACGGGAGGAGCACCGCGCCCGCATCCAAAGGAGCGTACGTGCCGACGTCGCCGTCTTCGAGGGTTCACGGAAACCCAAGGAGTTCATTGACTGGGAGTCGAGCATGAACTCCTACTTCCGATGGTACTGCATGGATGACGATCTCTGCGTTGAATACGCGGAGACGAGACTTGGCAGACAAGCCAAGATATTCTGGGAGAACGAGCGCGTCGCCGTCGAGCGACGAGGATGACCCATCATGTCCTGGGTCGACATGGCACAGAAGCTACGGAGCAAGTACGTTCCTTGACAGTATCAGATGTCACTGTTCCTCACCTGGCTCGACCTTAAGCAAGGTCGACTCTTCGTGATGGAGTACATCGAGGCGTTCGAGGAGTACTTTATGCGTTGCCGATTCGTGGGGGACCCGTGAGTCATTATCGGACTGTTCGCCCATGGGTTCCGACCAGCCCTGCGCAACGAGGTTCTCAAGTGCAAGCCGGCTGAGGTGGACGAGGCGTATCACCTAGTCGAGCACATGGATCCTCCGAATGACGAGGCGACTCCACCTAGCGCGACCACCGCGCCCCGAACCACACCGATTCGGCCCGTTCCTACTCGGCCTACCCCGTCCACGATCATATGGGCCACTCTGACCACCGGGGGGCAAGGAACCCCCCCCCCCCCACTTCCGTGGGTTCTACCCCACCGGCTCGGGTCGTCACGAACGACACACCGACCCGTAGCATCACCGTTAGCCAAGCACACTTAACGTGCTTCAAGTGCAAGGAAGAGGGCAAAGGGCGAATCAGTGCCCATTGTCAGCGCTGTTGATCGACATGGGAGACGTCGACCACGGCTATACGGAAGACGTGGACACGCCATTGGACGATCACTATCATGGAGACGAGGAGTTTGCCATCGAGTACGAGGAACCGGACGGACAGATCGGGTACATCCAGATTACCGTTCCTCGCACGTCTCCGTCACCGGCGCCATGAGCCACGGACCGTCCGCTGGCCAACATAGCCGTCGATCAGCCTAGTGCAGGTTCCACCTCGACCTGCCCCACCTGTTCGGACCGCTCCAGTAGAGCCCCGACCGGACCCTATGGCAGACGCGTCGCTCCGCACCTCGATCTTTTACACTTATGTCAAGATCCACGACAAGGTGTGTAAACTGATCGTCGATAGCGGGAGTTGCATCAATGCCATATCCGACGCCATGGTTACCCAACTTGGGTTAACCCCGATACCCCATCCGACTCCCTACGACATGTCGTGGATTGACGCTTCATCGCTCCCGGTGAAGAGCCAGTGCCGCGTACCGTTGAAGGTGAGCGCCTACGACGAGAGCGTCCTCTATGACGTACTTCCCATGAAGGTGGGAAGCATCATCTTGGGTCGTCCCTGGCTATATGACCACAACGTCACCCTCGCCGGAAGGACGAACACGTGTTTGTTCTTATACCAGGGGCGACGGGTCACTTGGCACCCGTACACGACGAGACCGGCGAACAAGCCTGTCCCGACCAAGCCCATAGGGCTCATGGTTGTTCGAGGCCCCTTGTTCGCTCGAGACTTGGGCCGCGAGGGCGACGACACGCCCCTATGCCTCGCCGTCACCCTCGGTGTCTCCGCCGACCCACCCATAGAGCCCCGAGCCCCTGAGGTCGAGGCCATTTTATCGGAGTTTGGTGATGTGTTCCCCGAGGAGCTACCCGGCGAACTACCGCCAATGCGTAGCATCCATCACGCGATTGATCTCGTGCCCAGTGCCTCGTTGCCTAATTTGCCACACTATCACATGGCCGCAGAGATATGAGGAGTTATTAAGACAGGTCTGCGAGCTACTTGTAAAGGGCCTCATTCAGGAGAGCCTCAGTCCTTGCGCCGTACCATCGCTACTAGCTCTTTACGCCTACCCGTGAGTAGATGACGCGCACCGACGCTATCGACACCGAGTACCAACCCCTCGGTGATGGCCGGATCTCGTTCCTGACGTTGTCCTGCATCACTTCCTTTCATAAATCTATACCATTCTCTAGTTCGTTGATTTTTTCCTCATCCTATGATAAACTGTCTCCTCATGGCTAGGCATTTCGCTTTATATCTTTTTTGGTCTATGTATATTTCTCATCTATACATATATGTCACCGTGTAATTATTCCTCTTTCGCTTACAAATTATTTTTCTTCGTACATAACTATGCCTCTATTTATGTATATCTTTCCTAGTGAGCACATTTATATTCTCTATATGGAATTAGGTTATTGCGTGATGTACAGATTTGAATTTTTTAATACCTTAAAATTTTTATTCCCTTAGTTTACTGCAGTAAATGTATGTCGTCTTCAATTTTGTATGCACATTTTTGTCAAATAAAAAGAATATTATTTGGTACATTATATTTATTGAGACTAATTTAAATTTGATGATATCATTTCAACCTTTGCTTAAATTAGCTTATTTTACTGTATTCCCTCCTCGTGTGTTCAAATAATATTCAATGCTTCCGTAATTTATAATGATATGATATAGTATTCGAGTTGAGCACAAATAATACTTCACACTCTGTTAGGTTATCATCCACCAAATCAGAAGGTTTTCTGGAGTTGATTAAATTTTTGTACACGTCCACATTCTTCCCAACATAAATAGTAAATATTCTTACTCACCTAAGATTATCCCAAAAGAGTACAAATGTAAGGTTTTCAAGCTCCAGAGCTCCACGCATGACGCTGTCATCAAATGAGATTATTACAAGAACAAAATGCCTTTCAGAGATGAATAAATGTAAGTGTAAAGTGTATGATGAAGTTAATAGCATACTGATAACATCAAATTATACTTCTTTTTTACCACATATTTTAGATTTTCACTGGCATTATTCAACATTTAAGGATAAAATGAGAAATTTATGATTTATTTTCCTAACCTCTATTTAAAATATGTTATTGATTTTTGAGACTAGCCCCGCTTGAGTCTATAGAGGCAAGTGAATTTCTCACATCTTCTTGGAGTTTTATTTGATAAACAGGACTTAGGTAAATAAAATGGTGAATTTGAGGTACAAATGGGAGGAAAGTAGAAATCTAATATATAATAAGAGGAGGCCCAATACAAAAGAAGCCCATTCAAACCTCCATAAAGACTGGGTCAACTGAAGGCAAGATTTGTGGAACTAACCCACAATTTGAATTTAAAAGGCCTATTTTCAAGTGTGAGGATGGAAAGTGGGTCCAGGCTGGAAATCAAGAAATCCTAGCCTGCGAATACCTTGGAATTAAATCCAATGGCTGGGAGAGTTAGGACACTTCTATTTATTCTCTTCTCCCCTCTCTTTGTCTCTCATATTGGATTTCTACTCCCAACTTTTTGGTGGAGACCTAGTGCATCAGATTTCTTTGATCCATTCTTGTTCTTCAAGAGTGTGGGAGAGAGAGTTCAACGATGATCAAGATTCTTGGAGAAAGATCACCCCTTGGCCCTTGGGGGAAGTGAAAACAAGGTTCATATGATCTCCTGAATTTTTGACTTGAATTTTCTCACCATTTTTTTAGGATAGCTTAGACTTCATGCTTTCCAGCGCATCAAAGAACACTAAAAAATCATTCCTGAAGCAAAAGCTACATCGTTTTCAGTTTACTACCCAACAAGCGCTGAAAGTTTTCTTCAATGTTAAATCTTAGTTTTTGTCCTAAAAATTCTCCAAAAATAAAATATTATTGTTATAAATTATCTAAAATAAATTAAAGATGCATTTTATTTATTTAAAACATTTTTGCATAAATCAGAGCCTTAAAATGATTTATTTAACGAAATTTCTGGTTTATCACATACCTAATAGTTGGTGACATGACAATAGTTCCTTGAATCGTATCAATTTATGTATTTATTTACATTTAGTGATATTTTTATAATGTTAATAAATTTAAATTGTAAATAAATACATGAAATTGATGTGATTCATGGAATAATTTTTATGTCATCAAACATTAGGTATGCTATTTAATAAATTTATAACGATTGAATCTATTATGTAGAATTTTATTATAATTTGTCTTGATTTTTCATTATTTCTATGCAATTTTCCAACATCATATTAATAAATAAGATAGTTTAAACATGAAATATATATTTATTTATTTATTGAAATAATTATATAAAATTAAATTTTGATTTATCACAACTCAAAACCATCATGCTACATGTCATTAATTCATTTCATTCATACGACATCATTCAATGATTCAGTGCCCAAAACATTATGGAAGACATATTCATGATAACATCATGTACGAATATTTTAGTACATAATTTTTGTTCAAGGTGCATGGATACATGGTGACACAATAAAATTCAAATATTAATTCATGTAAATGTGACTTGATACATTAGACATGTGGCGTAAATGCATTTTGATGTAGGGACCCATGGTAGAATTAGAAACCTCAAAACTAAGATTGATGTGAGGCCAACACACACATGTTCACATGGTAGAATGAAACTTGAAATTAGGAGAAGAGGCATTAATTGGAATAATGATGTTCGACAATTTCAAATATCTTGTAGGGAGATGTGTCAATGCATCAATAGGAAATTGAGAAATACACAGGATTCTACTCCAGCTATTGGCTCTGATTTTGTAGAAATCTAGGACACACTTAAGGAACTTATTATATTGGAGATCAAAGTAGTATCGTCACAAAATTTTGGGATTCCACTTATACATTGGCTATCCAGCACGTGGATTGATGAAGGAGATGCAAATAACTTCTCGAAATCATCCAACTTCAGAGTAAATAATATAATGCTCCATAAAGATTATTGGGCTGAAAATTTGGAGAGAAAGCTTTATCTCTCTCCTATGTACATACTTTTACATCGACAAACAAACCATAGCTCTCCAAACATATCTTGGGTTTGATCCTACATAGGAATGCGCAGTAGGATAAGTTCAATTTGAGAACCATATAATGTCTTTCTAGAACTAGTTGATTGAAGTTGGAAGAGGAAATAGAACCTGAGGGACTCTCTTGGAACAACTCATCTTTATCATGCCAGATCAAAATGATCTAATATGAGTTCATTTTTCTTACATTGTCATCTTCTTCTCACACACTCAGTTAGCTTCATTCCATCATTTTCATTCATTTGATCCATTCTATCTGTGCCATCTCATCCTAACTCTTTTTTCATTCGGATTTCTCATCATTCAACATGCTCCCTATTACATAAATAAATAATGAATATTATTAAATACACATCTATCTCCACTCTCATTCTTCTTATCCCTTAATATTTTTCACTCTCCATTATCTCTGAATTATATGTATCTTATATCCTTTCCTATTTTAAAATTATCTTTTTATCACCATCTCATCTCAACATCATTCATCTTCTCTCCTTTTTCTATTTAAAATTTTTTATTTTCTTAATCACAGTTTCATGTGGGGATGACTCTTCCTCATGCTTTAGTTTATATAGTTTGAGCATTGAGATGGAATTCCTCTCAGTTCACCCAAAAATGGGATTATTGAGAAAAATTTCTCCATTAAATGTGGCATCATAACCAATGCCACGTATCACAACACACCAACACATTGAAATACTAATGTTGTTGAAACGGTGGTTTTACGGTGAAGACTCAAAATCATCTTTGCGTAATAATGAGGACTACGACGAAGTATACTTGTGATGGGGGACCATCCAGCCTCGAGACGTATCTTCTATGTTTCTTCGCACGCCCAGCGTGTATTTGTATTTTTTTTCCTTGAATTGGGCTCCCTTTTGAACTTTTGGGCATTCTTCCTTTTTTTGTAAGGGGGAAGGCCCATATTTCCCCTATAAGAAGGGGGGTGACCATCGTAGAAAAGAAGAGCCAAGTAAAAGAAAAAAGAAAAGTCAAAATGTAGTCCATTAGTGTTTTTGGGTTTATTTTAGGTTTTTTTATTAGTTTTAGTTTTGAGATATTTACAAAATTGCCCCCCGAGACGGGAAATTAGGGCATCCATCGTGACTTTGTCGGAGCACCACCACCACCATCACCGGCGCCGCCGTCTCCACTACCTGCAGGTCTCCCATGCCGATGTCAGCCTCGATTGAGCTGCCCGCCGTGGCCGCTCCCACTGTTGCCGCGCGAGTCGTGGCCGTGATAGTTGAAGCCGCAAGCCGCGACGTCACATGATCGCGGCTGCAGCTGATTGTTGCCGCCATGCTTCGCGGCCGTAGCCACCTACAGCAGCCACAACCTTCTGCAATAGCCGCAGCCACTCGCGAAAGCCACAACCACCCGCAGTGGCTGCCGCTTGCAATGGCTGCAACCACCAGAGCAGCAGCAGCCGCCCATTGCAATCGCAACAGCAACATCGGAGCAGCAATAGTTGCCTGCAGCAGCCGCAACTGCCGGAGCAGGCCATAGCCACTATATTGGCCTCAGCTATCGGAGCGGCCTCAACTGCCGTAGTGGCCTTAGTCGCCGGAGCGGCCATAGCCGCTAGCAATGCCCGCAGCCGCTCGTAGTGGCCGTAGCTGCTAGCAGCGCCCACAGCCGCCTGTAGTGGCCGCAGCCTCCGAATCAACCAAAACCTCCCATAGCGATGTAGCCGCCATAGCGGTCACAGATGCCGCAGCAGCCAAAACTGCCCGCAGCGCGCCGTAGCCACTAGAGCGGTCGAAGTTGCCCGCAGCAGCCACACCTGCCATAGCCGTCGAAGTTGCCCGCAGCGGCCACACCCGCCAGAGCGGTCGTAGCCGCTAGAGCGGTCGCAGTTGCCGTAGTCGCCACAACAGTCTCAACTGTTGGAGCGACCGCATTCGTCGTAGCGACCACAACCATCGGAGCCACCACAGCCGCCGTAGTGGCCACACCCGCTGGTGCAGGCTGCAGCCTTCCGTAGTGATCACAGCCGTGGCAGCGGCCTCAGTTTCTGGAGTGGTCGTAGCTGCCCATAGCGGCCGTAGTCGTCATCCATGGCCACGTAGCCGCACAACCACATTTGTGCAGCCGCGCAACAGCATAGCCCAGCAGACGTGCAATGGCGCACTTGTGTAGCCGCAGTCATAGCCACAACGCGCAGCCGTAGGCATGTAGGTGCACAGCCAGGCAGCCGTGCAACCGCACCACAACGTAGTCGCGTAACCGCATAGCAGCCGCAGCCACACAACAACGTAGCCGCACAATCGCGTGTTAAGCCGCAACCGTAGCTGCACAATTGCGCAGCCATGTAGCAGCCGCAGCTGCAGCCGCCTGTCTAGGCTGCGTCTACAACCATGTAGTGTCACCGTGCCGCCGCGCCTACCTGCGCCATCAGCCTCCTTGTCCTTGCGCTCGCCTCTGAGTCCGTCACCGCGCCTAGTTGCCCTGTCGTCCTCTTCACCGCACTTGCCTCTGAGCAACTGCCACGCCTACATGCACCGCCGTCGTCCTTATCACAACGCTCGCCTCCGAGCCCATCACTGTGCCTAGATGCGCCTCGGCAATCCTCATCACTGTGCTTACCTCTGAGCCCGTCACCGCGCCTAGCTGCACCTCAGCCGTCCTCGTCACTACACTCACCTCCAAGCCCGTCAGCGCGCCTAGTTGCACTACCGTCCTCGCTACCGCGCTCGCCTCTGAGCCCGTCACTGCGCCTAGCTGCGCCGTCTCTGTCCTCGCCAGCACACTCGCCAGCAAGCCCGCTATCGTGCCTACACGCGCCACACGCACGCCTAGTGTTCGCTAGAGTAGTTTCGAGGAGAGCAATCGTCGGACGACCTGCCACCGCCACTTCACCGCCTCGAAGTACATGCCGCCACAGGATGGACCGCCGCTACCGTCACCGTCGATGCCTACCTTCGTCCACCACTAGTTAGCTTACAGCCCTCTTCATCATCAAAGCGACACCAGACATCACCGTCGTTGACATGTGATAGTACCTTGATGCAGCCGCCCTATGCCGCTACGGTCTCCTAGAGTAGCTTCAAGGGAGACGATCGCCAGATGACATACCCCGCTAGGTCACCACCGCAAAGTACATGTCGCCGCAGGATATACACCCGCCGCTCTGCACTGTCGCTGCCTGTCTTCGTCGTCTATAGCAAATCGTTGCCGAGCCTCAACCCGTCACCGTTAGCGATGCGGCTGCCGTGTGCTGCCTCTTTGTTGATCCATCCTCCTCTCCTTGTGCTATAACACAAGCCGTTCAATCCCGACGCGTCATGTTACATCAAATAGCCCATTTAGTATTGTTTTAAATTTCATTTTTTAGGATAATATATTGTGAATATATTGGAGTATGTGGTGTTATAGAGACTAAAGAGAAGTATAAAGACTAGGCTTCTATAACACGGTGCTAGCATATCAGTGCAACATGCCCATCTTGCCACACAAGGCATGGACAATATAATTCATGTAGGCTCTTAGTGAAAGCATTTATCAGCTGATTAGAAGAAGCCACATGAGTGGATATTATGTCATCCCATAAGAAGAAGCAACACCTTGTAATGAATGGAATGATAATGGACCTAGATGTGCCTCATACATTCATGTCACAGTTTTTATAAGTGATCCACTGAGCTGAGAAACCAAGGACATCTCGTGGATGGATGACAACATTTTAACTATGGCTTATGAGTCTCAAATCATGGGATTCAAACAAGTCATAGCTCAGATGTAGTAAGAAATTCACAAATGTGATTCAGTGGTTAAGACAAAATCATCCACCCTCGGTATAAGTGATTGGCTCAAGGAAGATGATGCAGCAAATCCCTAGCTAGGTTACTGAGGATATTGGAGAAGGCGTTCTCCATTGATCCCGTTTATGTATCAATACTAATCAAATTACATATTAGGGTTTGACGATCAACCATACCCTAAGTCATTTGGAAGTCTCACGTGGATGATGGATTATACATGTATGGTAACCGATGATGGTAAATGTTCTAGAGATCTATTGAAGATGGCAAGTGCATGAAGAGATAGATAAGCATACATATCATGCACTTTTAAGTTATAATTTCATGCATTTATCCTTATTTTAATTGAAAAATGTCATAGATGCATGCTTTTAAATCTGAACATGATTAATTGGACTTTTGAAATGCATTTCTGTTTTTTTTTGTGATTTTATGATATTTTAAATTAATTTTTATAACATTATTTTACAACTAAAATAATTTTACGAGTAAAAAAATATTTAATTAGATTTATTTGAATATTTTTATTGGTTTTTATAAGATTTAGAATGATATTCTGATTTTTCTAAAATTTTTGGTAATTGATTGGAATTTGTTAAATTACAATTCAAAGAAAAATAATTTTAAAAGGTTGAAATTATAATTTTTAATTAATTTAAATAGTTTGAATGAACTTGTTGACTTTTTTGGATCATAGCATTTCATGCCACACTCAAAATCCACCACACGAATCAGAGGAGAGTGAAAATCAGATGGCTTAGAAATTCAAACAATGATATCTAACCATCCAAAAGAAGTTTGAGGACAAATTTTGAGGTTAGTTATATCTTTATCTTTTCCACTATCCACCTTCCCAAATATGTAAATGTTACCCTTCACCTTGTAAAAAATGCACACTCGGATTTTATTCCTAATCTTGTTTTGGTCCGTTCTTGCATTCGAAGATTGAAGGATTAAATGAATGACATTCAGATGAAGACATGTGTAGAAAAAATACCTCTTGGCCAATTAGGCACGTGACGAAAAGGTTAATATGAACTTCTTCATTTTTTGAGTCACATCTTTGTCCTTTTTCCTAGATTATCATCTCCCATAGCCGAGGTTTCCAACATCATGCATTAGACCTCTAACTTCGCCAGTCATTGATATGTATTTGCATCCATATCCATCAAAACGATGATGGTAAAATCATCATCACTCGGCTTAGCTCCACTTCCCATCCCCACATATCAAGCATCATCTTATTCACAATCAAGGCAATATCACTTCGTCCGATCTACTTCACTATTTCCATCTAGACTCACACATCATTGCGGAAGTGCTAGTGAAGGAGTTTATTTACAATTACTTAGTATTTTTCAAATACAAAATTTTATTGAAACTCTTTAAAATAATTTTCAAATTCACACTAAATAAATTTAATTAGGAAATTTATTTTCTAATAATTTTTTGAATATTTTTATTTATTTTCACTTGTTTGATTTTTTTAATCTAGATTTATTTCTTAAAATAATATATTAATAATCCAAAAAGTAAAAATTAAAACTAAATATTCACTTATTTAGTGCTTGCTCCAAGTGTATTTGACTGTTTCTTGCCTTGTGTTTATAAGGAAGTTATAAATATTTTTGCATAAACCAGAAGCCCTGAATGATATTGCAAACCTTTATTTATGGTTCGTTAGAGATCAAGTGTAGTTAAGAACCAAGGAAATAAAACCGAGATTATATTTTAGATGTAGAATCAGGAATAATATATCTGCATAGTGAATTCAAGAGCTTAGACAAATGTTTAGACAGTAAGAGATATTTTGAAGAGCAGCGGAGACATCAGGCTTGTACTTTATTATAAAAATCAATATCGGTGCCAATATAGGCATTAAGATGAAATAGGCAAAATCTCTTAAGTACCACAATCCAATGAAGTTCGATGTTTTGTGTACATCACAACCTTCCAAAAATGATTCTTCAAGGCTTCAAGATATATTTATGGGAACAACTTGGATCAAAAACATATGGTGGCAGCAAAGCAGGCCGGAGATGGGCATATATAATAAAATTTTATGTTAGATATAGAGTACACAAGCATTTACCCTAATTTAAGGAAACTAGAAGGTCAAGGTCATCATTGGTACATGGTGTTGATTGTGATGAATTGGTAAATGTTGAGGAGTTGTTGGAGCACATGTTGGGTAATAGACATACCAATGATGATGATGGCAGTGGTAGAAAATAAACCTCCTTCGGGAGAATGATATACAGGATTGGTGGAGGATAAAATAATATTTGTGAGATGCCTATAGCTGAAGGCCACTATTGGTGCTAGTTTGGTTGAGAAGGGGCACTATCAAGGAATGTCACATTGGTAGTGGTAAAATTGTGATGAATATTGGGAAAAGTAGACATGATATCCCTTGTGCATTTCAGGATAGCCAATGAACACGCCTTTGGGAGCATGGGGATAAACCTGGAAAGGGCTTGAATATGATCATGAAGAAAGAATATGCACCCAAATCTTTAAGAATTAAGGTGAAAAATATTAGCATCTAGTTATAAATGATTCAATAAACACAATTAAGCGGAAAAGATGGAAGGTTGTTTATATGAGACCTGGTGCTCATTAAGACATCAATCCATAGATAAGAGGGGACCTTAATATTGATATTAATATAAGTGAAGTGTTATTTCCATACATTTATATGTTTTTATAACCATTTGTCTTAATTTTATCATGCTATTACCTAAATTAAGTTAATGTTCCTATGTCACTTATAATTATCATTTTTTGTGCATTAAAGGCATTTATAACTAACTCTTCTTGACTTATTTCAATTAAAGAAATTTATTCACTATTAATAATATCTAATTCCATGTGTTTAGAAATTTAAAATAATTAAATGATACAATTATCATTAAGTTGGACCATTTATTGGAGCTAATTTGTCGAGAAAATAGACTTAAAGGGATCAAATGCAGTTTTGGGCTTTCAAAGGTGAAATCAAAGGAATCTGGGACATGCCCTTATCCACCCATATATCATTTAATCAATTATTAAAATAGGGCATAAAAAATAGAAGGCGAGTGACCCAGCCTTAGTACATGAACATTGTAGGAATAGGACTTGAATCCACAAGCCTTGCTCTACTTGAAGGAGACAATTCCTGAATCCACAGAACTAGGTTCTCCAACCCTTGAGTCCACAAGGGGTTTGCTTGAATCCACAAGAAGCTAGCACTCTCTAGCAAAGAGAACACTCAGAGGGGAGAAATAACAGTTTCAACAAGACAATAGATTTCAATGATGCTCATTAAGGAGTACATGGGGGCCTTATATAGGCCACAACAAGTGCAGGGTCGTCCATAATGACTGTACCTATGACAATACAAGTCAAAAAATTGAGAAAAACAATTCTGACAAGCTAAAACAGAGGATAAGCAGCGTGACAGGCATGAGCAGAGATAACCAGCAGTCAGGAGATATTTGTGTGGCTCAAGAAGATCCTGATGGGACCAAACATAAGATATGCAGCTCCGACAAGTTAGAGCAGAGATCCTGGAAGAAGAAGAATCTGAAAGAGGATTCCGTCAGAAGATCTTGTCAGAGAAAATCCTGTCAGAGATAATCCTATAAAAAGATGTGGTCGGAAATAATCCTGTCAGAAGATTTTGTCAAAGAAAATCCTGTCAGAGATAATCCTATCAGAAGATCTGGTCATAGATAATCCTGTCAGAAGATATTGTCAGAGAAAATCCTGTCAGAGATAATCCTATCAAAAGATGTGGTCAGAAATAATCCTATAAGAAGATCTTGTCAAAGAAAATCCTGTCAGAGATAATCCTATCAGAAGATCTGGTCAGAGATAATCCTGTCAGAAGATCTGGTCAGAGATAATCCTGTCAGAAGATCTTGTCAGAGAAAATCTTGTCAGAGGATTTTGAGGGCTCTAGGTATATTTCTCCAGATCATGTCAGTTCTAGAAGAATCTCCTTCTTGGGCCACAAGTTGCCAATGAGCCTCAGAAAATGGGCTTATGGGCTACATCAGCGAAGCCCTCAACCGATGTGACAAATGGGGCAAAAATGGCAAGGAAAAAGAAAAGAAAACATTGAAAATGTTAATTTAGCAATAATCTTATATTTAAAATACTCTCTTTCTCCCTCTTTTTGGACTTGGTTCAACTGAGGATGGCCATCATAACAAGGCATTCTCTAAGGTCCAAGTTGTTTTGTAAAGTTTTCATTCAATCTCTGCTCCTGTTTGCATTATAAAATGCCTAATATTGGAAGAATATAAGGATCCTGACTTGAGAAGAATCATTAAGGGCTAAAGAGACATGCATAAATGTTATCGGATATTAGGTTTGACTCCTGTCACCTTGCAATTCCCCCTTTCATGCCACCATTTTCTCTCTCTTAAAAATCTGTTTTCCCCTCTTTCTCACTCTATATTCATCTCTTTCTATCTCTCTAAAAATTCATCCATGTATCGAGATTATCACCCAAGAGTTTCATTAAAAAATTTAACAATTTCAGCATCGAATTCCATTATGAGCATTTCTTAAACCAATAATTTACTCTCTCTCTCTCTATCTCTTCATTTTGACCATTTTCTCACTGAAATCCATCCCTATTTCTCTTTATATTACCACAAAAAGTTATTTTATCTATCCTAGATTCACAGAATTTTCCATCATTTACCCACTCAGAATTAGAGTTTTGTATACACCACCACTCACATGCACTTGAGTAAGCATCAATAACAACCAGCCAGCCACATATGCACTCATCCACCAGTCACTGTGTTGGGGGGGGCATCAACATACCTGCTGGTCCATAGGGCTCCCCCCTCATCCAATCTCGGCCAAAATTTGGCCTAGTCCATAATAGGGTGAAATGCCCTAAACAGAAGTTGAGCCATCCTTGTCAGGGCTTAACCATCCTACACTAAGCCAGCTGACCCAAGGGCCCAACTCCAGTTCCTTGACACCAGCTACCACTGCCGACGACAATCAGAGAGATGAAATATGTTGTTTTATTCATTTAAAAGTTATACAAAAAATATGAAAACAAATGCCTAAAAAATTATTATAACTGTTCCAGGCATTCTAGCCTTTGACTAAATTCAAAAAATTATCTATCATATTTTTAATCTGTATTCATCTTTTTGACAAATTAATTTTAAATAAAATCTAAAAAAACCACAAAAATATATGCATCCCCTTTTGAGTACAAAATAAAATCCTGAAATTATAATAAATTGATGTAAATTTTAAGGATGTGAAAAGACACAGTGTTCAAATTACAACATTTCATAAAATACGAAAAAAGGACTTAAAATATTTATTTTATATTTATACTAACTTATTTTATTCCAGACATCAAGATTATTCTGAAATTTAAGTCATCGCTCCAAATGGAGAGACCCCTTACCCTACTATTCTAGAGTATCAAAGTTGAACTTTGTATAAAATATTTTTGGTGATTTGAAATTAAAATGTCAACATAAAACCACAAGTTTGGAGTGACTCAAATCAAGAAAAGTGATAATCTCTATTTTCAGCAATACACATTTTCTATATCATCACAAAATGATTTTGGGAAGTAGTTTGATGTCATTTCTATATCAGCACTGAATGTATGAAGAGCATATTGGACAAACTCCTAGACATTATCAGTATAGGGTGTTTTCGGGGTACTTAATGTTGAGTGGTTCTCACAATTATTAAATGTTGAATGTTGGTGAGGACATGTGATTGATCTTTGATAATATTTGTCCAAGTTATGTAGTGTAATCATCTTAAAAAAAGGATATCAAATGTCACCATAGATGAGATCAAATGATTTGGGTAGCTGCTAGCACTAACTGTTAGGCCCCTAACTAGGCGTCATTCCCTGCCAAGAGGCCTGCGTGCTTATTGGGAGTGCGTGTCCGTGTAATTCGGCTCACAACATTAAAGGACTGAGTCATTATGGGTAGCGATGCCCAAATACCTGATCTTTCAGGCCATTGCCACTATCGGTGGTGATTCACGGCAGACTGCGCATGTGCCCGTCCACGTCCAAGGTGGGACGGATCAGGTACCGTCCGTGCATGCTGGGCGCGCGGGCTGATCGATGTGTGCGCGCACGCGCCAAGTGCCACGCGCCAAGTGCCACGCGCCAACGCCAAGCGCCACGCGCGGGCGCTAGTGCTGCGCGCCAGTGCCGAGCGCTGCGCGCGGGATTGGGAAGCGCTGCGCGCGGGTGCGGGACGCGCAGGCCGTGCGGCGTGCCGCGGCTGCAGCGCGCGAAGTTGTACAGGGTGCCGCGTAGCAGCCGCGCGGGCAGCGCACGCATTGCGTGTGCGAGGCGCGGGACTAAGGCACAGCGCACTGGGAGACATCTTGCCAGGAGACTAAGGCATGTGGCGCACTGAGAGCGCCGAGACGGCACAGCGGGCGCATAGCGCTCCTGCGGGTAGTGCTGGGCGCACAGTACCCAGCTTGGGGGCGTCGACTGCGGCGGCGTCGCGCAAACTGTGTGCTAGAGTGTGGACACGGGTGCTGGTGGCGTGTGCGATCGTCCAGGAAGGGGTGGCGTGTGTGATCGTTAGGCCCGCGGGCGCGCGGCGCTCGGCCCGGTGCACTTGTGTAGCGACAGAGCGGGCGCGTGCGCGCGGAGCAGCGGCCTTGAGGTGGTGTGGCGACATTACCTTGGCACAATGCACCTCGTCTCGTTCGTTGTATCACCCCTCGTCTTCCCCCATGTAATTATCCCCAACGATGATGTACTCTTGATGATATTAATGCAATGACCCTATTCCCTGACGGTGCTGAGCACCACCATGTCCTCTAACCCTTTCTATGCGATCTTAAGCAATCTGCAAAGCTTCCGCTGCAAGAGATCAAGGCTGCTCAGTGTTTTGCCCTGAACATTGAGTCTGGCACACGCCAAATTCGAGCAAGAGACCTAGCTCGGAATTTGACCGTGTGACACTAACCCATAGATAGGATAAATAGTGGTATTTTCCCAATTGGCATGCCTCGCAATAAAACTCAAAAAAAAAAGATAAGGTCTGACACAGCTTAGAATGATAAAATTGGCCAAGCCATTTATGACATAAAAGGAGAAGGAAGAGTTTGAGGTCAATGAAGGCAAATAATATCAGAATAGATGCGGTCCATTTATTTCACATAGATGTCGTGTCAAAAACTAGTATGTTTTCATTTATGCAAATCATGATGGACATGAAGTTTGTATAAAGGTAAAATGATTATTACAGTAATTAATAGGACGTTGATGAAAAAGTCAAATATGTCGAGGACATCACATGGTTTTTATTTATCCTTTCATTGTGCAAAGGTTGGATATCTTCAATGATACATGAAAATAAAATGTGGTAGGATTTAGCTAGGAGTTACTTCTCATACCGGTTTTTGCCCCTGAGTTGATTTTCTAGGACTTGTTCTTGGAAGCAATTAAGGCATGTGTTCCTAAAGTGGATAAATGTGTGGCTTCAGGGGTGATAGAAGATAGTCCTGCATTTAATTTATTCAAACATTTATTATCACCTAAAGTGAGGAATATGTTGACCATTTGAGCAGTAGGTGTAATTGGAATGGTACAAGGCATTGTGTACAATGGTAGATGATAAAAAAATTCAATTATTGTGCATGCAAGCATGAAGTAAGGCACACTAGAAAGTGTGTGGGAGGGTGCACATGTGGACATGTGATAACATGATAAATGCATGTGTATTTACATACATTTCAGATGTTTAATTTAGAATTTATCATGTTATTATTTGAATTAACTATATATTTATGCATTAGCTAGAAATTCTAAGTTTTGCACATTATGGTTGTTTTTGACAAACCTCCTTGACTTCTTTGAAGTCAAACGATTTTAGCGCTGATGATTATTTTATAGTTTTACATGTACAGAAATTTACAGGAATGAGAAGATAAAATTCTTCAAGAGTTGGAGAATTTTTTAGAGTTTAGTGACATTCAAAAGGGTCTTGAAAGGACCAAAGGGTGTTGTGAGCCTTCAAAAGAGAAATATGAAGGAGATGAACCATGACCAAAGGCTCTAAAAAGCTTTAGAAAGAAAGAAGCTAATGATTACAAGGACAGCTCTCAACCAAAAGGGGTATTTTAGTAATTTTTCCTATGTATAAATACTCTTTTTTCCCCCTTATTCAAAACATGATTTAGCAAGTGGCTGGCCATCAGGACACGGAATTTTTAGAATGCAGGTTGTTCAACCTGCTTAATGTAAGTTTGATGAAGTTTCCATTCAATCTCGTCTTTAGTTTGCATTGAAAACACATGATCCTGGAAAAATATAAGGATCCAGACTTGAGAGGATGCATTGAGGCCTTGCCAGACTTGCATTGAGGTTTTAGGAAACCTAGATTTACATTTTATCATCATTATTTATCCATTTCCCCTTCAAAACCATCATTGTCTCACTCTAAAGACTTGTTTTCCCTACTTTCACTCTCTAGAATCAAGTCTTTCTCTCTATATACCTTCTTCCATATCCCTAATTTATTCCCTGAAAATTTCATAAAAAATATCCTTCATTTGCACCTTCAAATTCCGTCTAAAATACCCTCTACAGCTCTTCTTCATTTTCTCTCTCTATCTCCTCATTTTGGCTTTTTCTCTCTCTAGATCAGTTTTGACTCTCCATAAAATTTGTCCCTATCTATCTCTAGATCCTCCCTCATTTTCCATTTCAAATTGCCAAAAAATTGCGTTAACAAATCTGTTTTGCTTTAAAAAAAATTGATTTACTCTCATCGCCGTCGATGTCGTGCGGTGGTGTGCGCTGCACGGCAAAGTCCAGGTGATGAGAGTGCCTTCTGCCGGTGCGGTTGTGCGTGCACATAGAGACGCGACCTCTAGGCAGAAGTCCTTTAAGGGGCCCCTTAAGGACAGCCAATTTTTTTGGCCAAGTCCCAAACTGCCCGAAACCGCCCACACCCGGTTCAAGCCGAGTCGAACCGGCTTTATATATATTTATATATTTGGTGTTTTAAAAATATATAGACAAAAATCCCACTCCTCCGACGATGTGCTGCAGCTGCTGCTGTTGGTGGTCGCCGAAAAGGTAACATTTATATTTTCTGCATTTAAAAATATAAAAAATTATGAATTTTTTTATGTATTTAAAAATTCCAAAAAAAGAAAAATCCCTAAAAGTTGTATAATCAATTTCTTCTTTTGGACACCTAAAAATTTATTAAAAAATCTCTAGCTCTCATTTTTAATATTTCTAGTAGTTTTACTGGTGTGACTTAAATTCTAGAAAATTCTAAAAATACCTTTTTTGTGATTTCTAATGTTAATTAAAATTAGTAAAATTAGGATAAAATATTTTTTGTATTTTTCTTTGTACTTCTAATTCAATTTAAATATTCAAAAATTATTGAAATTTAGTAAAAACTCCAGAAAATCCCAGAAATTATATATCTCATTTTCAAACTCAGTTCCTTCAATTTAAGTTGAAGAAAACTTCTGAAATTAGTTTTGTGCTGCTCTGTGGATCGACCCCTTACTTGCCTTATATTTATTGTTGAGTATTTAAGTGGAAATTTCATTAAAATTTTTTGGTTAATTCTGAATTAAAACAATGACACTAAATCCCTAAATTTGGATTTATCAACATGCAAGAGGATGGACAAGGCCGCGCACTAGGCCACGCTTATGAGCTTGCAAGTAAGCGCTCAACTAGATGTTGGATTTTGTCATCATTGATGAACTGAGACAATATTCCTGTAGCAAAAAAGTATTAATCAAAATGTTTAAAACAAATTAAAAGTAAAACCTTCTGATATAAAAATGACCTTGCATGTAGTTAAATAAGCTACCATTTGGTTCATTAAATGAGTCATACAAATTTTACATTAGTCTTCATCCTCTAGACGTAATAAAATGGTCCTCTGCACATCATATATTGCAGTCTTCTTATTAAGAAGTGTCTTCATAGATCAGAGGAATCATCTGACCTTTCCGATAACACTAGGACGGTAGGGAACTCAAGAAGAAGGGAAAAATTAGAATGGGCAACCAAAGAGAGGCTCGATTAGAATTTTTTGACTCAGGGTCTTTGGTCTTTTTCTAATTAATAGGGCTCTTGATGCAACAAGGCTACAACCGGGATCGATCGACGCGTATTGCAACATAAATGGTCGTTAAATACAATTCATGTGCAGAGTTATATGAATGATGCGCTTTATGACAAAAAACAACAACACACAAGACCGCCGCCAACCGAGGGATTGGCTCAATAGATTTGTCGCGACGACCAGTAGAGGCCAAGTGCCCAAACCCCGGTGACTGGTTCAAGGCCTCTGAAGGGAGTCTCCCGGTCAGAGTGCCCCGAACCCCGGTGACTGGCTCAATGAATCTCGCGGTTCCTATCGGGGCAAGTTCATTCCCAGGGTGGTCCCTAACAACTACCCGTCTCGACTAGCTAAGATGGGATGAGAGGGAGGGAAGGGGTGAACGAAACAGGCCCAGGTAATTGGAAGAGGGATTCACATGCAGTCGGCACGAGAGAAAAGTAAATAACACCAAATTAGGGGAAGAGTGGACGCGCTGACCTGAATGGGTTAAGCTCCTGCGAGCGCAGTTGTAGCACGACCCAGTCGGTGGAGGTTCAACTAGTAAGCTCCTTGTTAGTTGTAGTGCGGTCGTCGTCCACTGTGACCAAATATCGTTGATGGGTCTCGAAGCTCTGGAGAGGGGCGGCTAGTTAACCGGAGGTGGTGCCCAGAGATTCATAACGGGCTTCCCCCCCCACAACCCACCTTCCTCCTAGGTGATTCTAGCCACCGGCGGAGAGGTTTCCCATTAGAGAAGTAGTGGGGAACAGCCAAGAGGCCGAATGAACGCCGCAAGCCTGGCAATCTTCCAATGGCGGGGAAAGAAGAGAAGAGGGAAGCAGGGAAGGAAGAAGAGAGAAGAACTAAGCAATGTATCGAGGAGTTCAGAACAAGGGGGCGGGAGGGAACCTTCAAGAAATCATGATTCTTCTTCAAAAGTCCCTAAACAGAACGTAGGGCACCTCTCCCTTCTTATAAGGTGGGGAAGGGAATGCCCTAATCCGCCCTGTTAGGATGGCGTTTAAGCTAACAGCGCCACCCCAGGGCCGGCATCTGTTCTGAAAGCAATACAGTAAAAAAAACAAAGGCGGAGTATCGAATACACGTGGGTAGTTTCACCGAAACAAAAGAAACGATGAAAACGACATAGGTTCATGATAAATGAAGAAAATAACTCACGCCATGTATTTGAATTGCAGATCCTTGGCGTCGGCTTGGGTTGCGCGGTGAGGTGTTGATAACATGATAAATGAACATATATTTTCATACATTTTAGATGTTTTTAGTATTATTAATTTATAATTTATCATGTCATTATTTGAATTAACCAAATATTTATGCATTAGCTAGAAATTCTAACTTTTGCACATTATGATTATTTTTCACTAACTTCATTGACTTCTATGAAGTCAATCAGTTTGATTACTGATGAGTCTTTTATAGTTCCAAATGTGCAGAAATTTACAGGAATTAGATGATACAATTCTTAGGAAATTGGAGGATTTTTGGGAGCTTAGTGATTATCCAAATAGGCTACAAAGGAGGAAACGGTATTGTGGGCTTTTAAAGGAGAGATCAGAGGGGCTTGGGCCATGACCTGACCTACCTATTGGGCCTGCAAACACCTTACACAAGAAACAAACTGGAAATTACAAGGCAAAGCTCTCAACAGATGGAGAAAAAGAGGCAAAATGGCAAGAAAAGAGAATAGATAATGCCCAAAGGGGTATTTTAGTAATTCTCCAAATGTATAAATAGACTTTTTCTCCCTCATTTTCCATCATTCTGGACGTGCTCTAGCAAGTGGCTGGCCAGCAGGACAAGGCATTTTTCAGAATCCAGGTTGTTCAACCTGCTTATTGAAGTTTTCTCTTAATCTCATCTCTTGTTTGTATTGAAAAACGCCTGATCCTGGCAAAATATAAGGATCCATACTTGAGAGGAAGCATTGAGGGCTCAGTAAACTTGCATTGAGGATTTAGGATCTTAGATTTCTACTTTCTCCATCGCTTCCCATCCATTTACCCTTAAAATTCATTACTTTCCCACTCTAAACACTCATTTTCTCTACTTTCTCTCTAAAATAGGTTTTTTCTCTCACTAGACCTTCATCTATATCCATAGTTACTCCCCCAAACATTTCATAAAAAAGCTTCTCAATTTGCACATCCAAATTCTATCTCAAACTCCTTCTACACTCTCTCTTCATTTTCTCTCTCTATCTCCTCATTTCGGCCCTTTCTCTCTCTAGACCTTCATCCATATCTACAGTTCATCACCTCGAAATTTCATAAAAATATCCTTCATCTACACGTTCAAGTTCCCTCTCAAACTCTCTCTACAGTATCTCTTCATTTTCTCTCTCAATCCTCTCATTTCGACATTTTATCTCTCTAAAAACAATTGTTTGTCACTCTAAAATATCTCCCTATGTCTTTCTGTCTTCCAGCCGCCACCGTGTGGTGCCGTGCGGTGCCCGTGCGGTAGAGACAGCCCTCTGCCCGCCGGTCCGCGCACAGCCAGCTCACACGACCGTAGGGCAGAGGGTAGCCCTGTTCAGGACTTAGCCAAATCGGCTAAGTCCTGGCCATTGGGTTAAGCCCAATAAGGCTTAAGCCCAATTTGGCTAAGTCTTCACTTAGCCAAATTGGGCTAACCTTAGTGGGCTGACCCACTAAGGCCAGCCCTCTACGGGCCAACCCAGGCCCGCCGGCCCATTTGGCTTGCCGCCGCCGCCGCTCCGCCGCCGCCGCTCCGGCGATCGCTGGAGTAGGTAAATTTCATAGTTTTAGTATTTAAAAATAGGAAAAAATCAGAAAAAATCAGAAAAATTATTTTCTGCATTGAAGAAATCCGAAACAATTTGGAAAAAATCTATAAAATTCATATAATCTATTTAAACTCATTTCAACACCTAAAAAATTCTTTAAAAATCTCTATCTCTCGTTTTTAATACATATAGTTGTTTTTTTATGTAAATTAATTCCAGAAAATTCTAAAAATATTTGTTTCTGATTAATTTGCTAAGAGAAAATAGAAAAAGTAGTTTAAAAATATTATTTTGTGTTTCTCCTTGTATTTTGGCTTAACTTAAATCATAGGGAATTATGAAAATTACCTAAAAATTTAGAAAAATCCCAAAAGATTGTATTTTTCACGTTTAAAAACATTTTCTTCATCCAAAATTTGAGAAAAAATTCTGAAATTAAATTTCTGCCTCTCTGTGGATCAACCCCTTACTTGCCCTATATTAATTATAGAGTATTTAAGTGAAAAATTTTCATAAATATTGTTGGCTAAGTCTGAATCAAAACAACAACACAAAACCCTTAAATTTGGACTTATCAGGTTGCTTGTGGCCTGGTGCTGGTTCGCTTGGATGGCCCTCCATCAGCTCTACATAAAAATACTTGCAAGTTAAATACATACCACAATGATTAAACACCCTTATGATGTGAGCATCTAGGGCCACCAGTTAGGTTAATGTCTCCAAAAGCCTCATAACTTTTTATTGGCTAATGTGATGAATTAACTTTATCCAACATATAAATAATAAATCATTAATGAGTTTCTACCCAATCTATGGTTGAATTCAACAATAGGTCTAAATACATGTCCTATAAGGTAGCAAGGAGTTCACACAATCTTTCATGAAATTAACATATCATCAGCTATAATTGATGAATAATCCCTCCTAATGAAACTGAAATATGAATGTCAGCCATCAAACCCTAGTTTATCATCATATTTAGGACTCATAAATTAGGAAACCATTATAAAATGTATTCTCATATATTAAGGGAAAGCATAACATCTTGACTACACAATCACATTCATGGACTTCACTTTATTGGTGCATACGACATTTTAGAATGATATTATTAGGGAATCATAAGTCATTATCCAAAAATAATTTCCCATTTAAAATATGTCATTGGTTTCTCATCCAGACCAACTTGAAAAACCATTATATAAATCAAACTAGTTAAAATGTATTATGAATTCAATCAGATAAATAAGTATTTCCCTTAAGAAGTCCATAAATCAGATAAATTGTGGAGTTCTTAACAAGAATACTTCACACGGTGATCTATTTCTCTTAAGAGGGCCCAGTATCTCTCAACGATGTCTCTAGTCAAAGTTTATGAATCAAACATCATTATCATATGAGAAAGAGTAGATGTTTCTAATAGAACTAGATATTTTTATGCCCTGCTCGAGCACCCTATGAATATTAATTTTTAGGATATGTATTTGAAGACATGTATTTACAATAGTATAATCTCATTATGCGTTACTCATCATTGAAAATAACCATAAACCTCATAGAGAAAATTGAATATGAATTATAAAGAATATAACATATATTTATGAATTCTGAATGAGATGTGTAATGTGGTATAAGCTTATCAGACATATAATTTCACCAGCGCGGATTCGGATCCAATTAAACAGATTATGTATTGATAAAATGTTTCAATCAATCAAATGAATTTTTTATTTGAATATATTGAAAATTTTGATCTAACAAGTTTGAAGATCGAGTTGGTTTAAACTTGTTGACTGATTCGACTATTTTATCAATATCAAACATTTTTTTTCTAATCATTCAAACATGTATAAAACAAAAAATTTCAGTATTTTTTGAAAGACTAAGGTATGGGGAATCACGCTTCATGAAAATTTAAGTAATAGAATCATTTGGAAGGGATAATTATACATCACTATAATTATTTAAATTATATATATCTAAATATATATATTTACTCTTAAATATTTTGAAATACGTTATTGATAAATTGTTAGATCAAAATTTGGAATAGAGAATTATAAATCACCATTATTGATAAATTATTACATAATTATGTAGCTGAAATTGTGTTTAAAGTATTTTTAAAGGACCAAGACAAAGTGGCATAGCTGAATCAAATGAAGTCCCAATGTGACGACATCTACATCATCCCCCTGTGTGACCACGTCATTACCATCACCCAATAGGACCACATTTAGCCAATGTCACCGATGGACAACGGTTGCATTTGATGCCACATCATTACTGTCCCCCAATAAGATGATGCAAGGTGGTGTGGTGAGAGGACGTGCCCGATACCACATGTCAAAATGTTACTGACATCACCGCTGGATGACATCCCCATGTCAGATCACATCATTAGCATCATCCAACAAGATGACACAACATGACCAAGTTCAAGGATATCCCTGCTGTCACATGTCGATGACGCCACCAATGGATGATGTTTCCTTTTGAAACCATGTCATTACTATGGCCCAATGAGAAGACACAGTGTGATTTGGTGGGACAACGTCTCCAGGTCACATCTCGACAACATCGTCGACATCCCTGATGTTACTTATCAACAATGAGATGGATTAAGATGATATCATTTAGTTACCGAATGATGATGTTAGTACCAAAGTAAGTGCACTGGCTGAGATCAGTAATCGTTAAAAAATGGAAAAATATTTCTTACCAAGAACAGTTTGTGGGTTTATATCCTGGTAACAGTAGTTTATCATCCCATAAACCTTCATTAGTTGTAGTTTTTCACGTACACCAATTGCTTTTGTATGGCCACAAATAACAATTCATAATTTTTAATCACTCAATACTTTTTACATTCGGATTGTATCTTTTGTGTGTGACAATGGCTTGATCAACAGAGTATAGTCTCTCTATTCACGCAAAAGTTGACAAAACTGACAGAAACTCTTTGGATATCTTTGCCAATGGACGGGAATAGCTTTTCCCACTCTCCTTCCACAAGAGAATACATTGGTCGTAGGATGGAATGAAGCAGAAAGGTAGATATTTAACTTATTTGTAGTGACTGCCGACTCATGATCTGAATCACACATCATATACAACTTCAGTCATTAGGAAACATATGAGTGGAGATTTGGCGTCAATAATGGTTCCATTCTACCAATTTGGCACATACTATTAGCTTCTTGTTTTGCCATTTTTTGAAGCATATGTCACACATAACTTCACACAATTGGTTGTAACATATTAATAGATGGTAATTTCAGAAAATGATGCATCATTGTTGTGAAATGTGCACTTGAATAGAAACATATACTTAGACAACATCGTTGCCATAAGGTTGATTGCGGCCAAGAGTGAAACATGCACTTTTTTTGTCAAGCTCTCACTATACTTTGCAAAGAGTCCAATAACCGCATGAATTGTCAATACCATTGTCTTAGTGGATTAGTTTAGGAACTTTTTGAGTGCCATTAATGTGGAGGTTTTGTTGTACCGGATTGAAGAGGGCACGATGAACAAGGCACGCCTCTTCCCCACAACTTCTTCGTCCATCTCTTGTGATGTACCCGATTTACCCGTCGGACATCGTTAGTGACTTTGTCCGACGGGTAAATCCCTAAAAGGGATATGTAACTATGTGATGATGTGTCCTGGGCAGATGTACGTGCAAGCCTCGACTCATGGGGATTTGTCGAGCTCTAAGCGTCAGGGTAGGCGACCAGTGACAGGGATAGTGACCTTGTGACCCTCGTTAGAGCGACGACGGCGACTAAGACGTCGAACTGAATATTTCTGTTGGCGCTCGCACATAACAGACGGGCTCGACCTGTCCCTAGGGAAACACTCAAGTTGTAGTTATTTCGATGTAACCTCTCACCTAAACTAACCCGATCACGGTGGAGTGCAGTCAAAAATATACTGAAGAAAGTAATATAACTGATGAGAAAAAGGGGAACGTTGTACCTTGTCAGTGGTGACGTTCGTTGTCGGAGACTTTGTCGATGTACGAACCAGTGCGAGCAAGTGTGGTGAAGGTGTGCTAGAAGGTAGCATGATATAGCTCGACATCATGAGATGACGCGATGCTGGAGCGAGACGTCGGAGAGCTGAGGCGAGGAGTGGAGAGAAGCGGTGACACGTCGGTACCACCAATCAACCTAAGCTTGACGGCCGCGACTCGTTGGGGGGAGTCGGTGGCTCGGAGCATGGGTGGCGATGTCAGTGTACGGGCGTACATCACCACCCATGCTCCGACGGCGCTGCACGAGAGCGTGGCATGGTCACCGAACGTGCGTGATGGCCGAGCAAAGCGCACAACGACTGGCGATCAGGGGCAGCAGGGTGACGATGAGTTTGAGCAGTCCCCTCTATCTCTCCTTTCTCCTCTTTCCTTCTTCCTCCCTCTTTCCCTCTTCCTCTCGTCCACGTGAGACCAAACTCTGAACAAACTTCAAATTTGATAATACTTGGTCTAACCAACCTAGGGCGCCCTCTTCTCCCTTATATAGGGGTCAAGATGGGCCCCTAGGGAGGGTCGATTAAGGGGGGTCCATATACATAGGAACCCCTTTAAAACTGAAATAAAAACTGAAATAAAAATGACACAATGGGACACGACGAAGCGACATAACATGATACTACACATGACAGTACGAATCACGACATGACGAGTATGGACACAATGAAAACGGACACATGAACGTGATAAAACAATGAACTGAATGAGCACGTGTCGACGAAGATCAAAGCATCAAATGCATGGACGAGCTTTGACCTGGGGTATTTGAACCCGGGCATCTTTACCGTTGCCTTGGCGTGCCGGTCGGGCTAGATGCGGCATGCCGATGGGGCTGTCGATTAGGATGATGGTGGCTTCAAAGATGTCTTCGGTGGGGCGGGCTGGCGCCCTATCACCGTGGGTGGAATTGCACCTCGTAGGAGTGTTGATCTGTAATTTGTTGAAGTTGGGAAACCTGAGTCTTGCACATATCTCTGGATATTGTTTGGATTTATTTAGAAAACCTTATATTAATATCAACTCTAAAACTCATGTGAATGTCTACCTGAGAGAGAAATAATTGGTACTCGTAACAGATGACTCACTTTTTGGATCACTCTCTTTGAGGACTGTTCTCAAATGTGATGCTTGATAGTCCACCTTAGAGAAGTAGGTTAATGGTGCATAGCATGCATGCAGCATTCGACCCATTAGCCATTAGATCAATCACCGCACCTTCCATACCACTGATTTGGCATTGGTTTGATCACCCATATGTTAACCATCGCGATGCAAACCAATAGGGGATGAGGTTTGAGATGTCTTCTCATCCTACTGAGACTGATATCCATGACCTAAGTCTAGATGTTTATCAGAAGGCATCTTGATGGAATACATTACATATGGTAAGCACCTATTAATTATGAGAAGTAAAAAAAAAGATACTGATGATTGTGATCAAACTCATATCAAAGTAATTATAACACCAAATACCCATTTATTAGAAAGTGTTCATTCAACAGTCAAACATTTTTTGTCATGATCAGAGTTTCAATTCACACTGGACCTGATTAGATCAAAGGTTCAGCAAAAACAAAGTCTGATGAAAATTTGGCTTATATTAGAATGCTAAGTAATCATAAAAAAGTTCTGACAAAATGAAAAATATGATAAGATCAACCTCATCATATGGGGGGGGAGAGGTGAACTGTGATCATGTTCAAAAACAATCATCAAAATTCAGCTCAAATCACTGTACAACTTTGATAAGCAATCTCTGATCAAGTTGAGAACTCTGCTCTGAATTTAACCTATTTTGGGTTTGTCTTCGATCAAAATTCAAATTCGATAATAATTGAGATCGGATTTTGTTGGAAGCCCGATCACAGTTAAATTCTAGACTTTGACTCTGATGACAATTAGACCAGTCAAAGTTGGACTCTTGTTAGAAGACAATACAAATGAAAAGTCAGCTTTGATCAAGAAGGGACATTGATTCAAATTGAAACAAAAAATAGGAATAAAAAGTTCATTTTTCAATTTTTGAAAACCCATTTCAGTTGTAAAAACTCCAAAATATTGTTTCATTTTGCATGTAAATGTGTAGAGCCATGTGGTGTAGTATTTGGCACTTTTAGGGCTCTTCCTTGCAACTAGATTCATCTAGTACTTTGGGTACTATGGACCCTATGCCATCAATTGCAGTAGAGCCGTTTAATTTTGGGGGGGGGGGGTGTTAGTATTTTGAACCAAATGTTGAATTAAATGGATTATTTGTTTTGAGATAGATGGATTGATTTATCTTTGTATTCATAAATATATATAATCCACAAATCCTTTATTTGGCCAACAAATATTGATCTAGTTTGTTGATAACATATGCCCATGTCCATATTAGAGGGTGACATAAGATGTTTAAGAGATACATAAAAGGTCTGAGTGATCATATGATATAATCCTAGATGTCATTAAACAATAATGGGAAAGAAGAAATTATTTCTCATTTGTGAGTAGTTCATTTTAGCGGACATTGTAGGACATGGGAGAGAATATGATAGAACATGATCTGAAGATGACATAAGATAGAGGGAATTGTTGGTTTCTAGAGGCCTTGACATGGATGAAGAAATGGAAACGATTCGCAGCGAAAGACTTGAACGAATCGAACGGCATCAACAAAACCATTAAAATGAGTACCTTTACACGGATCGCATCCATGATTTCTTGGATCCTAGAGTGAGACGAGTCGAGCTTCTCACGTGTGCAGCCTCTAGACATATCCACACGATCCTCAGCACGTCGAATCTCCTCCTCCTTGACGAGCTCTATTCTACCTCCACCGTCGTCGTTACGCCATTTCAATCGCATCAGGCATAGAGAGGGGTGTGGGGAGAGTGGAGAAGAAGGGGAAAGACCCCTGAAAAACTCTGGCCTGGGTGAATTATTTTTAGGGCCTTACCTTATTTATACTAAGTGGGTATTTTTCATAAAAACCCCCAAAATTTAAGTATATCTTCCGATGTCCAAACGACCATTTGCGTGTGACCCTCTAGGGCCATGTCTCAATCTAGTTAACAACTCTAGTGGCCCAAAAACCTTTATTGGCCTTCCAAATTAATTAACTATATCATCGTATAGATTAATTAATGTTGTATCGATTTAACCCAATCGATAGGTCGAATCTCTGACACGTGGGGTGCCAAGCTACATCGTGTGTCCTAGAAGATACAAAGGAGTGTGTATTGACTCAATCATGGAAATTGTTCATCATCAGTTACCATGTATGTATAATCCCTCATCCACTTGACTCTCCTTGGACGACTTAGGGTATGGTCAACTATCAAACCCTAATTGGTCATCCGAGTCAGTACTGATGCATTCGAAAATCATCGGAGAACTCTTCTCTGATATTTCACTGCCTTGGCCAAGGACTTCATTGCATCATCTTCCTTGAGCTGTCACCTCCTATACCGAGGGTGGATGATCCCATCTTGACCACTCAATTGTCTTCGTGAACCTCTTGATGTACCCGAACTAAGACCGTTTAGAATCCCATGATTAGAGACTCGTTGGCCATAACCAAAGTAAAACCGTCCGTCCACAAGACATCTTTGGTGTCTCAGGTCTAAGGACCACTTACACAATCGTGATGTGAATCAACCTGATTCACAGTTTGGTATAATACCATTCAGAGATTTGTACGGATCAATTCAGTGAACTCTTTCCACTAAAGACCACCCACTATCTATCATTAGTGTCTCCACACTAATGGCTACGGAAACGGCCATATTCATTATATGAGTGAGTCTAGATAGTGTTATTCTATCCGGATATTTCAATGTCATTCTTGCGTATCCTTCGAATAGGAATGTTTAGAACACATGCTTAAAGACTAGTGATCTCCGTATTACGATCTCATGACAATTCACTGAGTCCAATCATGTATTCATGGACTTCATTACAAGCACCACACGTGCACTATAATGAATATGTTCTATTAATGAATATGGATCGAGATGTGGAATGTATGATTGGCTTGAAGGCCACATATATTTCCATCAGGAACTTCATTGAGAAGTAGAGAAGTGATGATGAAATAAGTAGATTTTATCGATTAGACATTTCAAATCTCTGATTCAATCGGGAACATGGGAACTTAGTAAGAATCTTCCCTAGAATCTCATAAACTCCATGTTTAGTTTTCAAATTGATCGTCTCTTCATGAACATAGTTCATGTTCAAAAAACAATCATCACAATTCAGCTCAGACCAGGGTGTCTACCTGATCAAAATTGAACTCTTATCAAATTGCTCTAGTATTCTACCTCCTATGATCCTTACTATACCTCCTATGATCTTTGAGAAGAACACACAACCCAAATGTTTTTTAAAAGAAAATTAGAAGACCCAAGACATTTTTGTGAGCTTTGGCAGCCTACAGAACCAAGAGACAGGATGTCATGTTATTTTCAGCAGACTGAACATACTCATAATTATTAGTTCCCAATAGTATACTTTCAATGGGTTTGACATAACTAGTTCGTTTCATTCTCATGTATTGTCTATGCACCAGTGTTTTTTTTTTTTTCCACATACTTAAGATATTTCTTTCCATCTATACAAATAATGAACAGGTCCCCTCCAATAACTACATGATCTTCTGGGGTATAGTGTTTAGTGTATTTTGTCTAAGATAATCTGATAAAAATAATCAGAAACTGGCATGATTGAAAGATGCTCCAGGAACTTATTTGAATTGTAGTTATCAATTATTTTAACCCAATAATACAAATGATTTCCTAAATCAGGAGATGAACAATACACTATTGCATAGCCTTGATTCGAAAGAAACATTGATCGCCATGGTACTAGGAGGAGCAAATATGGTTAGTTGTGACCACCATTCCAAGAAAATATCACCTTGACTCCATAGAAGAGAGAACCCCTTTGGCTTCTCACGCAACCAATTAGACATTCACATTCATTTTGGTATTAACTCGAATTATTCCTCGTTATCCTTGCATCAAGGGCATGATAATTTTCTAGTGAAGAATTTGAGAATTGTTAGTGAGACATGTCCTCTATGGGCTAATGGGCCCTGTTCTATAAGCCCATTAGCCCTATTCTCTATTCTATCTCTTAAGGGTATATATACCCCTCTTGTAACTCTCATTCATTATGTCATTACATTCTATTCTCCTTCAACCTCTCTTCTCCCCCAGACCCTCTAGGGCTTACATGGTATCTCGCCTCCAGTGGATCATTATGTATCTCTCGCACGGCTGAGTACCCCCTACCGACTGTTTCTTTCCCGCATCGAATCGGATCCCATCCCTCGCCGCATCACCGATGCTATCGCTTCTCCTCATTGGAAAGCGGCGATGGACGAGGAGATGCAGTCCTTGCTCAAGAATCGTACCTGGGATATCGTCCCTCTTCCTCTTGGAAAGAAGGCGGTGGGGTGCAAGTGGGTCCACGCTAAGAAGCACCATGCAGATGGGACACTCGAGCGTCACAAATCTCGACTTGTGGCTCGGGGGTTCACCCAAGCTTATGGCGTCGACTACTTCGAGACCTTTTCTCCGGTGGCGAAGATGGAGACTATCCGTCTTCTCTTGGCATTGGCGGCTCACTTCCAGTGGGTAATTCGACAGTTCGATGTGAAGAACGCCTTCCTGCACGGGGATCTGATTGAGGAGGTCTACATGCAGCAGCCGCCGGGCTATCCTCTCAGCCCGCCGGGCACCGCCTGTCGATGCGTAAGTCTATCTATGGACTGAAACAGTCCCCACGGATGTGGTTCGGTCGCCGCCTCTGTCATGAAGGCTGAGGATACACCAGAGTAATGGGGATGCCACCATGTTTTTCCGGCATTCGTCCGGTGGTGTCTCCATTCTTGCTGTCTATGTGGATGATATGCTGCTGACGGGTCTGATATGGTGAAACTACACGTCTTGCTGCCGCTTTGGCTAAGGAGTTCGAGATCAAGGCCTTGGGCCAACTTCGTACTTCCTTGGCCTTGAAGTTGCTTACTCCTCGGGTATCTTCGTCTCCCAGCAGAAGTACTGCATGGACTTGTTGACTTTGACCGGCATGACAGAGTGCGCGCCAGCCAGCACTCCCCTCGACCCTAACGTAAAATTGGGGAAGGGGAGGACTCGCCTCAGTGGATCACTATGAGTACCAGCAGATTGTGGGAAAATTGATCTACTTGACGCACACTCGGCCCGACATCAGCTTCGCGTCAACCTCCTGAGCCAGTTCATGCATGATCCACACGCCATTCATTGCCAGGCGGTCACCGGGTACTTGCGTATCTGAAGGGCTGTCCAGGAAGGGTGTACTCTTTCCTTGCAGCTCGGACCGACGGTGAAGGTCTACACCGATGCAGACTTCGGGGTCCTTGTTGATTATCGCTCCACGACCGGGTACTGCACCTTCGTCTTGGCAGCCTCGTTAGTTGGAAAAGCAGCAAGCAGGACAAAGTGTCCCGCTCTAGTGCGGCCGAGTACCGAGCGCTTGCTGATGGGGCCTCGGAGGCTCGGTGGATCTATGGGATACTCCATGACCTACGGGTTGAGTATGCCGCCCGATTCACTTCTTCTGTGACAACAAGTCGGCAATTGCACTGGCCAAGAATCCGGGCCAGCAGGGAAAGATCAAGCACATGGAACGTGACCGCTACTTCTTCAAGGAGCGGGTTGACGAGGGCATCTTTGACCTTGATTTTGTTGCTTCCTCTGATCAAGCTGCTGATGTGCTTACCAAGGGCCTATCCAGGCCTCTCTTGCAGCGTGCAGTATCCAAGCTCGGTATGGACGATATCCACACTTCGCTTGCGGGGGGCTGTTAGTGAGACATGTCCTCTATGGGCTAATGGGCCCTGTTCTATAAGCCCATTAGCCCTGTTCTCTATTCTATCTCTTAAGGGTATATATACCCCTCTTGTAACTCTCATTCATTATGTCATTACATTCTATTCTCCTTCAACCTCTCTTCTCCCCCAGACCCTCTAGGGTTTACAAGAATATATTTGATAACTGGGCATATGACGTAAACATTATCTTTGCACAGTCCACTATGAAGTGCACAAGACAGTCATAATACAAAGGGTATATGAATTCATCCATCTGATATTGACCTTACAATTTCCAAAATAAAGATTTGGATGCATAAGCCTCAAAAATTGATGTCACAAAACACGAGGATAAACTGGATTATATGCCAAAATGTTCCCTCCCCATCCAGAGAAAGGGATAAATTAGGTCAAGGTACACTATTTTCAGTTATCCTCTTATTATTATTAACATATTTTACACTCATGGACTAAAGGGTTGAAGTACTGCGTAAAAAAATGAAGATTCTAGCAAGGAATCCTCCCCTGGTTTGGCAATATCCCAATTTAGTCCACCTATTCATCCAGTTCCAAGGAACAACATAACTAATACTGATCTAATTTTAAAATATGGAGCCCTATAAAATTAATAAATGATAACTACTTTTAGGAATGGTGTATTCTTACTCATCACACTCACATGGGTAGCGCACTTGCTCTTGTGAGCAAGAATGCCCAAATAATATGTAAGCGACAAGTACGGCTAAACCAGAACTGTAACATGGTAAGAAAAATATTTTGATCCTTCTCCTGTGAAAACTTCTAGATACTTGAATCATGACACTGAAATCAACCGAGGAATCTATATCTTTAGCTTTCTTATATCAACATGGATATAAGGGATACAAAAAAGTGGTTTTCATTCAGTAGTAAATAATTCATCTATCCTTGAGCACCATCCTAGAGGTATTAGAAACTTAAAATGTGATTTTTTAAAATTCATCATCATCATCATCATCCATTTTACAATAAAATCTCATCATCATAACCATCATCCTACCTCCAAGTCGCCCTCATGATCCATTTTCCATTAAATGTCATTGATAGGTAATCTCTTTGATTCTTCAAGGTCCCATAATTTCAATGTAATTTTTGGGAAGGCAGATAAGTCCCAATAAATTAAATGATTCATACAACTTAGGGTGGGATCCCATTTTAACAGAAAAATACGATAGAAACCATTAAAACAACAGATACCACAGAGGCCAAGAGCCTTGCCTTTAAACCAATAAAGCTTCCACAAGAAGATCTCAATCTTAGAATACCCCCTCAGTATGAATGCAGAATGCACAAAAGAAGAATGAAGAATCAAAATGGAGGTTGGCCGGGTGGTAGGGAAGAAGAATAAAGAATGTGAAATTATGAACTCATTTAAAATTTTGAAAATTTGATCCAAACATTGGACCGGATTGAAACCTACAATCTGAAGCCAATGTTAAGATTGATTCTGAACTGAATACTTCCCAATTTTATCAAGGTTGAAATTTAATTTTTAAAATATTTGATCTGACTAAACATTTGAAATTTGAATTCCTGATTCCTATGTGTGGTAAAAAGGCATTTCATTTTTAATTTTTAACATCCAAGTTAAATTCTTGGGCCAATCAGTCAGCGTACTTTGTCATAGTTTGGAGTGTTTCAAGCTTGAATCCTAGCAGACACATAATTTTTTGTGCACTGACATTTAGCTGATGACATGGTAGGATATGGTTTTGATGATCTGGTATGAGGAGCGTATGTGTCGGGCAGAGAGAGTTAATGGGGTGGTAAGGGACCAACATGGTAATATTGCATTACATGACACTAGAGGATTATCTGGTAGTGTATGATAGAATGACACAAGAGGATGACGTGAAATTGGAGGATACCATGGTGATGGAGGATGAGGTGGAAGGGAAGGATCACATGGTAGTTGAGGATTATGTGTCGATGGACGATAACGGATTAATGGAGGATAATGTGATAAACAAATGATGCGGTCATAGACAGAGTGGTAATTGAGGATATGCTAGGTTATGACACGTCAAGTTATGAGGTATCAAGGGGGCCACATGCATGGGCCCATAAGAATGATAAGGGCATTTGAACACACTGACCTGTATGAGTTGGATTCTTGCACAACTATAAGAAGCTGATCAACAAATTTTCATGCTGGGCTAGAAGAAAGTAGATCAGTAATTGATCAATCAGACTTGAAATAAGTGGATCAAGGATTATGCATGTGAGCCCTCTAGAAGCTAGTGAATAGTTGACCACACTAACCTACAATAGGCAGATCGATAGCTATGTATGTAGACCCACAAGAGGCATGCCACAGAGGAGCCCACCTGACATGGAAGGGGGAAGGCTGTGGTGCAATGTTAGGAGTGAGCATAATGGCAGCGAAAAAGGGAGCCCCTTGACACCAAGTCATAGGAAATGTGATGACATATGGGCAAGGCTACAGCAGAATAAGACAAGACCACAGACAACAATGGAAGCTAAAATGACAAGAGGGAAAGACACATAGGGTATGGCAGGCCAAGATGATGTGGGTGACTGGCCAGCCCTGATGGTGTGGAGGATGGCTTGGTTGTGATGGTAATATTTTTAGGCAACTGAAAATGATATGGTAAGGGTATGAAACAATCATGCTTTGATATAATTGATCAGAGAGAATGTGATTACATTAAAAATGAGATATTCATTTGTTTTGAATAGATCCTTGAGAGAGAGGGCTAATGGGAAAATCTAACATAGGTCGTCCCAAAACCTAAAAGTTTATTTTTTATGGACTGACCACGTGGAAGAAATATAGAGAATTAAGATGTCAATATAGTTTGAATTTCATCAGATTTAAAGCTGAAAATTAGCTTTCATTTTTTTATCTTTAGAATTGAATGGATAGAACAACACATTATACAAAAATATCAGCTATGCCTTTATGTTTGATTATAAAAATATCTTACTTTGCTTATTTTATTTTTGTAATTTTACAAAAAATGTGCAATGAATAAAATTTTTAAACAGTATTTCTTCAATATATTACTTCCATTAATCATCATTGTTGGATCACAGATACTAATATATATAGTAATATTTGAGAGAGGTTACGAGTAGCTTTATGTGGTTCTACATTTTCTATAATTTAATTCACCTTCATGTCAAACATAACCTCAATAATAAATTTATTATTTGAGTGTTAATGAAGCAAGAACAAAATTAGAGAACAGAACAGGGAGAATGGCCACGAAACCTCATCATTGTTGATGTATCATAGTGCAGCTCAGTAGGTCACTCTTTTGATACAGAAAGAGGACACAAATGATCAATGTTGTCTTATTTCTTTGAATAATATATACTTTTACAGGGTTATCTATGATCCACGAATGAATTGATATTTGATCAGGGATCATAAGTCCAACAATTATGCCCTGGGTGGATATAAATAAAAGATACAACTTTTAAGTCTACAAAGCAAAAGAAGGATAACAAAACATTCTTCTTCGCCAACACTCCCCTTCAAGCTGGGGAATACATGAACTTCATTCCCAGATTGATGATGAGCCTCTGAAGAATAAACTCATGAAGGCCTTTTTGTAAGTAAATCAGCACATTGATCTTCTAATTTGATGTTGGATGTGTTGATTAAGCTGCTCTCCAGCTTCTCCTTGATGAAGTGATGAACTACCAATATGTGCCTTTTCTTTTGAGTAGGACTGGTTCTGAGAAATTTCAATGGAAAATTTTGTCTTAAAAAACATCTGGATGGTAGTGATTCAAGGAATTTTTAAGTCTTTTAAAATGGATTTGACCTGTATCACTTCACAAATTTCATGCACCATTGCTTGGAATTCTGCTTCAGCACATACCTTTGAAATGACATGTTTTTTCTTCTCTAAGATAGTAGGTTCCCTCCCAATAATGTACAATATCCAGGGGTAGACCACCGATAAATTGTATTCATTACGTAATCAGCAGTAATATAAATTTCAAGGTTAGAAAGAGAGTTTTCACTAAACCTAATCCCATATAATGCTGTCCCTTTTAAGTATCTGAGTATGCAAAAAACTTAATATTCATGTATGTCCTTTGGATCCTGTATAATCTGACTAACTATACAAACTTCATAAGAAATATTGAATCATATGAGTTGAGAAAATCATTTTTTCCTCCAATCTTTGATATCTGAAGTTTATAACTCAAATGTTTCTTAGTATCATCAATTCACCAAACCATAATTGAGGACTGTCTAAGACCATAACATTTTTTGTTTAGTATGCATACCAGATCCTTGTTTTGATCATTTAAAAAACCTAGAGGAATACTCATGCATATCTGTTATTCTAAGATGTCATGTAAGATTGTATTCTTGACATCGAGTTGATGTAAGGTCTGTGGTAATATTCATGTTGCATCGCAAAATTTTCAAAGGATGAAGGCTTCTGTGTGCTCATTTTTCCAGCTAAGCCATTATTTCCACTAGGGCACTCGATCTGTATGGGCACTGTCGTGTTGACTGGAGATATCATTTTGGATGCTCCAATGTTGACCGACGCTCCATCACTGATATCCTTTTGTCATGTTGTGTTCTATGACACTCTATTTGGTGAAACGGTTAATGGAAACTCCAAATGTAGAAATCTTTTTTACCCATTTCTGTTGCTTGGTCCATAAAATGGAATGTTTTCATGAAACATGACATCTAATCTCACAAAATATTTCCTTTCTCTATGGTCAAAGCATTGATATCCCTTTTCCTTCCTGGAGTAGTATAAAATGATACATTTAGTTCTTCCGGGGTCTAATTTATATTGTGGTAGCAATGTACATATGCCGTACAACCAAACAACCCCAACAGGATTTGAAACCTTAACCAACACTAGGGATGTCTGTCTCAAGTTCATCCACTGGATTCTATGACCCAATAAGCAACATGATATGCGTCAATTTTTTCTTCCGGTGACTCCAATATGATATCTCATGTACAACACTCGTGCAATTGAAGAACCACCTTAGCTCGTAGTTTTCATAGTTGTTTACACTATCTTATAAGAATCTTTGAATATGTCTACAAAACTATAACTGAATCATTTTAAAGCACTTAATAGTTATTGAAATAGAGGGTGATCTATAGGCAATTTAATGCACCCAATTTATTCTGGAATAACCATATTTAAATATAATAAACCACCTGTTACCCTCAATTGTAGCTACCAGATCGGGCCCCCAAATATCACTTTGTATTAGGCTAATGGTTCTAAATTGGATAATGTGCATGTGTGCACTTTTCTAATTGGCATGTTTCACATGCAAGATCCAAAATCATTTAAATATTTACATGTGGTGGGGAATAGCAAGAATAAAGATTGAAATTCAGGATGCCCTAGTCATTGATGGAGGTAAATTGCATCTCCCAAGGTGGAACTGTATTATGAGATTGCAGGTATAATCTGGGGTCGCACTGTTATGGCCTGCACTGATTCACAAGGACGCGCCCAGCACTAGTGATCACCAAATCATGCACAATATATTTTTTGAATATGCTCAATGAAATCAACTTGGCTGGAAGATATGAGACATGAAGGGTTCTGTAAAAATCCAATTCTAGGAATATTGACAGTACCAAACCTCACTATAGGTTTGAGATGACCATTGTTACTAAACATTTTTTTTCTTAGCCAAACATGGTGTATAAGTCACAAAGAAATTTTATGTGGTGTCATGTGATATTTGATCACAAAATCTAAGATCCAGTAGTCACCAGGCCTTTTCTATGTAGGAGGTACATTTTTAGGCATCATACTTTTATACGCAGAAGGTTTCATACCAATGGATGCATTGGATGGTGAAATTGATGATGTGGCCATCACTTGTTGTATTCTTTCCAGCTCTTGCCACAACTTCTCTGCCTCCTCGGGAGATGCAACATGTGAGACAGTGGAGATGGTGGCAGTCTCTCCAATTCGAAGAGCCTTGAGGTTGACTAGTGGCTGCAGGCAGAACATGGTTTTGTTGAAACCTTCATGGTACTTCTTTAGGTGAATGACATACAAGATCACTCTTATGTCTGTATTGAGGCTTCCAATGAAGTTTCCAAGACGTCTCAACATGTTTGCATTTTCGGAATGGATACACCAGATATGGCACTTTTGGGTCAAGGTTAATATGGGGTTCCTGAGTCTTCTCAGTGTTAGGGCCACCAGAACTCTGCCTTTGATTTGTCTTTAAGCCAAATAGAATGGTCTCAAAAAAGAGACCATCATTAAAGGTTTGCTGGAGGATCTTTTTTTTAATGGCCAAGCTGATAGATTTTTCAAAACTGGGAGTCCTTTCTATGTTAATCAACAAGGTTTTTAACGGGTCAATAAATAAATTTGTGAACATGATCTTTTAACACTTGGCCCTTTGTTCAGATTCAGGGTTTTTACCATGTCGACACTATTCTAACTCATTCCTTCCGGCTTCCAATGCAGCAACTTATTCCAAAACGTCTATAGTCCATTGGGTTAGAGTGATAGATTTCTGAACCAAGATTACTATCTGCGCCTTAAGGCTAAAAAATAAAAAATGATAGCAAAATGTTCTTCTCTGCCAACAGTTAGTAATCAACATTGTCCTTGCCCATAAGTTTTTTGTTGAATTTTGGCAAATTGAGACCTGCGGTCAGACCACAACTTCTCGCTAGTCCAATTTTTTATTATATAAGGTGATAGGTATGTTATTTTTCTTCCTACCTCTATATCTGTGTAGTGAATACAAGAGAGTAAGAATGTACCATTATCATTTGTTTTTCTATAAAGCAAAGGAAATAATGATGAGACTGGTTTAAATTTCGCTCCAAGTAGATGACTTGTCCACCCTAAAGAGGCTCTGGATCAGCAACTAGTGTGACATGTGGAAAACAACAAATAATCCTTGCATTTCTAACATTTAAAAATCAGAAGAAACTTTGAATGTACTCTTCCTCAGAAGAAACAGTTTCTTCACGTGGAACTGAGAATAAAATGGTGCCAAAAACCCCAAAAAGGTGAGATCTACCATCCGTGAGAGAGAGATAGGGAGAGAAATAGGAGAAGAGGATTGAAGAAAAACATCATGTAACACTAGAAAATTTTAATTTAAGAAAAAAAAGGATAGGATGCAGAGGCGTTTGACAGTGCAAAAATCTTGAGTTGAGCGTTTATTGGTAAGAGTTTGGAAGCAACAATAAGAGAGAACTTGATAAATGGGCTGAATGGTGGAGACCACAAGAACAACAAGATGGCACCAATTTACATAGAAAGAGAGAGAGATACAGACATAGACGAACAGATTAACAGATAACATAGGAAGGAGAGAGAGAGAGACCGAGACCGCAAGAAAGACGAGAAACTACAACTGTGAGACACATCATAGACGCGCTGAAAGAGAGGGAGAGATAGATAGAGGGAAAGAGACACAGCAAGGGGTAGAGAGAGAGAGGCCACAATAAAGGGGATAAACTATTTCTGGAAGAAACACAGGAAAAGAGAAGAAGAGAGACAGAGGGAGAGAGAGAAAGAGAGGGAGAGAGAGAGGGAAAGACCACAAACATTAACACGTTTGGAGAAAAAGAGTGAGAGAGAAAAAGAGAAAAAACATTTGCAAGAACATTAAAAACATGGGTGAATAAGAGAATAAAGAGATAGACAAGAATGTCGATGAAAAGGAGAGGTCAGGAGAAATCCTATGAATACTTGGGCACTACCATTTCATTAAGAGCCGGAACGCAGAAATGAGGGTGATGACTATAAGAACAAAGTACCTGAACAGGTACGGCCGTTGAAATCTCTCATCCCTCTACCAGGAAGATTTTTTCACGCCCATGAGAGCACCTTGAGAAGCCTTCTCCCTGAACGTTATCCTGGACATTCTGAAGAGGCTGAGCACGGAGCGGGGCCGGCCCGTGGACACGCAGCGGTTCCGTAACCTTACGAATGCACTGTTCCTGGGCAACCTCGACAGCTTGCTTCGGTGCCTATCCCTCACCTCCTGCGGCAGCTCCCCGTCCCGACAAATTGCCTTGTACAGCCTCCTCTTCAGCTCAAACTTGGCCGCTAGCAGCCGCTTCTTGTGATCCGGTATGTTCCTCTTCTCCAGAGTCTTACAAAGCTCTCCCCTTGTCTACAATAACAAAACCTGAACCTATCAAATGGAAGTAGAGTGAATGGACTATTTTGATTTTTTTCACCGTCATCCTTTTCTGTAGGGGACAAATGATGAGATGATGAGATGGCGACAAAGCGTTATCAAGGAGATGAAAAGACAATGACGAATTAATTATTCATTAATATGATTGTATAAAAAAATGAGAATGACGAAGATTCATTAACATTCATCATCCACCGTCATCATCATCATCGTTACTGTCGGGGGATGAGTGTTCGTTGGTGTACCTCATGCTGGCATGGGAACCGTTCCCCTGGTTGCTCGGCTACTGCCGATTGGGACGATGCTTGTCTCCTGCTTTGAAGGAAGAAAGGACACTGTGGGGACATGTCTGACAAGAGCCTGTGAAGAGAGCCGTGGGTGGCCTTCAAGGAGAAAAAGGGAAAACAAGGAAGATGAGTCAAAGCAGTCTATGGAGATAGATAAAGACTTGATGCATAACATCAGGCGTATTTAAGTCATTTGAATTTAGGATAATTTTCGCTGTAGCCTCCAAGGTGGGTAGGCAATAAGATGCAGGCAGTTAGTATTATTGGCAAAGAAGATGAAGCAGAGCAAGAGGAATGCCGAGAGATACTCCCTAGGTCCCGCCGTCTCACATCAGGGCCATGTACATTGTTCTGGAGTTGGCCATTTGGGCTCCATATTCTTTTCATGTCTACCTCAATCATCTGCAGTCTATGTCATCTGGATTCTAATAGATTCTCAGGAATCTAACAGCGTATAAGATTGTGAACGCTTAAACACTGTTCTTCCAAACTTGGGAGAAACCAAATTACTGAGATGAAAAGTCTAATAGAATCTAGGAATATAATTATGATTAAATTAAAAGCGGATATAGTTAAGAGGTAAGAATGCTAGAGATTAGTCGGTCCATCTTAACACCAATTGAAGGTCTCATAAAGCCAAAACATCTGTGACCGTTCTATGATTCTAAACCTAGTTCCCTTTTTTACAGTTCAAAAGAAATGACAATGGACGAACGCAGCCCACCTCAAAACTTGACCAGAGTTCCACCTATCAATGATTCTGAAAACCAGAGCTTTTTCCCATGAAATACATCGTTTCTAGTCCCAATACTCGTGCATACACTTTAGGAATGAGAACAAAAGGCTCACTCTGAACAGTCAGCTAATGACTGATAATAAATATGCAAATTATCTAGAGATTCCGTAGGTTGCAAAGCTAACAGCGATTAAGAAGCCTGGGAAAAAGCAGAATTTACACAGCTCAATATGATTTCAAAATTGAATGCTATAGTGGGCATCAAGGGTTGTCCTAGGAAGAGGTCACCCTAACGCTTAAACGGTCGCAAGATAGTAGATAAAACTTAAATCTGAATATTCAAGTCTTCGTGTATATAACACCAGAAATGAAGACTGATACGGATACTGAACAAGATCTGGAGTGTAGTGACAAAATGACGCACCTAGAAACATGTCAATTGAACACTTTCAAGAAAAAAAGAGATGGCCGTATGAAACCTAGGCAATGAAAAAGGCTAAAGAAAAAAATTCTTGAAAACAACAGAATTGAAATAATCTTATTCACGCTAACGATGACTATACGAACGGAATAGAAAACAGTAAAATGTGGCCCATTCAATGAAGTCAAATATGAGATAAACTCGTAGTAAGAGTTGCTGGCGAGTTAATCGAATGAAGCTATAACCTATAGGTTACCTGACATTCGCGAGTGTTGAGACGCGGAAGCTGCGGCTGCAGCTGCTGCCATTTTCCCACAGCAAATGTTGAACGCGACGCAATCCTTCCGAGAAGATTTCTCGCCATTCTGATTGCTTCCGCGTCGCGTGTATAAACAGATTAAGACTACGAAAGAAAGAAAAATTGACCGGATTGAACAAGCAGTTCGATCAAACCCTCCGATCCTGACTGTTGAAGAGCCCTAGCAGTTCTTCAATTTCTTCCGTCCCATCAGTTTTTGTGAGAGAATGTCTAACAAAAGCCCCCAAACTTATTATTATTGCTATAAACTAAGTCAACAAGAATTTTATTAACCACAGTCAGGAATAAAGTGTCTCATTTCAAAAGGATGATTTAAACTCTATCATTCTAGAATTGGTTAAAGTTGACGCATAATTCTCCAACTATAATTTTTTTAATATTCCCTGTAGCTAACCCCATGAGTATATATGACTACTACCTATATGTATTTTTTGCCTTCTAATATCCGTGCAGTACCCAATATCTAGGAAAAATGAGATGGTATCAGATGCCAATATCCGATGTTGGCACTGCAGGCAACCTGCGGACAGTGGGGCATGTCGGTACCTGATATCGGATATCAGATTGAAATCTGGATAACAGTGGAATCCGATGCATGTCGTCCGAAATACCCATTCCATAAGGGCTTAATCATGACAGTAATGACAACCTGGGAATGTGATCATAAGAGCTAATTTTAAAACTATTTTGTTAATTATAGATGAAGAATCGTCGTCTTGGACTAATCTCAGATTACCAAGATGGAAATTTTAAAACTATTTTGTTAGGCATCATTCTTTTAGGGGAAATTAGGGGATTCCAGGGGGACTAGTGTTTTCGATGTGGGACAATAAAGTAGATTCATGCAAATGTTAATTAACATTAAGTCATGTTCATAAAATGTTCCATGAGGGTACTTCGAATGGGTTTAATCTTGTAGAACAGGCCTGAATCTGTGAACTAGGGACTAAGCAATGACAAACAGGGGCACGAATCTCATATCCCTAATTTAAGGGAAGTATATGGTTCAATAATTCCAATAAAATTTTAAAACAAAATGACCCACGAGGTTACATAACCACTCAGAGAAAATTAATAAATTATCATCAACCAAAAATTATCTCAAAATTAAGGTGTCACAGCGTACCTCGAAGAAGGGATCCAATATATTAATTCTTCTGATGTTTAACGACTTTGATTGACGTTGATCTGCAGCTCCACTGAAGGATATGAAGGAAAAAGGGATGGTGTCAGAAAGCTGGTATGATGGGAGTGAAGGAATCTAGTTGATGATCATGTGTACTGTGGGAAGGATGGAAGAGAAGGGATGAATGTGAACTGACAACATGGATGGGATATGTCGGGAGAAGGGATGAAGTTATTAAGATGAGAGCAAAAAATAGGTGAGATGGAGAATGAGATGTGAGATGTGGATGCGAGGTCGATGATGTCGAGGGTAAAAGGTTGAGAGTATGATGGAAGAAGATAGAATATTGAAGAAAGGTTGGGAGTATGATGGATGCAGTCAAGTACAATTGATCTTTCTAGAACACGAGATTGTTGTCGTTGCCATTATCACCAGAATTTCCCTCGTCTTCAAGGAAACAACACGTCCCAATATACTTCAATAAAAAGATGTTCTTACAGAATGCTTCTTGGCCCCTTCGAAGGGAAAGAAAACATGCAGTTAAAAAACAAAATGAAATGTGGATGATCAAGAGAGAGTGGCAGAGAAAAATCATTGGAGCGATAGTGTATGTGGAAGTAGATCTGGGAGAAAGTCAATGGAGAGGGGCAAAACTCAAATCAGGTGCTAATATAGGAGAAAAGGAAGAGAGAGAATTTGTGAGAGAAGAGAGTAGTAGAATCGTCACCAGATTTTTCCCATACCAAAAACATTAGAAATCCAACCGCTTATACAAGTTAAGATCTCAAACAACAAATAAACCACATTATCTGATATCCGCCTATGATACACATTCCCTCAAGTTAGCAACTGCATGTGATTGTGGGGGGGGGGGTGACGGGGTGTTAATAGGTATCCCTGTGATGTTTAATTTTGGGGTTTTTAATCGTCTGTTAAATTCAGAAGGCCAATAGTATTTATATTAAAAGTCTACCTCATTACTCTAGAATGATTATGGGATAAAGATCAAGGCACAGAGCGAGAAGAAATTTAATTTATTATTTTTTCTAGGTTAAATAATAATGGAAAAAGAGTTAGAAATGTTTTTTGGTATTTAGATTTTTATGTATTTTGTGTTAGATTTATCATGCTATGGAATTAATAAATTATGATTATTTCAGAATACTTTTAGTAAGTCATATAATATTCACTTATTAAATATTATATTGGGGGTACTTAGATTGATATTGCAGGGGCTGGCTGTACATGGGGGGGAGTGGGTGATGGATTTGGCAAATGAGGGTGGCAGATGATGACAACAAGAAATGATACAGGCAGTGGTTGCATGTGCTTTGTGTGTGGTTAACTGATGGTAGCAGAGGAAGATATTTGGATAAAGAAACTATAGATATAATTTTTTTCTACAGGTGGAAAATGACACATTCTAGATAGAAAAAATGGATAGGAATCAGAAAATTTAGGGAAACTGTAGATATAGTTTTTTTAATTTTAAATAGCAGATGTAGGATTGACAATGAAGGAAATTAGTGAAATAGATAGGAATGACATAAAAGTTGAGTTTAAGTTTCTAGGGTGTTGATGTTCATGTGTGGAGCTCACAATTCTTCTTTCTTTTCAAATCCTTACATTCCCCTTTGCAGTTTTTCACTAAAAGAAGAGAACAAACAAGGACTGAATGTTTCAAAGCACTTAAACCATCCAGGTTGAACTACCTTGATCTGCAAGTGCCATCTCATACTGGCTAGCCTCTTGTAGAGCACCTCCAAAATGAGGAAAATGAGGGTGGAAGAGAATATTATAAGTATGGCATGATCAGTGAAACATCGTTCTATCATTTATTAATTTAAATCAATGCCATTTCTTAGGTTTTTCTCATTGTTTGAGTTACAATAGTTTGATTTTGAGATCCCCTTCATGATGGAAGTTCAAAGGGTTAGTGGATGGAGCCAGGTTGTGGGCCACACCCCACTAAGTTGAGGGCTGCACCCTTAGGACTTGAGGCGTTATTTATTACAAAATATACTCCCACATTCCCTCTCCTATCTTAAAGGCCAGCTTGTAACTAATTGAGGTAACTCCTGATTTTTCAAAGTGGTAAGGCATTTTTTAATTACCAATTTTGTAATGTTTTAAAAAATGGCTTTTCTGCAATTCTTATGGGCAGCCATTACTTGTTACATAGTGTTTATGTTGTGCCCTCACTACATTAAGTTCAATTATGTGGGTGTTATGTTTATTTGTCATTGTCTGATTTTGATCCAATAAAAAAATTATTGAATTTATTTAATTGAATTTAATAATTTCTTAATATGTATTTTTTAGAAATTTAGGGAATCATTTGAAAGTTATATTGTGAAAAAGGAAAATTTTCTGATATATAATCATATAAAAACTAAAAATATGTTCCTAATGAAACATTAGTATCTGATATAATGAAGTAAACTCCAATAGTGTATCAAAAGGTTTCATCTAGATCTAATTATCCCAATCAAAGGAAAATAACTCCGTAAGGGGTAAGTAGGAATGTGATCCCCCCATTTGTGTTGATCATAAAACCTATAAAAAGTTAGTAAAACTAGTCAACATAAAAATAATTTGGAGTAAACTGTAGGTAATGATCATGTTCATCACTATCTGATCAGAGTTTGAATCAAAGTTTGTCGTACAAATCTATGACCAGAGTCAAATTATGGTTAAATATCCAATCTGATCAAAATTTAACTTTGATCATAAGCTTCTTTTGATCATCTATTCATTCATATAAGGGTGTGAATATGATCAACGACATACTCTGATGGAGATCTGATCAAATCAGCCTTCATTTCTAATCAGATATTATGATCACAATATAAATCTGATTAGAGCCATTTTCTATAGCGCTCTAAGAAGAATAATATTCTGATCAAAGTTGGAGTACGATATGATATCCAATCTGATCAACACCCAACTATGCTTAAATATCATGTAAGGGCAAAGAGGGTATGCTCTCTCAGTAACAATAAATGTGTTTTCCCTTTTAGACGTATTACATGGGATTGATACTGGAGTATACATCGAGTCTGGCATACCTCTCCACTAGACACACTACGAGTCGCTCCCCCCTTAGACCTTCTCATCCTTCGTCAGCTCATACCCCACCATCCCCTGTCATTAGTCCATCATCTCCTCCACCCCTGCCTTCCTTTCCCCTCCCAGCATTTCCTCGTTAACCCTTCCATGCATGGTCATTTAAACCCCCCTCCATCCTCCCCATTTGACTTCCCTTCTATCTCATCCACCCTCACACCCCCACTTATGCATCCCCTTGATCTAACCCCCCTTTTGTTTTCCACGCTTGACCATCTCATGTAACATTTTCTGGTGAAGAATGTATGATCGATGGTCAAGCCTCTCTCCCTTTTTGTACTAGTGAGGATACTAGCAGACTAATCTCCATGAGCCAGGAGGAGGATGATAAATCCATATTTGAGGACTCATATGCTGAAACAGCCCCTACTAACATACACCGCTTGGACACCCCCCCCTTCACGTTGCATATATAACACCCGATCATGAGTGTTATTATGATTTATTCAAGCCGTAGAGTGTTATTATTATTCACGAGTGCATCATTCGAGCCGGTACTTTTTATGATTCTAGGTCTTATTTGGAATTGTAGAGGGACTGGTAACCCTCATACTCGATGACATCTCATTTCACTCATCAATAAGCACAAACTAGGAATAGTAGGGCTTATTAGACCAATGATTACATCAGACTATCCATTCCATCATGAAGAAACTCGAAATGGATCATGCATATTGTCATTCCTCAAATTAGCTCTGATTATTATGGATGAGAGATTGCTCGTTGGAGTTACTTGCCGAAGGGACACAACACATTACCCTCGCAGTACCACATTCCTCGCAGCCTTACACACTCACAGTAGTCTATGCATCACATCAAGACCTAGTACATGAGACCCTACGAGGAGAACTCACACAACATATTCAAGATTACCCTCGGCTTGTTGATCTCCCTTGGTTTATAGCCGGGGATTTTAATTGCATAAGTATAGTTAGTGAATGCCAAGGTAGACAACCTCCCCTAGGTTAAGGTCTATGCGACATTCAATGACTTCATGTAGTAGACATCACTCATTGAGCCACCTACTATGGGTGAAATTTAGACATGGTGCAATGAACGCTACACATATGTTCGTATGTATGAGTGGCCTGATCGTTGTTTTACCAACAACATCCCCTTTTTGCAATGCTCTATAATTGTTACACTTCTACCGCAGTATTATTATGATCACTCCCTGATCCTCCTCCTGCCGTACATGAGTGCTAGAGTCCCCAAACCTCCTTTCTAGTTCTAGGCCATGTGCCTCTGACATGAGGCTTTTCACAGCTTTGTGTGACACCATTGGCATGGAGAGATTTCTACATTACATGTGGAGAACTTCAGTTATCATTTGAGAAATCTCAAACTCCGCTTGAAATGGTGAAATAGACATGTATCCGGGGACGTGCACGTACAAGTTGAGATGCTAAAGATGGAGCTTTCAGCAATTGAGTGCCAACTTCAAGGATCCTGGACTGATGTAGCTTGGGAGCAGAAGATTATGATTAGCGAGTAGCTTGATGATGCCATGGGACAACATGAGATTTATTATCTCGAGAAATTACGTATATAGTGGCTTAGAGAGGGTGATAAAAATACATGTTCTTTCATGCATCGATTCAACATAGATCTTGACAAAACTATACGACCCTACTGGGGACATATAATCAGGATAGATAATAGTTGGCAATAGTTGGCGTATCCAAGGTGTATGACGAGACATCACACGGTGTCGTACGGGTCTCACCAGCATTTGATACCAGCTATGAGAGGGGAATCAAATGGCGAATGAGTTGTTGGCGCCTGATGTCTCTATAGCAACATGCAACTTTATCACTGTTGTATTTTTTCCTTTTGAGTCATGGGCTTGGCCGAGCGGGGTTAGTGTGTAATTGGGGTATCACCTCGTGCATATATATAAAATCTCCCTAGGTGGCATCTAGGGCACAGCTGGATCAGTCAACAAGCACAACCATTGTGTTGATCGTACCCGACGCCGTGTTTTTTCCAACAATTTTAAAAATCTAGGATTAATGATCTCAATGCGAGGATAAATGAGTTTGATAATTTTACAATTTGGTCATTGATGTGATATGCGTATTTTTTATTCTATTTTTTTAAAATAATATTGATCATGTGTAGCCAAAATCAAATAAGAAATGTATTTTCTTGTGACTGCAAGTATTGATGGATTGAGCAGGCTTATGTCGATGTCACGGCCAGATCACTTTGAATAATATTTCTATCCTATTTCACTTTCAAATTTTAAAAAAATAGAATTTTCTCATGTCACTATTTTTCCCTCAAGAGCCTAAAACTTAAGAAGGAAAAGAAGACAAGAAAAAAATGTTCCTCTTGATATCTTGCTAACGAGTTCTTGGCAATTGGGAAAGAAAGCATTAGCAAAGATTCTCCCAGGGAAAAATAATTTGGCGATCATCTCTTGTGGTTCTTATACTCTTATATTACCATGTGTGGATTATTTCCAACTCACATCTTAAAATAAAAATAATTGATGTTCATAGTTCTACTTGTTATCTTATTTTTGATCTCCAAATCTCGCAGGCTTTAAATCTCAGTTCCCTTTCACAATCTTAATTTTTTAATTTCAAAAAAAAATTATTTGGTCTTTTAAAGCTACTGTTTCTGATATCTTGATTTCAATTTTGAACTACATCTCTGTGAATGTTTGTTTTGTTTTTTTTTTAATTTATCATTTCTAAATTTCTGATTTTAATTTCAAAATTTTTCTCTCTGAATCATTATTTTTATTCTTTTAAATCTATCATATTTAAGATCTTGGTTTCAATTTCAAATTTCTCCTCTCTTAATCTTAGTTTTATCTTTTAAATCTATCCGTTCTAAATTTATGATTTCAATTTCAAAATCCTTCTCTCTAGATTTTCATTTTAAGTCTTTTAATATCTTTATTGCAATTTCGAATTTCATCTTTCTGAAACTATATTTCTGTCAATCTGAAGCTCCATATCTGATTTCGAATTGCTATTATTCTGAAACCCTATTGCAATTTCGGATTTTCCTATTTCTGAAACCATATTTCTGTCAATCCAAAACTCCACTTATGATATGGGATTTCTATCATTCATAAACCCTATTTCAATTTTGGGTTTCCTCTTTCTGAAACTCTATTTCTGTCATTCAAAGATTCCAGTTCTGATTTTGAATTTGTATCCTTTTGAAACCCTATTTTAAATTTCAAATTTCCTCTTTATGAACCTTTATGCCTATTTATATCGTTTTAAAACTCCTATTTCGAAATTCATATTCTAATCTCATTTCATCGACTCCTAAATTTCAGTTATATATAATTCAAAGGAATATGTACATATCTAAGATTTCTATCACTAAGAATTTTATAATCTTATTTATACTTACAAATTCAAATATCGTCTCTTCTAGCCCTCAATTTCTGATGTATTGTTTCTATTTTCACCCAAGCATTGAATAAATATCAGATTTCTATTTCAAAAAATTCTTGAATTTTATTTCTAATTTCATGAGCTAAGCACATATTTATAGTTCTAAATTTCAGATCAATTTTTTTTAAAAAAGATTGACTGAGATTGAGTACCTTATTTATAAAACCAGATTTGGATATTTTTATATATTCTTTGTTTTTTAATCGAATCAAGGAGATTTGTTCTTCTCGTGAGGGCAACAAGTGGACTCTTAGTGAGTCGGTGCTAGACTGCGGCTAAGTCTAGGGGGTTGGCTTGATAGTCAACTCGTGGTGCATTCATTATAACCTTGCATGATAACTTGGGATTGGGGAAAGCAGACCTACTTAGAGTGTGTGGATCAGGGATGTAGCTCAAGGACTTCAGAGAGGCAACTTGGGTCAAAGAAAGCAAGGAGTCCCCAGCATAGCTCTCAAACAAATTAGGGAGTGTGAATGTATCATATTACAAGTTTTATTGAGCTGTGACTTGGTCAACTCATCCATAAAGGGTTGCTATTGGGGGTGAGAAAGATGAGTGACTCTTGGGGGACTATCTCGGCCTGGGACTGGTGCATGGGTTTGGATACCCTATCCAATATAAAAAATCTGGTGCATTAGTGACATGAGGAATTGGTTGAATAAACAATGAATACATAAAATAAACTAGATAACACAGAGAGAAGGAAAAAAAAATATCTTTCACCCCCCACCCCCCCAGTTATTTCACCATCCAGTAAGTATTAATACCCAATAATTGTATGAATTAGATATGAATTGAATTTTGATAGAAGAACATTGAATCAAAGTGGGACTTTGATCTTATATCCAACATGATCAACATCAGACTCTAATAAAACTTTGATTCTGATCAGATTCATAGTATGATCAAATTCATATCTCTTAACATACTAAAAATATGCTCAGGGTGAAATTATGATAACAATTTTACTCTAACGAAATTTATATTATATTTATCTTCATATCTCTAATCAAATCTTTGATCTAGTGAGAATATGAATATGACTAGAATTTCACTTTGTATTAGTTTCACTGTCTGCTCAAAGTCAAAATCTGACTCTAATTAGGCTTTAACCCTACTTAGAATTCAATATGATCAGAATTTAGAATCTAATCAGTGTAAGAATCTAATTCAGACATTTATCTAAGGAAGATGACCATATTTTTATTATCCAAGGCATTGATCACAATGTTATATTACTGCTTGGTGTCCGCTCATAACCCTCACTTCCTAGTGATCCATGTTTTTGATGCTCATAGCTGATAAGCATGATTACTTGTATGTTCCCATAGAACTTATGGCACACACCAACAACCATATACTTTAATTACTTCAATTTAGGGGAAATTTTTTGTTCCAATTCTAAAATTGAAGGCAAATTCACCTTCACTATTGAAAACCTCAACTTGATATGCATAAAACTCCTAGCTTGATTATGTAGTGACAACTGTTAGATGAAGAAATTTCCCTATTGTCTTTTTCAAACACGCCACTAATTCAGTTATAGTTGTTTATCATAATTTTGTTTCTCTATAGCAGTTAGCAATGGTACAGAAGTAGTCAAGAGTCATTTCTCATAGGCTATTGTTACCTTCTTTGTGTTGTGTTTTTGTGGCATCAATCAACCCAATCCAAACTTCAATTTTCAGCTAATATCCAATTGAAGATGGACCTGAAAATCAAAAACATAAGTAGAAATAAAAAAACATAAGTTTTGCATGGATTGAATCCACAACTTCTTGGTTCCTTGAAGGAGCATCTCCAAGACACTCACATGTCTAGCCTCAAGAATGATCCATGCAATCTTCATAGAGGTATTTCTCTGTTTCTTTCTACGAAGTGTGCATTAGAAATTCAATTTATTCTTTATTTAGAGTCACTAGAAGTAACATTCATGTAAGAGGAAGAGAATAAAGGGGACAGTCAAAATGACTCACGTGGGCATAAAATAAGGATTTTCCCATCTATTGATACTCTCTAGGAAATTTTCATTAAAGTACTCGAGAAAATTACATAAAAGTCCCCATCCCCAGTAATGTTGAATAAAAGGGCCCAAACATAGGGTATATGTACCAGTGTTCAAAAGTCATATATGTGCGACTCTTTGGGCCCATGAATAAGTCTAGTTGATAAATTAGATGTCCCCATAAAAATAAGTGGGTGACCTGTGCATTAACTATGTCACAAATAGGTTAATTAGATAGTTGGTAGGCTATGTTGCCATCCCATGGGGTGTGGAGCTACACCTCTTGCTTTTAAGGATACAAAGGAGTACGACAACTTTCACATGAAATATTTACTATCAACTACATATAATCCTTCATCCACACCAGACTCTCGAATGACTATATGGAATGGTGAACTATCAAATCCCAATTCGTCATTATAATTAGTACTACTTGAATACAGGATCATCGATGAATACCTTCTCGTAGATGTTTGCTACTAGCTTTTGTGGTCCCAGTCCAGTCCGTACTTTTAGCAAGGACCTAAACCTTACCAAAGGATCGGTCCAGTTCCGGTCCGGTCTTGTCCGGTCCAGGGCTGGTCCAGGGCCGGTCCCGGTCCAGTCATGTTGACTAGTCAAAGTCAAAGAACAAAATGTCAAGAAAAAATGGTTTGGACTTCTCATCAAATGGAAAATTTATTGCAAAGTCACTTATAAAGCCCATCTTGAAAATTGACAAGACAAATAAAATAATAAGAGGAAAAGAGGAAAACAAAAGAAGATTGAATGATGAGTAATTGAACAATAAAAGAAGTTTTAAAGAAGAAGAAAGGAAGATGAAACGAAAGAAGGTAAAGAAAAATAATGAGAAATAAGAAATCAGGAGAAAGAGGAAGAAGGAAAATACTAGGAAAAAGGTAACGAAGAAGAAAAAGTAAAAGAAGACAAGGAGAAGACTCACAGTGTGGAAGAGAGAGAATGGGAGAGAGAGATTGCCTTTTCTAATTTGGTGGCAATGTTATTTTGGATACGTGAAGATAGATATTGGCATAGGAGGAGCTTGGGCATGGAGCAAGAGATTTACTGAAGATACTCAATATTAAAGGACGAGAATCAATGATTAAAAGAATATCTCAGAATGTCTAGATTGGTCATGTTCATGTACTACGTGCTACAGGTGAATTGCATACTGGCTCATCAATATTCTCAAGTGAGACACTAAAAAACTCGTGATCATGACACACGTGGTAGACTTCCAGTTTCACTTATCTCCCTTTGTAGATTCTTCACCAAACATATATGAGAGGTTTGTTCTCCTTAGGGTTGAGGAAAATATGCTTGCGTATGCAGCATAAGAAAATGAAATTCAATTATGCTTAATGAGTGGAAATAGGTTTTCTAATACCATAAATAAATTATAACAATAAGACCAAATATTTGAAAATTCCTTTGATTGTAGGATGGTATGTCTCCTTTATATGCTTGATCGAAGCTTTAGAATGTTCGTGGAAAGTCACCTCCTCAACAATTTATTATGGAAGAAGGTAATTGTAACCAAATTATGAGATAAATGCTTATCTATTAAATTAAAAATATTTGGCAGATTGTAGCATATTCATTAGATGGTTAATTATATCCTAAGTCGTTGTAGTCATAACTCAACCCATCGATTGGGTTAGATTCATCCAACATTAGGTAATATATATGTATATATTTAATTTAATCGGATTATCCAATGAGTAATTATGGGGCTTATGGAGCCATTAACTAGACTGGTACATGGGCCTAAAGGTTTACATATAATGTTTATTAGATGTTCAAGGATATTCTTTAGTTTACAAGATTTAATGAAAAATCTCATTAAAGTATAAACTGATAAATCTGCAAGAACAAAATCCACATGCAAGTATTTCATTGAGTGCTCCTCCTTACCCCTATCTCCTCAGATTCCCTCCTTTTTTGAGACAATAGGAACAACAAGAGTATCATAAAAAATCAATGATGATGAATATTGCATAGAAAAAAAAGAATATCCAGCGTATCGAGGATGCATGAACCTTTATGGAAGTCAGAAATTAGTGCAGCCTGTAACATGTTGTTCAATGGATCAAATGATAGAGGTTCTGATTCTGCACAAGGTGATTACATCACCATTCGATCTTGTTTTAAAAGTTCTATTATAATTGTACTTGATTCCCCTACACAAATGTTATTTGGATCATAGGTTGTGGCCACCATTTTATAACTACTTGTCAACATATGCTTCTTCCAAATAATATATCCAGAAATAGGTTCATGAATACCATCCATGTCTACATGAGGAGAAGAAATGAGGATAATAATAAATACATGAATTTTAGCCAATAAGGGTAGGTATCATCAAAACACCACACCATCTGATGTAGATATCTTTGAGATGCGGTGAAAAGACAAGAAAAATGAACTAGAAAAACTACAATGTTTCTTAGTTATTTTTTTACCTATTCATAGCTGATCTATCAGAATTTTCATGACTGAAATTACATTCGCCGTGGATGGGAGGATGCTATGTTGAAAACTCTACAGTGGGTGACGTGTAAGAATTAATAAAAATTATATGTATGATGAGATGTTATGAATTAATGCAAATAAATACCAATTAGATTATATATATTTATATAACTAGATAGTATTAAGGTTCTTATCCTGGTTATCCAAAATGTAGCTATTTGAATACTTTTGATTCAATATTAATTTTTCATCGGTTAACAAAACATGATAGAACCAAGCATTAGGACCATGACTACCTTTCAAAATCATTGAATTCCCCCAAACATTTAATGGTTGAATATGATATGTGCATTAGTCAACAAAGCGGATCAGTACTCTCATTTTCCATATGAAAATAATCATTTTAATGAGACATGAAATAAAATGTATTGTTCACCTTAAACAATGGATATAGAGTATTCCATTGAGTTTTTTAAACAATCTAAAAGAATATTTTTAATTGATCTGATTTTTTTCAGAAAATAGGAATGAATTTGGTACAAATAACACAGAGATATACGAGATGAATGGAGAAAATATCATAATGATAAAGAATGTCTTACTCTTTTTTTGAGGATCGAAGATAGTCTAGATCTAGGCTACTAGAAAATGTATTTTGGTGGAAAGTAGCCGCTCCAAATCAATGTGCTAGTGTAAAAATACAAGGTAATTTATGTGCCTTTTGTGTCATGAAATCCAATTAATGGTTATGATACAAGGTAATTCTTATATCTAACTTTCATTCAATCAAGGACATGTACAATTTTTCCCGTGTCATAGCATCTTGTAACTATCAAGATGAATTAAAAGAGAAAATGGAAGAACTTGCTAAATCAAAAGTTGATATCTAGCCATCATCTTTCTTGTTGGTCAACCACTACTGGAGGCAACTGTTAAATATAAATCTACATTTTGTTGCCACACTTGATATATGGATTGAAAAACGAGAGAAGGAAATCTGGACAATTCTGCCCTCCTTGATTTGATTTAGGAAAACAATATGTCTATTCTTCTTCACGACGTTGGCATGTCTGCCTTTAGCAATGCATCTCCAATTATTATGATTAGCTTGCTTTAGTGGCACAAAATTTTCCACCCCCTTTAATCAGTCTAATCATGGTGTAACGCCTTTATTCGCTGACTTCCCATAGTGTGTCTCCATACAATCACGAAACCATCAAATCCACAACGTCACAAATGGTTCTCACATGCTTCAAACATGTGTTTCCATATAATAAACCCATGTCAATGTTAGTTTGATGTAAGTAGTGTGAAAACACAAAAATCAGGGGGAAGTCATACACTTCTTCAGAACATGAAATTTGACCATTAAACGATATGATAACATGCATAATACAACACTAAATAATCTGCACTAAAAAATACAATTCAGAAGATATCAACTCATGATATTACTAACCACTGGAAAAAAGTCATGGGTTAAATATGGGATTATCTCCAGCCAAGCAAAGACTAGTGGAAGAGTTTTCAGTCGAGGAACAGTTGACAAACGACAGAGCCAACTAAGATTCAATGGGTGACAGCTGGTCGTATTTAGCCTTGTTGACTTCGTAACATGAAGATGAATTGACTTCGTAACTTGATCCCCACAGAAACGGCTTCTAATGTGACACGTTCTCCCCCCATGGAGAAAAAACCCACCAAGAAATGGGTCCCACCCTAAGTCAACGTTTTTGGTTGACCGCCACGTGGAGGACAGACCGCCGCCTTTGAAGATTCAAGAAAAGATCCGCCTCCGACCCACTAAGAACCACTCGCTGGGAAGACGGCGCAGTGGGGTACGTGGCAAGCGGAGAAGAGGCCAACGTGACTGGCCATAGATTCAACCATATCCAGCTTACGCCGCCGTCGACGTGTCAAACCCGTGTAAGGCGCAGCCGGCACGTGGCAAGCCGCCTCCGCACGTGCCGAGTTGCAGTTTCGCTCGTGAGTGACGTGGACCGTCGGATCCCATCATCAACGACAGGACCAGATTTTTCTACAAGGATTCGCCCGCCGTGTCAACCGATCCGACGGCTCAGATCGAAAGTAAGCTCGAGATGAACGGTGGGGATGCGAGGATGGGATAGTCTTTTGCGACGATTCTTTCCTGTCGAGAAAGCAACAGCCGACGGCGGAGAGCAACTCCCGCGAGGAACCGTGCAAGAAACCCGGTCTAGAGAGAGAAAGAGGGCGATTCAGAAGAAGAACAAGGCGACGGAGAAGGAAGAGAAGGAGTAAGTGAGTTTGCTGGTTTCTTGGATTATCGGTTTTTTTCTTGGTTTTTTCTCTCTAAATTGGGGATTGCCAGATTTTGACTGGGTTTCCAGAATTAGGGATCCTTCCGGGTTTCTTCTTCTAGGGGTTTCATCTGTACCGCGTGATCTGTGGACTGTTGATTCGTCCGCTTCCCCTTCCTTGTTTTCTTCTCTCTCTGGGTTTTCAAAAAGGGAAGCTGATTGTCTTGGATACCTGTAGCTTGGATCTCTGATATTGGGAAGGAGGCCTCATCTTGCGATCTCTGGTGGGCACGCCTGAATCTCTGATCTTGGTTAGAGCCCTCGACTCTCCCTCTCTGTTGGGTACGCTTGAATCTCTGATCTTGGGAAGAGCCCTCATCTATCCGTCTCTGGTGGGCAGGCTTGAATCTCTGATCTTGCGAGGTAGCTGTCATCTCGCTATCTTCGGTGGGCTGGCTTGAATTCTCCGGTCTTGGTAAGATCCCTCATCTCTCCATCTCTGGCTGGTCTTATTGAATCGCTCATCTTGGGAAGAGCACTCATCTCTCCATCTCTGGTGGGCAGGCTTGAATTTGTGATCTTGGGAAGAGCCTTCATCAATAGTTCTCTGTTGGGCGGGCTTGAATTTTTGACATAGGGAAGAGCCTTGATCAATCGATCTCTGGTGGGCAGGCTTGAATTTGTGATCTTGGGAAGAGCCTTGATCAATCGATCTCTGGTGGGCAGGCTTGAATTTGTGATCTTGGGAAGAGCCTTGATCAATCGATCTCTGGTGGGCAGGCTTGAATTTGTGATCTTGGGAAGATGTCTGTTCCTGCAATTGCTCTGTATGCAAGCCCACCAGGCGGGGTCTGCTCAGGATCCCACCACGGCGGCGTGATCTCGGCGAATGGGTCGGCCGATTACGAGCCCTTGAACACAAGGGCAGCGCCGGCGGCGGCGATGCCGAAGCCAATTGCCGGTGGGCTGACGTGCTTGTTCTCTGCTGCGCCGGCCCGGCACGGCGCCACCTCGGCCGAGGAGCTTGGGTCTCTCTGGCACGACCGAGGGGAAGAGATGGGTGGATCATATTCATACCCGTCGTTCTCCCCTTACCAGTCTTGCTTCAGGCACCGAGACCAGAGCCCCGTCTCGGTGTTCCAGGCCTCAGTGTCCTGCAGCAGCAGCAGCAGCTCTCTCGCTGCCGGGCATTCGTCTCGGAGCCCCCAATCACTCCGGGGATCTCGCGACTGGTGCACCTCGGATCCACGGGCGGGGCGGGAGCGGCTCTTCCGAAGCTTTGTGAGGAATGCCCTGAGCTCTTGCTTGGAGTACGACACGCCGAGCTTCTCCATGCCTCGCCGCTCTGTGCTCGACATTGATGACTTCTCCTTTGACATTGAGGACGGGCTCCTCGATGATGGCTGCGAGGCGTATGCGAAGGACATCCTTGCCAGGGCGCAGTCCAGGCATAAGATCTTCTACGACGAGTTCGTCGTCAAAGCTTTCTATGAAGCCGAGAAGGCTCACCGTGGGCAGGTGAACATTCCTCCCTTGGTTTCCTTCTCAGGTGAATGCCCATCATTGATCTTGCTGCTGAATTGGCTCTTTCTGGTGGCTATTGTTGCAGATGCGAGCGAGCGGAGACCCGTATCTGGAGCACTGCGTGGAGACGGCTGTTCTCCTGGCGAAAGTTGGCGCGAGCTCGACTGTCGTCGCCGCCGGTCTTCTGCACGACACCCTTGATGATTCCTTCATCAACTACGACTACATTTCCCTGACTTTTGGAGCGAAGATCGCCGACCTCGTTGAAGGGGTATGTCCCTTCGTTCTTCTAATTGGGTCTCTATTGTTTAGCCTTTTCCCCATTTTAGTGGTACGTTTATTTGAGACTCCAATTCATGCATAATTGAAATATTATAGATTCACCTGATTCTAGATTAATTTTGAATGAATGCTTGATGTTATGATACCTCAATTTGTTTGTAGAATATTTTAGAATGAATGCAAATACCGTAGGAATCTAGCAGATCTTAGAATGAATTAAGGTGCTTAATGTGTATGGTTACGAAGCCTGAATCACATGCTGTGAAATCACTCTTTTTCTGAATTCCTTTCAGTAACATTTAAGAAAGAACTAATATTGTAAATTCATGATGTTATGATGCATGACTCACATGTTATCAATCAGTGCAGGTGTCGAAGCTGAGCCATCTGAGCAAGCTTGCCCGAGAGAACAACACCGCGAATAAGATGGCGGAGGCGGACAGGCTGCACACGATGTTCCTGGCCATGACCGACGCGAGAGCAGTGCTCATCAAGCTCGCGGACCGACTGCACAACATGATGACTCTGGATGCCCTACCCATGGCCAAGCAGACGAGGTTTGCAAAGGAGACTTTGGAGATTTTTGTGCCTCTGGCCAATCGGCTGGGAATCTACAGCTGGAAGCAGCAGCTGGAGAATCTCTGCTTCAAGCATCTCAACCCGGATGAGCACAAAGAGCTCTCTTCCAAGATTCTCGAGTCCTTCGACGAGGCCACTATTTCTTCTGCCAAGGAAAGACTCGAACGGGCTCTCAATGATCGGGGCATCTCGTATCATGTCCTCTCCGGCCGCCACAAGAGCTTATACAGCGTTTACTCCAAAATGCTCAAGTATGCCTCTCTCCTCGTATCTCTGTCTTGATCTCTCACATGCATGTTTTTATCGCTCTTTAACTTTATGGTCATCATCTGGTTTCAGAAAGAAGCTGTCGATGAATGAAATACACGACATTAATGGGCTGCGTCTGATCGTCGAGGACGAGAAGGATTGCTACAAAGCGCTGGAAATTGTCCACACCCTGTGGCCCAAGGTCACGGGCAAGCTCAAGGATTACATCACCAAACCTAAATATAACGGGTAATCTATCTCTCCGTCCATCCATCCATCCATCCATCCATCCAATTGCACCTCCCCTGCAAATCATTATAGCCATCTATCTATCTATCTATCTATATATATATATATATATATATGTATGTATATCCATTTAACTATCTATGCATTCACCCAGCATTCTATTTTTCCATCCATACATGAACTAATCTACATATCTTCATCCTCATCCATCTTTATCTTTCTTCCCATGCATCTACGATTCGGTTATGGTTCCAGCCATCTATCAATTTATCTTTGCATCCATCAATCTTCTGAACATCCATTCATCTACATAATCTTCTTATTATCTATCTGGCTATCTATCTCTCCATCCATCCATCTACATATCGTCCTCTTATCAATCTAGCAATCTCATTGACCCATATGGCATTGGAGGGCAGATACCAGTCCCTGCACACAGTGGTGATGAGCCAGGACATGGTGCCGTTGGAAGTGCAGATCAGGACAAAGGAGATGCACACGCAGGCAGAGTTTGGCTTCGCGGCGCACTGGCGGTACAAGGAAGGGGACTCGAAGTACGCTTCGTTCGTGCTCCAGATGGTGGAATGGGCCAGGTGGGTCCTCTCCTGGCAGTGCGAGGCCATGGCCCAGGCCCGGCCCGGCGCTGCCGCCGGTCTGGGCCGGGCTCCCTGCCCCTTCCCTGCTCACTCTGGAGACTGCCCCTTCTCCCACCACCCCCGTGCCGGCCATGATGGTCCTGTCTTCGTCATCGCCCTGGAGAACGACAAGGTAACAAAAGAATAAGAAAATTCTTCTCCGAATATATTTACTCGTGTTATTAACTGTTGGCTTGGTGTAGATGTCAGTGCAGGAGTTGCCGGCAAACTCAACGGTTGGGGACTTGTTAGAGAGAGTGGGGCGGGGCAGCGGAAACAGTGTTCCTGTTAAGGAGGAGCTGAGGCCGAAGCTCAACCGCCAACCAATTGGCGATCCAAAGATGCTGTTGAAGATGGGAGATGTGGTCGAAATCTCGCCGGCCATCTCTGGACGTTCGCTGACAGAGTACAGGGAAGAGATCCAGCGGATGTACGATCGTGGCCTGACCCTCTCTGGTGGTGGCGGTGGCGGCGGTGGTGGCGGTTGGCGTTTCTGACGAATGCTGGGAGCTGAAATTGACTAGAATATATGATCCAATTGATTTATTTGTACATACTGAACATATCTATCAATGTGAATATTTTATCTATTGTATAAGTTAAGGGACATGATGTTGGGTCCCCTGGAGGAGCTGTGCAGAGGGGAATTCACGCAGCGAGGTAGGCAGGTCAACGTCCTCCACGTCCACTGAGGGTATTGCTTTTGATATGTCCTCAGTCGAGAAGGGAATGCTGTTCAGCCCAAAACACAAGTTACCATGTCACTGGAGAGATAAATTAAAGAGAGGTATCCAAAGAGGATTGACAGGGGAGAGGAAGAAAGAGAAACATGATGGGGTTAAACATAGATAGTGAAACTGAGATAAAATGTGTAGAGATAGAAATAAAAAAAGAGACGGAGAGACGGGGGAAAGAGGGAGAGAAATAGGAAATAATTAGTTTGAGTGAGGGAGGGAGATGTATAAAGAAAAATGGAAAACTGTAGATTGTTTGAGGTAAATTAAAAAATTAGATTGAGATATATATATACATAATCCATAAACAAATAGAGATAAAGATAGAGATAGATGGATACCTCATGTCCTCATCCAAGAGGAAGGAGTTGGAGGAAATATCCTGGGACTGATTAGAAACCAAGTCCCTCATCTGAGCCACCACCTGGCAAAGAATACGATCCAAAGGACATCAGCTGAATTATTTAAAGAACTTGAACAATCAATCCCGCAATTAAGAATTTCCAAAAATAGAAAAAAAGGATTTTTAATGTGTTCTTGCCTCGTTTGAGACGCTTTGCGTGCCATACTTGTCATCCCAGTACATTGTGCATATGCGGTATATTTGTCGGATAGTCAGAGCCTACCAGCAGAATTTTAAGATATTAATATAAAAAATTTTTAATGGAATAAATAATGCTACATACATGTCAGGCAAAACGAAGCATACCGGGCAGAGATCTTGTCTGATCTCGTTCAGGGACTTCTTCCGTTTCTGGTGTATCACCTGTTAAGTTTATATGAAGGGAAACGAGTATTTACTGGAAAATCACTTGATTAAAGTTGAAAATAAAAGACCCTAAAATGAAATTAAAAAAGTACCAAGAAACCGACGGCTTGTCGAATGTACTTGAGCGCGTGCCAAGAAGTTCCTGCAAACTGCGGAAACCAAGTTTCACATGTGGCGAGACGTGACCAAGCGTGGGAAAGCAATCAAGTCAAGACAGAACGGCCTGAGTACCTCCTCGGTGACATTACTGATCCACTTCTCCAGCTCAGCTAGACCCGATTTCATATACTCCCCATTGGAGAACGAGCAGCACTCCCGACGTAGCAGCAGACTAAATAAGAGCATAAATAAATCAAATTAAGATCCAAAGGAAAAGGAAATTAAAAAAATAAGAGTATGAAAAGCCAACGTCTCACCTGTTGAAGAGCTGGACGTTGATGAAAGAGAAGACTTGGGTCACAAGTTTCCGGATGAAGAATGAGGGGACCTGTGGAAAATTTTATCGCAGACAATGTTCACTAAATGGATTATAACAGTAACTTAAGAATTAATATATTTTTTTTAAATTGAATTAAGAAACATTGATGATGCAGACATGGTTGAGGCGTAATCGCTCTACGAACTGTTCAAGAAGTTGAACGATGCCCTCCCAATGACTGTAGGGCAGTTGATATAGGCCGTTGGATGATCTCTGCACCCTCCCATTTGATATCTTCGGGCTTTTTGGGGCCTTCATTCAATAGGAATTATTTCGCAGTTATCAATTATTGATGATAAAAACAACAAAAAATAGAAAGACGCAGCATCTTTGAAGTGAAGAACAGGAAAAACTTGCGATAATATCAAGAACAAAAAACTAACCACGCAGCCATCATTCAAAGATTCTGTAAGTGCAACATATTGGTGGTAATTCCATGACATATGAGGCATATTTGAAATTAAAAAAAAGAAGAAAAAAGCTTATGATATATTATCACACAGCATAGATCTTATCCCAGTAATCAAACAATTGAAGAGAACAAAAAACAAAAAAAGAAAAAAACGCAATATCTTTGAAGCCTGTGATGATAAGAAGAAAAAAAACATGAAAAGATCAAATAACTTTTTTGATGATTAACCTGGCAAAACAAATCACTCATTTATCATTCAAGGACTTTGAAATGTCGCATATTATCAGTAATTCATTGCTACGTACGGCATCTTTGAAGTAAAAAGAAAAAAATAAAAGCTTGATCATTCGAAATGAATTATATCATCTGCCATCAAACAATTGACGATAACAAAAATCGATATAGTAAAAGATGAGCCATCTTTAAAAACAGTGATCTACTCATCGCACAACTTACCTGAATACAAGCGGCTAGGAGTGAGGTAATCTCACTTTTCACACTGTCACGAATCAACCCGAATATTTTCTCCAAGCAACCGGTCAACTGCTGCTTAAATAGGACAGCAGGGTAGCGAGCGTCCAAAAGAGGACTCTCTTCATAATTCTTGAGTCGGTATTTCGGGTCCTGGGAACCTCAGAAAACATAAGAAATAACACAAAAAGGAAGCTTACATGGAAAATAGAAAACCGCAAGATAATAAGGAAAGTCGACAGAACTAAACACTACAACCACCTGCAAAACTCTTCCTTTGCCCAGGCCAGGCGAGCTTGAGACTGCTCGTGCCGGAGAAGTAAAGAATGCATCGAAACGAATGTTGCTCTGTAAGAGGCAGAGAAGCGACGATGTATTGGATAGCCAGTATGCCATCAAATTATGTTCTTCCGTATCCTGAAACCAAACACCACTTATATTATGTTCTTCTATGAAGCACCACCAGATTATTAATAAGTTAATGCTCAACAAATTATCGATTTTAGGTGAGACTTTTTTTCCAGGCACCTTGATAACGCCATTGATCCCTTCAATAATGCCGTCAAAAATTGGTGTCACCTCTGCCTCAAATGCATGAATCTGAAGAAGAAATTTGTATATGACGCAGGCAGCGACAGGTTTGCCACCCTTGAACCCCATGTCCTCTTTGATACATGTCAACAGAAACTCGAGATGACCCTGAGAACGGGATATTGTGAAGAGAGGAAGAAGAGTATAGTAGATGAGAAAATATTGTGAAGAGAGGTAAACAGATGCGGGGTGACAGATGGATGGATACATAAATTACAATCAATGAAAAACCGCTTTGTTTGTCTACCCTTTAATAGGTGGACAAACCCCAAGCACAATTATATATAAATCTAGAAACAGATTAGAAATACAAACCCCATCATTAGTTCCCACAGACGTAGAGAGATGAAAGCCGATTTGGACAGCGAAAGACAAATTGAACTCAAGAACCACTTGGTTTGTGTCAAGAGAGGAAGGAAGAAGATAATGACATAACTCAATAGAGTACATGGCTGGGTATACATATACCCTAGGAGGGAGAGAATGATAAGAGGGCTAATGGGCTTATAGAATAGGGCCCATTAGCCCATATGGCTGACTATCTCACTAACACCCCCCCTCAAGCGAAGTATGGATGTCATCCATGCCGAGCTTGGACACTGCACGTTGCAGGAGAGGTCGAGATAGTCCTTTGGTAAGGACATCAGCAGCTTGATCAGCGGATGGAACAAATTCCAAGTCAAAGATGCCCTCGTCCACGCGCTCCTTGAAGAAGTAGCGGTGGAGTTCCATATGCTTGATCCGTCCCTGTTGGCCAGGGTTCTTTGCCAAGGCGATTGCCGACTTGTTGTCGCGGTAGAAGTGGATCGGGCCGGAATACTCCACACGAAGGTCATGGAGAATTCCGTATATCCACTGGCCTTCAGAGGCCCCATCGGCGAGTGCCCGGTATTCGGCTTCAGCACTGGAATGGGACACTTTGTCCTGCTTGCTGCTCTTCCAACTGACAAGACTGCCGAAGACAAAAGTGCAGTACCCCGTGGTGGAACGACAGTCCACAACTGAGCCGGCAAAGTCCGCATCAGTGTACACCTTCACGGTCTGCTCCATACTCCGAGGAAAGAACAAGCCCTTCCCGGGGCAGCCCTTTAGGTAAGCAAGTACCCGGTTGGCCGCCTGACGATGGATCTCCTGCGGAGAGTGCATGAACTGACTGAGGAGGTTGACGGCGAAACTGATGTCGGGGCGGGTGTGGGTCAAGTACAGGAGTTTCCCCACCACCTGCTGGTACTGATATGCGTTCACCGGTGCTGAGTCCTCCCCCTTACCCAACTTGACGTTAGGGTCGATGGGAGTAGTAACCGTTGCACACTCAGTCATTCCAGTCAAGGCCAGTAGGTCAACTGCATACTTCTGCTGTGACACAAAGATCTCCCGGGGGGAGTAGGCCACCTCAAGGCCGAGGAAGTAGCGAAGAGGCCCGAGGGCCTTGATTTTGAACTCCTTGGCCAACGCAGAGCTGAGGCGGCCGGCCTCTGCAGAATCGGACCCCGTGATGAGGATGTTGTCGACGTACATGGCCAAGATGGAGACACCCGCGGAACTGTGACGGAAGAATAGGGAGTCATCCCCATTGCTCTGAGTGTAGCCCTCGGTCTTCATGACCAAAGAGAACCGACCGAACCACATCCGCGGTGACTGTTTCAGTCCATAGAGAGACTTCCGCAGCCGGCAAACGATGCTCGGGGGGCCAAGGGTATACCCGGGAGGTGGCTGCATGTACACCTCCTCCGTCAAGTCCCCGTGGAGAAAAGCATTCTTCACATCGAACTGTCGTATCGGCCAGTCGGAATGAGCCACAAGCGCCAAGAGGAGACGGACTGTTTCCATCTTCGCCACAGGAGAGAAGGTCTCGAAGTAGTCCACGCCATACGACTGAGTAAACCCCGAGCCACAAGTCGAGACTTGAGGCGCTCGAGAGTACCATCAGCATGATGCTTCTTGGCATGAATCCACTTGCAATCCACCGCCCTCTTGCCAGGAGGAAGTGGGACGACTTCCCAAGTGTGGTTCTTGAGCAAGGACTGCATCTCCTCATCCATCGCCGCTTTCCAATGAGGAGAAGCAAGAGCATCGGATAGGCGACGAGGGAGGGGATGCGACTCGATGTGAGAAAGAAAGGACCGGTAGGAAGGGCTTAGCCAATCAAAAGAGAGATAGTGAGATAAGGGATAGAGAGGTGTGCGAGTGCACTAACGAACCCCTTTCCGAAGGGCGATAGGCCATCCCAACTGAGCATCATCATCAGTAGACGAGGGTGACGCATCGTCCGACGGAGGAGCGGAAGCAAAGGAGGGAGAAGAAGATAGCTCCCCGGGGGTAGGGGGAGGCTCCCCGGGGGAAGATGGTGCACTAGGAGAAGGATACGGTGCACCAAGAGTAGGAGGTAGCTCCCCGAGGTGAGAGATGGACTTCCCGGGGTTAGGAGGTGCACTAGGGGGAGGATACGGTGCACCGGGAGGTGAGACGGTAGGAGGCAAGGGAGAGAAGGTGGCTGGGAACGGCGACGGTGGAGGAATGGGTCCCACAAACGGAAAGGGTTCCAAGGAAGGAGTCGAAGACGCCTCAACCAGCGGAAGGCGTGGCGAGGTAGAATCACCGAAGTAAGACTCATGCTCGGCAAAGGTGACGTTTGCCGAGATGAAAAATCTCCGAGACGGAGGGTGGTAGCAACGGTAACCTTTCTGGAGAGAAGCGTACCCGACGAAGACGCACCGGAGAGCTCGAGCATCGAGCTTCGTGCAAGTGGGAGCCGTATCGTGGACGTACGCCGTGCACCCGAAGATGCGAGGGAGGAGTCCAGTCCGCAGTGAGAGATGGGGGAACACCGTGGAGAGACGATCCAGTGGGCTGACAAACCCGAGGGGCTGGGAGGGGAGACGGTTTACGAGATGGGTACTTGTTAAGACCGCCTCACCCCAATACGCCCACGGAACAGAATAGTTCAGCAGAAGGGTACGGGCGGTCGACGTGACATACCCGATCCGACGTTCTGCCATACCGTTTTGTTCCGGGGTGGCCACACAAGAGGACTCGTGGAGAATCCCATGGTCAGCAAAGTACGTGGCCAGCTCGGTGTTGACGAAGTCCCGGGCGTTATCGGAGCGAAAGTGCTGAATACCTCGGCCAAACTGAGTACGAACCATGGTGCAGAAGTGACGGACCGTCGGAGCAACCTCAGATTTGGCGGTCAACAAGTAGACCCATGTGTAGCGGGTGGCCTCGTCAACAAAGATCTGAAAGTATCGGTGGCCCTTTAGGCTAGCCTGCGGGGCGGGTCCCCAAACATCACTATGGATGCGAAATAATGGAGTGGAGGAGTGCGAGGTGGACGGAGAGAAAGATGAACGACGGTGCTTCGCCAGTAGACAGGCATCACACACGATAGTCTGAAGGTCCAATCCAGTACACATCGAAGGAAAGAGACGCTGTAAAATTGAAAATGGTGGATGACCCAACCGTTGGTGAGCCAACTGGAGACGTCCCATACGCTGCACATCCGCCGGTCGGAGTTGGCGGTGAAGCAGGAAGCACCGAGAGCGCCCCCCATCGTCCAACAACAGCAACCCGTTCTCCCGCCTAATCGGTGTAGTCCGACCCACCTTGTCAGATAGAAATATCCCGTCAGGCTGGAGGTGAAAAGAACAGGACAAACTGTCAACCAAACGCTGAGGAGACATAAGTATAGCTCACAGGGCGGGGACATGAAGAACATTGCTGACCACTCCGAGGCCGTCTACAAACACTGCCCCAATTCCAGCAACACGCAACCGTCCACCACCGGCTGTAAGAACTGTACGGTCCCCACTATGCCTTTCGTAGGATACAAACCGGTCATTGAACGGGGTCATGTGTTCGGTTGCCCCCGAATCAAGAACGCAGCTCGTATCCGATACGAGAGGCGAGTAAGAAGCCGTACCACAATACCACTGTTCAGACTGAGGGAGAGAGAACGCACCAAATCCACCAAAATGTGCCGTCGACTGAGTCGGAGTCTGCATAGTAGCCACTTGGTCACGGAGACGGGCCAAGTCGGCTTGGAGCTGCTCAATAGTCGCCGGGCTGGTAGAAGAGGTAGAGGAGGAGGCAACCATAGCTTTCCCTTCGGTAGCATCCTTTTTCCGGTTGTCGTACTGACGCTTCTTGCACCACTTGCGGAGATGTCCAGGCTTGCTGCAGTAGGAGCAAATCAGCCCGGAGGGGGCCGCCTCCGCGGGGGGAGCAGGAGCGGGCGAGGGAGGCCGGGCGAGGAGGGCAGTCGAGTCACGAGCTGCCTCCGAGGAGAGAGTGCCAATGACATGAAAATGACTCTCCTCTTCCTGGAGTTCCTTCACCAAGTCATCAATGGAAGGAAGGCCTTCCTTGCGATGGAGGGCACGGCGCCGAGTGTCGTCATACTCCTTGTTTAGGCCATAAAGAAACCCCAAGAGGCGTAGGCGAAGAGTGTTCTGGAATGACTTGCACGTCGGATCATCCGTCGGCAAGTAGTAGTCCACCTCGTCCCACAGCTTCTTGTGTTCCAGCGCATAGTCCGAGATGGACAGTGCGCCTTGGCGAAAGTTGCTGGCTTTAGCAACGAGCATAAAGAGGCGCCAGTTGTCCCCTTCGCAGCCGCAGAATTTGTTGGCCTGGTCCCAAAAACCCTTCACGATGGCGCAGCGAGGGAACTTTTCACGGAACGAGGGTGCCAGGGAGGTCGTGTAGAGCCATCCAAGGACGAAGTGTTCCTCGGCTTCCCACGCCGCATAGTGTGGATGGGTCGATGGAAGCGGGGCTTGTGTGCAATGCTTGAACAGTTGGCGAGCCTTGAGAGTAGTCTCGACAAAGTGACGCCACTGTAACAAATTCGGGCCCTGGAGACACGTCGTGTCGGGAACCGCCGGCAGAGAATGAGTAACCTTGTGTGACAAGGGTTCTCGTTGAAAGTCTGCATCGGTGAAGCCATCATCTGGGACGGCCGGTTGACGCGTCTGGCCCATGGAGTAAAGTTCCTCCGACATCAGAGCCGTGGTTTCTACGGAGACGGCTGTTGTGACTGAGGTTGCGGCCCTTGCTGCGGCTGCGGCTGCAAGCTGCGGCTGCGGCGGCGGCTGCGGTTGCTGGCAGTAGCTGCGGCTGCTGCTTCGGCGGCGGCTGCGGCTGTTGGCTGTGGCTGCTGCTTCAGCGGCGGCTGCGGCTGCGACGGCTGCTTCGGCGGCTGCTGCGGCTTCTGCTGCTGCTTCGGCGGTGGCTGAGGCAGCTGGCTGCGCTGCGGCGCCGACTGGCGCGCTGCGGCGCGGCTGTGGCTGGCGCTGTGGCTGCGCTGCGGCTCTGCGCGCGCTGCAGCTGGCGAGCGGCTGCAGCTGTGCGCGGCTGCGGCTGTGCGCGGTTGCGGCTGCGGCTGTGCGTGGCTGTGGCTGGCGCGCGGCTGCGGCTGCGGCTGTGCGTGGCTGCAGCTGGCGAGCGGCTGCGACTGCGGCTGTGCGCGGCTGCGGCTGGCACTCGGCTGCGGTTCCGGCTAGGGCTGCGGCTGGTGCTCGGCTGCGGCTGCGGCTAGGGTTTTGGCTTCGGCTGGTTCTCCGGAAGCTCCGCGGGCTGGCTACAGCTCGTGCTGTGGCTGATCCGTCGGTCACGCTCCGGGTTCGCTAGACAGCGAGAGGGTGATGTCAAACCCTAGATGGAAGAGCTCTGGAGCTCTGATACCATGTCAAGAGAGGAAGGAAGAAGATAATGACATAACTCAATAGAGTACATGGCTGGGTATACATATACCCTAGGAGGGAGAGAATGATAAGAGGGCTAATGGGCTTATAGAATAGGGCCCATTAGCCCATAAGGCTGACTATCTCACTAACAGATTATATATAAATCTAGAAACAGATTAGAAATACAAACCCCCTCATTAGTTCCCACAGACGTAGAGAGATGAAAGCCGATTTGGACAGCGAAAGACAAATTGAACTCAAGAACCACTTAGTTTGTGTGCACCTTTTTTTGCAAAAACGCTAGCACAAACTAAAAATAAATCCATAAATATTGTAGAGGTAGAACGCTCCACGTTTTCAACAGAAAGTAAGAAGAAGAGGATTACCTCGTATTGGTCAATGGTCCTCACTACGCGCCCTCTTTGATATGGGCTACGGAGTCTGCCCAAAACAGGGGTATTCTAAGACATTTATAAGACAGATTTATAAGACAGAGAAGATAAATGAAGCATCAAAGAAAATTAGATAATAAAAACTTACAAACGTAGCCTGCAGTTCTGGACTGGGAGGCAAGTGATGGTGCTTCTGGCATAATAAAGGGCATTAAAGTCTCTTAATGAAATGGATAAATAAAGAGATAACCTTTGATAAATGTTAAAAATGGGATAAAAGGATAATAATATGCTTCTTTCTATTTCACCTTTAGAGTTGATCGAGACAGGTTTTGGCTGACAGGTGTCATATCCAGCGATTTTTGTCTCAGGGCACTGTTTTCTTCCATCATGCTCGAGATTTTTTCTGACATGCTGATTTCAGAAAGAATGCAACGGGCGATATTATGGAAGATTTAAGATAGAAAAATATGAGACATAAGAAGTAAATTAAAGCAACAGTCAAAAGAAGGAATTTGACAACGAAGTATAAACTTCATAAGCCAAAGTCTATTTATGAGTTCGAGATCCCAAATCTTAGAACTTCATATCTAAGTAAAAACCAGGGAAAACTTTTATTCCAAGAAAAACCTTTGCAAGCCCTGACGAAGTTTGAGGTTCTCCGATTCAATTTGTGCCAACTTTTCCAAGTTCTCAGCGTTGCTTTTCTTTGCCTTCAGAAACTCCTGTTCCACGTCCAGCATTTTCTTCGAAAGGGAATTGACAGTATTCTATAGGAGAAAATACCATCAGAATCATATTACCTTGACCTTTAAAGGGTAAATGAGAAACAAATATTAGAAAATAAATGTAATAAACTAGATTAATAACACACCCACCTTGAGATGCATGTTCTCCTTGTTTATTTCTTCCATTTCAAAAAGCCTTTTTTCTAGATGTGCCTTATCTTTGTAATATACTTCTAACTCCCTAGAAAGAGATACATTTTTTTCTTGCTCAACCTCTGCCGCCAACTTTGCAGCTCTCAATTCAGAATGCGATGATTCCAATAACTGCTGAAGTTTTGAAATCTCAGCTCGCTTAGATGCATCTCCACCAATCTGCAGACCCAATTTTCAATGTAACTGATTCAAAATATCCCTGAAATATAGACATTTTTTGCGAAGTACTGTAGTTTAAGATCTTTAGAGGAAAATGGTCCTTTTTCTTAACAAAAGGAAAATGGTCCTTTAAGACGATCCAGCAGTCTCATTTTTAATTCATCAATGGCCTCCTCATAACACAAAATTATAGGATTTCGGAGAAGTTGGGCTTTAAATCAGAGTAGCAACAGTAGTCAACTTATACCAAAATATTATCTTTTCAAAAAAACAAGTCAGATTTGAGGCCTTCAATTCCTCAGCTAACCAATGTTAAACTAATAAAGATAAAAGACTAAAACGCTATTAGAAAAATGAGATTGAAGGAAAACGGTCCTTTCAATAAAAGCATATTCAAGCATCTGTGATCTACGAATCTATCCAGATCTCAACGAATTAATTGGATTTTGGGCGGACGGGTTTGACCTCCATGATTAAGGTTGAACTCGTGAGAGGAAAATGGGAAGGATAAAATCGTGAAAGAATGAGGATTGGCATCTCACCCTCCGTCTCTTTTCCAGTTCTAAGAGCAAAGAGATGTCCTCCAGCTTCTTCTCCAGTTTGTTCTTCGCCTCCTGTAGTGCGCCAGTTTCTCGTGCAGCCTAGAAAGATCATATATTTATTTCTCCATGATATGATACACGCAATGTTGGAACTTTTACAAATAGAAAATTCCAAGAACATAGCAGATGTTACGAAAATATTTATAAAACACCAAGTAAAACTTGTATAATTTGGGTCTACATATAAGGGACAAATTTTACTTTTCTATCATAATATGATACGCGAATAGGACAGGAGATAGAAATCCACCGGCACAAGGAAACAACCAGCACAATATTCACTTTAGTTATTCAGTAGAAATAAATACCCTTTTCAGCCTTTGAAGCTCTCTCTTTGCCACTTTCCGTCTCCATGCACACTGAATAGCGACCAAAGCGAGCAAATACTGCCGATATTTTGAGGTTAATTTCTGCATTCTCCATTGAGCCTAAGTTGAACAGCGCATATTAGCTTGTTGCCGTAGAGATAAATAAATATCACAGCCCCATTGAGGGCAATATCAACAAGTGAACAATAACTCACATAAATTCAAATCCCAGACAAAAATGAAATTGCAACGGTATTGTTTAGAGTGAAAAGTGTGATTCACCTTATGAACAACTTGTTTATTCAATAAGACAGACGACTTGGATACAAATCATGGTGATTAAGTTTTCCTCTAAATAATGATTTGTAAATTAAGGAGTAACCTTTTTAATAAACAAAAACCTTTAAGGGAAAAGGTCCAAACAATATGGATAAAAGGGTATTAATAAACCCTAAATGCTGGGATGCAGGGAACACTTGCATCCACACTCACTTTCACTCTTTTCTCCTCTCTTTCATCTCTTTCTCTCCAGCAATCCTGATATTTTCCAGTCTGTGATTGCATCAGAATGTTTTTTTTATATAAAAAGGGTGAACACCCGATGAATCGGTGAACCCCCCATCAGGACCTTACTGTCCCTTCACCATCTATCCGATCAATTTCGAATCCTTCCCTCTCAGCCAATCGCCTGCTGGAGCCATGTCACTTTTAAACTCTCCACTTTGTATGTGGCTCCATCTGTAGAAGCCATACTTCCCTTGAACAGCACCTCGTTTCAATGCAACCAATTGGCCCACAATACTGCCAATGCTTGTCCACATTCATTTCCTCTGCCTCTGCAATTCTGGACTGAGTCCCAGAAGATCTCTTCAGATGTCACATCCAACGTTGACAATATCTGGCTCGCCTAAATCGTGCCAGCAAATGGGCACTCAAAAAAAAGATGATTGCAGTCTTCTCCACCATAAGAGCATAGCAGACATTCTGACGATGTGTCCAGATATAGCCTTTTGCGAAAAACTCTAGCCATTAGTCCGCGAGCTAGCAACCAGCCAAAGATCCTCACTTTCAGTAGAACGCTTGGTCCCATATGAATCTGCATGTTTGGATTAGCAACCTATCTTCCTCTCGGCCTTCCTGGAACCTTGTGTAGGCCATCTGGACTGAGAAGGGGCCATTTGTCTATACCCAACCATCTTGCTCTCTGTCAGCTGGTCTAAATTGGATTAGGGATTGTTGCATATCCATGAGTTCAGACACCCGCTGGTCGGATAAGGCACCCTGTATGATCGATGTCCACACTCCATCCCAACAGTCCTGAACATGGGCATTTTGATTCTGGGCGAGCACATACAAACGAGGGAAAGTCTCACTCAGGATGCCTCGTGCCAACCATGCATCTCTTCAATATTGAAACATTGCTCCGTCGTCTAACTTGGCAGAATTTTTATCTTTGTACTCGTGGTAAGGATCTGTCTAAGTCCTTGCCAGAATGGCAAGGTCGCATGATACAGATCTGACTTTCTTTCCTAATTCAATCCCCAGCCACAGATTTCTCACAATAATTTGATGACAAGATCATCCTGTGGATTCATAATTCCCTCCACCCATTTGGATAGTAATGCAATATTCATACTCTGCATGTGCAGGACCCCCAGACCTCCCAATTTGGTGGGACGACATACTTTTTCCCAAGCCACCATCGTAAGTCCCTCACTTTGTTTCGGCCCAGAACCTCTCCATAGAAAGCATCTCATCATGCCTTCTAATCTCTTCCTGACTCCTGCTCGCATGTTGAATACTGAGAGGTAAAATATCGGAATGGATGAGAGCACTGATCGCAAAAACACCAATCGACCCCCTCTTGATAACACCTTAGCTTGCCCCCCCCTATAGTCATCTTTCCACCTTCTCAATGACTGGTTGCCAATCTGCTCTTGTCATCCTCCCCTTTGTTAGGGGTAGGCCCAAATACCTCAGTGGGAGATTCCCAATCGGTGTTCTCAGTATCTCTGTGCACTGTGTCTCCTCTTCTGGAGATAGGCCATTGCACAAAAATATTGATTTCTTCTGGTTAATTTGTAGTCCCGAAAAATCTGCGAATAGATCAATTATGATAGGTAGATTTTTTGCTTCCTGCCGGACCTTCTATGAAGAAGGTGGTGTCATCAGCATATTGGAGCAGTGGAATCCTATTTTGGTGGTTAGACAGTTGATAGCCTCGCAAAAATCTCTGTGAGCATGCTTGATTGATACAGATTGCGAGTGCATCCACTGCCAGCACTAACAATAATGGTGCCAGTGGGAATCCTTGTCGCACCCTTCTTTGTAGCTGAATTTGACCTCATGGTTGTCCATTTAACAGCACCGTGCAGGATTACGTTATGATGCGTCTCTTCACCCAGCTGATCCATTCCTTAGGGAACCCTCTTCTTTTCATAGAGGCCCACAGAAAATCCCAGTCTAATGAATTGTAAGCCTTGGCAAAATCAACCTTCCACATGAACCCTTTAGTACCCTTCTTCTTCCATGTTGTACGTATTTCTCCCGCAATAACTGCGGTGTCAACCAAGAGTCTACCTGGAATGAAAGCTGACTGAGCGGGTCCAACAAGCTCTCCTATCCTGGCCCTCAACCTATTTGCCAGCACCTTTGCAATAATGAGACAGATAGAGTTTGACAATAATATGGGTCTAAAATCTTCAACTCTATTCGCATCTTGACATTTCGGCAAGAGGAACACATATGATCTATTGATCTTTTCCATATTCCCTCCTCGTCTAATTCTTCAAGCGTGGTCATCACATCTGGTCCAACCAAATTCCAACACTCGCTGTAAAAGAATACTGTGGATTGCATCAGAATGTTAACCAGAATATGCTTGAACTAGTTGACAGATGACATGAAAGCTAAAAGTCTGATACTCTCGTAATATCAATAATAGAAATGGATGTAAATAATATTTCATTCAATAATAGTCTGATACTCTCGTACTCCGACTTTGCTTGTACTTGTGCCTCCTGTGGTACTTTCTAGAATAGAACTTATCAAAGTCCCTCCGAAAAAAAATGAATGAAATACCACATTTGAAACGCAAAGGCCGAACCTTTTCTTTACGTCACACACATCATCAAATTCTTGAAACTCACTGAATTACGCTTCCATTTTTTTACCAGAAAAATTATGATTGCAGTTATGGTAATCAATGAAGTTAGCTAGTTCAGGAGTGCACGAGATAATTCCGCCTACCTTATTCTTAACACACAACAGAGTAATCACCAATACAAACTACAACAGAACTACAGTTCGAATGCGAGAAATATCGTGTCATCAGCAAATCATGGGGTTAAGTTAAACCCCAAGTAGCTTGGACAATAGAAACTATGATCTACGTCATCACATAACTAAGCTCCCCCTATTGAAAAGAACCATCCCATGTTTTGTTCGCCACAACTAGCGGCAGGACTATATTTTTTTTATTGCAAAGAAAGATCACCTGAGGTCGGTAATCAACCAGAAAAATCTGCAAGACTTCAGAAGAACAAAAGAAATAAAAAGTCTAAAGAAAATAGACTTAACAAGGTTAGATAGTATAATGTTGAAGAAGTTATCGGTCCACTTTTTTTTAAAGTGGGAGGGGCAGTCACCTGACAAGGGGATGACCACCCCATAACAAATGGGTAGGCTCATCCGGACCTGCCTAAAATAGTATCACGTTCTTGGTCCACTTTATTTAAGAAATCTCATACCTTCTGGTATCACAACAGAAAATGATAAATACCATCAAAATTAATAACAATTATTGAGATGGTGCGCTGAAAGGAAGCCATATTCTTTGGACTTTTTAAATACAACATATTAGTCGTGAATGAATGGTTTTTTTTTTGAACAATAAAGAAGATCACCCAGCTTGGTGAACCTCCGTACACGTGGACAGGGGGGATATCTAGGCCAATACAATGGCCCATCGTGCCTTCCATACCCTCCACCTCAACCAGGACCAAACCAACAAAACACAAGTCTCTCAACTTCATTTATAGCCCTGTCCACCGACATTGCCTTCCCCTTGAATAAGACCTCGTTGCGGTGGGACCATATTGCCCATAGCACCGCAAATCTCAGCCCCCGCTCCTCATACCCACGTTGACGCCGCGGCAGTGTGGCACATAAGACCGAACTCGACGAAATCTCTGCTAGCCCCTGGCTAGCCCATATTGCACGGGCAATTCGACATTGGAAAAAAAGATGCTCGCACTCCTCTTCCTCCTCCGTACACAGAAGGCACAGTGATGATTCTGCCGGGAAAAACCTTTGACGTCTCACGCGGGTCATTGTCCACTTTCTGGCGAACATCCAAGCAAACACCCTAACGTTCAGAGGTATCTTTTGCCTCCAAATTGATCGACATGCCCCAAAGATGATTGGGTCCTCATTGTGGTGCGTTCTCAACCTCTGGTATACTCCTTGACTGGAGAACGGGCCAAATGCCCATATCCACCCATCTGTCATCCCCCTCCATTGGCTGCCAGTTGCCTAGTGATTGTTGAAGGCTTGTGAAATCCTGCACCCGCTGATTAGATAAGTTGACCGCAAAAGTTGGACACCACACACCATCCCAACACTCTTCCACTAATGCTTGTCACTGACGGGCTAGGGCATACAGGCGAGGGAAAAGGTCTCGAAAGCGTCCACGCAACGTCCAATCATCCATCCAAAACCTAAAGACGGCGTCATTCCCCAATTGAGCCCGGAAGAAATCCCTAACCAAGGGGAACACCTTCTTCAGCCCTCTCCAAAAGCCGACTCCCCCCTCACCTTATCCATCAAATTCTCCCAGCCCAAATTGGAGCTGTATCTGTCCCTCAAGACAGTCTTAATCAGGTCATCCTCCAGTCCCACGATCCGTCTAACCCATTTCGTCAGTAGAGGCACATTCAGTGTATCTAGGTGAGGTACTCCAAGTCCCACCCTATTTAGTTGGCCTGCAAATGTCTTCCCATGAAACTAACTCCATGCCATGCCCCTCCCCTGCATTGGACCCCTTCCAAAAGAATCTCCACATGAGCCCGCTTAGGCGTTTCTCAACACCCACCTAAAGTTTAAACACGGATAAATAAAAGGTTGGTATTGCTGATAGTACTGACCGCAATAGCACTAGTCGCCCCCCTCGCGATAAAACTCTCTGTTTCCATCCCTCCAAGCATCTCTCCACCTTCTCCACCACGGGTTGCCAATCTGCTTTTTGTAATTTATCGGCGGATAGGGGTAGCCCTAGGTATCGCATAGGCATTGATCCCACTGGCGTTCCAAGCGCACTAGAACACTGGATCTCCTCCTCCGGCGATAGACCAAAGCCCACAAATTCTGATTTTCCTCTATTGATGTACAGTCCCGAGCAATCTGTGAATACCCGCAGGAGTGCCGCCAAATTCTTGGCCTCCTCCACCGATCCCTCGACGAAGAACAGCGTATCATCCGCATATTGTAACAAAGGGATGCCCAAGGGATGGCTCGGCATCTGGAATCTTCTAATACATCCCCTCCCACATACCAAGGATGTACTGATGGCTAAGACATCAGCTGCCAGAACAAAAAGCATCGGTGCTAAAGGACACCCTTTCCTGATCCCTCTCTGCAGTCTAATCCACCCCCCTTTTGGGCGTTCATTTACCAGCACCGCAAAGGACTGAGAGGTCACACATCGCTTCACCCATTTGATCCATTCCTGGGGGAAACCCCTCCTTCGTAAAGATGCCCATAGGAATCGCCAATCCAAAGAGTCATATGCCTTCGCAAAATATACCTTCCACATGAACCCCTTGATCCCATTATCCTTCCACGAAGCAATAATCTCCCACACCAAGATGGCACTATCGACTAGCTGTCAACCCGGAACAAAGGCAGATTGAAACAGACCAACCAAATCCCAAGCACCCCTTGTAGTCGATTGGCCAATACCTTTGCAACTGTAAGATATATGGAGTTGGATAGCGATATGGGCCAGTAGTTGCCTACACTTTCTGCCCCTTGCCGCTTCGGTAATAAAAATAGGAAAGATTTATTAATCTTCTCCATGTTTGCTTGAGGGTTTCTCAGCTCTCCCAATGTGGCCATCACATCCTCTTTGACCTCATTCCAGAACTCATAGAAAAACACCGGTATGCTGTCCGGTCTCGGGGCGCCTTCGCCATTCAATCCTGCCATAGCTGCCAGAACCTCCGCCGTATCAAAAGGCCGCACTAGATCATCTCTCTGGTCTTGGGTTAATTGTGATGCCCCCTAGCCCGTCCACCGCCATCTATTCGGGGCCCCCCGCCGTGACATCGAACGAAAATGCTCCGCCATTGCTCGACCCACTGCGTGCGTGCCGGTATACCTCTGTGATTCGACCTTCACTGATAGAATCTGATTCACTCTCCATTTGCTTGAAGGTGGAAAAACCTCGTGTTGGCGTCACCCTCCTTTAGCCAGGGCTGCCTGGACCTTTGTCTCAAATCCATTTCCTCCTTCCTATCTTCCTCTGCCACCACTTCTCTACCTCTTTCGTTCCTGAGTCTCACCAACCAGTAATGCTCGACTGTCCTCCACAACGTCCAGTTCTCTAATCTTGTGAGGGCCTCGATCCTCACTCTACATCTCACCTCCCTTATCCTCCTTCTGTAGCTCTTCAAATGTTCTCCCAGCCCATCTATGCGATTTGTCATTCTATTAGCCCTTGGCACCTGCTCCAATTGTGTCCGCCATATATCCTTTACCTCCTCTCTGAAACCCCCTTCTCGTAGCTATGATGTGGTCCGCCCATGGCCCTCATGAGTCTGCCAAATTATCGGGGTATGGTCCGATATCGGTCTGGACAGCGCGCGCACATCTGCCCCTGGGAACCTCTCCATCAACTCCACTGAGCATAAGAACCTATCCAGCCGCGACTGATAAGCCGCTCTCTCCAAACTTCGCCATGTGTAGCAACAATCATTGGGCCCCATCTCCTGCAACCCTGCTGACGCCAAGAAAGCCCAGAACTCCTCCGACCCCTGATCACGCCCCCCCGCTCCATTGGGCCTATCATTGGTCTCCAACGTCACATTGAAATCCCCACCAAACAACAATGGCATCCCTCGACACTTATCCACAAGTTCCGCCAGCTCCAACCATAGCCCCTCCCTCAGGCTGGCGTTCACAGGTCCATAAACTGAAGATACGACCACCCCCAGACCATCACTCCTTGTCAACCTCATTGCCGCCGTAAATTGACCACGCCATGCCTTCTCCTTCCTAAAGATTGCATCGTTCCAAGCAATCAGCACCCCTCCTGACCGCCCATTTGCGTTCACCGAAATAAAACCCTCCAGCAAACTCCCTCCAACCACACGCCAGTCCCCTACTCCACATTCCTCCGACATCGTCTCCTGTAAACACACCACCGTGACACCCCACTTCCGTAAGTATCTGCCCATGATCCCTCTCCTCTTGGCATCCCGGAGCCCCCGCACATTCCATGATATGCATCTCATGGAACCTGGCACAACCTCCTCCCGTCCTTTTGAGTCTCCGCGAAGCCTCCGAGCACACCCACGATTGTGTCTCGTGTCGCATCGTCATCCTCGTTCGCCACCACCTCCCTCTCCGGCTCAAGTGACTCCTCGTTCTCTATCTCCTCCATTGTCCTGCTTCTCGATTTGTTTGATTTCCTCTCCGTCTTGTCGCGCCTTGTCTTTCCCACTCTTACTGCCATCTAGTCACGGGGGAAATGCATCCTCCCACCTTTCCCAACCTCCAACCATATCTTCACTGCGTTGACTTTCTTGATATAGAGTTGCTGCCTCTCATAACCAATGCAACGACCCAGTAAGTCTCCCTTCAATAATTGCCTCCCTCTTGGCAACCGCAGGGTGCCCTTTCTCCTGGCCCCTTTCCGCTCGGTCGCTCCCAAGCTATGTGATTCCATCATGCCATCACTTGCATTCACATCCTCTGATACCCACGAGCTCTCCTCTTCATTAGTCCCCTTTGCCTCCACCGTCCTGGTCCCTGCTTCCGTCTCTTCCACCACACCTCCACTGATCTTCGCATCCAGTGCCGCGTCCCCTTCCCTTGCAGGGAGCCTCTCTCGCCTCCCGTCTCCTATAGTCTCACTAAAGGGTTCATGATCTTCTGCAGCTGGTGGGGTTGGTGGTTGGCGCTCCATTACTCGTACAGTATATGTGCCCTTACGACCTTGAAGCAGGACCCACGACGATGCCACCGTGTCCTTCTTCATTTCCACATCCAACATTGACAGATCTGGGTCACCCGACTCTAGGCCCGACGTAACGACCCCTCGCAACCTCCCAAAAGATCGGACTAATGCCTCTATGTTCCGGGTGGATCGATACCCGGCTGGTACCCCCTGACTTCAATAATAGCCGGCCTCATCGCTCTATCCCTGACCTTATCGGTCCAGATGATGCGCTGCCATTTAATTCTTGCTTCACCAATCACCTGCCTCCACCCACACACTGCAATGCATTCAGTCGCAGGAACTTGTCGGACCAAAACCTCTCCCGTCTCCAGTCTCTTCACCTCCGAACCCTCCAGCTCCAGGAATTTCCTCACCAGTGCCTCTCGTACTTCCTCCTCTCTCTCACTTCACCTGCTTCGATCTCCCCAACAATGCACGCGGCCTGGGTAAGACTTACTCGCCTCGCAATCAGTAGATCCTTTGCCTTTCTATGGTCGGAGGCCGCATCTGGGCATCGCGCTTGTCGATGACCCACCCCCCGACATCGCCTGCAAATGAGCGAATTTCGACAATCACGTGCATGATGCCCCCACCCCAGACACTTGAAGCATTTGAAGCATTCTATCCTCGTCTCTCGTCTCCCCTCCTCCACCGCCTCATTCCTCCTTCGCCATGGCTGTCCACGGCCACCTCCATGCTCCTCCCATCCTGACAGTCTTCCCCCGTGCTTCCTCACCACCGTCCACCCCTTCTCTTGCCCTGGCATGTCTATCTTGCCTTGCGTAAACTTCCTTGCGCAGAACTAGGATTCCCTGTGGGCTCTGCACCACCCTCTTCTGTGCGATCTCCACAGCGCGGGAGCGCCTACGAGCTCTCCTCCGACGACCTAGGGTTTCCTCCAACGATCCTCCTCCGATGCCCCGATGTTACTCATCCTACAAGTTCTCCTCCGACGACCTAGGGTTTCCTCAGAAGCTCCTCCTCCGACGTCCCGGTGCTCCTCCGACGATCCTCCTCCGACGTCCCGATTCTCTCCTCCTCTGAGGATCCTCCTCTGACGATCCTCCGACGATCCTCCTCCAGTACGGTATTTTGACCGTACTCGCGATCGAGCGGGAACTGTTTACAGAAGGTGGGGAGGGCTCGAAGATCACAACCTCCCCTCAAATCTTCGAAAAATCCTTGGGAGTCGTGAATGAATGATATGATTCTATTTGTCAAATTATCAACCATTTCCTCAGAAAAAGAATAACACAAAATAAAAAGATAATACTAGACAAAATGAGAACCTGGATTCTGATAGCAGCTTTCTGTCGTTTGGCAGACACGGCCCACATACGAGCTAAAAAACCACGAATGCAAGACTGAATGGCAACAGTCGCGAAGCAAATATGCTTAAATCTGCTACGATCAAGCAATCGGCGTCCATATTTCTGAATCACCATTGCAGCTGCGTTTTGCTTAAGAACCACAAAAAATCGTCGGTTTGCACAACCTAAAAAAAATTAAAAATTTAAATTAATCACCAACAAAGACAATTGGTCCAAGAGCATGAGTCAAAGAACAAAATTCACTTGATTTATTGTGAACCCAAAAACATATAAAGTAAGACACAGAAGAGTGTACAGTACATTTTGAAACACCTATCTGCTACAGCGTAATAATTTATCATCACCAGGCTCCACTAAAAATCGAGAATCAAAGCCAATTACTGAAAGTGAGAAAATCAGATGTTTCCACAAAAGATGTTGAGGACGTAAAGCAATGTTTGACACAGTTAGATATCCGTACTTTTTAGCAAACAGATACCTTTGCTGCACATTGTCTTATACAAAAAAATGGGGAATATTTTGACCATTTTAAAATTTTGTTGAGATCTAGGGGACAGATTTAGAGATATACAAGTATAGCTCATGAACCCAATTTAAACTTTTGAAATTGAAATGGACTTCAGACATTATCATAGAAGTCTCTGATATAAACACACAACTTGATACAATAACTACACAAGGAATTTAAAATGATATTGAGAGAGAGACAGCTTGATGGGAGAAGCCTGCCGCCCTGGGAGCAAATAGAACAAGAAAGCACTAAGATGGCTCACATAAGATGGTCACATAGTCCTTATATATAGGAAGATAAGACCGTCAACAGATTACCCTCTCATTTCCAACATAGAATTAACACCAAATAGTGCAGGAAAATTTGGCCAATCATAACACAACAAGAACAAAATCCATAGGGAACGATATTTTATAATTTATGAACAGGACCCTCCAACAGGCCAGGATGCCTACCACGGCAGAATGATTGCAGAACCAAACAAGCGCTTCTGATTTTCTTGTATTCTTTTTGAGCAATGAACCTCCGCATGTAACTTTGAATAATTTTTGCAGATTTATCCAGCACCTCTGCCCGACAAGAATCAAGTACTGCAATCTGACCTGCCCTAAGAAACACTTTGCTTTTACCTAGCTGCCGAATACAAAGAAAGAGGAAATATGATAACTTAAATATTACATAAATACTGCATAAAGTGAGGATGGCCATACAGAATAATATTATAAATCTACAAAAATCATGACGGAAAAGAAATCAATGGTCAATTCATCAGAAATTCGACGACAATTTCCTACAATTTTGAACATAACAAGCAAAGGCATACTTGAAAACTCTTAAGTTGTAACTTCAGCAGAATTTTCTCTGACAATGTCACCTCGTCATAGCTGCAAATCCAGAGAAGAAAAACTAAAGTGATCTCCAGTAGAAGAATATGCATAAAATGATCACTAAAAAAATGACAACTGGATAGAATTCCAAGGAAATATGTTGAAACCTCAGTAAAGTATCAGATCTATGATTAAGAGAAATAATCATGACATCAGATCCATGATTAAGAGGAGAAACAGCCAGCATTTTAAGCATAAAAATGGTATCCATCGAATCAACTGAGCACATGAAGACAAAGAATTTTTTTATTGGAAAACTATTTGGAAAAAGATAGCGAAGAATAAAAGGACACTATAGCCTCATTTACTTTTTTTTAAGAATATAAGAAAGACCACCTGGAATGGTGGTCTTCTGATACGATCCTCTACCCCCGGGTTATCTTAGGAATTTTAGCCCACTAGGGGCATTTTAGTCATCTCATGTTTAGAGTAGATTGCTTCCTTCTCTTATAAATATGTATAGTCTTTCCTTGAGGAGAGCAGTCAAGAATTAAGGTAAGATCGGCCCCATGGCTCATTATCTCGGTCCCCCCCTGTCTCGGTCCCGTCCCCTTGACCGTCCAATGATCCTCTATCCCCGTGATTGTCACACCGGATCTTCAGCCGGCTCTCCTCCAATCCGATCCCCGTTCAGTTCCCTTCTAGACTCCAACAATCCCTGTCCCCGCGATCATCAATCCTTCACCGCATCAGCAGGCGGCTTGTCCCTGGTCGATCCCTGCCTCCTCTGTTTGACCCCCCGGGGATGTCTACCTCGCCTCGCCTCTACTCTCCTTCCGATACGAACCAAGACCGAGGTTCTTATCATCTTCTACCTGAAATAAAGATCTTCCAAAGGGCATAATTATTGGGGAAGTTTCAACGCCCATGCATGGATCTAAAGTTCAAGCAGGCTGCCTTTGCAAACAAGTACTGGACAAAGCTTGAGGAACAATGTATACGACAATGAGGTACATTTTGAAGAGTAATGGAGAGATCAAGGTCCGCTGCTAAAAAAGGTGGTGTTGGCAAACTGATGAAGCCCAGGAATCCGCAGCAGAGAGGCTACTTCATGCCGGGACTAACAATACTTGCCCACTGGGCCAATTTAAATTTATATTTTATTATCCCAGAGGGTCTCAATATATTTTTCTTTTTGACTGTTGGCAGACATTTTCTGACCAGTTGACCTGATGGATGTGTCAGACCAATCGAGCACTCCTCTCAGAGTTTCCGGATATCACATCGATCAGATAAATCATCTAAGCCTTACCTTTTTTGCTTCTCTGCTGTATAAAAGGGATATCCCTCTTCAGTTCCACACAGTTCATTTAGAGTTTATTCCTTTTTGTAGCCAACATTAGGCCACACAGGATACCTCTTCAGGACACATTTGAATAAGAATCTACTTGCCCTTGTGGGTTTCAGGAACCCATAAAGCATATAACAAGACACAAGTATCATGAATTTAGAAGCTGAATACTTCAAGAGAGAAGGTAGCCGCTGGAGGACCCAGTGATGAAGGGGGAGGCAGTTTCAAGCCAGTGAATACCCCAGGCGTGCCTTGTCAAGGAAGTTGCGAGTGTCTTCCTGGTTCTTGAGGAGATCGATATCAGACTATGGAGGAATTTCTTGACATTGGAAACGGGATAATTAGATGCCGTTGGATTCCCCCAATGGTTGGGCCACCGAGTGAGTACCATCGAGGGTCATTTCGGAAGCCCCAGGGTTGCCGATGGGACAGGCATAGGTGGCCATGATCAGGTTGTTTGGAAGGTTCCACAACCTTATTTCGACATGATTGATGTCTGGGGACCCAAATGTGGTGGTGCTAAAGGCAGAGGTGTCCAGGGGCCTCCCACAGCCACCCCTGGCTCAGTTTGTGACAAACAGAGGGCACCATCAAGGTGTGTCAGTTCCCTCCGTCACCACCACTTTTGATGAGAGTGTGTGTGTGTGGAGGGGGGGAGAAGCTGAATCAGCAGGGTCATGGAACAAGCTTTTGCAAGGGTCTTGTCAGGCTCTGCTGGAGTCCATCAGGCATTGTTTACTTCTTTGAAGGCAGTATTGCCAGTTGGGGAGCCCTGTGAGATGGCGGGCACGTATGCGTACAACGCCAACCTAAATCAGGCATGCAATAAAATAGGACCCACTACGCTGGCATTGGGAACGCAAGATGAGGACGTCTGCAATCTCCAACTTCACAGACGGCCAGCACAGCCCAAAGATTTGACGCAGATATAACACTGACGGAGAACGCAGAGCCACATGCCCATCCAGAGACAGAGAGGGGGGCTTTACCCAGACAGAGGCAGACTTCCTGGGTGGCAAAACTTCTTCTGGGATGGCAAGAGCTGTAGGAATCCAATCAAAGGGGGATCACACCAGAAAAGATGCATCTGGGTAGACCACTCTTGCAGCGGTTCATTCTGAGTACAGAAGGGATAGTAATTTGTGTGGGAAAGAGTCCCACAAAGGAAGTGGCATATCCAGGGGCAGGGACAAGGACGGCATTTTACAGTGCTACAGACAAAATAGTGGCATCATCATCAGGTCATTTTTTAAGGGACGGGTGGCGTCAGTGGAGGGTGCCATAAGGCTCGGTGAGTCTTCCCTCATTTTACTTTCTGAAGATTATTCTTGCCTCATTTGGGAAATGAACAAAGGGTGTGGTTCAGAGGGAAGTGAACCCATGTATTTATTGATTATATATTAAACAACAATGAGAAAGACGGCAGCTAAAAATGAAAAGGTAAGCCACAGATGCAGTTCCCTTCTCATCTCTTCTCTTTTCTGTGCTCCAATCTCTTCATCTTCCTCTGCGGTCCCTTCCCCTGCAGTTGTTTCTACTTCACCACATCTTCAGGCAACTTGTTCATGGTCAATGCCTGCCCGGTACAAACTTAAATCAATCTTAGTATCATCTGTACTAATTGAACCTTGCAACTGGATGTATATAGTGGGTTGTCTCTGCTCACATGTACTCTCTAAGACATCAACAAGAAGGATATTCAGTGTATCTTGAATGAGACAGCCCTTGAAAGAATTTCAGTAATTTCAACACAAATAAATGGTTCCACAAAAGTTCTTTCCCCTTTTTTTACGAGGCACCATACAAGGAAAGGTAGGGGTCACTTTTCAAAACATGAGGCTCACTTCCAAAAACTCTAAATTTCTTCACTTATAATTCTGCTGCCTTCCTCGTCACCCAGAACCTTTAGTGACAGCAGCTTTAGACCTGGTCATCAGAAATCATGTGACTGATGGGTTTCTTGATGCTTGAATTCTATCCTCGGATTGCAATTTTCCTATTGCTGCGGAGTAGGCTTTAGGGAGCACAAGATGAAAATAGAGAGAAATACAGGTGGTAGATTGCTCATGAAACGGGTCCTCCAAAAAAACAGAATATGAAATAATTACCTTGAGCCCACAAAGTCCATGGCAAGAATGCCAAAACGATCTACAAATTCAGAATAGGTCCTTCGCGTTGGATAACCGGCAAGGCTTATCCGAATAGCCTCTTGAACACCCTGCATAAAATTTTGAGGGGAAAGCTAAAATTATATACGCTGAAACTAAAAGTAGATTAAGTATATGATAGAATGTCAGTTCATCAAAAATTTCTAATTAAAGAGAATGAAAATAGACGTAGATCAAATGTATGATATAATGACAGCTCAACTAATCAAACTTTGCTGACTAGAGATGGATCAAATAAATGGAAAGTTGCAACCATCTTTGTATTCAAGAAAGTTAAAATATGAAACGGAACCTCAAGATCCGTACAACTAAGGCAAATTCTTGAAAAAGGAAAAAGCAGTAGGATTCCCCAATAGAGTGCAATTGTCAAAGTCCAACGCATATCAACTTGTTTAGAATAAAGTCAAGAAAAGAACATGATGGAAGAACCAGTAAAAGGATGGAGAGAAAGATTGCTTCACTTCTGGAGAATGCATGTGGAAAAGATGTCACTGGATTGCCTAGCCCTTGCTCTGAGTTCGCCAGATTGGCTCCCCCACAATAATAGCTTGGATGATATCCCTGATACCCTGACCCTGATTCCTGCCAGGACTTCTCAATATGAAAACTGCCTTTCATGGGGAACCTTCATTGGTCCATTCAGAATTAGTAAGGGCCCGCATGTGCCCCCACACGTGTGTGTCTTCATTTGTATTTCCGGGGTAGGCCCATATCAAAATACCAGGCCCATTAGCCCGCATAGGATAACATAAGGGAAATGGGCAAAGATATAATTTAAATATGCATAAGTATATTATCTTATATGGCTTCTCTTTTAAACAGCCACATTGGAAGTTCTTGATTTCATTTTCCTTCAAGTTCCATATCCCCATTTGGGTTAATGAACCATCCAATCAAGTCTACTCGACAGTCCTGTCCAATTATCCTATTGTTTGGGTAATCATGTTCCACCAAAATTTGGGTAATCAGAAAATTGATAGATAGATTCCATGGGAGGATATCACTTTCTAAGTTGAACTTTTTAACCTCAATAAGGTTCCACAATGACATGGTGGAGTGCTTTGTTAGCAAGGACCAGTTTGACATTTAGCAAATGATCCCTTATTCTAGTTGACTAGGTTCTTTTTGTCCGATGAGAGAGTTGATTTCAAGCACGCAAAAGTTAAGATGAGAATAATATTTCCTGGTGTGAATGATCTATGCTGAACAGTAAAATGTCATCACGAAAAAAATGTACAGCGTTCATCATGAGTGAAACTAACAGAAAATACTGAGATCGAGTATACTAACCCCACATCGTAATTGGTGCAAAACACTACGATTCTCAAACTTCTGGGGACGATTCTCCGCATTGGGCTTGACACATCGAATATAGTGAGGTTCTGTGGTGTTTAGGGTTTCCATGAGAGCTTGGAGTTGTTGCTGCATACAATTCAAGATTTAAGCCAAGATATATTCACAAAGTCCAAAGGAAAATGCAGCCCATCCTTCAGCATTATAGTCCACAAGAATCACAAGGGATAAATATAAAGATGCCGGAGTCAAAGTCCAATCATCAGAGACAGAAGGAAAAACATAAAAGGGAGTTGTCTAGTTTAATATGCACAATACACGATAAACACGACGAACAAAACATAAATAATGATACACAACAAAAAACTGAAAAATTAAGATGACCATAAAAATCATATGGAAGATACGAAATATGAGTATTTAACCAAATGAAAGGCTTCTCCAATACATCATTTGTAGCATTCCCTCCGCTCATATTCAGGAACATTAAGAATTAACCAATGATAGATACACCTAGAATATCATATATGAAATACAAACTAATATTTACTGGATGATTGTAAACCACTTGCGCGGAAATTATGTTATATGTTTTAGCTCTCAATAGTTATGTGAATTCATTCATCAACGAATATTTTCTGAAGGACAGAACATGAAATTATTCCCTTATATAACTTAGAATAGCCCCAATAGTAGATGTTAGGCTTTCTCTTGCCCAAGGAAAATACGCCATAATTTCTCATCTAACAAATATTTGTTTGGTTATCATCATCAAGCAATAGAGAGTCACTCAAACTGCCTCACTTTAAAATTACCTTGAATCTTGACGCAACAGAAGAAAACTTGTATGAAGAATGTGAATCCTCATGTAACATGGGAAAAAGTGCCGATATAAAGCTGCACTCTGATGATGACAACAAATTGCGGTGTTCTACAACAACGTAGTCCCGGTTTTTGTCCAGAAATCCATCCGTCTGATACGAGACCTGCACAAAAAAATCAACTCGCAACCATTTCCAATTCACAGTTTCAAAACATAGATTCTCCGGGAAAAAAAACTTACCTTACCGGCATAATGGGACAGAATGAAGTTGGTTACCGAAAATTTGGCCTTCTCCAGCCTAGGGTGACCTTGAAAACTCCGAAATAATTTTGTTGAAAAAGTTTCATGGGTTGACTTAGGGAACATGCTGTAAGATATTGAGCCAAACAAAGAATTAAAAAACACAAACGATTGAGACATAAAAACAAAGCAATGATGCAAAGTTTTACCATGCTTCATCCAATAGAGATATTATGCCGATAGGTTTCTGCAAGAAAAAGGAAGCATCAGATTTGACTTAAGTGAGGGCTGAAAATCAAAGATGGAAAAAAATGAATAGAAGGATTTTTGGTTTAATATTGTCGTAATTTTTTCAGACAGTACGTTTTCTATAATAAAATATATGATACTGCTAAATGGCAGACAGCATATTATCACATGCCCGGTCAGTGGCACACAGTTTAATGTACTAGCAGTTAGACTCCCATCACATTTTTTATTGGGCATTAAGTACCTTTTCACCCAATGACTCATAAGTATCAGTGAACACTAAATGAAAGAGATTGAGCGTCTATTCTTTTTCCTCATCATTTCTCTCTTCATTCTTCCTCCACTGCCCCCACTCTATCCTCTCTGGGGAAAGGTCAACGTCCATAACATGGTATCAGAGCACATGAAGGGATCAAATCTGAGGCTTACAGAGTATCTACTTCAAGCTGATCTCATTCTCCAGCTTGACGACCCTCTGCTGACTCAGCGTGTTCAACGTGAGACTGAAGTCGCCCTTCAGCTCATGCTTATGTGACGAGGTTGATCTTGTGACTGATTGGAAGACCAAACTCCCTGATGCTCCACTACCAGAAGAAGCGCTTGTGACTTATCCAGCAATTTCTCCACCATGCCCAATTACCCAAGCTATACTGGGTGCACATTCCCTTCCTCTGCAAGTGGATTTTCTTTTATTGTCGGGCTTGAACTTAAGCCCACAGGGTATTGTCACACCCCGCGGGGAGGCCTGGTGTAAGGCCCCAAAGTAGTCAGCATTCCTGTGCAGAGACCTAAGTACTAACAGTTCAAGATATGCCTGCATTTTGCATAGCGTGGCTTCAGGTTAGGAAGACAAGTTCATAGCGTGGCGCCCATCCCTGACCTTTGAAACCAAGGCCTACATGGTGCTCGTGCTTGCTGCCCTGCAAGTGTGGTAGATTAGGGCAGGCTGCGCACGCAGGCTGCAGAGGATGTGCGTGTGCAGCCGCTACGTGTCGTGCCCGCTGGGGCTGCAAAGGCTGTGGGCGCAGGCAGTGGGCGCTGTGCGCATCGGCCGCAGGTACTCACTGCACGCCACGAGGGGCAGGGCCGTATTTTGCCAAGAGACTAAGGCATGGCCCACGGAGCACTGAGACGGCAGCAGAGTGTCGGGCGCCCCTGCGAGTAGTGCTGTGGCACACAGGTGCCAAGGCTTGGGGCGCCGAGCACAGTTGCGCCAACGTGGATAAAAGTGGTAGAGGTGTGATAAATACTATTCCCGGAAGTATCAGAGAAGGGGGAAGATGAGATCTGGTCAACTGGGCGTTGACCGAGATCAGTAATGAGGGAGGGAGAGGGACCTCTCTCCCCTATAAATAAAGACCCGCAAGGGAGGGACAGGTATGTCCATTTGTCTTTCAATTCTTGAAGAAGGTCCTGAATCGTTTGAATCGGAAGTGCAAGAAGTGGCGGGAGATCTCGTCGCTGCTTGGGAGGAGGGGCTCGCCATCCAGGGGAGCCCCTAAGGGGGGAACTCGACCGTCGGAGCTGGAGCCATCGCCGTCGAGGAGGAGGAGCTCCGGTTGGAGTCGTCTCGTCGAGGAGGGGTAGCGCCACCGGAGGATCAAGAGTTCTTGTACCTGCAATAATCCAACTATCCCTATATTTCGGAACATATTTCGAATTACAAGGAGAATAATTCATCCGATTGGAATCGCATAGATCCTTACTCTATCAAGGTGTCATCGCGGGCGATGGTGGCATGTGGAGTGTCAAGGCTGGGCACCACGCGCAGGGATGCTACGCTTGGACGTCGGGGTGTATGGTATGACCGACCAGCGGATGCACCGAGGGCCATAGCCCAAGGCGCACAGCTGTGGGGCTCAAGGCACTGGAGCGCCACCACCTAACGGCACAAGCTGCACCCCGTCTTGTTACTGTGGTATTGGCCATGTGCCTCCCTTTTGTAATGGCTACGGCCTCTAATGTATTTCTGCTTATTATAATACAATTTCTTGAATTGATGCTAAGGACCTAGCCCCACCTTCTCTTGTTAGCCTCCAAAGAAATTTCTGAAAAACAAGTGAAGGCTGCTCAATGTTCCTGCCCATGCATTGAGGCCGGCACGCATTCAATCTGAGCATTGTTCTTACCACTGGATTTGACTGCATGACACCTGGCTGGCTACACACCTCTGTTAATGAACAAGAGTCTTTATCCCGACTGACTTGGAGGTGGTACACTCTCTTCATTTTCTTTCTCCCAACTGACTGGGAGGTGATGCCCGCTCTTCATTCTACACCAATATTTTTGTTGAGCCATCCAAGTGCAATCATTCTACTTCCTTAGCTGGTCTTCTTTCTTGCTTTTCCTCTGCCAACTGGTTGTTCTGCAGCTTTGTTTCTATTGCATTTATTTTATGGCAACAGAATAACTGTGTGCCGCTTCTACTAATGTGGGAGAAAAATGGCACACACAGTTGCCTCAAACAGCGGCAAGAAACTTGTTCACTGGTCACAGTTTTTACCACTGGACGAAATACATAAAAAGCACACTTGGAACTAGAGGTGAACTCCTCACTTTATCAAAAATCCACCTTGAGATCCTGATCTTATGTATCTTAATTTGTGGTGCGAAGAGGATGTACTATTAACACGGATCTTAGAACCCATGCAGCCAGACATTAGTGAAGCCTATGCAGATTATGACAATGTCAAAGATATTTGGGACATCAATGAGCAACGATGTGCCATGAGGGACGATGAATCTCGCATAGTCAATCTAGTTGATCGCTCTAAAACCATACTGCTTTAGACTACGCTAATGAACTTCAATCCTTGTGGAAGGAATTTGGTTTCTACAGACCACTAACAGCCAACTCTATAGATAGCCAGTATGTTTTACGTGATAGGGTCTACTGGTACCTAAAAGGACTTTGGCCTGAAGTAGAATCTGTTCAAACCCAATTGTTCAATGGTGAATATAAACTAAACTTTGAGATATGGTTCAACAGATTAGAAAGGAGGAAAACAGACTACTACACTGATTCAAAGTTAAGCATGGAACATCAAGCCCTCCAAAGTGCTACCTGTCTGCTGGTGAGAACAAGCAAAATTCACTTTTAAAATTGCAAACAATAGGTCAGAACTGGGACAGCCAAATTACTAGCCAACAATGCTACAAATCGGTGTCATTGGAACATGTCTGGTGAATAAGTTCATCATTGGCCTGATGAACTTTGGCGAAAAGAAACAGTATAGTGTCAGTTCAGCATTTTCATTTCATCTATTTTTTTATTCCTTCGCTTAAGGTTGACATTTTTATTCTCTTCATTCCTACTTTTCTGTTACCTCTTCTCCTTTACTCGTAACTGTCTATGAATGACATAAAGAATAATACCAGATAGCTCAGAATGATATTATAGGAAATTATGCGGAATTATCCTCCCGAAAGAAGTCAAATTTAAACACTACTAAAAAGTCAAATTACACACAGCAAAAATATCTAAAAACCACATCGTGCCATTCTTACGAAATGGAATCATACCAAGATATTAAGAACATAATCATTAGTTTTCTTCAAAAAAGAAAGAACATAATGGTAGTTGAAAAACACGATATGCAAGGCCTATCATAACTTTGACAAAACGCCCACCAGGAAAGGTGGGGAGAAATAAAAAAGAGACAAGGATAAAATAAACCTTCTCAATCAAATCAAGAATGTCTTGGTTGTCAATAAAGTCAATGTAGCTCCAGTTAATTTCCTCATTGGTATATTCTTCCTGCTCCATCTTGAACACGTGCTGCTCCAAGTAATCAAATCTCAACGAACTGAAACTTTGTGCTCACAGATGGGCTCAAGTATTACCTCATTGAAATGTTGTTGAAGTTTCTCATTGGCAAAATTTATACAAAACTGCTCGAAGCTGTATAATTTGGAAAATAGTAAATATCCAATGCCAAGCAAGCGAAGTTTATTTACTAGAAAAATATACCTATTATGTTCAAAACACTCGAATCCATAGATATCTAAGACACCAATCTGCATTCTTGAATTTTTATCCTGCCCAACAGATATGTTGATATTTTCCACAAGCCTGGGAATAAAAATCACAGAAACCCATCATTAAAAGACCATGATGATAATAAGAAGTAATTCAAAATCATTCAATATACCAATCGAATAATCGAGCATATACAGTCTTTGCTAATGCATCACGGCTAGCTGCTGCTGCTTCACAGTCAAGAGCCTTCACAATGATTCCCTCAGTGGTCTGGATCAATCGAGTACACAATGTAGCAAGCAGAAGTTTTGGATTACACCTTATTCAAGAAGAAATATACAGAAAAGTCAGAAAACATAATCACGTAACATAGAAACATGCTTTATCACAAATACAATTAATCTGAAGCAACCAATAGGCATCAATTAAAATGATATCAGGATAAATTCACAAATAACTTTGGGACTGCATACATCAAATGCCCGACCCGAATGTTCCCCCACCTGAATCCCCTCTGGTGTGGGAGTCCAACCCAAATGCCCCACCCAAAACCCCACCACAACCTCCTCGACTGGAATCCCTCCGCCAGGGGAGCCCAATCTGCACACTCGCCCCGCCCAATCCACACAACCTCCTTGGCGGAGCCCCTCCACCGCAGGAACCTGATCGACTGAACCTACCCCACCTATTGCTCCATAGCCAAACCCAGATCCTAGAATCACTAGGGAAGCAAAATCTGGCAACACCCCATTGCAGCGAACAGACGGACAAGGGGCAGCCCAACTCACAATCAGCCTGAGCAGGGAAAGAGAAGTAGAAGAGATGAATCTCTATGCTAGACCCACCAATAGAGGGACTTTAATGCAGGAGTTAGCTCGATGCAATGACACAAGCAGCAGCTCCAACCTTCGTCACTATGAGAGGGTTAGGTTCAGCCCCTCCCTGATTGGCCCAAGGGGAACAGTCAGCCGAATGTTGCACCAACAAAGGGGATATGGATCCCCAGTACTAGGGGGGACAGGCTAAATTCGGGATAGCTGAACGACCCCATCCCACCTCCCCGTGACCTTGGGGAGTCAGCATATGGCAAAAAATCATCAGGCTGGGTGGCCGAAGTGTCTCGCATGAAGATGTCCTAACAACTGCGTATCACACTGTTTCCGCTGCCTTCTCAGGGTTCATTATGCCTGGAACTGCAGGAAACCTCTATCGTGTAGGCATTGCAGGGGATTTGGACACCAACAATACTCCTGCCCAAGGTCTAACCCCAAAGAAAAAAGAAAGGTGATCCCACGAGTCGAAGTACAAGGAGAGGACAAACGAACCCCACCAAGAGAGACTGAGATGGCGGAGTGGTTCATTCCAAGATTGTCTACTAGGCGAAGTGGTGAGAGGCCCTTGGGAATTTGAAGAAATCAAGAGCAGGCTACAGAAGAACTTCTCGTAACTGGGAGAAACATAACTTTTGAGACTAGAAATGGGAGTCCTCTTCTTATGGGGGTTGTCCATGGCAGCATAAGTGTCTATATGTGGTTGGACACAACATATCAGCACAACCGAAGTAATTAGATGGTGTCGGGTACTACAGAGTGATGGAACGCCATACAATGAGCCACAAGACAATCATCTTGGAGTTTCGCGGGATGCCGATGGGATCTTGGATGCGGGCTGTACTAACCGCCCTAGTAAGACCCTTTGGCCGACTCTGCCATGTTATATTGAGTGGGTTGGACTGCAGGGACTCAAATCTCGTAGTACTGGAGGTTGAGGTGGCAAGGGAGGTCTCTCCAGCACCCTGGCTCCCGTTACAATGACCGAAAGGTACATGCATGGTGAGGGTGTCAGAACACCATCCTCCATCAGCCTGACATCTGAGACGCAAGGGGCGGAGGCAAGAAGAGGCCAGGGAAAGGAAGTCGTCGCAGTTGAGACAAGGCATCAGAATGCCAGTCCATCATTGGAACTTGTTAGTGAGAGGCCTCTCCTAGTGGGTCATGTTCTATAAACCCACTAGGCTCCCTCACTTATCACTAACTCATATTCTCTCCTCTCTCTCTCCTAGGGTATATATACCCCTCCTCATGTACATTCTAGTTAAGGAATTCATTTCCTCTCCTTCCTCCAAGCCCTAGCATGGAGTTCAACAGAACTAACCATCATCCCCCAACTTTTGGTAACTCCTCTACCAATGGAGGCCCCAAATGAAGATCCCAACTGTACTGGGGTCTCTAACGGTGAGGATCTCAATGAGACCTTGGCCTCTCTGGCCTCTACGACAACACACTCACCTCAGGACGAGAACACGGCTCGAGCTGATATAGCGCTACGCGGCCAGCTGAAGACACGAAAGAGCACAGCTGCACATGAGAAGAGGGTCGGACTGGACGGCAAACATCCCATTGTGGAGACCGAAGGGGTGGGAGATAAAATGGTGGGGAGAAGCAAATTTGGACCCCCGAGAAGACTGCACATAGGGAGGCCAATCATGAAGGGAGATATATTTGGCAAACTCAGCAGGTATCGACGGAAACCATGGTATGTGTGGGATAAATCAGGCGCAAAGGTTTTGCTGGTAACTGGAAAAGGAGGGAGCCCACGTTTTGTGGAGTCGGAAAGGGAAGGTCAAATACCAGAACAAGGTACAGACCAAGTGAAGCAGCCCACTTTTGTAGAGAAAAGCAAGGAGCAGAACGAGATGGGTTGGAAGGGGCAGAGGTAGGGCATGAAGATATAACAAGTTCAGGCCAGAGAGACACAGACCGGAACGGCAAGAAGCCCATTGATGAGATGAGTACAGAGATGGATGCCAGTATGGCAGTGGCCAGTATGGAGGTTAGACGACAAGTGGAAGAAGATATGGATTTAAACCCTCCAATCAAAGCCATAGCAGACAGAACAGGACTCTGTCAGCCAGACTACTCCCATTGCTGATCACTTTCTATATTTATCGTTTCCTTTTTCTCATGTTTTCTACTTGTTACTTATTTCCATTCTAGACTGATGGGCATAACTATCAGCCCAATATGTGTATCTCATGACCTGGTATATAAAACCAGGCTCGTGTAGTGAAAAAGGTGTTCAAACATGAGTTCTGTTCTCATCAAGGGATTCTATCAAGTCCTCAGGAGACACCTGCCTTCATTGTCAACAGATTCCAACAGGAGCAGAGGCTGGAGGGGGCTGAGATGTTTGCACATGAGATGCATCTCATGGAATGTGAGAGGCCGCCGGGACAAGCAGAGAAGGGGGATAGGGGGGAGATACCTATGCAAAAGGGAAGCAAATGTGGTGTGCTAGCAGGAGACTATGTTGGAAAAGTGCAAGGCGTGGGATAGGAGAATTGCAGGCGAGGACTTCCTCACGGGCTATGTATCTATGAGCGCATTAGGAAGATCCAGTGGAGTGATGGTGATCTGGAATGAGACCCTTTTTTCTCTGAAGAAGAGAATTGGTAGGGACAGTTCACAAAGGCGGCACGACTAAAGAGACAAAGGGACGGCATGCAGGTGGTAGTCATCTCAATCTACTGGCCAGTGAACCCGGTTCTCAGGACATCCCTCTGGTGAGAGCTAGCAGAGTTCGTTACTAAATTCCAAGGTTTTCCATTGCTATTCAGGGGCAATTTCAACGTAACATTATAGGCAGAAGATAGACCTAATGGAGTCAGAGGACAGGTTGTCGGCACGGAAGAAATTTGGGTACTCATTGCAGAGGCATCTTTAAAGGAAATGGGGCTGCGTGATTCTACATACACATGGAGAAACTCAGCAGGCCCTACAACTCTATCTCAAATGGATCCCTTGCTATGCTAGGTGGAGCTCATAGAGCAGTTTCTGCTAGCGGATGTGTGGTCGCTTCCTCAACCCCTATCAGACCGCACCCTGATAATATGGCATTCGCAAGAGAGGACCCTGCATCCCACATACATTAAGCTGGACAGATCTTAGCTTCATGAGGGTGTTAGACAATGCCCTATTTCCTATTTCCCTGTTTCTCTATTTCGAATTTCCTATTTCTCTCTTTCTATTTCCTACTATTTCCTGTTCCTCTCATTATTGGGCCTGGCCCATTATGAATGTAACTGTTACTGGATCTGTATTTATACAGATCCTGCAAGTTAATGAAATGTGGCTTTTCATCTTCTTCCTCTTCCAAACCCTAGCCGCCAGGAGTGAGAGAGAGAGATTACAGGTTCCAGAAGGGATCCTGCCATGGTATCAGAGCCCTAATCCGGGCCATTCTGCTGTGTTCACCAGCAGTGATTTCGGCCTGCCTGGAGCAAGGAGCGCCTGGTCATGGCAAATGCGGAGATGATGACAAGGTCTGGAGTAAGCCAAGCTTCATCAGAAAAGATGATGTCTCTTCAAGACTGTGAGAGAGCTCCACAGATTATTTTTCCCAAAGTTCCTGAGTCGGTGAAGTATGATGGCTTAAACCTACTTCACTGGAGTCAGTATGTCGAGTTGATTCTTGATGGACTGGGATTCCTTGATCACCTCACTAGGGTGGTCGATTCTGAAGATCCAAACTACAGAGTTTGGAAGCAAGAGGACTCACTGGTTCATGCTTGGCTCTTGGGCAGCATGGCTGGGGAATGATTCAAGAAATTTCTGTTCCTGAAGACTGCAAAAGGAATATGAGACCATGCACAGAGGAGTAGCTCTAAATGAGGTATTGACTGGCGCATCTATAGTTTGGTTACTCGTGCTACTAACTTGGTGCAGGGAGAGCAGTCCGTGGACGAATATTCAACTGAATTAATGGTCCTTTGACGGGAGATCAACCACTAAAGGCCAACTCTGAATCCTGAGTCACCAGAATGGCAGTATGTGATGAAGGATCGTCTCTACAAGTTTCTCATGGGCCTAAACATGGAGTATGAGGCGTTGAGGAGCCAGATCTTACACAGAGAGAGAGTTCCAAATCTTCAAGAGGCAATCAGTATCGTTCTAGATGAAGAGATGAGGCTACAGCAGCTGGTCGAGCCTGGAAAGGGAGAGGCTACAGCCTTCTTGACTAAGAAAAAAGATGGAGTTCTTCCACGCCCTACTATATCAGAGACAAAAAACAGCAACTCCAACCAGCAGGGTAACCAATTCAAAACTCAGCAGGGACGTGTGAATAAAGGAGATGAGAAGGATGATCTATTCTGCACCTACTGCAAGCGCTGGTGACATACTCAAGACATGTGCTGGAAGCTGCATGGGAAACCAACTCAACAGGGGAAGGCTTATACAACCACTCATTCACAAACTGAACCCCAAAAATCTTCAGCAGCCGAGTGTGTGAAGCCTACTTCCGCAGGCCAGCTGGGCGAGTTGGAGAAGTTGGAGGAGGAGATCGAAAATTGGCTTTTCGTCTAGATGAAGGTTTGTGAAACCATTCCAAGTTGAAATGAAGAGATCAAAGAGATGAGGTTACAGGATCCAGAAGGGATCCTGACAGAGGGTTTCACGGAGGAGATCGAAAAGTAATGAACAAATGGTTTGCAACATAGGTTGGCAATGGGTAAATATGTCCAACAAACTTGGAGGTCTGTGAAACCATTCCAAGGACTTACGAAAACATATACAGAAGAAACAAAACAGAAGGAGATCAGATGCCTTAGCCCAAATCATGCTCATGGATGACCTAGAGGCTGTCTGAGTTCTATCATAAGAGGAAATGGAGCAGCATAGACATAGAGAAACAGTTACAAGAGAGGATAAGTTGGAGCTGGATTGGCGGCAGAGGTCAAGACAATAGTAGCTGAAGGAGAGCGATGCCAACACAAGATTCTTTCATCTGATGGCTAATGAGAGGCGTATCAACCAAATTTTGAGGGTGCAAGCTGAAAGCCAAGAGTATGTAGGAGCCCAAGCAAATGGTAGAGCACTGAACGATCATTCCAAGATTTTCTCACGGCGAGGGGCTAGACATAAATGGAGGTGGAGCGAACAAGGAACAACTCCGCTGAGTGCGGCACACAAGGGGAATTGGTGTGTCCCTTCTCAGAGGTAAAGTCTGAGCCACCATCAAGGGACTGAATGAAAGATGTCCCAGAACCAAATGGCCTCCCAATTTTCTATTTTAGTGTCTTTTGGAAGATGGCCAAACAGAGGTAATAGCCACACTGGAGCAGTTTTGCCAAGGAAATTCTGGACTGGAAAGAATAAACCAGGTTTACTTGGTGTTCCTCACAAAATGTCAAGGAGCCACTAGAGTGAGAGACTTTGACTTATAGCATTATCCAACTCCATATATCTTATTATAGCCAAGGTCTTGGCCAACCGGCTCAGAGCGGTGATCGGTGACTTGGCTACCCTTTCCAATCTGCATTTGTTACAGAATGACAACTGGTTGATGACGTAGTGGTCGCATCAGAAATATTGACAACATGGAACAGATTGAAGGTAAAAGGGTTCATGTGGAAGGTGGATTTGCAAAGGCATGGTTGGGACTTTTATATGGGCATCATTATGGTGATGTGGCTTTCCAGCAGATTAAGTGGGATGAACTATATTTTTTGGCAAAAAACACGATACCGGGTACGGCCAACCCACGGGTTGTGCTCGTAGACCAATCCAATCGTACCATGGATGCCACCCGGGGGGTTTCATATATTAAGTGGAGTGTTTAAAGGCATGGAGTGAGCCTAAATATCCCAATTACTGTTGGTCAGCTGCTGGTGTTTTTTCCATTCTTCTTTTTTTTCTTTGTTTTTCATATTTCGACCCCCCCTCAGGCTCACACGTGGGAACAGCCTTTAAGTGGCTGCAGGTGTGAGCCCTTAGGAGTCACATGTGAGCCCTCCGGTCACATGTGACTCTGTCAGAGGTCACATGTGACCTTTCCAAGTCGCCCCCTTTTTATGTAAAAGAGACCAAACCCTAATGAGAGTGATGAATCTCGTTTTTGGGTTTTTCTTCCCTCCTGTTCATCCTCAGGAGCCGCCACTGGCTGGAGCTTTACTCTGAATGATCTCTCAACAATTTAACAATTACACGTCAACCCTACTCTCCCACGCCCATGGTGCAAAAAGAAAAAGATGCAAGTGATGATACTGAGGCTGTTCCTGCAGAAGACTGTAGACTTCCATGTCGTGCATGTGTCCCTCGGAGTTAGTACTACATGGAGTATGAAGGTCCTCGCGTCATCTTCAGATATGAGCATGGAGGTACGCTGAGAGACATCAGTTTGGCAGGAGGTCACGCACTCCCGCCACTAGTGCTGCATGATTTACGCCACTCTTGGGGGCTAGCCTTTGGCAGGAGGCAACGCATGCGGAGAGCAGGCAAGCCGAGGCTCTCAAGGTGATGACAACCACGAGCCACATGGGGAGGTCCTGCCAAGTGATGAAGAGGGAGGGGGTGGGGGAGCATACCACATAGTTGGCGAGGGCATCTGACGTATGGTTCCCCTCGTGCAACTGGTGACAAATGCTTGTCACACTGGGCGACACTGCATGATGTCTTGTCATACGCTCCAGAGATCCCACTATGAGCATGAGCCTGCACTAAGCATGCTGACCAACAACTGTGAGTCTAATTCTATGATGATATGGTGAAGGTTGCGCTCCTCGCAGAGCACCAAACCATCATGTATCGCCATAGCCTCGGCTGTGGAATAGACTAAAAGATTTATTATGTCGCAGTCTTTTTCATTGTTGGTGAATGAGGAAAGAGAGGTCAGAAAAGGATACCCTCTAGCACCGCTACTCTTTGTCTTGGATGTGGCCACCCTTGCCATAAATGCAATGGAGGCTTGCTCGAATAGCCTATTGAAGGGATTCCAGACCCCTAGTTTCCCGTCGGGTATCCCTCTAGTGCAAAATGCAGACAATACCATTTTTTTCATGAAGGGTTCTGAGGAGGCCAAGAAACTATACATCTTGCTAGATCTATTTGCGGATTGCTCTTGTTTACACATTAACCACACCAAGTCAGCCTTTGTTGGCCTTGGATTATCACAAGAGGAAGCCCTTTGTTCCAATGCCTTGGGGACACCTAGTGGTATACTACACATGAAATAATAGGGTCTGCCATTGACAGGGGGTTGTATTAAGGCCACTGACTGGCAGCCGGTATTGGAGAGGTTGGAGAGGAAGTTAGAGGGATGGCAAGGCAGAGTACTGCCATGGGAGTGACAATTAATGTTGTTGCGACACCTGCTTACAACGATATCCATTTTCTACCTCTCGGTGTTAAAGCTACCAGTGGAGGTCGGCAATCAATTGGAAAGTATGATGTGAAGGTTCCTATGGAAAGGCTCAGGATTTGAGGAGGAGCAGGGACTGGTCCTCCTATCATGGGACATAGTGTGCAAACCAATCCGCTTGGGAGAGCTGGAAGTATTGAAAATGCAAGATTTGAACATAGTTTCACAAGAAGTGGGTGAGCAGGCTGATGGGATCACGAACAGATATGGTTACACAGATCCTAAAGCAAATCTATGGATCAAGATTGGACTGGTGGAGTCACGAGGCTCCGGTCCGTGGGTCCTCTGCTTTACAGGGAATGAGACAGGTGTTTCCTCAAGTCTGAGAATTCTTCAAAGCCAAGCTAGGGAACCACACATCATTATGTTTTTGGCTAGATGCATGGTCGGGTTTGGGTACACTTGAGTCAGAATTCCCGCACTTGTTTGTCCTTGCACTGACCCCTCAGGCCATGGTTTGGGAATGCAGGGATGGCCCATGGATTCCAAACCTAGGTGACACCTTGTCTGACCAAAGAATAGAAGAATATATGAGGCTGCAGCAGCTCCTGATCCACCTCTGCCCACTAGGACGGAAATAGGACGGGTAACAGTGGATAGGCACACTGATGTCTGTTCGAGATGCCAGTGCGAGACTCTGCTGCAGACATATATCGGAAGAACCGAGGATCCTCAACATGTGTTGCATCAGATGGAGACAAAATCTCCACCTTGAGGTGAGATTTTTATGTTGTCTGCTGCTTCGACGAAGACTAGTGACGAAGCTCATCAGGAACACATGGCTCCCGGACGCCTTTAGAGAGTATGCTTTGTGGGCAAGCAGCAAAGAAGAATGTGGCCATCTATTCTTCGAGTGCTTGTTTGCCCAAGCTGTGTGGGCAAATCAGCCAAATGAGACCTTTTGGGACTCCATATAAGGTGGCCCACACAAGGGTTGAGAGGGGCATGGTCAACCCTTTGCAGTGCTCTGGGCATTATTGCTGCACAAGAGCTAAGTCATCTTCAACAGACGGAAAGCGTTGACAGAAGTTGTTAAACTAGTAGTGGCATGTTTATACAAGTAGTGGCCCATTGTCAGGGCACGGGACAGCCATGTAGGCCATTTATGTACTTATTGTTCATATTTATATATCACAATGAGAGGGTCACTGATTTTGTGTGATCCCTGCGATCTTTTAAAAAAAAAATCTTTCTATTTTTCAAATTTTTCATCCTCACATAGGCCTAAATTTTCATCCCTGCGATCCACGAATTTAATTCGTGGATTTTAGACTCAAGTGCAACTGACCATATGACCTGCTCCTCTCCAGACCTTATAAATAGACAAACTGTCATTTCATATGGGAGTAAATCCTATCGCACCGGAAAGCCGCACAAGAGATCATGAAGATGGTCTGACTCAGAAGCATATCATATGAAATCTCTGGCCAACAGACCTTTTGAAAAACTTGGCCCAATATTTAAGCCCATAAAATTTATGTAGCCTAGAACAAGTAGCATAAAATCTAGATCATATCCAACTGCTGTATGCATCACAACTGAAACCAGTACAGAGCCCACAAGGCCAGTAACCAGCATTCCCTTGAATGATAAGCAAATCCTGAGTCTGTGATAGATAGGGTTGGCAGTCAACGACAAAACTTGTCATCGTCATTAATGGTTTGATGAAGAGGGCAATGATGATGATGAAACTAGAAACTGAATGCCAATGATGATGTGACAAAACTTGATGCTGATGAAGATGAGAAATATAAATAATGTTCAAAAGTAATTATATAAATTATATCCCTTAAACTCTATCTATGTGCCACATTTAATCTCTCAATCTATCCATCCATCCATCTCTTAATGTCTTTTTCCATATATCTCAATCTCTGTCTATCATTCTCATCTCTCCCTACCTACCTATGAACTGTCATACCTCTCGATTTATCTCTGACTGTCTATGTATACCTCCCTCTCTCTATAAGTATGTTTATCTCTCTCTGTCTCTCTCACTATCTATATCTCTTCATATATCTCTTGACCACTCTATCCATCACCGACTATAATTTAGCATTTTATCTCCATAACTCTCTACATCTCCTTATGTTTGTTTCTATGTCTCTCTACCTATCTATAGGTCCATTTATCTTACCCTCTCTATCTTTTGAGATGTATATCTCTCTCCACCTTTCACTAAACATCTCTATCTATCTTTATAAGTATCCCTCTACCTATCTAGCGATACACTTTCCCCCTACTGCTTGAGAACCAACCTGAGGAGTTCTGGGTGAATACCATCAGCTGTTGACCCCTGGTGAAGCTCCGCATCAGCACGATCCCCTCTGGCTGCACTCTTGCCAGTGTAGAAGACTCATGAGGGGGTTTGAGAACAAAGAAGACCAAAAATCACCTTTAATTGTACCAATGGCCAGCAATAATACTGGGCCTTGAAGGTTCAAGAGAAAAACAAAAAGTAATGGTTATATATCCCCACATATAACAACAGTTCTACAAGGTTTGTTATAGGATATGACATCATTGAATGTTCTAGATGCTTGACAGCTGACACCTGTCATACCACATTTGATGATAATATAGTACTGCCCTCTTGTTGGAGCAGCCTATCGGGTTTCAGTCTATGAAGAGTTCTTCAGAGGCAAACTTGGCAGGAATAACCTCTCCTGTGGTGTAGACCTTCAACCCTCCCCTCACAGGTCAGCTTAGAGTGGAAGTTGCTCAGGCAGAGGGTGTACAACTAGAACGATAAACAGACAATGGAGAACCTGGCTGGATGCTTTGACAACCTCAGGAAACCAGAAAGACTTGCTCAGGCAAACGGCTTCATGAGGATTTTTTTCTGGTTACCATAACCAAACAGGCTCGTCGAACCCAGGCACAGCTCGACCTGTTAAGACGACTGCAGACCCTACTCCAAGTGATTAAGCACTCTGAGCAGGTAAAAATAAACTGACTCAACTCTCTACTGAATTTTTTGCAGAGAAAAGAGAAGGGCTTATGATATAGCTGCAATGAGACATAGAGGCCAGGAAATATAGGTGTCAAAAGAAACTTAGCATCTTCACGTTACAAGAGGATGAAGAGGACGAGGTTCAACCCATTCACAGAAGATCTGATGCAAATGGATAAACATTCATCCAATCATGCGTCATAATTGGCAATGCAAGTTTTCTAAAAATCTGCTCCTCCAAAATTGCATAGTTTGCTGAAATTATGGGGAGTTTTCAGAAATCTAAAGGTAAAGGTCTCAATTGATGGAGGTGCGACCTCAAATTCAATATTCCAACCAGAGATTATAGAAGATGTATTGGGAGATGGATATTACTGGCAGACAGCAGGGATATGCCTTAAATTATCCCTATCACTCCAAAACATCTCATTTAAACAGAACTTCATTCTTTTTATCTGGGGCAATATTAATATTCTGTTGGGTATTGCTCACCTAAGAACCCTCCATTGGTTTCATTGCAATTATAACCACTTGATGTCCAAGATTTCATTGCAGAACCAGATTCACCTTATCAAAGATGATCTGGTTTAAAAAACACCAAATTATCATCTTTCAGCATGGAGCGAGCCCATCGAGACTGGGTCGCTTCTCTTCAAAAAGTCAAGTTTATCAACTGAGAAGAGTCGAATGCTGCAATGGAAGTATATCCGGATTACAGCCTTGTTAAAATGGGTCCAATTTGCTTAGTATTTCGAGGAGGCAAGCCTAGATGCATCCATAGGTACATACAGGTAAATTTAGCACCCCCCTGATAGTTCACAACAAATGAAAAAACCAAAGGTAGGTAATTCCAGATATTGATGAGGCAAACTTTCTCTCTGACTACATCTTTAAGTAATACCAACCCTAGCAACGGATGTGATCAATAGTCCAAGAGATGAATCAAGTGCATCTATTTTCAAGCAGACTTCATAACGATAAGTTGAATAAACAAAAGTTCAAAATTGATTTGATCAAAAAACAAGTCCAGGTTGCCATTAAGTTGTTATACCTTTGATCTATGTTTCAGAGATCAGCGGCAATGTGTTGAAACTTGATACGAACCTTGATCTAGGTTCGTCTCGGGAGGGAAGAGGATGAGGCGAGGTTGGAGATTCCCGGGGTAGAGGGGTGAAACGGGAAGGGTCGGGGAAAGGCCGAGCTGAGGGGGTAGGGATCGGTCGCGGACGAGCCGCCTGAAGATGCAGTGAGGAGGAGACGGTCGCGGGGACGGGGACCGTGGAGGGAGAAGACGAGGCCAGACCTGGACTTGGAGAGGGGGAGACAAGGCACTACTTCATTCTAACTTCTTCTTTCTTGGCTGACCTCCTAAAGGGAGGGCATCCCTATTTAAAGGGAAATACATGAAATCAAATGACTGAAATGCCCCTGTGGGCTAAATGCCCAAAGTACCCCTCGGAGGGTTTAGGATCCTATCAAAACTCAAACTGGAGAGCCACTAATAAATTGAAGTTAAGATGAAAGCATGCTACATCTGCCAGAGTCACTTCACAAATTATTCCCAAAATGTTCAACCATGGGGCCGATTCAGGCTCAGAATCTGTTACAATCTAGTACTACGATTTCTTCTATTTCTACCTTGAGATAAGGAACCTATCAATTGCAATAAGATACTCTATGAGGGCATTTTTAAAAATTGAAAGACGTTTAGGCCAGCCTGGGTAGCTACAAGTGCTACCTGAACGATAATTAATAGATCATCATAAAAGGTGTCCCACACAATGGGTATAAAATGTGGAAGAATGTCAGTAAAATCATGACAAAAGTCATCATTGATAGGACCTGTGGAACTATTAAGAAGCTGTTAATCAACCAATAATTTAATTATGAAAATGTAAAGGAGAAGATTCTAAATTTACTGTTCTTTTATACAGTTAAAAACACCTTGTTCTTCGTAAAACAGAACGTACATGTACTAGGAAAATATTACTACCGTTTCATACGCAATAATAATTCAGGACCAAAGCCAAAAATACAGTGCAAAATTACCTAAATAAATTAGCAGCTTCTAGAAGATGATATTGAGACTTCTCGTCCTTCACAATTGACGAGTCATGCTCTCGACCAGGAGAAAATTCAATGTTTCCAAGGTGCAAAATAGCAGCTAATAATCGAAAAATAGCCTCCTGAATATGATAACGAACGTAGAAAAAGGTTCAACAGGTTTAAAAACACACAGGAGATTGACAATTGGCTAGAAAGAAAGAAAACCACAGTAATCAAAGTGGATAAAGACGGAACCTGATCGCAAGAACTAATACCAACAACATCCATGGCTCTACGGGTTTTTGAATACTCTTCCTTATTATTAATGCCATCTAACTCATAAGTATTACTCTGATTCAAGTAATGGAAACTGCTCGGATCGCCAAGCTTAAGCTTCTTTGCATCCTGTAAAATAAAAAGGGAAAAACATTGAGGCAAACTATTAAAACATCAACAAAAAAGAATTCATGACTTCCTGTTTTTTTTTGAAGAAAAAATTCATAACTTCCTGTTATGAGATATAAAAAAATCTATTAAAAATACCGAAACATCATAGTACGATCCAAGGGGGTTGTACTGTTTTCTATAATTCCCACAACTAATGATAATGAAATGTTTTGATTCAGTCAATGCTCCACGTCCAACTGTTAGATTGTAGGGCTAAAATGTCTTTCCCCAGTTTCTCAGGAGGTTTTGTGTAAAAGTGTAATTCTACTTGTCTTTCCCTAGTTTCTCAGGGGGTTTTGTGTAAAAGTGTAAGTCTATCTCCCTATTTAAGGCAGGTAGAACATGAATGACATTGAGCAATTCTACTTATTTTCTAGGGTTTTCATTCCCTCGCTCCCAGGGAAACGGGAGGAATCCTGCCGCCCTGCCTCTCATTCTCTCCTCCGATCAGTCAAAAATTGTCATCAGCAAAAGAGAAAGGGAGGGAGAAGAGACTTTTAGGGGTTCAAGGGGTCGAGAGTTGGATGAAATGGTTGAAGGAGAGTAGAATGGAAGGGGTAGGAGAAGGAGCCGCCTGAAGGCGCAGTAATGTAGGGACGATTAGGAGGAACAAGGATTGTCAAGGTAGAGATGGGACATAGGCATTTGAGGGGAGGGGAGACAAGGAGCTTCAACTTCTTAGTACTTTTTCCCAGCCGCCCTCCTAATGGTAGTGATGCCCTATTTAAAGGGAACATGAAGAAGGAAAAGACATGAATGGGCCTTATGGCCAAAAGATTAGACTGACCCTTTGGGGGGTTGCGGAATGTAAACAAGAAAAGAACAATTCTTCATAGCAAATGAAAGAGATTACAGGGTTTTATAGGAAGCCCTAATGGGCTGACTAGAGAGGGCCCTTAATGGGCTAACAAGAGAGAGAAAATAAAGACATGTAATACTCAGATCAACACTCCCCCTCAAGCTGGAGCGTGGATGTTATCCACACCCAGCTTGGAACAGAGCTCCTCAAACCTAGGGGCATGAAGCCCTTTGGTGAAGATATCTGCAAGCTGTTCAGCGGACGGAACATAAGGCGTGCAAAAATCTCCCGATTCAAGCTTCTCTTTGATGAAATGGCGATCGATCTCGATGTGCTTTGTACGGTCATGCTGAACGGGGTCATGAGCAATGCTAATCGCCGATTTGTTGTCGCAGAACAGCTGGACAGGAGAGGGAACTGGACACCGTAGCTCACGAAGAAGCTGGGTAATCCAAAGTGCTTCACACAGACCATGCGCAAGGGCACGGAACTCCGCTTCAGCACTCGATCGAGAGACCACTTTCTGCTTCTTGCTCCTCCAAGTAATCAGATTGCCGCCCAAGAAGGTGCAATACCCAGATGTGGACCGACGATCAACCACAGAGCCGGCATAATCTGCATCGGTGTAGACTTCAAGACGCAGGCCGGTATGGCGAAACAGTAATCCACGGCCAATGGTGCCCTTCAGGAAAGCGGAGGCGATGAGCAGCATGAAAATGGCTCATGCGAGTCTGCACGAACTGACTCAGAACACCCACTGAATATGCAATGTCCGGGCGAGTGTGGGTGAGATAAAGCAGTTTTCCCACAAGTCTTCTATATGGGCCAGGCTCAGCAAGCTCCTCATCCGCATCGGCACCAAGTCGATGGTTCGCATCAATCGGTGTCGAAGCAGACTTGGCGTCCTCCTTTCCAAGCTCACAGAGAAGGTCCACCGTATACTTTCTCTGACAAATAAAGATCCCGCTGGAAGAATAGGCCACCTCTATGCCAAGAAAGTACCTCAACGGGCCAAGATGGCGAATAGCAAATTCCGACGAGAGATACATAGCCAGCTCAGTAATGGTTGTCGTATCATCACCCGTAATAATGATGTCATCCTCGTACACAAGAAGAATAGCGACTCCCCCTGACGTGGAATGGCGGTAGAAAAGGGTGTGATCACCATTACACTGACAGTATCCACGACGCTGCATGGCCGTCGTGAAACGACCAAACCAGGCACGCACGAGAGATTGCTTCAAGCCATATAATGCTTTCTTCAGGCGACAGACAACAGATCTGGAGACGATGGCACTAAGGAAGTGTAGCCAGGAGGTAATGCCATGTAGATCTCCTCAGTCAACTCTCCATGCAGAAAAGCATTCTTCACATCATATTGTTGCAAAATCCAGCCCCGATCCGCAGCAAGGGCCAATAAGATCCGCACAGTATTCAGCTTGGCGACGGGAGCAAAGGTCTCCTGAAAATCAATGCCATGTTTCTGAGTGAACCCTTGTGCCACAACCCGGGCTTTGTGGCGCTCAATAGAACCGTCAGAATTATGCTTCACAGCATACACCCAACGGCTACCCACGAGATGCTTCCCGGCCGGTAGAGGAACCAGATCCCACGTTTCATTGTGCGCAAGAGCCTGAAGTTCTTCCGCCATGGCCTAACGCCAATGCGGAAATGAAAGGGCAATGTCCACCGTCTTGGGAAGGGAAGTGGCATCAAGGGAGGTGAGAAGGGCATGATAAGAGGGTGAGAGGCGATGAGAGGAGATAGATTCCGCCAACGGATAGAGGAGAGGAACGGGAAGAGGCAGCACGGCTAATGAGGAGGTGGCAGGAGGGGTGGAGGTTGAGGTAGGCGAGGCAGCAGGATCGAAGAAGGAAGCCGAGGCTTGCGGCGAGCAAGGGTAATACCATAGCGTTTTTCAGGCGGGCAGCGACGGATAGGGAGCGGAGGAATCAAGAAGGTGCAGCAGAAGGGTCGGCGCAGGAGCAGATACTGGAGGAGGCTCCACGGGAGGGACTGAGGACGGCGGCCGGAGGCGGGTCGGGAGGCACAATTGCTGGAGGAGCAACAGGCGGAGACACGTCGGGCGGGGCCGGTGAAGAGGACGAGGGCGAGGATGAGGAATTCGAGTGGATCGGAGGGAGATGGGGACGATGAGGGTTCAGGAGAGGAGGAGGAATAGTAGGGAAGCAATTCATCAAAGCGTGGCATCTTTGGTGACGGCGAACCGGCGAGAGGGTGGATGATAGCATAAATAGCCTTTTGGGTGGAAGAATAGCCAACAAACACACACTTGATAGCACGGGATCCAGTTTATCACGACCAAGTTGGTGGTTGGGCGCATAGCATACACATCCAAATACACGAGGAGTAAGATGAGTTCGAGAGAGAGAGTTGGAAAGGAATGCTGAAGACGGTCAATGGGAGTGGAGTAGTCAAGCACTCGAGATGGAAGGCGATTAAGAAGATGGATGGCGGTGGAGCGGCTTCCCCAAAAATACTTGGGCACATGCATATGGAAGAGAAGGCTCGAGTCATTTCAAAGATGTGACGGAATTTTCTTTCGCAACGCCATTTTGCTGTGGTGTATAGGGACAAGAAGTTTCATGGATAATGCCTTTGTCTTGGAAGAAGGTGCTTAACGTGGTGTTAACGTAGTCTTTAGCATTGTCGGAGCGAAGCGGCGAATGGATATAGAGAATTGAGTTTGGATAAGGGAGTAAAATTGAGGAATGACACGAGATATCTCCGATTTGTTCTTCAAGAAATATGCCCACGTGAATCGAGTAGCGTCGTCAATAAAGATGCATAACCACCGAGAACCGGAAGTACTATGAATAGGTGAAGGCCCCCACATCGGTGTGAATAAGGGAGAATGGGGTCAAGAATGAGAAGGCGAGATAGGATACGTGGTACGATGATGTTTGGCAATTCGACAAGCAGTACAAACAAAACGGTCCACAGAATGACCTTGAAAGAGTTTAGGAAAGAGACGATAAAGAGTAGCAAAAGAAGGATGGCCGAGACGTCGATGAAAAAGCCACAAACGCTCGTGGGAAGCCGAAAGGGAAACTGCCGCAGCAGCAAAAGCAAGAGAACTCGAACAAGGACGAACAAGATAGAGCCCCTCATGCTCCTCAGCAATGGAAATCGTCGTCCCCGACACCTTATCACGATAAAAACATGAATTAGGAGAGAAGGTAAGGTCTTGTTTCAAGTCGCGAACAAGGCTAGATAGGGAGAGAAGATGATGAGTAAGGCGAGGAACATGAAGAACTTTAGATAGATGCATAGAAGAGGAAAGGGCCACACGACCAATACCCGCCACGGTGAGAAGATCGCCGGAGGCTGTTTTAACTTTGGAGGAGCCAGAAACGGGTGCATAAGTTTGAAAGGCTCGAGGATTTGGGGTCATGTGGGCGGTGGCACCGGAATCAAGAAGCCAAGTGGAAGAGGAAAAAGAATGGCCAGGAGGGGATGTAGGTGTGGGAAGACTGGTGGACATACCTGCGTGGGCCAAGGAGCATGAGCCCACGACTGGAGGATCAAGCAAGCGGCGTAGGCGCTCCATCTCTTCCGGAGTGAAGCCAGCGGGCGAGGCACTAGTCGGGAGAAGACCGTACAGCATAGGCACTTGACCCGGGGGGGCACGGACGAGGCGGCTGCAGCAAGGTTGCTCGGTTGTGCGCGTTTCCGTTGAAGCTTGTAGCACGTCTCCTTAGAGTGACCTCGCTTCTTGCAGTAATTGCAAAACAGCGAAGGATCACCCTTTGGAGAATCCTCCGTCCGAGCCGTCGGACCACGTGGCAAAGAGCCGGGTGGTGGAGTCGACGATGGGCGTGCAGACGAAGAGGAATGAGCTACAAGTGCCGAAGCCGAGTTCTGGGCCTGCTGAAAGCGGGATTCTTCAACCCGCACACTGTGGAGCGCATCCTTGAAGGTAGGACCAGTCTCCCGATGAATAAGCTGAGCCCGTACAACTTCATATTCCGGGTTCAGTCCCATAAGAAACTGGAAAACCCGAAGTTGAAGAGTATATTGGCGGTCCACCGAATGGGGGTCGGGCGGCATGTAGTAGTCAATTTCATTCCACAACGAAATGAGCTCCGTACTGTACTCCATGATAGACCGGTCCCCTTGACGCAGGTTAGCGGCCCGATGTACCAATTCGTACAGAGTCGCAATGTTGTGCTTCTTGGAGTGGCTCTCAAGTGCTGCTTCCCAGACCGCCCGAGCCGACTCTAGAGACATGAATTCACCTTTAACACTAGGTGAAATACTGTCCAAGAGCCAACGATGAACTACCCCCTCAACGTCCAGCCAGTCATAATACTTGGGATTGGTCCGGGAAGGTCCGTCTTCTAGAAGATGGCGCATGAGACGCCCTTTTAAAGTTATCTGGACGTACTGGCGCCATTGCAGGAGATTGAATCCAGTAAACATACCATCCGGAGGCATCCAAGGCAAAGAGGATGGTCCAGAGGAGGACGACCAATTCCCGAGCTCGAGAGGCACCGCAGATGCATGTGGCGTAGATACCGGCGTCGAGTCTGGCGTAACAGTAGAGGTCTGGGCTTCAACCGGGTTCGTCATGATGAAAGCAGAGTAGACCACAGTCAGAAGGCGCCGGAACGACGAGAAGCCGGGACTGCAGGCGCCGAGACGTCGGGCGCCGGGACGGCGGGAGCCGGGAAGGTGGGAGCCGGGGCGGCGCGAGCGGCGGGCGCGAGCGGCAGCGCGAGCCAGCGGCGCGAGCGGGCGGCGAGCCGGGCGGCGCGGCAGCGCGAGCCGGGCGGCGCGAGCCGAGAGGGCGCGAGCCGAGGAGGCGCGGGCGGGGGCGGCGGGCGGCGGAGCGGGAGACGCTTGGTGAGCGGGTGTCAGGACGGCGCGCGCCTGTGAGGCCCGGAGCGAGACGGCGAGAGACCGGAGCGCGAGATCAGGCGGTCGTGAGAACCGCCGAAGATCGGAGCGCAAGGTCGAGCCCAGGAAACCCAGATTAGGGTTAGGGTTAGGGCTCTGATACCATGTAAACAAGAAAAGAACAATTCTTCATAGCAAATGAAAGAGATTACAGGGTTTTATAGGAAGCCCTAATGGGCTGACTAGAGAGGGCCCTTAATGGGCTAACAAGAGAGAGAAAATAAAGACATGTAATACTCAGATCAACACGGAACATATCACATAATGGGAAATGCAATCAGAAACATGAATACCTTGCAGTGAGTATAAGTTTGACAGATTAGATATATCATGGAAGGGGTACATCTTAATATTTAACAGAGAAAGCAATCAGTAGAGAGATAGAGTCCTTTTTATACTGCACTCAATATATTACTTGTTTTGCTTGAACTTTTGGCTTTCTCAGTAAGATGTAATCAAAAGAAAAGGAGAAACTCCAGAAGGAAGCAAATATGCACGTTCTGTGACAGAACTGCTTCCGTGCAAAGGACTTAACTCTCAACAAGACATACTAGAAAACTGACACTGAACTAAACCCCTGTCAGTCGGGATATTCTTATTTCTTGTTTTTTCTTTACTACTTTCTATTTTTTGTCATTTCCTATTCACCCTCTTTCTCTCTTTAATTTATTTCTATTTTCAGACTAATGGACCTTGTTGTTGGCCCAATTCGTGTATCAATGGCCTGGTATTTAAA